>NC_086444.1:511265544-511982390 GCF_028390025.1 Pseudophryne corroboree
TCTTGAATGCCGAACCTGCGACCCTCGAGAAAGTGAGCACTCTGCAGCCACCACAGGAGAGACACCCTGGCTCTGGGGGACAGGTTTATTTTCTGATGTATTTGTAGATGGGACCCCGACCACTTGTCCAGAAGGTCCCACTGAAATGTCCTCGCATGGAACCTGCCGAAGGGGATGGCCTCGTAGGCCGCCACCATTTTTCCCAGTACTCGAGTGCATTGATGGACTGACACTCTTTTTGGTTTTAGCAGGTCTCTGACCATGTTCTGGAGTTCCTGGGCTTTTTCCATTGGGAGAAAAACCCTCTTCTGTTCCGTGTCCAGAATCATGCCTAAGAAAGATAGCCGAGTCGTTGGAATCAACTGTGACTTTGGTAGATTTAGAATCCAGCCGTGCTGCTGCAGCACTCTTAAGGAGAGCGACACGCTTTTCAGCAATTGATCTCTCGATCTCGCTTTAATCAGGAGATCGTCCAAGTACGGGATAATTGTGACTCCCTGCCTGCGTAGGAGCACCATCATTTCCGCCATTACCTTGGTGAAAATCCTCGGGGCCGTGGAAAGCCCAAACGGCAACGTCTGAAACTGGTAATGACAGTCCTGTACAGCGAATCTCAGGTATGCCTGATGAGGAGGATATATGGGGACATGAAGGTATGCATCCTTTATGTCTAGTGACACCATAAAATCCCCCCCTTCCAGGCTGGAGATAACTGCCCGGAGCGATTCCATCTTGAATTTGAACTTTTTCAAGTACAGGTTTCGGGATTTTAGATTCAGAATGGTTCTGACCGAGCCATCCGGTTTCGGGACCACAAACAGGGTTGAATAGTACCCTTTCCCCTGTTGGACTAGGGGAACCTTGATAATCACTTGCTGTTGACACAGCTTTTGAATTGCAGCTAAAACTAGTTCCCTCTCTGGGGGAGAAGCTGGCAAAGCCGACTTGAAAAATCGTCGAGGAGGCACCTCTTTGAATTCCAGCTTGTAGCCCTGGGATACAATTTCCATCGCCCAAGGATCCACGTCTGACTGAACCCAGACATGGCTGAAGAGTCAAAGACGTGCCTCCACCGGCGTGGACTCCCTCAGTGGAGCCCCAGCGTCATGCGGTGGATTTAGTAGAAGCCGGGGAGGACTTCTGCTCCTGGGAACTAGCCGTAGCAGGCATTCTTTTCCCTCTACCCCAGGCATGTGCAAACTGCGGCCCTCCAGCTGTTGTGAAACTACATATACCAGCATGCCCTGACCCAGTTTTGCAGTCAGAGAATGCTAAAGCTGTGTCAGTGCATGCTGGGATGTATAGTTTCTCGACAGCTGGAGGGCCGCAGTTTGGACATGCCTGCTCTACCCTTACCTCTGGCGAGGAAGTAAGAGCCCGACCTCTTCTGGACTTATGCGACCGAAAGGACTGCATCTGATAATGTGGTGTTTTCTTTTGCTGTGGGGGCACATAAGGCAAAAAAGATTTACCCGCGGTAGCCGTGGAAACCAGGTCCGCGAGACCCTCCCCAAATAAAACCTCACCCTTGTAAGGCAAAGTTTCCATATGTCTCTTTGAGTCGGCATCACCTGTCCATTAGCGGGTCCACAGGGCTCGCCTAGCAGAAATTGCCATGGCGTTGGCTCTCGAACCTAACAGCCCAACGTCTCTCGCAGCGTCTCTCATATATAAGGCTGCGTCTTTAATGTGACCCAAGGTCAATAAAATGCTATCCCTATCTAGGGTGTCAATGTCAGATGACAAGTTATCTGCCCATGCTGCTACTGCGCTACATACCCATGCCGACGCTACTGCCGGTCTGAGCAAGGCACCCGTATGTGTGTATAAATTGATTTTAAGGTAGTTTCCGGTCTGCGATCAGCAGGATCCTTGAGGGATGCCATGTCTGGAGATGGTAGCGCCACCTTTTTTGGACAAGCGCGTCAAAGCCTTGTCCACCCTGGGCGAGGATTCCCACCGTAACCTGTCCTGCGCTGGGAAAGGGTACGCCATAAGAATTCTCTTGGGAATCTGCAGTTTCTTGTCTGGAGTTTCCCAAGCCTTTTCAAATACAGCGTTCAGCTCATGAGATGGGGGAAAGGTTACCTCAGGTTTCTTTTCCTTAAACATGCATACCCTCGTGTCAGGGACAGAGGGGTCATCTGTGATATGCAAAACATCTTTTATTGCAATAATCATATAATGAATACTTTTGGCCACCCTTGGGTGTAACCTCGCATCATCGCAGTCGACACTGGAGTTAGAATCCGTGTCGGTATCATTGTCTGCTACGTGGGACAGGGGACGTTTCTGAGACCCTGAAGGGCCCTGTGACACAGCCAAAGCCATAGATTGACTCCCTGTTTCTTCCCTGGACTCTGCTTTGTCCAATCTCTTATGTAATAAAGACACATTTGCATTTAAAACATTCCACATATCCAACCAATCAGGTGTCGGCATCGCCGACGAATACACCACAATCATCTGCTCTACCTCCTCCTTAGATGAGCCTTCCGCTTCAGACATGCCGACACACACGTACCGACACCCCCACACACTCAGGAATATATATCTTTATGGAGACAGTCCCCCAATAAGGCCCTTTGGAGAGACAGAGAGAAAGCATGCCAGCACACACCCAGCGCCACCGGACACTGGAATAAAATCCCAGTCAGTATAGCGCTTATATATATATATATATATATATATATATATATATATAAAATACACTCACTGCGCCAAATAAATTTGCCCCCCCTCCCTCTTTTTTGCCCTCTGTACTTGTGTTCAGCAGGGGAGTGTCCGGGGAGACAGCTTCTCTGCAGCGTGCTGTGGAGAAAATGGCGCTGGTTAGTGCTGGAGGATCAAGCTCCGCCCCCTCAATGGTGGGCTTCGGTCCCGCTCAAATCTCTATACTGGCGCGGGTTTCTGTAATATACTGCCTCCGCAGTATATGTATATCTATGCCAGTGTCCCTAGAGGTTTATAATTGCTGCCCAGGGCTCCCCCCCCCCCCCCCTGCCCCCTGCACCCATACAGTGCCGTCAGTGTGTGTGAATGTGGGAGCAATGGCGCGCAGCGTTACTGCTGCGCGGTACCTCAGTGAAGATCAGAAGTCTTCTGCCGCCTTTGAAGTCTTCTTTCTTCTTATACTCACCCGGCTTCTATCTTCCGGCTCTGTGAGGAGGACGGCGGCGCGGCTCCGGGACGAACAACGAGGATGAGACCTGTGTTCCGACCCTCCGGAGCTAATGGTGTCCAGTAGCCTAAGAAGCAGAGCCTATCATTTAAGTGGGTCTGCTTCTCTCCCCTCAGTCCCACGATGCAGGGAGCCTGTTGCCAGCAGTGCTCCCTGAAAATAAAAAACCTAACAAAAGTCTTTTTCAGAGAAACTCAGTAGAGCTCCCCTGCAGTGCATCCAATCTCCTCTGGGCACAGGATCTAACTGAGGTCTGGAGGAGGGGCATAGAGGGAGGAGCCAGTGCACACCCATTCTAAAGTTCTTTATAGTGCCTATGTCTCCTGCGGAGCCCGTCTATACCCCATGGTCCTTACGGAGTCCCCAGCATCCTCTAGGACGTAAGAGAAAACCTAGTATTCGTCGACAACAGGGAGTAGTAACCAGGCAAAATAACCATCTGGCGACCCCGAGAGGTCCGAGGGAAGTATACCTATACAATCTTAATACACTCTCCCAGACAACTGCCATACCTGAGCTCGAGTTACAGGCCCAAGGAACCGTACCATCCATATACATATAAATATATATAAACAGGTATAAGGCAGTTACAGCATGTTAATTTACACTCAGTAATAACAGTTGGTACCGACAGGGTCACCTACCTACCATTGTGTCTCCCCTACAGTGTTTACTATTGACAAGCAAACAACTACTGACCTGCCGACATTGCCTCTACTGAATCAAGTACCAACAGGCGTCGTCGATGTTGACAGTGATCCCCATAGCTGTTTGTGACAGAGCACACACGCCTGTCGACGTATGTCGACTACAAACTATAGTGGGTATATCTGATCAGGAAACACACAGAGACATATGCACAACACGCAGATTACAAATCTATTTTTCTAAAATAGTGTTATATGGTCGTTTATATAGCACTAACCACTGTGCCCCCCCCCGATTTCACTGTTTTCATTGTTATGGCGGGGACATGGAGAAAAATGGCGCTGAAAAGTGTTGTGAGGGCCAAGCCCCTCCCCTTCTCTGCGCGGTTCAGCCCGCTATTCAAATAACGTTTTTTTAGGTTAGCGGGGGTCCCTGTACAGTGTCTATACACTGTATATATGCGTAGGCACCCTCAAAAAGGTATATACTGCTGCCCGCGGCGCCCCCCCCCCAGCACCCTTAAAATGCCAGCGGCGCGGGAGCAATGGCGCGCAGCGCGCTGGTTTATACTGGCGAGGGTATGGGACACAGTGCACGGGCACCGAATATGCTTTTTATGCCAGTTATACAGAACATCAGTAACTTGCTGCCCAGGGCGCTCCCCCCAGTGCCCTGCACCCTATGAGTGCCGTTGGTGTGTGGGAGCATGGAGCGCAGCGCGACCGCTGCCTGTTACCTCCGTTACTAAAGTCTTCTGCCGTCACTGAAGTCTTCTGTTCTTCTCGCTTCTGTGAGAGGGGTGACGGCGCGGCTCCGGGAACAAGCAGCTAGGCAAACCAAGTGATCGAACCCTCTGGAGCTAATGGTGTCCAGTAGCCTAAGAAGCAGAGCCCTTGAACTAAGAAGAAGTAGGTCTGACTTCTCTCCCCTCACTCCAACGATGCAGGGGGCCTGTAGCCAGCAGGTCTGCCTGAAAATAAAAAACCTAACAAAGTCTTTTAGAGAAACTCAGTAGAGCTCCCCTAGTGTGTGTCCCGTCACTCCTGGGCACAGAGTCTAACTGAGGTCTGGAGGAGGGGCATAGAGGGAGGAGCCAGTTCACACCCATTCAAAGTCTTATAGTGTGCCCATGTCTCCTGCGGATCCAGTCTATACCCCATGGTCCTTACGGAGTCCCCAGCATCCTCTGGGACGTAGGAGGAAAAAAAGATTGTGCAGTTTCAAAGTAGCTCGAGACTTACTACAAGGCTAGCAATCACTTCAGTCTGTTTAGTTCCTGTTTTGATGTCACCAACACGCCCTGCGTTCGGCCAGCCACTCCCCCGTTTCCCCAGCCACTCCTGCATTTTTATCTGGCACGCCTGAGTTTTTACACACACTCCCCGAAAATGGTCAGTTACCACCCAGAAACACCCACTTCCTGTCAATCACTGAACGATCAGCAGTGCGACTGAATAGCGTCGCTAGACCTTGTGTGAAACTGCATCGGCTTTTGTGAAAGTATGACGCGCGTGCGCAGTGCGTACCATACGCATGCGCAGAAGTGCCGATTTTTAGCCTGAACGCTGCGCTGCGAACGGCAGCTAGCGATCAACTCGGAATGACCCCCAATATTCCATAATGACAACGTAGAAAACAGTGTTGAGATTTTTGCACATTTATTAAACATAAAAAACTAAGAAATCACATGTACACAAGTATTCACAGCCTTTGCTCAATACTTTGTTGATGCACCTGTGGCAGCAATTACAGCCTCAAGTCTTTTTGAATATGATGCCACAAGCTTGGCACACCTACCTCTGGAGCAGGTTTTCATCCAGGATGTCTCTGTACATTGCTGCATTCATCTTTCCCTCTATCCTGACTAGTTTCCCAGTTCTGCCGCTGAAAAACATCCCCACAGCATGATGCTGCCACCACCATGCTTCACTGTATTGATGGTATTGGTCTGGTGATGAGCGGAGCCTGGTTTCCTCCAAACATGACACCTGGCATTCACGCCAAAGAGTTCAATCTTTGTCTCATCAGACCAGACAATTTTGTTTGTCATGGTCTGAGAGTCCTTCAGGTGCATCTGGGCAAACTCCAGACGGGCTGCCATGTGCTTCTGTCTGGTCACTCTGCCATACAGGCCTGTGAATTGCTGCAGAGAGGATTGTCCTTCTGGAAGGTTCTCCTCTCTCCACAGAGAATGCTGTAGCTTTGACAGAGTGACCATCGGGTTCTTGGTCACCTCCCTGACTAGGTCCCTTCTCCCCCGATCGCTCAGTTTAGACAGCCGGCCAGCTCGAGGAAGAGTACTGGTGGTTCCAAACTTCTTCCATTTATGGATGATGGATGCCACTGTGCTCATTGGGACCTTCGAAGCAGCATATATTTTTCTGTACCCTTCCCAAGATTTGTGCCTTGAGACAATCCTGTATCGGTGGTCAACAGACAATTCCTTTGACTTCATGCTTGGTTTGTGCTCAGACATACATTGTCAAGTGTGGGACCTTATATAGACAGGTGTGTGCCTTTCCAAATCATGTCCAATCAACTGAACTTACCACAGGTGGACTCCAATTAAGCTGTAGGAACATCTCAAGGATGATCAGTGGAAACAGGATGCACCTGAGCTCAATTTTGAGTTTCATGGCAAAGGCTGTGAATACTTACTGTATGTACATGTGATTTCGTAGTTTTTTTATTTTTAATAAATTTTCAAAAAACTCAAACTTTTTTCACGTTGTCATTATGGGGTATTGTGTAAAGAATTTTGAGGGGAAAAAATTAATTCATTCCATTTTGAAATAAGACTAACATAAAATGTGGAAAAAGTGAAGCGCTGTGAATACTTTCCGGATGCACTGTATCTTTCTTAGACTGTGGCAAGGAGAAAGTGTTAGCCCATCGGTGTTGCAGTGTTTAGGTACTGTGAATTCTACAGTACTGTAAGCAATACCCATGAGTACATAAGAATAAGGAACATCGTTGCAGATGAATGGCTGTTATGGCTGGAACTCTAATCAAGATTGAAAATGGAGAATAATGGTGGGTGGGCACTCACCAGGTTGGATTTTTGCCCATACAAGAGTTGGGGTAATTTCTTAACTCCCCACTGTCATGCCTGAGGTTTGGCTTGGGTAGGTGTATGTGGGTGGAGCTGGTACTGAGGAAGCAGGGAGGCTTGATCCAGCGCCTACTCATGGAACTAGGAAACTAGCAGAGGAGGTAAAAACTGCTGGTTAGTGGAGTTGTGGAGATACGTTGGTGTTCGAGCACTGAAGGCACTGGCCCAAAGATGTGAACAGGGAATAAAAGATAGATACGTTTACTAGGCTGGAACTGAATCTGGCTTGATCATCCAAGTAGTGTTTGAGACCGTGCTTGGGTGACTGTGTACATGTATACAGAGAGTAGGGGGTGACCCCTTGGTTGATTATGCACAGGATATGAATTTTTTTTTTTTTTTTACAATATTACTTAGAAACCAGCAATTTTAGAGAAAATTATATTTGTACATTTTTTAATACTATAGTATATTGCGCTGGAGGTGCACTAGAAAGCAAATTGCAGTGTCAAAGTTTGAAGATGAGCAAGTAGTAAGAAACCTGCTCAAAGAAGGCTTTCTTTGTGGTGCACTCTTTTATGAATTCAGAAAATTGATTGATTAAAACATAACTTTTAATAGGTTATATCTAAAATAATGTGACAAGGTTAAACAATAATATTATAGAACAAGGAATCGTACTTTTTATATATATATATGTGTATATTCCTATCGGAGTAAGTAATAATCAGCAAGAATAAGCAATATTACATAGTAGTCTCACTACTTTTTTGTAGATACTGAATATTAAAATAATTCAGTGCGAAAATATAGAGATTCAATTTCCAACAAATTGTGGGCAGTGCGTTGTCAGACAATTTTCTCACCGTACTAATTGGTATTCCAAATGGATTCTATAGTGTATTTCGCCGATAACCATGTCTGAATTGCACCGATTATGTGGCAGCAGTCACAAACGCGGGATGGGAGGTATTTAAACACCTAATTTATCAAACCTAAATGGTGAGTTTATATGAGCAGTCAGCTTTACTATATGTACATAAAAATAAAGTGAAAGGCAGCAAAAGTAGCAGATATGAATGTTGGTTAGCAACAAATATATCTCATATTCTTTATAATATTGCTAGTAAATGTATCCCAACAGTGAATGTAGCATCATATTTCAAATAGCAGTATCATGCAGGTAGTACCATATATCCACTGGTTAATTGCAACAATTGTAGCAGAAATAAGGATTGTTTAGTAGCAATTACATCCCATATTTCAATAAAACATCAGGAATCAGATCTCACTGACTAGTGAGGTTTACAAAGATAGACAATATTAATCCAATGATGGCAATTAATGTCTTATTCAGAAAAGCAGCTTTATAAGCAAATAGCAGTGTTATGCAGTTGATGCCATATATTCATAAAATAATTGCAATAAATGTAAATCATCAGCAGTGAATAGATAAATAAATGCTATTTAGCAACAATTGTATCACCATATCCAAGTGAGCATAAGGGATACAGAAAATATTATTCCAATAGTATCCTGCCTTGCTGCCTTCTATTTCGCTGGTCTGCGCCACTAATAGGTACCGCTATTACTTGTGCTTTAAATAGTGGTCACCACGATACTGTGGGGCAGATTTATTAATCCTGGTGAAGTGATAAAGTGGAAGGTGATAAAGGACCAGCCAGTCAGCTCCTGTCATTTTTCAAACCCAGACTGTGACATGGTAGTTAGGATCTGATTGGCTGGTCCTTTATCACCTTCCACTTTATCACTTCACCGAGCTTAATAAATCTGCCCCTGTGTGTCCGACTGAAAAAGCTTAATTGCGAAATGTACGTCCGGTGAGGGCGGCTAGGCTACGTGCAGCGCACAAGTGACCCGCCGCCCGGCAGCAGTCACCAACGGCTGGGAATAGCCGCATCTCACATCGGCTCTTTCAGCCCATTAACCGCTATATAAAGCAACACGTAGTAGCGGTACCTATTAGCGGCGCAGACCAGCCAAATAGGAGTATCCTGCCTTGCTGCCTTCTATCAGTAGATCCAGGGGAAATTCACACCATGGGGTCTATTCATGTAGAAAACGAAAACATAATTGCTACTTATCACTATACATCGCATCTCTTCGATGCGATGTATAGCTGTGATAAGTAGCAATTCATGTATACTTACCCTTCCGACGATGCGCTGCGGTGTCTGGGGCTCCTGCGGTGAGGTCTTCTCCAGCGGTCCCTCCCTGCGATGCGCGGAGTCCAGCGGCGGGTCCCTTTGCGCATGCGCAGCTTGATGACCTCCCGGCAGGCCGCAGTGGTTGCTGGGAGGTCGGGGGGCGGAGCCAACACGAGGTGCCGAGCAGCGATCAGGGAAGCATTGAGCTTCCCTGACGTCTCCGCACCACAGTTCAGGTTACGCCGTCCTCAGATGGCGAACCTGAACTCCATGGAGAAGCGGAAAGCAGAGCTTACCGCACCTTCATGAATCGCACTCACCATACAAAGGTATGGTGATGCGATTCAGGCACAGAGCGGGGGTACCGCTGGAGAAGTCAGAGACTTCTCCACGGTAACCGGCTCTGTGAATTGCAGTAAGCAGAGAAAAGCCCTGTTTAACGCAAAACAGGGCTTTTCACTGCTGCATGAATAGACCCCCATATCCCTTGAAAAGGTATTTCAGTCGACTCGCTCATCCACTGCAATATCCCACTCTCTCCCTGTAATGTAATCTTATACCAGGGAGGTGTTTGGGCTGTTCGCGGGACAGCAGAAGTTGACGCTACTTTCTCTATATTCTGTCTCAGCGTGTGAATCTATCCTGCTCTCATTACGCCCATTCACTGTCAATAGACACATGGGGTAACAGTAGAAGGGATGATTCACATATACGCTGAGATAACTGCACATCTCTCCAGGAACTTTTACCTGTCATGAATAATATTGTTTAAAAAATATGTTTTTCTAAATGAGTCACTAGTTGTCAATATTGGAATAATATTTTCTGTATCCCTTATGCTCACTTGGATATGGTGATACAATTGTTGCTAAATAGCATTTATTTATCTTGGCTACATTTATTGTAATTATCTTGTGGATATATGGTACCAACTGCATAACACTGCTATTTGCTTATAATCTGCTTTTCTGAATAAGACATTAATTGCCATCATTGGAATAATATTTTCTACCTTTGTAAACCCCACTAGTCAGTCTGATTCCTTATGTTTGATTGAAATATAAGATGAAATTGCTACTAAACAATCCTCATTTTTGTTACAATTGTTGCAATTAACCAGTGGATATATGGCACTAACTGCATGATACTGCTATTTGAAATATTATGCTACATTCACTGCTGATGATTTACATTTATTGCAATTATTTTGTGGATATATGGCATCAACTGCATAACACTGCTATTTGCTTATAAATCTTCTTTTCTGAATAAGACATTAATTGCCATCATTGGATTAATATTGTCTATCTTTGTAAACCTCACTAGTCAGTGAGATCTGATTCCTGATGTTTTATTGAAATAATAAGATTTTAAACCTACCGGTAAATCTTTTTCTCCTAGTCCGTAGAGGATGCTGGGGACTCCGTAAGGACCATGGGGTATAGACGGGCTCCGCAGGAGACATGGGCACTCTAAGACCTTTTAATGGGCGTGAGCTGGCTCCTCCCTCTATGCCCCTCCTCCAGACCTCAGTTATAGAACTGTGCCCAGAGGCGACGGACATTTCGAGGAAAAGGATTTTGTTAATTAAGTGTGAGATACATACCAGCCCACACCACAAACACACCGTATAACATGGTATATAACTAAACCAGTTAACAGCATGAACAACAGAAATCAGCAACAGTCTGATCTCAACCGTACACGACTCTCGTGTAACTACATCAGTAACTATGTACAAGTACTGCAGATTAATTCCGCACTGGGACGGGCGCCCAGCATCCTCTACAGACTAGGAGAAAAAGATTTACCGGTAGGTTTAAAATCTTATTTTCTCTTACGTCCTAGAGGATGCTGGGGACTCCATAAGGACCATGGGGTTTATACCAAAGCTCCAGACCGGGCGGGAGAGTGCGGATGACTCTGCAGCACCGATTGAGCAAACAGGAGGTCCTCCTCAGCCAGGGTATCAAACTTATAGAATTTTGCAAAAGTGTTTGAACCCGACCAAGTAGCTGCTCGGCAAAGCTGTAATGCCGAGACACCTCGGGCAGCCGCCCAAGAAGAGCCCACCTTCCTAGTGGAATGGGCCTTCAACGATTTTGGTAACGGCAATCCTGCCGTAGAAAAGAGCCTGCTGAATCGTGTTACAGATCCAGCGTGCAATAGTCTGCTTGGAAGCAGGAGCGCCAACCTTGTTGGCCGCATATAGGACAAACAGAGCCTCTGTTTTCCAAATTCGAGCCGTTCTGGCTACATAGATTTTTTAAAGCCCTGACTACATCAAGGGACTTGGACTCCTCCAAGACATCCGTAGCCACCGGCACTACAATAGGTTGGTTCATGTGAAATGACGAAACCACCTTAGGCAGAAACTGTGGACGAGTTCTCAATTCCGCTCTATCCACATGGAAAATCAGATAGGGGCTCTTGTGGGACAAGGCCGCCAATTCTGACACCCACCTTGCAGATGCCAAGGCCAATAACATGACCACATTCCACGTGAAAAATTTTAACTCAACAGTTTGTAGTGGTTCAAACCAATGTGATTTAAGGACCTGCAACACCACGTTCAGGTCCCACGGTGCCACAGGGGGCACAAAAGGAGGTTGGATGTGCAGTACTCCTTCCACAAAAGTGTGTACTTCTGGAAGATAGGCCAATTCCTTCTGAAAGAATAATGATAAGGCCGAAATGTGCACCTTAATGGAACCTAACTTTAGGCCCATATCCACTCCTGACTGTAGAAAGTGGAGAAAACGACCCAGCTGAAAATCTTCCGTAGGAGCATGCTTGGATTCACACCAAGACACATACTTCCTCCAGATACGGTGATAGTGCTTCGCCATTACTTCCTTTCAAGCTTTAAGTAGAGTAGGGATGACTTCCCCTGGAATATCTTTCCTAGCTAGGATCTGGTGTTCAACCGCCATGCCGTCAAACGTAATCGCGGTAAGTCTTGGAACACACACGGCCCCTGTTGTAACAGGTCCTCTCTGAGAGGAAGCGGCCAAGGATCTTCTGTGATCATTTCTTGAAGATCTGGATACCAGGCCCTTCGAGGCCAATCTGGGACAATGAGAATCGTCTGAACTTTTGTTCTTCTTATGATTCTCAATATTTTTGAGATGAGCGGAAGTGGAGGGAACACATAGACCGCCTGATACACCTACGGTGTTACTAGCGCATCCACTGCTATTGCCTGAGGGTCCCTTGCCCTGGAACAATATGTCCGAAGCTTCTTGTTGAGGCGTGACGCCATAATGTCTATTTGAGGGAGTCCCCAACAACTTGTCACTTCTGCAAAGACCTCTTGGTGAAGTCCCCACTCTCCTGGATGGAGATCGTGTCTGCTGAGGAAGTCTGTTTCCCAGTTGTCCACTTCCGGAATGAATACTGCGGACAGAGCGCTTACATGATTTTTCGCCCAGCGAAGAATCCTGGTGGCCTCCGCCATTGCTGCTCTGCTCCTTGTTCCGCCCTGGCGGTTTTACATGCGCCACAGCTGTGATATTGTCTGACTGGATCAGAACGGGTAGGTTGCGAAGGAGATGCGCCGCCTGTCTCAGGCCGTTGTATATGGCCCTTAATTCCAGCACGTTTATGTGCAGACAAGCCTCCTGGCTTGACCATATTCCCTGAAAGTTTTTTTTCCCTGTGTGACTGCTCCCTAACCCAGCGTCATGCGGTGGATTTGGTAGAGGTCGGGGAGGACTTTTGTTCCTGAGAACTAGCCGAAGCTGGTGTTCTTTTCCCCCTACCTCTACCTCTGGTGAGGAAGGATGAACCGCGCCCCTTTCTGAATTTATGAGACCGAAAGAACTGCATCTGGTATTGAGGTGTTTTCTTTTGCTGTGCGGGAATGTAAGGCAGAAAAGATGACTTACCCGTGGTAGCTGTGGAAACCAGGTTCGCAAGGCCTTCCCCAATCAGAACTTCACCCTTGTAAGGTAAAGCCTCCATAAGTCTCTTGGAGTCAGCATCCCCAGTCCATTGGCGGGTCCACAGTGACCTCCTAGCTGAAATTGCCATGGCATTTGCTCTAGAACCCAAGAGCCCAATATCTCTCGCAGCCTCCCTCATATATAACGCTGCGTCCTTTATGTGACATAATGTCAACAAAAAATAAGATTTTACTCACCGGTAAATCTATTTCTCGTAGTCCGTAGTGGATGTTGGGAACTCCGAAAGGACCATGGGGAATAGCGGCTCCGCAGGAGACTGGGCACAACTAAAGAAAGCTTTTAGGTCACCTGGTGTGCACTGGCTCCTCCCACTATGACCCGCCTCCAAGCCTCAGTTAGGACACTGTGCCCGGACGAGCTGACATAATAAGGAAGGATATTGAATCCCGGGTAAGACTCTTACCAGCCACACCAATCACACCGTATAACTCGTGATACCATACCCAGTTTAACAGTATGAAAACAACTGAGCCTCTCAACAGATGGCTCAACAATAACCCTTTAGTTAGGCAATAACTATATACAAGTATTGCAGACAATCCGCACTTGGGACGGGCGCCCAGCATCCACTACGGACTACGAGAAATAGATTTACCGGTGAGTAAAATCTTATTTTCTCTGACGTCCTAGTGGATGCTGGGAACTCCGAAAGGACCATGGGGATTATACCAAAGCTCCCAAACGGGCGGGAGAGTGCGGATGACTCTGCAGCACCGAATGAGAGAACTCAAGGTCCTCCTCAGCCAGGGTATCAAATTTGTAGAATTTTGCAAACGTGTTTGCCCCTGACCAAGTAGCAGCTCGGCAAAGTTGTAAAGCAGAGACCCCTCGGGCAGCCGCCCAAGATGAGCCCACCTTCCTTGTGGAATGGGCTTTTACTGATTTAGGATGCGGCAGTCCAGCTGCAGAATGCGCCAGCTGAATTGTGCTACAAATCCAGCGAGCAATAGTCTGCTTAGAAGCAGGAGCACCCAGCTTGTTGGGTGCATACAGGATAAATAGCGAGTCAATTTTCCTGACTCTAGCCGTCCTGGAAACATAAATTTTCAAGGCCCTGACTACGTCCAGTAACTTGGAATCCTCCAAGTCCCTAGTAGCCGCAGGCACCACAATAGGTTGGTTCAAGTGGAAAGCTGATACCACCTTAGGGAGAAACTGGGGACGAGTCCTCAATTCTGCCCTATCCATATGGAAATTCAGATAAGGGCTTTTACATGACAAAGCCGCCAATTCTGACACACGCCTGGCTGAAGCCAAGGCCAATAACATGACCACTTTCCACGTGAGATATTTTAGATCCACGGTTTTAAGTGGCTCATACCAATGTGATTTTAAGAAACTCAACACCACGTTGAGATCCCAAGGTGCCACTGGAGGCACGAAAGGGGCTGAATATGCAGCACTCCCTTAACAAACGTCTGAACTTCAGGTAGTGAAGCTAGTTCTTTCTGGAAGAAAATCGACAGAGCCTAGATCTGTACCTTAATGGAGCCCAATTTCAGGCCCATAGTCACTCCTGCTTGTAGGAAATGCAGAAATCGACCCAGTTGAAATTCCTCTGTTGGGGCCTTTTTGGCCTCACACCAAGCAACATACATCCGCCATATGCTGTGATAATGCTTTGCAGTTACATCTTTCCTGGCTTTAATCAGCGTAGGAATGACTTCCTCCGGAATGCCCTTTTCCTTCAGGATCCGGCGTTCAACCGCCATGCCGTCAAACGCAGCCGCGGTAAGTCTTGGAACAGACAGGGCCCCTGCTGCAGCAGGTCCTGTCTGAGCGGCAGAGGCCATGGGTCCTCTGAGATCATCTCTTGAAGTTCCGGGTACCACGCTCATCTTGGCCAATCCGGAACCACGAGTATTGTTCTTACTCCTCGTTTTCTTATTATTCTCAGTACCCTTGGTATGAGAGGCAGAGGAGGGAACACATAAACTGACTGGTACACCCACGGTGTCACTAGAGCGTCCACAGCTATCGCCTGAGGGTCCCTTGACCTGGCGCAATATCTCTCTAGTTTTTTGTTTAGGCGGGACGCCATCATGTCCACCTGTGGCCTTTCCCAACGGTTTACCAACAGTTGGAAGACTTCTGGATGAAGTCCCCACTCTCCCGGGTGTAGGTCGTGTCCGCTGAGGAAGTCTGCTTCCCAGTTGTCCACTCCCGGAATGAACACTGCTGACAGTGCTAAGACGTGATTTTCCGCCCATCGGAGAATCCTTGTGGCTTCTGCCATCACCATCCTGCTTCTTGTGCCGCCCTGTCGGTTTACATGGGCGACTGCCGTGATGTTGTCTGATTGGATCAGTACCGGCTGGTTTTGAAGCAGAGGCCTTGCCAGACTTAGGGCATTGTAAATGGCCCTCAGTTCCAGAATATTTATGTGTAGGGACGACTCCTGACTTGACCAAAGTCCTTGGAAATTTCTTCCCTGTGTGACTGCCCCCCAGCCTCGAAGGCTGGCATCCGTGGTTACCAGGACCCAGTCCTGTATGCCGAATCTGCGGCCCTCTTGAAGATGAGCACTCTGCAGCCACCACAGTAGAGATACCCTGGTCCTTGGAGACAGGGTTATCAGCCGATGCATCTGAAGATGCGATCCCGACCACTTGTCCAAGAGGTCCCACTGAAAGGTTCTTGCATGGAACCTGCCGAATGGAATTTTGCTTCGTAAGAAGCTACCATTTTTCCCAGGACTCGTGTGCAGTGATGCACCGATACCTGTTTTGGTTTCAGGAGGTCTCTGACTAGAGATGACAGCTCCTTGGCTTTCTCCTGCGGGAGAAACACTTTTTTCTGTTCTGTGTCCAGAACCATCTCCAGGAACAGTAGGCGTGTGGTAGGAACCAGCTGTGACTTTGGAATGTATAGAATCCATCCGTGCTGTTGTAGCACTTCCCGAGATAGTGCTACTCCGACCAACAACTGCTCCTTGGACCTCGCCTTTATAAGGAGATCGTCCAAGTACGGGATAATTAAAACTTCCTTTCTCGAAGGAGTATAATCATTTCTGCCATTACCTTGGTAAAGATCCTCGGTGCCGTGGACAGTCCAAACGGCAGTGTTTGGAATTGGTAATGGCAATCCTGTACCACAAATCTGAGGTACTCCTGGTGAGGATGGTAAATGGGGACATGTAGGTAAGCCTCCTTGATGTCCAGGGATACCATGTAATCCCCCTCCTCCAGGCTTGCAATAATCGCCCTGAGCGATTCCATCTTGAACTTGAATTTTTTTATGTATGTGTTCAAGGATTTCAGATATAAAATGGGTCTCACCGAACCGTCCGGTTTCGGTACCACAAACAGTGTGGAATAGTAACCCCGTCCTTGTTGAAGTAGGGGCACCTTGACTATCACCTGCTGGGAATACAGCTTGTGAATTGCCTCTATCACTGCCTCCCTGCCTGAGGGAGTTGTTGGCAAGGCAGATTTGAGGAAACGGCGGGGGGGAGACGCCTCGAATTCCAGCTTGTACCCCTGAAATACTACTTGAAGGATCTAGGGATCCACCTGTGAGCGAGCCCACTGATCGCTGAAATTGTTGAGGCGGCCCCCCACCGTACCTGGCTACGCCTGTGGAGCCCCCGCGTCATGCGGTGGACTCAGAGGAAGCGGGGGAAGAATTTTGATTCTGGGAACTGGCTGACTGGTGCAGCTTTTTCCCTCTTCCCTCGTTTTACACGCTTGCATTTCTGAAGCCGAAAGGACTGTACCTGATAATACAGTGCTTTCTGAGGCTGTGAGGAAACCTGAGGTAAAAATTTTTCTTCCCAGCTGTTGCTGTGGATAAGAGGTCCCAGAGACCATCCCCAAACAATTCCTCACCCTTATAAGGCTCTATGTGCCTTTTAAAGTCAGCATCACCTGTCCAGTGTCGGTCTCTAATAACATCCTGACCGAATGGACATTGCATTAATTCTGGATGCCAGCCGGCAAAATATCACCTCTGTGCATCCCTCATATATAAGACGACGTCTTATGTTCGCAAACTAGTATCCCTGTTTGACAGGGTTACAGACCACGCTGCAGCAGCACTATCTGCAGGTCTCAGTCTAGTACCTGAGTGTGTAAATACAGACTTCAGGATAGCCTCCTGCTTTTTATCAGCAGGTACCTTCAAGTGGCCGTATCCTAAGACGGCAGTGCCACCTTTTTTGACAAACGTGTGAGCGCCTTATCCACCCTAGGGGATATCTCCCAGCGTAACTTATCCTCTGGCGGGAAAGGGTACGCCATCAGTAACTTTTTAGAAATTACCAGTTTCTTATCGGGGGAACCCACGCTTTTTCACACTTCATTCACTCATTTGATGGGGGAACAAAACACTGCCTGCTTTTTCTCCCCAAACATAAAACCCTTTTTTAGTGGTACTTGGGTTAATGTCAGAAATGCGTAACACATTTTTTATTTGCCGGGATCATGTAACGGATGTTCCTAGTGGATTGTGTATATGTCTCAACCTCGTCGACACTGGAGTCAGACTCCGTGTCGACATCTGTGTCTGCCATCTGAGGGAGCGGGCGTTTTTGAGCCCCTGATGGCCTTTGAGACGCCTGGGCAGGCGCGGGCTGAGAAGCCGGCTGTCCCATAGCTGTTACGTCATCCAGCCTTTTATGTAAGGAGTTGACACTGTCGGTTTATACCTTCCACCTATCCATCCACTCTGGTGTCGGCCCCCAGGGGGCGACATCACATTTATCGGCATCTGCTCTGCCATCACATAAGCCTCATCAAACGTGTCGACACAGCCGTACCGACACACCGCACACACACAGGGAATGCTCTGACTGAGGACAGGACCCCACACAGCCCTTTGGGGAGACAGAGAGAGAGTATGCCAGCACACACCAGAGCGCTATATAATTTAGAGATTAACACTATATTGAGTGAATTTTTCCCAATAGCTGCTTGTATATACAATATTGCGCCTAAATTTAGTGCCCCCCCTCTCTTTTTAACCCTTTGAGCCTGAAAACTACAGGGGAGAGCCTGGGGAGCTGTCTTCCAGTTGCACTGTGAAGAGAAAATGGCGCCAGTGTGCTGAGAGAGATAGCTCCGCCCCTTTTTCGCGGACTTTTCTCCCGCATTTTTATGGATTCTGGCAGGGGTATTTATCACATATATAGCCTCTGGGGCTATATATTGTGATATATATGCCAGCCAAGGTGTTTTTATTGCTGCTCAGGGCGCCCCCCCCCAGCGCCCTGCACCCTCAGTGACCGGAGTGTGAAGTGTGCATGAGGAGCAATGGCGCACAGCTGCAGTGCTGTGCGCTACCTTGGTGAAGACTGATGTCTTCTGCCGCCGATTTTCCGGACCTCTTCTTGCTTCTGGCTCTGTAAGGGGGACGGCGGCGCGGCTCCGGGACCGAACACCAAGGCCAGTTCCATGCGGTCGATCCCTCTGGAGCTAATGGTGTCCAGTAGCCTAAGAAGCCCAAGCTAGCTGCAAGCAGGTAGGTTCGCTTCTTCTCCCCTTAGTCCCTCGCTGGAGTGAGCATGTTGCCAGCAGGTCTCACTGTAAAATAAAAAACCTAATTATATACTTTCTTTCTAGAAGCTCAGGAGAGCCCCTAGTGTGCATCCAACCTCGGCCGGGCACAAAATCTAACTGAGGCTTGGAGGAGGGTCATAGTGGGAGGAGCCAGTGCACACCAGGTGACCTAAAAGCTTTCTTTAGTTGTGCCCAGTCTCCTGCGGAGCCGCTATTCCCCATGGTCCTTTCGGAGTTCCCAGCATCCACTAGGACGTCAGAGAAACTGTCTTTATCGAGGGTGTCCATGTCAGATGACAAGTTATCTGCCCATGCTGCAATTGCGCTCCCCACCCATGCCGACGCTACCGCCGGTCTAAGCAGGGCTCCCGTAGTCACATAAATTGATTTTAAGGTAGTTTCCCGCCTGCGATCCGCAGGATCTTTTAAGGTCGCCGTGTCCAGGGACGGTAGGGCCACCTTTTTGGACAAGCGCGTAAGGGCCTTGTCCACCTTGGGTGAGGATTCCCACCGCAACCTGTCCTGTGGGGGGAAGGGATACGCCATTATAATTCTCTTGGGAATCTGCAGCATCTTGTCTGGAGTTTCCCAAGCCTTTTCAAATAAAGCGTTCAGCTCATGTGATGGGGGAAATGTTACCTCAGGTTTTTTCCCCTTAAACATACAGACCCGTGTGTCCAGGACAGACGGGTCTTCTGTGATATGTAATACATATTTTATCGCAATAATCATGTATTGAATACTCTTCGCCACCCTTGGGTGCAACTTTGCCTCATCATAGTCGACACTGGAGTCGGAATCCGTGTCGGTATCAGTGTCTGCTATCTGGGTAAAGGGACGTTTTTGGAACCCTGAAGGGTCTTGTGACACAGTAACAGCCATGGAGTGACTCCCTGGTTGGCATTTTGATTCTGCTTTGTCCAATCTCTTATGTAATAAAGCCACATTTGCATTCAAAACATTCCACATGTCAACCCAATTAGCCGTCGGCGGTGCCTCCGGAGACAATACTACCATCTGCTCTGCATCCTCCCTAGAAGAGCCCTCCGGTTCAGACATGTCGACACACACATACTGACACCCCACACACACCGGGATATATGGATATGGGGACATACCCACAATAAGGCCCTTTGGAGAGACAGAGAGAAAGTATGCCAGCTCACACCCAGCGCCCTGTGGTTCTGAAACAAAGTCCCAGACTAGTAAGCGCTTTTATAATAATACATTTTGCACCAAATTAATGTGCCCCCCCCCCCCCCCCTCGATTTGCACCCTGTTACTTGTGTACAGCAGGGGAAAAGTCCGGGAGCAGCTTCTCTGCAGCAAGCTGTGGAGAAAATGGCGCTGGTTAGAGCTGAGGGAACAAGCTCCGCCCCCTCGATGGCGGGCTTCGGTCCCGCTGTTTCTTTATACTGGCGGGGCTTTATATACTGCCTCAGCAGTATCTATACTTGTGCCAGCCTATATATGAGGTAAAAATTGCTGGCCAGGGCGCCCCCCCTGCACCCTTGCTGTGCCGTTGTGTGCGTGGTAGCAATGGCGCGCAGCACGACCGCTGCACGATACCTCACGAAGATCTGAAGTCTTCTGCCGCCTTTGAAGTCTTCTTCCTTCCTATACTCATCCGGCTTCTATCTTCCGGCTCTGCGAGGAGGACGGCGGCGCGGCTCTGGGACGAACAGCGAGGACGACACCTGTGTTCCGACCCTCTGGAGCTAATGGTGTCCAGTAGCATAAGAAGCAGATCCTATCAGTAAAGTAAGCCTGCTTCTCTCCCCTCAGTCCCACGAAGCAGGGAGCCTGTTGCCAGCAGTGCTCCCTGAAAATAAAAAAACTAACAAAAGTCTTTTCTAGAGAAACTCAGTAGAGCTCTCCTAGTTTGTGACCAGTCTCCTCTGGGCACAGAATCTAACTGAGGTCTGGAGGAGGGGCATAGAGGGAGGAGCCAGCTCACGCCCATTAAAAGGTCTTAGAGTGCCCATGTCTCATGCGGAGCCCGTCTATACCCCATGGTCCTTACGGAGTCCCCAGCATCCTCTAGGACGTAAGAGAAATGGGATGTAATTGCTACTAAACAATCCTTATTTCTGCTACAATTGTTGCAATTAACCAGTGGATATATGGTACTACCTGCATGATACTGCTATTTGAAATATTATGCTACATTCACTGTTGGGATACATTTACTAGCAATATTATAAAGAATATGAGATATATTTGTTGCTAACCAACATTCATATCTGCTACTTTTGCTGCCTTTCACTTTATTTTTATGTACATATGGTAAAGCTGACTGCTCATATAAACTCACCATTTAGGTTTGATAAATTAAGTGTTTATATACCTCCCATCCCGCGTTTGTGACTGCTGTCACATAATCAGTGCAATTCAGACATGGTCATCGGCGAAATACACTATAGAATCCATTTGGAATACCAATTAGTACGGTGAGAAAATTGTCTGACAACGCACTGCCCACAATTTGTTGGAAATTGAATCTCTATATTTTCGCACTGAGTTATTTTTATTTCAGTATCTACAAAAAAGTAGTGAGACTACTATGTAATATTGCTTATTACTGCTGATTATTACTTACTCCGATAGGAATATACACATATATATAAAAAAGAGAACGGAGGACATTTTATATGGCTGTAGTGACATAAAATTCTGAATAGCAGGCTGAATGAAGCAGCTGTGATAAGTGGAGGTATCCATGGTAACAGTGGGCCTATGAGTTGACTGAGAAATCAGGTGATGGGAGGGGCTTAGCCCTTATAAGGAGAGGACTGAATAGGTTCTCCCCCTTTTCCTCAGTGAAAATTGAACAGTGAAGTGCTCTGCATTTGTTTTGTATTGAACTGTGTATTATTTGTGATTTTGTGGTATTTTTCTTCTTATTTCCTTTCCATCTTTACTAATCTCTAATCTTTTCAACCCTGTTTTATTCTTTGCCTTTTTCTTAACTATCTTTCCTATCTTCTAACATGCCGAGGCCTAGTCGTGCGGTGCGTCCCCCTGTTCGTTTTATTGACAGCGGGGAAAGTGATGCTGCTGTCTTAGTGTCAGGGAGGGGGCAGCAGCGGTCATTACAAACAAGAAGTCAGGCTAGGAACAATGTTGGTAATGTCGCCACCAGGGGTCGGGCTCGACCGCCTGAGAGGGTTTTGGCGGGCGAAGCTGCGTCACGCAGAGGCCGGGTCAGTAGCGCGTCTGTGACACGAGCTGCTGTTTTGACTAGTACTTTAGGAAATTATTCTGAAGAACCGGTTACCGTGAACACCATGTCGCGAAGTGTTGGGGCTATGGCGGCGTCGTCGAGAGGGGTGTTGAGGAGAATGGTAACATCCCGGGGTGTTACCTCAGGAGTGCATGTGCCTGAGGTACGACGCGGTCGCCCCGTGGGCCCACGGGGGTCCGTGGCTGCCAGAGGTGGTCAACGCAGTTCTGTTCTTACTAGAGGTGAGCACAATGGGAGAGGTACAAGGGTACAAGAGTCGGTGCAAGGAGAGGGGGCACCTAACAATGGTAATGGCGTTGACACGGTTGGAGCGGGCCAGGGCGCGAGCACATCGGGTATTAGAAATGCTGGAAGGCAGCAAGGAAGGCTCGCCACGTGTAATATTAGGGGTAAAAGAGGAGCACCAGAGGTACATTGTATGAGGGGCACAGTACCAGGGAAGTCATATGCTGATGCGGTGCGTTTTGGAAGTTATGGAGCTGGATTCAACTCGTCTGAGGTAGCGTCTATATGCACCTCAGTTATATCAGCGCTGGTCCCGGTGTTGAATGCTAATAACACCGAAAGGAATTTTTTGAGGGAACAGAATCCTGACGGTTTGCAGGGGAATGGCGTTGGTGAATTAGGGACGGCTGTTTTACAGCCCAGATCGGGGGGAAGTAATAGGGGCAATAGGAATATTAATGAGTTGTTGGTAGATGTTTCTCCTTGCATTTTTACAGAGGAGTTCTTTGCAGCCCCTGAAGTGCAGGACGATTCTGGGGAATCAGCGGCGGTGGTGGAGTCTGCACTGGACGAGGGAGATCTTTATGGTGAGTCGGTTGTGCACCCTGCAGCGCGCCAAAATGATGCAGTAGTTGGGTCAGGTAACAGGGGCGCAGTTACTGAGAAAGGATGTGGGAAGAAAGCGTCACAAAAGCGTAAGCATAGGCGCAGAGGTCACAGGGACTCATCTACTTCTTCCTCTGAGTCCTCAGTTTCATGTGATAGCAGATGCAGGGGTTACAATGCAAGATATAAAAGAAGGCGCAGACATAGTAGCTCCAGCATGTCCTCGGAGGAGGGTCCTGAGGATTCTTTGCAATGCGCTAATACTGCGGTTTTGAGAGGAATACGACCCAGAATTAGGGAACGGATTAGACAAGGAAAATTTGTGAATATGTTTGCTTTAACTAGCAAAGGGAGAAAAGCATTTGAAGCGGCTAAAAAGAAATCAGGTATAGGTGAGGAGGCTTATAAGTCTTACTCTAACTGGCAGAAGGGCATGCTTATTTTTGCAGCTTGTTATTTGGAATCCAGGCCTCAGGAGCACATGAACATACTTAAATATATGTATTTGTTACACGAATTGGCCAGATCCGGGCGCGGAACAGCATGGAGGTCCTATGATGAGGAGTTTCGTAGAAAACAAAATGGGAAGGAGATCATGGATTTTGGTAAAAAAGATGTGGAGATTTTTGTAGATGTTACTCAACCTCTTAAGAGTGGTTTAGAGGGTCTGGCAGATAAGCTAGGTAATTCCAGTAACAGATGGATTGTGGGTAAGAATCGGTCAGGCAAATGCTATGCCTTTAATAATAGTCAATGTACCCTAGGGTTCAAGTGTAGTTTTCGGCATGTTTGTATCCGCTGTGAAGGAACCCACTCCATTAAAAACTGCCAGCAAACGGCTAGTGGGAGAGGTAGTTGGCACAAGCAGCAACAACAACGAATCCCAGCAACGGGTGTGTCTAAGTAGGGCACCTACTCCAGTTAAGTTGAACAAATTATTGCATTGGTTGGATCACTATCCAAATAGAGACGATTCTGAGTTTATAAGGTTAGGTTTCTCAAAAGGTTTTTCGGTTGCCTATAAAAAGCCAAGTTAAATGTGGTCGGATTGGCAATTTACGTTCGGCTCGGGAGTTCCCAGTTATGTTAAAAGAAAAAGTTGATAAGGAAGTTGCTTTGGGTAGGATGGTAGGTCCTTTTAGTTGCCCCCCATTGCCTGATTTAATTTTGTCCCCAGTTAGGGTTGTTCCAAAAAAGACTCCGGGTAAATTCAGGATAATACAGCATTTATCATTTCCAAGAGGGTCTTCAGTGAATGATGCAATTCCTGAGAGTTTGTCCATGGTAGTGTATCAGTCCTTTGAGGACGCTTAGACAAGGTGAGATCATTCGGTAGTGGGGCTCTTATGAGTAAAATTGATATAGAATCGGTTTTTCGGCTGTTGCCCATTGACCCGGAATGCTTGTCGAGTTATACCCATGGGTAAAGTTTTTAGCAGGAAGTTGGAGAGATCCACAGCGGGTGTTAAAAAACCCAGTCATTTTATAAGATTATCCAAAGAAATTCGCAGGGATTTACACATTTGGGAAGAGTTCCTGGCCACTTTTAATGGTGTTCTTATTTGGCAGTCCATACCCATTTCCAATGTTAAGTTGCAATTATTCATCGATGCAGCAGGTTCTACGGGGTTTGGAGCATTTTTGGAGGGCAGGTGGTGTGCTTCCCCATGGCCAAAATCTTGGGTTGAAGAGGGACTCACTAGCAACTTGTTATTATTAGAATTATTCCCTATCATGGTGGCTCTGGAGTTATGGCAGGAGGTTTTTAGCCAACTTGTCAGTAGTTTTTTGGTGTGATAACTTGGGGGTGTTTCAGGCGGTTAACAGTCAGAGAGCTTCCGGCATGCCAGTACTGCGGTTGTTGGCATAAATAGTGTTGCGCTGCCTTCAATCAAATATAAGTTTTCGCGCTAAGCATGTTCCAGGCATTGAAAACGGTGTGGCAGATGCGCTATCGCGTTTCGAGTGGCGCAGGTTTAGGGTGCTAGCTCCGGATGCGAATGTATCTGGTGACCCTTGCCCGTCTTATGCCTGGCAGGTTATACGCCCGGATTGGAGGGCTTAGCTCTGCGATCCTTGGCTCCTTCCACCCTTCGAGGGTACAGAAATGCTATGGGAGAGTGGGAAAGATATGTTCAATTGCATCAGGAGCAAGGTAAGACCAATTATGCAATGTTATTGGATTACGTTTGGGAATGTTTTAGAGCAGGCAGGTCAAGAGGGTTTGTAACACGTTTACTGTCTGCTCTTTATTATTTCGTGAGACTTGATGGCCGGCATGATTTTACTAAGTCTTTCTTTCTAGCAAAGATTCTTAAAGGTTGGGCTCGAGTTATGCCCCCTGTACAAGATGCATGTAGACCAATAACCATTTCAATATTGCGGCGCATGGCGGTCGTGTTGCATGAGGTCTGTGCATCTGATTACAAAGCACTTTTATTTACATTGGGGGAAATTTACTAAGCTCCCGATTTTGACCGAGATGCCGTTTTTTCATCAAAGTGTCATCTCGGTAATTTACTAAGCACTAATCACGGCAGTGATGAGGGCATTTGTAATTTTTTGCAAGTTCAGGTAAAAAATTACGAATGAATACACCATCGGTCAAAACGCGGCTGTTTAAGTATGAATCTCGGTCATTTACTAAGAAGTGCAAAGCAAAAAAAGAACAAACACTGCCGTGAAAAATTACAACTCGTAAAAAAGTGCTAAAAAAAACCAGACCTTTTTTTTTTATTCGTGATTGGATAGGCATGCACGGATCCATGAGATCCGTGCATGTATATCAGTGGGAAGGGGTGGGAAAGTGCTTATTTTTTCAAAAAAAATTGCGTGGGGTCCTCCCTCCTAAGCATAACCAGCCTCGGGCTCTTTGAGCCGATCCTGGTTGCAGAAATATGGGAAAAAAAATGACAGGGGTTCCCCCATATTTAAGCAACCAGCATCGGGCTCTGCGCCTGGTCCTGGTCCCAAAAATACGGGGGACAAAAAGAGTAGGGGTCCCCCGTATTTTTAAAACCAGCACCGGGCTCCACTAGCTGGACAGATAATGCCACAGCCGGGGGTCACTTTTATATAGTGCCCTGCGGCCGTGGCATCAAAAATCCAACTAGTCACCCCTGGCCGGGGTACCCTGGGGGAGTGGGGACCCCTTCAATCAAGGGGTCCCCCCCCAGCCACCCAAGGGCCAGGGGTGAAGCCCGAGGCTGTCCCCCCCCATCCAATGGGCTGCGGATGGGGAGGCTGATAGCCTTTGCTGTAAAAGAAAAGATATTGTTTTTAGTAGCAGTACTACAAGGCCCAGCAAGCCTCCCCCGCATGCTGGTACTTGGAGAACCACAAGTACCAGCATGCGACGGAAAAACGGGCCCGCTGGTACCTGTAGTACTACTACTAAAAAAATACCCAAAAAAAGACAAGACACACACCGTGAAAGTATAATTTTATTACATACATACACACATACATACATACTTACCTTAAGTTCCCACGCAGGTCGGTCCTCTTCTCCAGTAGAATCCAAGGGGTACCTGTTGAAGAAATTATACTCACGAGATCCAGGGGTCCAGGCTCCTCGGGAAATCCAGGGGTAATCCACGTACTTGACAAAAAAAACAAAACGGTGTCCCGAGCCACGAACTGAAAGGGGACCCATGTTTGCACATGGGTCACCTTTCCACGAATGCCAGAAAGCCACTCTGACTTCTGTCTAAGTGGGTTTCTTCAGCCAATCAGGGAGCGCCACGTTGTAGCACTCTCCTGATCAGCTGTGTGGTCCTGTCCTCACTGACAGGCAGCACACGGCAGTGTTACAATGTAGCGCCTATGCGCTACATTGTAACCAATGATGGGAACTTTCAGCACAGCGGTGACGTCACTTTAGGTCAACCGCAGGGCAGAAAGTTCCCATCATTGGTTACAATGTAGCGCATAGGCGCTACATTGTAACACTGCCGTGTGCTGCCTGTCAGTGAGGACAAGAGCACACAGCCGATCAGGAGAGTGCTACAACGTGGCACTCCCTGATTGGCTGAAGAAACCCACTTAGACATCAGTCAGAGTGGGTTTCTGGCATTCGTGGAAAGGAGTCCCATGTGAAAACATGGGGCCCCTTTCAGTTCGTGGCTCGGCTTTCCGTTTTCTTATTTTATGCAAGTACGTGGATTACCCCTGGATTTCCCGAGGAGCCTGGACCCCTGGATCTCGTGAGTATAATTTCTTCAACAGGTACCCCTTGGATTCTACTGGAGAAGAGGACCGACCTGCGTGTGAACATAAGGTAAGTATGTATGTATGTTTGTGTGGATGTATGTAATAAATCTTTACTTTCACGGTGTGTGTGTCTTGTCTTTTTTTGGGTATTTTTTTAGTAGTAGTACTACAGGTACCAGCGGGCCCGTTTTTCCGTCGCATGCTGGTACTTGTGGTTCTCCAAGTACCAGCATGCGGGGGAGGCTTGCTGGGCCTTGTAGTACTGCTACTAAAAACAATATCTTTTCTTTTATAACAAAGGCTATCAGCCTCCCCATCCGCAGCCCATTGGATGGGGGGGGACAGCCTCGGGCTTCACCCCTGGCCCTTGGGTGGCTGGGGGGGGGGACCCCTTGATTGAAGGGGTCCCCACTCCCCCAGGGTACCCCGGCCAGGGGTGACTAGTTGGATTTTTGATGCCACGGCCGCAGGGCACTATATAAAAGTGACCCCCGGCTGTGGCATTATCCATTATCTGTCCAGCTAGTGGAGCCCGGTGCTGGTTTTAAAAATACGGGGGACCCCTACTCTTTTTGTCCCCCGTATTTTTGGGACCAGGACCAGGCGCAGAGCCCGATGCTGGTTGCTTAAATATGGGGGAACCCCTGTCATTTTTTCCCCCCATATTTTTGCAACCAGGATCGGCTCAAAGAGCCCGAGGCTGGTTATGCTTAGGAGGGGGGACCCCACGCATTTTTTTTTATTATTTTACAGTGTTTAATTAAAAAAATAAAAAAAAATAAACCCCAGCACGGATCACACAGATCCGGCCGAGATTGATTGTAAAAAAAGTCGGCAGTGTTTTGCTAATCACTGCCGTAAAAATAGGTAAAAAACCACGAATGACATCGACATCGGAAGAAAAGAAAAACCCGAATACGACAGCTTAGTAAATCCATCGTAATCAATTCAAAAAGTTGCAGTTTTACACTGTCGATGTCATTCGTGATTGAACTTTGACCTTTTTTCGGAAATTACGAATCTTAGTAAATTTACCCCATTGTGTTTCGTCATGGCCTTTTTCGGGGCCTTCAGAGTCAGTGAACTGGTGTCAGCTTCAAAAACTGCGATGTCACCTATGCTTCGTGAACATGTGTCATTGGAAGATGGAGGCTTATGGTGCAAAGTACAACGTTCCAAAACGGACCAATTGGGCAAAGGTTGTTGGGTCGTTTTGAGATGTGTGGACGACGAAGAGATTTGTCCTGTGTCCTTGTCGAGGGTTTATGTGAAAACAAGGACTGATATGCCAGGTCCATGGTTGCAGCATTTGGATGGTATGCCGGTGACGCAATTTCAATTTAGATGGGTGTTGGAACGTTGTATTTGCACGATGGGTTTGCCGGTATCGAGATATGGTACCCATTCGTTTCGGATAGGTGCGGCGACAGCAGCAGCAGCTGTAGGCTGTTCGAGCGGGCAAATTAGAGCTCTGGGGAGGTGGAAGTCTGATGTATTTCGGAAACATATCAGGTTTTGACCTGTTTTAAAAAAAAAAAAATCAGACTTGAGGTTTCAGCCACTCGCCATATTTGGGGGTCTTGAGGAATTTTTTATCCTGTCAAGTGCCTTAAGCCTTGGGGGTTCATACCCGCTTGGCAGGTGTGTTTTTCGCCTCTCGTCAAGTCTGATCCCCCTTACCAAAACCCCCTTTTTACGAAGTCATCCCCGCTTCAAAAATTCTCACCTTAGAGGCCAAATTAAACTATTTAATAAATATATAAATAGAACCATTTTAGTGAGTTTATAATGGGATGTTTTTGGGTAACATTGTTGCAAGATTGTTTGTGTTAGGGGTTTTTTGTTCGATAAGTTTCTGTGAATGCTTTTGTATTTTCAGATTGGCGCTTGGATGAGTGTCCAATTTGGATTATGGGGCACTCATACGTGTACTATGGTGAAAGATCTGGTGTGGAGTGTCTTCAGTCCCCTGAAGCTAATCTGGTCAGATGGATCGGAGTGAGGGGACTTCGCTGGGAGCAAGTCATCCCCCTTTTTTGGCAACAGTTGGAGAGGTCGGGATACCCGCTGAGGGTGGTGTTCCATGTTGCCGAAAACGATTTGACCAGAAGGTCTGGTTTAGATCTTCGTAAAACTATAGTTAGGGACTTAGTTAGAAAGCACAACCTATTCTGCAGACTGAGTGTGGGATGGTCTGACATTATCCCTCGTTTGGTGTGGAGAGGTGCGGACAGACCTGCTGCCATAGAGTTGATCCGGCGCCGGATCAATTCTGTGGTGGGCAGAGCTGTTAGCGAAAATTGGGGGTTTGTGGTCCCACATCCCTCAATTTCAGTTTCTGCCCCTCATCTTTATATGGCCGATGGTGTCCATCTGAATTTGAGGGGTATGGAAATTTTTATGGAGGATTTGTTGTTAGCGGTTTTCACTCAGGAATTTTATTGATAGGTTGGAGGATTTTTAGGAGTAGTAAGGATAGTTTTAAGGTAGAGGTATGGTGGCGGGGGTTTCGTTGAAACTGTGGCGGGTTGGGACGGCCTGAAATTGTGGCTGTAATTTAAAGAGTTTTATAGGTGCTCAAGAGATGTGAAGGTGGTGGAGTTTGATACATTACGGGGCCAGGGTTCCATCGGACCAGGTGGGCTTCGGTCTCCGGTGGAGTTGGTACACACCTGAGCACCTTTGGGTGGGAGTTGGGGAATACCTTGAGTGGAGAGTTGGCCACGGTATTCCCGATAAAGAGCAAGTAACACAAGGGGTGGCAAATGGCCCATGATGGCCCCTTGTGATGAGTGGGGGGCTGGGCTGAAATTGGGCCCCTTAAAAGCCTCCCCTTGTGATGTGATGGGGGCTGGGCTGAAATTGGGCCCTTTAAAACCCCCCCTTGTTATGCGATGGAGGCCGGGCTGAAGTTGGGCCCTTGCCTCTTCTTGTGTTGTGGTCAGCCACAGTTAAAAGGAAAGGTTAGAATAAATAGGGACGTTTAAATAGGCCGTCCCTCCTTGCCACCATACCATTTGTTTTAATAAAAGCTGACAATTCTATTGGCAAACATTATTCTGGTGTCAGTTATTTCTTTATGGATGTTGGTGTATGCGGATGGATGAAGAACAGTCTATGATAGACATTTTAAGAGAACGGAGGACATTTTATATGGCTGTAGTGACATAAAATTCTGAATAGCAGGCTGAATGAAGCAGCTGTGATAAGTGGAGGTATCCATGGTAACAGTGGGCCTATGAGTTGACTGAGGAATCTGGTGATGGGAGGGGCTTAGCCCTTATAAGGAGAGGACTGAATAGGTTCTCCCCCTTTTCCTCAGTGAAAATTGACCCACCCACCCGCCTTGGAGGAGTTTATTATTGGTGTCGGCTTGGCGGGTTGGGACGGCCTGAAATTGTGGCTGTAATTTAAAGAGTTTTATAGGTGCTCAGGAGATGTGAAGGTGGTGGAGTTTGATACATTACGGGGCCGGAGTTCCATCGGACCAGGTGGGCTTCGGTCTCCGGTGGAGTTGGTACACACCTGAGCACCTTTGGGTGGGAGTTGGGGAATACCTTGAGTGGAGAGTTGGCCACGGTATTCCCGATAAAGAGCAAGTAACACAAGGGGTGGCAAATGGCCCATGATGGCCCCTTGTGATGAGTGGGGGGCTGGGCTGAAATTGGGCCCCTTAAAAGCCTCCCCTTGTGATGTGATGGGGGCTGGGCTGAAATTGGGCCCTTTAAAACCCCCCCTTGTTATGCGATGGAGGCCGGGCTGAAGTTGGGCCCTTGCCTCCTCTTGTGTTGTGGTCAGCCACAGTTAAAAGGAAAGGTTAGAATAAATAGGGACGTTTAAATAGGCCGTCCCTCCTTGCCACCATACCATTTGTTTTAATAAAAGCTGACAATTCTATTGGCAAACATTATTCTGGTGTCAGTGTCAGTTATTTCTTTATGGATGTTGGTGTATGCGGATGGATGAAGAACAGTCTATGATAGACATTTTAGTACGATTCCTTGTTCAACATTGTCACATTATGTTAGATATAACCTATTCAAAGTTATGTTTTAATCAATCAATTTTCTGAATTCATAAAAGAGTGCACCACAAAGAAAGCCTTCTTTGAGCAGGTTTCTCTACCTACTTGCTCATCTTCAAACTTTGACTGTGTACATGATCAGGCTGGAATTGGATGAGAGCCATGCTAAAACTGGATTGATGACCAGACTGAAACCAGAGTGTTGACTGGATTGGAGCCAAAGAGGTAACTGGAATGAAACCGGATTGGCAACCAGACTGGAACCGGAGAAATGACGGGACTGGAACTGGTTGATAACCGGACTGGAACAGGAGAGGTGACTTGACTGGAACGAAATTGAGCAGGTATTTATTAAAATAGTATTTGAACCTGGAACTGGACTGGACCTGGACAGGTGTTATTAGAATAAAGTCTGTGCAAACTGGAACCGGATTGCCAACAGGACAGGTCAGCTGACTAGGAGCAGCGCTTAGAGTGGCTGGGAATGGTCAGGTGATAGAATCCAACGTCTCTCATCCACACTCACTATTCGCTCCCATTTACGACTGCAAGATTTTCTTTGGGCCGCACTAACTCTGTGGAATGCCCTCCCACGCACAATAAGACTCCCCTCTAGTCTCTAAACCTTCAAGCGTTACCTGAAAACTCACCTCTTCAGTTAAGCTTATCAAATTCCGGAACAACCAAAATAACTTTCATAAACTTTCCTATCCAATTACATCCCCACTGTACAGTTCACACATATCCTCACTTTTTCTTTTTTTTTCACTTTCCCATCCTTCTGACTCCAGGCCAACATTGCTGGGTGACCATATACAGACCACCAAGAACGTTTGCAAACGTGACTGGGCATACAAAATCCAATGGCAGAATATGTAGTTAAGATAATCAACAATGGTCAAACATACTATTCAGACATGAAAAAAAAACACTTAATTAAGCTTAATATACAGTATAACAACATTAGTGCCGTTATGTATTAAGCATATAGAGATTCGAAATAAGGTTGGAGGCTGAATGGTCTCTCAGAATACAATGTTTTCAACAACATTAATTTAATGGTCTCTAAAAGTAAGGGAAGGGAAGATTTGGATGAACATAAATTGCCTTTTTAGCAATAGTAACTACAATCATAATGAAAGGTATTAAATGTCTGGAGTGCCTCAAGAGAGCCAGTTATTGACACCAGCACACAAAAGAGCCAAAGGATCTAAATGGAGATTAAGCGAAAACGTGGTGCTGAGAAACAGAAGTCATTTATTCCAAAATCGGCTGATCTTGGAACAATCTCAGAAGTTATAAAAGAACCATGCTATACCAGTATGCTGTACTTCCACTAGTTGTACACCCTTCCAGCAGCCACTAGTCGTACACCCTTCCAGCAGCAACCTACGCAGTGCGCCCCAGACATCTGTGTCGGATGGTTCCTCTGTGGGCGGTATGTACTACATGTGGACCTATTCATACAGGATATTTCATACTATTACACACGTCAGTTCTTCCATATGTGCCTTGAGTTCGTATATGGCTTACAGTATCTCCTAAAGCATAGCCTTCGTAGTGCGCCCAACATGGCTGCCTCATCTGGTACGCTCTTGTAAAGAATGAAGGGACACTACCCCTAGCGCTAAGGATGCTGCAACCACCCATTTTGTGTCATCTCTTCTTGCCATGACCTATTCCACCCAGGGTAATCCTACGTAGTGCGCCCAAGATGGCTGCATCACATGGAACCTTACATGGGTGGAATATATAACCCGTAGAAGTTATTCCTCAACCCTGCAGTATGCTATTGCGCTTTCTAGGTTTAGTTGTTCATTATTTCTGTATGTTTTTCAGTTTGATGTAACTCTAATGCCTTTGTATTAAGTACATGTCTTTGATGTATGTAAAGCGATTTTGAGTCCTGTGGCAGAAAAGTGATATATGAATAAATTATTACTGTTATTATTTTTGAGCCATACATTTGTGCATTGACCAGTTACCTGTTAACATATGAATTCTTTGGCCCTATGAAATATAAGCTCTGTGTAACATATGGAAATGTACCTCCTGTAATGCAGCAGAGGGGAGATATTTTAAAGGACATTCCATATCATATACACTTTTGTGGAAGGGAATGTATCAAAAAAGCAACGGTAAAGTGTGGGAAACCACCACCTAACTAAATCTACGGTCATCAAATCCCAATATAAGTATTTTGTTTTATAGAAAACAGACAAAAAACAACAAGGACAACAATGAATAATCCGTAGCTGAGATAGAGACAGGATTAGGCAGTGATTGAATAAAATGGCTAACCTGTAAATACATATAAAAGTGCTTGAAAAGGAGAGAGTTCCCCCCAGGGTCGACTACGTCTCTCACAGCCAATATACCTTTTTCTTTCCAGTGACAAAAACTGACGTTAAACAAGGCAGGCAGAATACAGGGGTTCCACAAAATGGAATATAGGAGAGAAGGTCTCTAGAAAATTTTTATTATTCATTGAGCCAATGTCGCTGGTCTGTTACCACCGACAATTCTGGCCAGACGCCGATGGTAACGATCATTAAGCACCCATGTTCGACCACTGTGCTGTTCACGGTGGGTGGTAATGCCTTCCATGACACCATATGTCAAGGATTGTGAATGTCCGCACAACCCTTGGAAATGGAATGTCCCAGCTGTGGGGCACTTACTATCACGCCCTGTTTAAACTCTAATAATTCACGTCGCCTAGCCGGTTTTCAAGCTGACTCAAAAGATGTTAGATTACAACTAATGCCGGTCTGGGCATTTCCAAGATGCCACAGTATGGTGGTGCCACCTACCACATACACTTCAGTGTACCATTTTCATTTTTAATACTTTGAGAATCTTTTGCAGGTAATGACTGCGTGAAGTCTGGAACCCATGGACATCACCAAATTATGTGTTGCAGACCTTATCAGTAAAAAATTTTTCTCAAATTGTACTAAACTGTTGATTTGGCCACACCTATGGTTCCCGCTATCTCTCTGATAGATTTATTTTTGTTTTTACAGCCTAAGGGTGGGCTGTGTCACTTGCATTGAGGGTTCCTTTGTCTGAATGTTGAGGGTTCACAACAACTTCCAAATGCAAATGCCTCACTTGGAATCTACTCCAGACCTTTTGCCTGCTTAACTGCTGAAGGAACAACAAGGGAATAGCCCAGACCTGTCCATGAAACAGCTTTTGAGTCAACTGTCCAATCATTTTTAGTCCTTTGAAAATGAGGGGAATACATATTAAACAGCTGTAATTATTAAACCAATTTGGATTCTCCAATTTGGATGTGAAAAACCTCAAATTAAAGCTGATAGGCAACACTTTAAAACCATATTATACAACTGTAACTTAAATACTTTTTGGTAAACAGCTGAAAATGACAAAAAAAATGTGTCAGTGTACAAATATATATGGACCTAACTGTGTATCTGGAAAATACAGCATGTGCTAAAGCTTGTAGGTCAGGAATTGCCAGCCCATGTTACTGATAAAGGTGGAGCTTTGTAATAGAAATACAGGCTCTCTTTCCTGACCAATTTCGGTAAATGACCGCAGCTACAGTAATTGTATATCCCCCCATAGTGTGAAAAGAGTGAACCGTTAAATGTCAACCATACAATAGACAAAATATGAAATAAGTAACTAAAAAGCACCCCAAAAACATGTTATGAGTTAGAGGACAAAAGTGGCAACAGTAAGGAAGAGAACCATACTTTAAAGAGATAGTTACATGATAATAAATTCATAACAGTCCTGAGATTGAGTCATTAAACAGCCTATGAAGGCTAATATATGAATATACATTATATATGATTCATTGCAAATAAAACAAGCAAAAAAAAAAAACACAATACAATGGATTATGCAGCCAAGTATCAGGTTAATATGATGAGGCCCTATGGGAGACCTCATTGCATAGCTTAAAAAATAAATAAAAAAAAGTCAGAGTAACAAAATATAAAGTCAAAATAATCTCACAGATACTCTAGGAGAAATAGCAGCCTGAAAGTCAGTCTAGAAAAATGTGAAAAAATTCTGGAGAAAACGACAAATGGGAATCAGAAGATCCTTGCTTTTCTGCTGATTCTTCATCAAGTTAAGCAGCCACATCAGGTGCATTCGTAAAATCTTTAACTGGATCACCCTCACAGAGACGACTTTGCTATGACAAGTCATGAGCAGATTGCTGCTAATTCCTTGCGTGCTCTGTGACCTCAGAGCAATAGTCTTGAAATATATAGAGATCTTAGACTCAAATGTATAGAGCAATTTTGAGGCTGTCCAAATGGCTTCTTTGTGGAGATAAATCAAACAACAGAAAATTACAACATGTGGTCTGAAGTTATGAGCGGTATTTGTATGCTGGAGACCCAGACAATACCCCTGCTCTACCTGATCCGTGCAAACATCAGTGATTTTCAATATCTATGGCAGCGTGGTGGTGAAATGGAAAAATTTCGGACACACACCACTTGCCTGGCATGGTCACATCAGATGTGACCATGCCTGCAAGTGCTTTATCTGACCTGGTCGCACAGGATGCGACCAGTCATATAAACTGTGTTAGCAGCTGCGGGGAAGGGAAACTTCCCTCCACTGCTTCTGTCAGAGGGACCGGGAGGGTCTCAATGCCTCCTTGCACCCTCCCCCTGTGTCTGCCGTGTTGCCGATAATTTCTGATCGGTCAGCATGGCAGTATACCCAACCCCAGTGCCTTTGAGACAAAAGCAGCCGCTGGGGAGTGTAAATTAACCAAGCCACCCCCAGACCCCCCCTGTATACCTGGAGGCTGTCCGGGACCTAAAGAGTAAAGTCACGTTGGTCGCAATGTTACCGATGTTGCGATGGTCACGATGTTCCCGATCGATGTTTGGGGGGGGGGGGGGGAATATATATATATTTTTAAATAAAAATACAATTTTTTTTTCTTATTTTTTTTTACTAAAATCATTTTGGATAGGGTTAAATTCATCTTCTTCACCTAATTCACTCATAAAAAAAAACCCTGACAATTTTGGAGCTGTTTTTGGGGAAAAAATCGTCAGTTAAGTGGTTAAGGCTTATGGTAGACCAACTATACATAGATTGTTCCTCCAATATTTATTTTCTAAATCATCTAGCTTGGACCAAATCTGGCTCTGTGAAGTTTAGCTGTGTGTTTTTTTATGGATTCCACATATTGACACATCTCACCCAGTTTATGCTCAGCGGTTAGAAATTTGATGGCTCTGCCCTTTAATTCTGCAACAACCTGCATGAGGGTTTCAGTCTGTGCTGCAAACATAGGTCCCATTGTCTCTTTGATCGCATTTTCAATCTCACTATAGGCGAGAGAGTGAGAGGTACCTTGTACATCCTGAGCAGCAGGGTCAGGACCATAAAGAGAACAGGCAGCAGCGGGAGTCAGTGGCTGTCCATGCAGTAGAGGGGAGAGTCTGGGTGACAGGGGCCGTGAGTCAGTGAAAAAAATAAAAGCTAGTGGAGCCTGGAGCTCATGTGGCTTACTCCATAGCCACTGGACGTGAATGTCCTTATTGGCCTGGCAGTATAGACTTTTTCTATATATGTAACCCAAAACTAAATAAGTATCTAATAAATGCTAATAAATGCTGGACCCAGGTGATCGAATCCTACAGCCAGCCTGAGTAAGCTTCAGCTTATTTACGATGACCAGTGCCTGAAAGAAGAAGCACTCATATCTTGCAAATGCTTACAGGAGGCATCTAGCTCCCACAGACACCTCCTGTTGCATTTAAAAATTAATGACACTGAATTGCCCAGCCGCTTCCTTGTAGCGGTGCAATTCCTTCCAAACATGAATCAGGCCCATTGTGCTGAATTTCAATGTTGGCCTACAGACAGCACTTGAAGTAGGGATATTAAAAAAAACATACCCATGCAGTCTTTTCTAGATTTGATTTCACCATGTACATACCAGGGTCTAGAATGATGGTGGTCATTCCGAGTTGTTCGCTCGTTGCCGATTTTCTCTATATTGCGATTAGTCGCTTACTGCGCATGCGCAATGTTCGCAGAGCGCATGCGCTTAGTTATTTTACTCAAAAGTTAGGTATTTTACTCACGGCATTACAAGGTTTTTTTCTTCGTTCTGCTGATCGTAGTGTGATTGACAGGAAGTGGGTGTTTCTGGGAGGAAACTGGCCGTTTTATGGGAGTGTGTGAAAAAACGCTGCCATTTCTGGGGAAAACGCGGGAGTGGCTGGAGAAACGGGGGAGTGTCTGGGCGAACGCTGGGTGTGTTTGTGACGTCAAACCAGGAACGACAAGCACTGAACTGATCGCACTGGAAGAGTAAGTCTCGAGCTACTCAAACTGCAAAGAAAAATCTTTTCGCAATATTGTGAATACTTAGTTCGCAATTCTGCTAAGCTAAGATTTACTCCCAGAGGGCGGCGGCTTAGCGTGTGCACTGCTGCGAAAAGCGGCTAGCGAGCGAACAACTCGGAATGAGGGCCGATACCTTTTTCCTCCAGACCGCAGTTAGAGAAACTGTGCCCAGAGGAGACGGACAGTACGAGGAAAGGATTTTTGTTAATCTAAGGGCAAGATTCATACCAACCCACACCATCCACACCGTATAACCAGGAATATACGCAACCAGTTAACAGTATGCACAAAACAGTATCAGCCAACGACTGATATTAACTGTAACATAACCCTTATGTAAGCAACAACTATATACAAGTCATGCAGAAAGATGTCCGCACTGGGACGGGCGCCCAGCATCCTCTACGGACTAGGAGAAAAAGATTTACCGGTAAGTTCAAAATCTTTTTTTCTCTTACATCCTAGTGGATGCTGGGGACTCCGTAAGAACCATGGGGATTATACCAAAGCTCCAGACCGGGCGGGAGAGTGCGGATGACTCTGCAGCACCGATTTAGCAAACAGGAGGTCCTCCTCAGCCAAGGTATCAAACTTGTATAATTTAGCAAAAGTGTTTGATCACGACCAAGTCGCCGCTCGGCAAAGCTGTAAAGCCGAGACGCCTCGGGCAGCCGCTCAAGAAGAGCCCACCTTCCTAGTGGAATGGGCCTTTACCGAATTTGGTAACGGCAATCCAGCCGTAGAATGAGCCTGCTGAATCGTGTTACAGATCCAGCGAGCAATAGTCTGCTTAGAAGCAGGAGCGCCAACTTTGTTGGCTGCATACAGGACAAACAGTGCCTCTGTTTTCCTAATCAGAGCCATCCTGGATACGTAAATTTTTAAGGCCCTGACTACATCAAGGGACTTGGAATCCTCAAACTCTCCCGTAGCCACAGGTACCACAATAGGTTGGTTCATATGAAACGATGACACCACCTTAGGCAAAAATTGAGGACGAGTCCTTAATTCTGCTCTATCCACATGGAAAATGAGATAGGGGTTCTTATGAAACAAAGCCGCCAATTCGGACACCCGCCTTGCAGATGCCAAGGCCAACAACATGACCACCTTCCAAGTGAGAAATTTTAATTCAACTGTTTGAAGAGGTTCAAACCAGTGAGATTTTAGGAACTGTAACACCACGTTAAGGTCCCATGGTGCCACTGGGGGCACAAAAGTAGGCTGGATGTGTAGCACTCCCTTAACAAAAGTCTGGACTTCTGGGAGAGAAGCCAATTCCTTCTGGAAGAATATAGATAGGGCCGAAATCTGTACCTTAATGGAGCCTAACTTTAGGCCCATATCCACTCCTGTCTGTAGAAAGTGGAGAAAACGACCCAGGAGGAAAACTTCCGTAGGAGCATTCTTGACTTCACACCAAGATACATATTTCCTCCAGATACGGTGATAATGTTTCGCCGTCACCTCCTTCCTAGCCTTTATCAGAGTGGGGATGGCTTCCTCTGGAATACCTATCCCAGCTAGGATTCGGTGTTCAACCGCCATGCCGTCAAACGTAACCGCGGTAAGTCTTGGAACACGCAGGGCCCTTGCTGCAACAGGTCCTCCCTGAGAGGAAGAGGCCATGGATCTTCTGTGAGCATCTCCTGAAGATCTGAATACCAGGCCCTTCGAGGCCAATATGGAACAATGAGTATTGTCTGCACTCTTGTTCGTCTTATGATTCTCAATATTTTTGAGATGAGAGGAAGAGGAGGGAACACATAGACCGACTGAAACACCCATGGTGTCAGCAGGGCGTCTACCGCTACTGCCTGAGGGTCCCTTGACCTGGCACAATACCTCCGAAGCTTCATGTTGAGGCGTGACGCCATCATGTCTATTTGAGGAAGTCCCCAAAGACTTGTTATTTCTGAAAAAACTTCTTGATGAAGTCCCCACTCTCCTGGATGGAGATCGTGTCTGCAGAGGAAGTCAGCTTCCCAATTGTCCACTCCCGGAATGAATACCGCTGACAGAGCGCTTACGTGATTTTCTGCCCAGCGTAGAATCCTGGTGGCTTCCGCCATTGCCACTCTGCTCCTTGTCCCGCCTTGGCGGTTTACATGAGCCACGGCTGTGATGTTGTCTGATTGAATCAGAACCGGTAGGTCGCGAAGAAGACTCTCCGCTTGTCGTAGGCCGTTGTATATGGCCCTTAATTCCAGTATGTTGATGTGTAGACAAGCCTCCTGGCTTGACCATAGTCCCTGAAAATTCCTTCCTTGTGTGACTGCTCCCCATCCTCGGAGGCTCGCGTCCGTGGTCACCAGAACCCAGTCTTGAATGCCGAACCTGCGACCCTCTAGAAGGTGAGCACTCTGCAGCCACCACAGGAGAGACACCCTGGCCCTGGGGGACAGGGTTATTTTCTGATGTATTTGAAGATGGGACCCGGACCACTTGCCCAGAAGGTCCCACTGAAAAGTCCTCGCATGAAACCTGCCGAAGGGGATGGCTTCGTAGGTCGCTACCATTATCCCCAGTACTCGAGTGCATTGATGTACTGACACTGTTTTCGGTTTTAACAGGTCTCTGACCATGTTCTGGAGTTCTTGGGCTTTTTCCATCGGGAGAAAAACCCTCTTTTGTTCTGTGTCCAGAATCATGCCTAAGAAAGACAGTCGAGTCGTTGGAACCAACTGTGATTTTGGTAGATTTAGGAAGAGCGACACGCTTTTCTGCAACTGCTCCTTTGATCTCGCTTTTATCAGGAGATCGTCCAAGTACGGGATAATTGTGACTCCTTGTCTGCGTAGGAGCACCATCATTTCCGCCATTACCTTGGTGAAAACCCTCGGGGCCGTGGAAAGCCCAAACGGCAACGTCTGAAACTGGTAATGACAGTCCTGTACAGCGAATCTCAGGTATGCCTGATGAGGAGGATATATGGGGATGTGAAGGTATGCATCCTTTATGTCCAGTGACACCATAAAATCCCCCCTTCCAGGCTGGAGATAACTGCCCTGAGCGATTCCATCTTGAACTTGAACTTTTTTAAGTACAGGTTTAGGGATTTTAAATTTAGAATGGGTCTGACCGAGCCATCCGGTTTCGGGACCACAAATAGGGTTGAATAGTACCCTTTTCCCTGTTGTATTAGGGGAACCTTGATAATCACTTGCTGTTGACCCAGCTTTTGAATTGCAGCTAAAACTATCTCCCTCTCTGGGGCGACGCTGGTAAAGGCGATTTGAAGAATCAACGAGGAGCACGTCTTCGAATTCCAGTTTGTAGCCCTGGGATACAATTTCCATCGCCCAAGGATCCACGTCCGACTGAACCCGGACGTGGCTGAATAGTCGAATACATGCCCCCACCGGCGCAGACTCCCTCAGTGGAGCCCCAGCGTCATGCGGTGGATTTAGTAGAAGCCGGGGAGGACTTCTGCCGTAGCCGGCATTCTTTTCCCTCTACCCTTACCTCTGGCGAGGAAGGAAGAGCCCCGACCTCTTCTGGACTTATGCGACCGAAAGGACTGCATCTGATACTGTGGTGTTTTCTTTTGCTGTGGGGGAACATAAGGCAAAAAAGTAGATTTACCTGCGGTAGCCGTGGAAACCAGGTCCGTGAGACCTTCCCCAAATAAAACCTCACCCGTGTAAGGCAAAACTTCCATATGCCTCTTTGAGTCGGCATCACCCGTCCATTGGCGGGTCCACAGTGCTCGCCTAGCAGAAATCGCCATGGCGTTGGCTCTCGAACCTAGCAGCCCAACGTCTCTCTGAGCGTTTCTCATATATAAGACTGCGTCTTTGATGTGACCTAAGGTCAATAAAATGGTTTCCCTATCTAGGGTATCAATATCAGCTGACAAGTATCTGTCCAAGCTGCTACCGCGCTACAAACCCAAGCTGATGCTATTGCCGGTCTGAGCAAAGCACCGGTATGTGTATAAATTGATTTTAAAGTCGTTTCCTGTCTGCGATCAGCAGGATCCTTGAGGGCTGCCGTGTCTGGAGACGGTAGCGCCACCTTCTTGGATAAGCACGTTAACGCCTTGTCCACCCTGGGCGAGGATTCTCACCGTACGTGTCCTGTGTCGGGAAAGGATACGCCATAAGAATTCTCTTGGGAATCTGCAGTTTTTTGTCTGGAGTTTCCCAAGCCTTTTCAAATAACGCGTTCAGCTCATGAGATGGGGGAAAGGTTACCTCAGGTTTCTTTTCCTTAAACATGTGTACCCTCGTGTCAGGGACAGAGGGGTCATCTGTGATATGCAAAACATCTTTTATTGCAATAATCATATAATGAATACTTTTGGCCACCCTTGGGTGTAACCTTGCATCATCGTAGTCGACACTGGAGTCAGAATCCGTTTCGGTATCAGTGTCTGCTATTTGGGATAGGGGACATTTTTGAGACCCTGAAGGGCCCTGTGACACCGTGAAAGCCATTGATTGACTCCTTGTATTATCTCTGGACTCTGCTTTGTCTAATCTCTTATGTAATGAAGTCACATTTGCATTTAAAATATTCCACATGTCCAACCAATCAGGTGTCGGCGTTGCCGACGGAGACACCACAATCATCTGCTCCACCTCCTCCTTAGATGAGCCTTCCACTTCAGATATGCCGACACACGCGTACTGACACCCCCACACACACAGGGATATATTTATATGGAGACAGTTCCCCAATAAGGCCCTTTGGAGAGACAGAGAGAGAGTATGCCAGCACACACCCAGCGCCAGCTGACACTGGAAACAAAATTGCCAGATAAATAGCGCTTATATATATATATATACACACACATATACATATACACTCACTGCGCCTTACAAGTGCCCCCCCCCCCTCTTTTTTGCCCTGTGTCACCGCGTTCAGCAGGGGAGAGACCGGGGAGCCAGCTTTTCTGCAGTGTGCTGTGGAGAAAATGGCGCTGGTTAGTGCTGTGGGATCAAGCTCCGCCCACTCAGCGGCGGGCTTCGGTCCCGCTCAATTTTTCAATACTGGCGGGGGATTATAATATATACTGCCTCCGCAGCCTATATATGCCTGTTAGCCAGTTCTAGAGGTTTATTATTGCTGCCCAGGGCGCCCCCCCTGCGCCCTGCACCCATCAGTGCCTGCAGTGTGTGTTGTGTGGGAGCAATGGCGCGCAGCGTTACCTCAGAGAAGATCTGAAGTCTTCTGCCGCCTTTGAAGTCTTCTTTCTTCTTATACTCACCCGGCTTCTATCTTCCGGCTCTGTGAGGAGGACGGCGGCGCGGCTCTGGGACGAACCGCGAGGGTGAGACCTGCGTTCCTACCCTCTGGAGCTAATGGTGTCCAGTAGCCTAAGAAGCAGAGCCTATCATTTAAGTAGGCCTGCTTCTCTCTCCTCAGTCCCACGATGCAGGGAGCCTGTTGCCAGCAGTGCTCCCTGAAGATAAAAAACCTAACAAAATTATTTTTCAGAGAAACTCAGGAGAGCTCCCCTGTAATGCACCCAGTCTCCTCTGGGCACAGGATCTAACTGAGGTCTGGAGGAGGGGCATAGAGGGAGGAGCCAGTGCAGACCCATCTAAAGTTCTTTATAGTGCCCATGTCTCCTGCGGAGCCCGTCTATACCCCATGGTCCTTACGGAGTCCCCAGCATCCTCTAGGACGTAAGAGAAAATAACATACATCATGCAGACTCAGAGCACTGACCCAGAATCTTTTTGCTCATGGGCTAGATTAAAATTTTATCCCTCCGGCAGCCACTAGATGGTGCCTAAAACGGAGCTATTCAATTGTAGCTCCATTTGGGCGTGATGACTGACGGCATCTGCATTTCAGCTTGGACCCTCCAGGGTGGAGAGCGGAAATGCGTAAAAAGTGACCTATTTGGACACCCAAACGGCACTTTTCGTGAACGCATCCAGCACTTTAGTCTGCTAAACCCGACTTCTATGGGCGCTGCGCAAATAAACCCCAAAAGAATGGCGCCCTGCAATCTCTGCAATCCCCCGTGATCTCTCTTAGACAGGAGATCAAGGGCGCAAAACATTTGAATTCAGCCTATATTGTCCCAGCACAAGGGCAGGATCCAGAAGACACAAAATCCCATCTATGTTGTCCCAAAGGCCATTTTATCTTCAGGTTCAAAACAGTACATGATCAGGTCATTCAGTTTTTTTTAAGAGCATTAAATTATTTTGAGTCGTAAGCTGACCTCCCTGAGAGTTGAGGAAGAAAAAATAAATAAAATGGAGGTACCGGATGCTATAACCCATAGGCATATCTATAATAGGTGCGAGGTGTGCGGAGCACACAGGCTCATGGGTACAGGAGAGCCCACACCACACACCCAGCACCCATATTGTTAAACTTAACCTTTCAGAGTTCTACATCAGCGGCTGGCGCTGCAGATATAAATCACTGGGTAAATGGCAACTGCGCCCATTTTCCTGGTGATTTGCGCATGCGCAATGGATATGTCCCCATGAATAATGCGCAGGTGCCATGTTTCTGGAGACCTACACATTTACAGTAGACTCTGGCATATAGCCAGAGTCTGCTCCCAGCCAGAGAGGAGGTGGCAGCACGAAGCCTGCACATGGGCCCTCTCCTTTAAAATACCATTGCCCTAACCAGTAACGAACAGACCAAACATGCACATTTATTCATGGATTTTACAGTTGAATTGTATCACTCTAAAGTAGGACTGTTGGAGGAATTATAACAGGAGAGCTCATATTTTTATGAAAATCTTTAGAGCAGTGTTTCCAAACCTCAGTCCTCAAAGCACACTTACAGGCCAGGATTTGGTGATAGCCATCCTTAAGCAGAGATGGTTAAAATAGGATTTTAATACCTACCGGTAAATCTGTAAGGACCATGGGATATAGACGGGATCCGCAGGAGACATGGGCACACTATAAGACTTTGAATGGGTGTGAACTGGCTCCTCCTTCTATACCCCTCCTCCAAACCTCCGTTAGAAAACTGTGCCCAGGGAGACGGACATTTTGAGGAAAGAATTTATTGTTTAAACACGGTGAGTATCATACCAGCTCACACCACGAACATACCGCAGAACGTGGCATTCAATAGAACATCAGCCAACGGCATGAAAAAAATACACAGCCACATGCTGATAAAATATGTAACACAACCTGTGTGTCAACCCAATCAATAATAAGATACCGCATGCCATGGCATGAACCACGTCAGCAACAGCCTGACAGAAAAGAAACACCACAAGAGTGTAACCATAACCAATAACTGCAGACACAGTACGTACTGGGACGGGCGCCCAGCATCCTCTACGGACTAAGAGAAAAGGATTTACCGGTAGGTATTAAAATCCTATTTTCTCATACGTCCTAGAGGATGCTGGGGACTCCGTAAGGACCATGGGGTTTATACCAAAGCTCCAGACCGGGCGGGAGAGTGCGGACGACTCTGCAGCACCGATTGAGCAAACATGAGGTCCCCATCAGCGAGGGTATCAAACTTGTAGAGCTTAGCAAAAGTGTTTGAACCCGACCAAGTAGCCGCTCGGCAAAGTTGAACCGCCGAGACTCCTCGGGCATCCGCCCAAGAAGAGCCCACCTACCTAGTAGAATGGGTTTCCACCGACTTCGGTAATGGCAATCCAGTCGTAGAACGAGCACGCCGAATCGTATCATAGATCCAGCGTGTAACAGACCGCATAGCTACAGGCGCCCCAAACATGCTGAGAGCATACCGGACAAACAGAACCTCTGTTTCCCGAATCAGAGCCAAATTGGCGACCTAAATATTCAAAGCTCTGACTTCATCCAGAGACTTTGAATCAGACAATGCTTAAGTAACCACAGGCATCAAAATAGGCTGGTTTCTGCGAAACACAGAAACCACTTTTGGCAGAACTATTATTCGAGTTCTCAATTCTGCTCTATCCACATGGAAGATCAAACAGGGGCTCTTGTGAGACAAAGCCGCTACTTCCGACACCCGCCTTGCGGACTCCAAGGTCAATAGCATGACCACTCTCCAAGAGAGACATTTTTGACACAACCTTTCATAAAGGTTCCAATCAGCATGACACAAGAAACCGCAACACAATGTCAAGGTACCTCGGTGCAAACGGGGCACAATTGGAGGTTGGATGTGCAGTACTCCTTTCACGAAAGTCTGAACTTCCGGAAAGGTGGTCAATTATTATTATTATTTTTTTTAAAGAAAATGTATAAGGCCAAAACTGCACTGAAATGGAGCCTAACTTTAGGCCTGCCTCCACACCTGCCTGCCAAGTATGGAGAAGAACGACCTAGCTGAAAGTCTTTCGTAGGAGCCTTCTTGGATTCACACCAAGAAACATACTTACGCCAAATACGGTGGTAAGGATTTGCCGTTACTTCTTTTCTAGCCTGAAGAAGTGTGGAAAACGACTTCATAGGGAATACCCTTTCGGGCAAGGATATGGTGTTCAACCGCCACGCCGTCAAACGCAGCCGCGTTAAGTCTTGCTACACGCCCGGATCTTGCTGTAACAGTTCCTCACGTAGAGGAAGAGGCCAGGAATCTTCTATGAGTAAAACTTGAAGACCGGATACCAAGCCCTCCTTGACTAGACCGGAACAATGAGGATCGCCTGAACCTTTGTTCTTCTTACTTTTATCACCTTCAGAAAGAGTGAAAGCGGAGGGGACACACAGACCGACTGAAAACACCGAGGGCGTCCACCGCTATAGTTTGAGTGTCGCTTGACCTGGAACAATATCCCTGAGGTCTCTCGTTGAGGCGAGACGCCAACCTGTCCAATTGAGGCACTCCTCAAAGACTTGTCACTTCTGTGAATACTTCTCGATGACGAGTGTATATCTCCCGGATGGAGATCGCGTCTGCACAGGAAATCTATTTCTCCGTTGTCTACATCCAGAACGAAGACCGCTAATATATCGTTTACCTGTCTTTCCGCCCAGCGGAAAACCTTTGCAGCTTCTGCCATTGCCGCTTTGGTCCTTGTTCCGCCCTAGCGGCTTACTTACGCCACTGCTGTCAAATTGTCCGACAGACATAACACGGGCAGATCACGAAGAATATGTTCGTTGAAAATAGCTCTTAATTCAAGAAAACTTATTGCAGACAAGCTTTCCAGCTTGACCTTTTCCTCTGGAAACACTTCCCTTGGAAAGACTGCTCCTCAGCCTCGGAGATCTTCATGCATGGACACCAGGATCTAATCCTGGATCCCGAACCTTCATTTCTCTAGGAGGTGAGACTGTGCAGACACGACAGGAGCAATATCCTGGCCATTAGGATTATATTCCGGTGCATGTGCAGGTGAGACCCGGACCACATTTCCAACTGGTCTCGTGAAAACCACTCCGGCATTTTACCTGCTCACAGAACAGGCCTCTTAGGTCGCACCCGTCTTCTTCATCAACGGAACATATTGATGGATTGTCACTGCAAATCTGATCCGACTCTGGATCCTCAGACCTCTTTCCACAGGAAAACACAGAACCTCAACCGTTCAGTATCTACTCTGATACCCACCTCCGACATCCGCGTCGTTGGGAACAACAGCCACTCCCTGTGTCGAAGAACAGTCTGAGAGAAACAACTGTTTGGATCACTTGTTTCTTGACCTCACCGTAATCAGGGGAGCGTCTCAGTACAGAATAACAATGGCTCTTACTACTGAAAGAAAACCATCATACTGCCAACACTCCGGTGAAATGGCAAAGACAATCCTGGATATCAACCCAGGTAGGCTGAATGCTGAGGAAAACGCATTTAAACCCTTTTTCTACCTTTACGTGCTGGAGCTCCCTGGCCTGAGAGATTCCAACCTGTAGTTCAACTTCGTAAGTAGAAGTCTTTGTTTCTGGTGGATGGGGATCTGAACCCAGGACCCCAGCTGTTGTAGTGCAGGGCACTGTACCACTAGGCTACTCGAGTGCTTATATTATTTTTTTTAACAGGGACAGCAGGACAAAATCCTGAACCTGACGCAACTCTGGTATGGCGTCGCGAACTACCTCCCCTTTCAGAGGGGAATCAGTAAGATCTATTTGAAAAATCAGTGAGGGGAATCATCTGTAAACTCCAGTATGTCCCCCTTTGGATTCTATTATTAACCCCCAGGTCCAAGTCCATTCCCGGACTGACGGAAGAGTATTAGACGAGATCCCACCGGTGTGGGCCCCAGCCAGATAGACCCAGTGACATGCGGTGGATGTGGTAAAAACAGAAGACAATACCCGCTTCTGCGAACCTAACAAGGCTGCAGAGCTCTTACCTTTTCACCTTCCACTATCTGCACAGAAAGGGAAAAAAGAACTGTATCGAAACGGTTAAAATGACTGCATCCCACAAAAGAATGCGTCACCAACCGTTGTGAGGGAATCTAACTCACGAAGGTAGACTTACCAGTGGTTGCAAAAAATAAGGTAAAAATACCCAAAGGTATTCGGGCGCTGTGAGGCGAGTTGCTCAGCTAAGCTGCAGCCAATGGTACGGGAAAGTCACTCCCTAGAAGGAAACTGAAAGAGAGAAGGAGGCTGCGCTATCAAAAAGCTGCAAGGTCTATGCAGCGAAACGCGTCCGGTATTTACCCTTTGGAACAGGACAGCTTTGAATTGGACCCGAACCAGCCCAAACCGTTGACCAGCTATCCAGAGGAGTCCGAGAGAGGCACCATCCTATCTCCGCACTGCATGAGGTACTCACCATTTATGGGACATTGCAATAATCCTCTAGCGGCATATGGAACGTTTTCATGGACTCTCTTAATTACCATCTAAAAGGGACTCTCCATAGTGGATCATAATTGGATGCATTATTTTTGGGCAAAATGTGGAACGGATCCTAGAGAATATAAACCTCCAGTCCTGTACCAATACCTCGGGTAAACTCCAACTTTTGCATATAATTGGTAAAATCCATTTTCTGCATCTATTTGGCATATTATCTTGCACAGAAGTACTGTTTTTTAAAGAATTATTGTTTTTTAATAAAATGTTTTAAATTACACATTTAGTGATTTACATTGTTCTTTCCTCTGATAGCGCAGCCTCCTTCTCTCTTTCAGACTTACCAGTGGTATTCGCCGAGAGTGACTTAACTGAGGTATTTCCAAACAGCGGTACACCGTCACAGGGAAAAACACCAATATCTCTCGGAGTCAGCCTCAGCATTCCTCCGGCCACACCTACTGCAGACGCACGGCAGCCTGCCGCAATGTTATAGAGAAGAATCAACATAAGAAACATCCCCTCTCTCTCTAGGGTAATTCTATCGGATGGTTTTCCGAATACAAGCACTCCCCCATGCGCATGTAATGCAAATAACTTCAAAGCATATAATAAAAATATCACTTAGCTTCCTGTATACAATCCTTTGTGACAGGGCCCCGTGCCGACCAGGAGTTGACTTTCACTGTATTCTATCCGCGGCGGGAAAAGAATAAACATTCGGACTCCTTGTGAGGATCTGAGACCAACTCGTCACAGCCGACCTAGAGCTTCATCAATAGAGTGACCAGCACATTAGAAGGAATACTTTTACTTCAGCATTCATTAGAACTTGTAATATGAATATACATATTTAAATACACACACATTCCGAAATACGGACTTTTTTGAGTGAGAGCGAGATAGTGAAACCTTTGTTTTTTGATGTCTCAATGTACACAAACTTTGTTAAATACAAAAAAATCCTAAAAATATTGTATTAAATGACCTTCAGGCTGTGTGTAGAAGGTGTATATGAAACTTAAATGAATTGTGTAGATGTAGGCACACTTTGTTTAATGCACAAAGTTATAAAAAATATTGTATTAAATGACCTTCAGGCTGTGTGTATAAGATGTATATGAAACATAAATGCATTCTGTGCTTAGACTTAGGTCCCATCGCCATGATATCTCATTATGGTATGCAATTATTCCAAAATACGGAAAAATCCGATATCCAAAATACCTCTGGTCCCAAGCATTTTGGATAAGGGATACTCAACCTGTGTATGTATATATATATATATATATATATCTCATACGTATAAGTATTTTGTCTAGAACCCCAGGGTCCCTAGTGACATTAATGTGTGCTGAATGTGTACGACCATGTACTGAATGCCCAAGTTGTGGATCTGACCAGGAAACCTTATGGTCGACATAAAACATAGTATTTGTCGTCAACAGGGAGTGGTAACTAGGTAAAAATAATATTCTTACGACCCCGAGGGGTTCGAGGGAAGTATATACACATAAATTTAATATCATTCCCCCACAAATAAAAGCACATCTGTACTAGAGCTACAGGCCCATGGAACCGTACCCTATACAGGTATAGGTTATGACTTCATGTTAATTTACACCCAGTAATAACAGATGGTGCCGACAGGTCACCCACATACTATTGTGTCACACATATAGTGTTTACTTTTGAAAAAGCATACAACTACCGACCTGCTGACACTTGATCTACAGACCCAAGTACCATCAGGAGTCGGCAATGCCGACAGAGGGATTCCCATAGCCAGCTCATGGCAGACCACACACACACACGTCGACACGTGTACTATAAGCTACCATGGGTATATGTGACAGGGAAAACACAGAAACAATTACAACTCATTAACTAACACGCTCATTATACTGTATAGTGCTATATTTTCCTATTTTGCACTAAAACACCTTGCCCCCCCCCCCCCCCCCCCCCCTCGTTTCCCACTGCTAGCTGCCTAACAGTGCTTTTTGGCAGGGACATGAGGAGAAATTGGCGCTGTAACAAGTTGTGAGGGCTAAGCCCCGCCCCCTTTCGGCACGCTTCAGCCCCTCTAATATTATTCATATTTATACTGGCGGGGGTCCCTATACAGTGCCTATGCACTGTATATATTTTTTGGTCAGTGTCAGGAAAGAGGTATATTGCTGCCCAGGGTGCCCCCCCTGCGCCCTGCACCCTTGTAGAACCGTTAGTGTGTGGGAGCAATGGCGTGCAGCGCGACCGATGCGCGGTACCTCCGAGACCTAAAGTCTTCTGCCGTCACTGAAGTCTTCTTATCTTCCAATACTCACCCGGCTTCTGTCTTCTGTGAGGGGGTTGACGGCGCGGCTCCGGGAACAAGCAGCTAGGCGCACCAAGTGATCGAACCCTCTGGAGCTAATGGTGTCCAGTAGCCTAAGAAGCAGAGCCCTTAACTCAGAAGAAGTAGGTCTGACTTCTCTCCCCTCAGTCCCACGAAGCAGAGAGCCTGTAGCCAGCAGGTCTCTCTGAAAATAAAAAACCTAGCATAAAGTATTTCCAGAGAAACTCAGTAGAGCTCCCCTAGTGTGTGACCAGTCTCTCCTGGGCACAGAATCTAACTGAGGTCTGGAGGAGGGGCATAGAGGGAGGAGCCAGTTCACACCCATTCAAAGTCTTATAGTGTGCCCATGTCTCCTGCGGATCCCGTCTATACCCCATGGTCCTTACGGAGTCCCCAGCATCCTCTAGGACGTATGAGAAATCAAATTAACAGAGGTACTAAATAAGATAATTGTGCTCATTCATGATTTCCTTAAAACTGGACAGTTAGTGTGCCTTAATGATTTAGGTTAGGAAACACTGCTCTAAAGGTTTTAATAAAACATGAGTTCTCTTGTTAAAATTCCTCCATTATTCCTACTTTCTATTGTGTTTACGGAGTTCATCTAAATTCATTCTTATTTTCTGCTCTGCAATCTCATGATTTACCCGAGATAAAACAGACTACCCTTTTGGACTCAGTAAAATTGAATCAAAATATATTGCAAAAAGCTTAATATATATTGCAAAAATAAAAAATAAAACAGACTACCCAATATTTAATTAGCATGAAAATCGTTCAGGTTTTGCACATTTTCTCTCTCAGTTTAAATGATTCGCTGAGCATTGAAGCAGGAAATGTAAATGCAAAGTCAGAGCTTATATCTAACTTTCCATAAGAAATATTAGGTTTGGACAACATACCGGAAATTATGGCCTATAAACATGGCAACCAATCTGCATTGATGCAACATTTATAATTTGCATAATTTAAAAGTATACAGAGTAGCTGATTGGCTTAGTATATGTCCCCCTAAACTCTGTAAAACTTAACACATCAAATAACATATATAACAAATACGATACAGTTAGAGATCTAGGGTTAAAATATTATCCAGACATAAATCCAGGATCTTTTCAGTTAGACTTATCTGTTTTCATAAGAATTCCCAAGACACTTCCCTACGGAAACCAGTTAGCTACTCAACGTATTCTAAAAGATCCTCTAAGCCTCCTTCACCTTTTCTTCAAAAGGTTTCCTGCCTGAATAGGGAATATCCTATCTGACTGATGAGTATAGTTTAAAGCATATTAAATGAAGGAAACTTAGATTTCTTTAATTCATTTGTTGTAATGTTGTATAGTAGACTGTATAATCTGTAACCTAAGGCTGACGTGCCCTTATTCCATTAGTTACCTTGAATGATCTGCATGCTGGGTAGTTTTGGTATGGTGTTGGCTACAAGGTCTGTGACTTCTTGAGTTGTTTCCTATATTAATGAAAGAATTTTAATTTGTTTAGGTGATATTATATTCAGTTTACTGCAATTAATGAGGCAACATGTTCAACGGTTTGCACAAGGTTGAAGAGTAAGCATACTGTTAATTTCTCTGACGTCCTAGTGGATGCTGGGAACTCCGAAAGGACCATGGGGAATAGCGGCTCCGCAGGAGACTGGGCACAACTAAAGAAAGCTTTTAGGTCACCTGGTGTGCACTGGCTCCTCCCACTATGACCCTCCTCCAAGCCTCAGTTAGATTTTGTGCCCGGCCGAGGTTGGATGCACACTAGGGGCTCTCCTGAGCTTCTAAAAAGAAAGTATATAATTAGGTTTTTTATTTTACAGTGAGACCTGCTGGCAACAGGCTCACTGCAGCGAGGGACTAAGGGTAGAAGAAGCGAACCTACCTGCTTGCAGCTAGCTTGGGCTTCTTAGGCTACTGGACACCATTAGCTCCAGAGGGATCGACCGCATGGAACTGGCCTTGGTGTTCGGTCCCGAAGCCGCGCCGCCGTCCCCCTTACAGAGCCAGAAGCAAGAAGAGGTCCGGAAAATCGGCGGCAGAAGACATCAGTCTTCACCAAGGTAGCGCACAGCACTGCAGCTGTGCGCCATTGCTCCTCATACACACTTCACACTCCGGTCACTGAGGGTGCAGGGCGCTAGGGGAGGGGACCTGAGCAGCAATAAAAACACCTTGGCTGGCAAAAATACCACAATATACAGCCCCAGAGGCTATATATGTGATAATTACCCCTGCCAGAATCCATAAAAAAGCGGGAGAATGGTCAGCGAAAAAGGGGCGGAGCTATCTCCTTCAGCACACTGGCGCCATTTCTCCCTCACAGCTCCGCTGGAAGGAAGCTCCCTGGCTCTCCCCTGCAGTCTACACTACAGAAAAGGGTAAAAAAGAGAGGGGGGGCATTAAATTTAGGTGCAGTATATATAACAGCAGCTATAGGGGACATAATTCAGTTAGTCCCTGCATTATATAGCGCTCTGGTGTGTGCTGGCATACTCTCACTCTGTCTCCCCAAAGGGCTTTTGTGGGTCCTGTCCTCTGTTAGAGCATTCCCTGTGTGTGTGCGGTGTGTCGGTACGGCTGTGTCGACATGTTTGATGAGGATAATGATGTGGAGGCGGAGCAGATGCCTATAGAAGGGATGTCACCCCCTGCGGGGCTGACACCTGAGTGGATGGACTTATGGAAGGAATTGCGTGCACGTGTCGACTCCTTACACAAAAAATTTGACGACATGCCAAATATGGGACAGCCGGCTTCTCAGCTCGTGCCTGTCCAGGCGTCTCAAAGGCCATCGGGGGCTCTAAAACGCCCGCTACCTCAGATGGCAGACGCGGATGTCGACACGGATACTGACACCAGTGTCGATGATGATGAGTCTAGTCTAATGTCCACTAAGGCCATTCGTTGCATGATTGAAGCAATGAAAGAGGTGTTACAAATTTCTGATATAAACCCAGGTACCACTAAAAAGGGTATTATGTTTGGGGAGAAAAAACTACCCGTAGTTTTTCCCCCATCAGAAGAATTAAATGAAGTGTGTGAAGAAGCGTGGGCTTTCCCTGATAAAAGATTGGTAATCTCTAAGAAGTTACTAATGGCGTTCCCTTTCCCGCCAGAGGATAGGTCACGTTGGGAGACACCCCCTAGGGTGGATAAAGCGCTCACACGTTTGTCTAAAAAGGTGGCACTACCGTCTCCGGATACGGCCGCCCTCAAGGAACCTGCTGATAGAAAGCAGGAGGCGATCCTGAAGTCTGTATATACACACTCAGGCATTATACTTAGACCAGCTATTGCGTCAGCATGGATGTGCAGTGCTGCCGCTGCGTGGTCAGATTCCCTGTCAGAAAATATTGACACCCTAGACAGGGACACTATTCTGCTAACCATAGAGCATATAAAAGACTCAGTCTTATACATGAGAGATGCACAGAGGGAGATCTGCCGGCTGGCATCTAAAATAAGTGCATTGTCCATTTCTGCTAGGAGAGGCTTATGGACTCGCCAGTGGACAGGGGATGCAGATTCAAAAAGGCACATGGAAGTTTTGCCTTATAAGGGTGAGGAGTTATTTGGGGATGGTCTCTCGGACCTAGTTTCCACAGCAACTGCTGGGAAGTCAGCATTTTTACCCCATGTTCCCTCACAGCCTAAAAGGGCGCCGTTTTATCAGGTACAGTCCTTTCGGACTCAGAAAAACAGGCGTGGAAAAGGCGGGTCCTTTCTGTCCAGAGGCAGAGGTAGGGGAAAAAGGCTGCAACAAACAGCAGGTTACCAGGAGCAAAAGTCCTCCCCCGCTTCTTCCAAGTCCGCCGCATGACGGTGGGGCTCCACAGGCGGAGCCAGGTACGGTGGGGGGCCGCCTCAAAAATTTCAGCGATCAGTGGGCTCGCTCACAGGTGGATCCCTGGATCCTGCAAATAGTATCTCAAGGGTACAAACTGGAATTCGAGGCGTCTCCACCCCACCGGTTCCTAAAATCTGCCTTGCCGATTACTCCTTCAGACAGGGAGGCTGTGCTAGCGGCAATTCACAAGCTGTATTCCCAGCAGGTGATAATCAAGGTGCCCCTACTTCAACAAGGACGGGGTTACTATTCCACACTGTTTGTGGTACCGAAACCGGACGGTTCGGTGAGACCCATTTTAAATTTGAAATCCTGGAACACATACATAAAAAAATCCAAGTTCAAGATGGAATCGCTCAGGGCGGTTATTGCAAGCCTGGATGAGGGGGATTACAAGGATTACAAGGATGCTTACCTGCATATCCCCATTTACTATCCTCACCAGGAGTACCTCAGATTTGTGGTACAGGATTGCCATTACCAATTCCAGACGCTGCCGTTTGGACTCTCCACGGCACCGAGGGTGTTTACCAATGTAATGGCGGAAATGATGATACTCCTTCGAAGAAAGGGAGTTTTAATTATCCCGTACTTGGACGATCTCCTAATAAAGGCGAGGTCCAAGGAGCAGTTGTTGGTGGGAGTAGCACTATCTCAGGAGGTGCTACACCAGCACGGTTGGATTCTGAATATTCCAAAATCACAGCTGGTTCCGACGACACGTCTACTGTTCCTGGGTATGATTCTGGATACAGTCCAGAAAAAAGTGTTTCTCCCGGAGGAGAAAGCCAAGGAGCTGTCATCTCTAGTCAGAGACCTCCTGAAACCAAAACAGGTATCGGTGCATCACTGCACGCGGGTCCTGGGAAAGATGGTGGCTTCTTACGAAGCAATTCCTTTCGGCAGGTTCCATGCCAGAATCTTTCAGTGGGACCTGTTGGACCAATGGTCCGGATCGCATCTTCAGATGCATCGCCTAATAACCCTGTCTCCAAGAACCAGGGTGTCTCTGCTGTGGTGGCTGCAGAGTGCTCATCTTCTAGAGGGCCGCAGATTCAGCATACAGGACTGGGTCCTGGTGACCACGGATGCCAGCCTTCGAGGCTGGGGGGCAGTCACACAGGGAAGAAACTTCCAAGGACTATGGTCGAGTCAGGAGACTTACCTACACATAAATATTCTGGAACTAAGGGCCATTTACAATGCCCTAAGTCAGGCAAAATCCCTGCTTCTACACCAGCCGGTACTGATCCAGTCAGACAACATCACGGCAGTCGCCCATGTAAATCGACAGGGCGGCACAAGAAGCAGGATGGCAATGGCAGAAGCCACAAGGATTCTCCGATGGGCGGAAAATCACGTACTAGCACTGTCAGCAGTGTTCATTCCGGGAGTGGACAACTGGGAAGCAGACTTTCTCAGCAGGCACGACCTCCACCCGGGAGAGTGGGGACTTCATCCAGAAGTCTTCACGCTGATTGTAAATCGATGGGAACGGCCACAGGTGGACATGATGGCGTCCCGCCTAAACAAAAAACTAGAGAGATATTGCGCCAGGTCAAGGGACCCTCAGGCGATAGCTGTGGACGCTCTAGTGACACCGTGGGTGTACCAGTCAGTTTATGTGTTCCCTCCTCTGCCTCTCATACCAAGGGTACTGAGAATAATAAGAAAACGAGGAGTAAGAACAATACTCGTGGTTCCGGATTGGCCAAGACGAGCGTGGTACCCAGAACTTCAAGAGATGATCTCAGAGGACCCATGGCCTCTGCCGCTCAGACAGGACCTGCTGCAGCAGGGGCCCTGTCTGTTCCAAGACTTACCGCGGCTGCGTTTGACGGCATGGCGGTTGAACGCCGGATCCTGAAGGAAAAGGGCATTCCGGAGGAAGTCATTCCTACACTGATTAAAGCCAGGAAAGATGTAACTGCAAAGCATTATCACCGCATATGGCGGAAGTATGTTGCTTGGTGTGAGGCCAGAAAGGCCCCAACAGAGGAATTTCAACTAGGTCGATTTCTGCATTTCCTACAAGCAGGAGTGACTATGGGCCTGAAATTAGGCTCCATTAAGGTACAGATCTCGGCTCTGTCGATTTTCTTCCAGAAAGAACTAGCTTCACTACCTGAAGTTCAGACATTTGTGAAAGGAGTGCTGCATATTCAGTCCCCGTTTGTGCCTCCAGTGGCACCTTGGGATCTCAACGTGGTGTTGAGTTTCTTAAAATCACATTGGTTTGAGCCACTTAAAACCGTGGATCTAAAATATCTCACGTGGAAAGTGGTCATGTTATTGGCCTTGGCTTCAGCCAGGCGTGTGTCAGAATTGGCAGCTTTGTCATGTAAAAGCCCTTATCTGATTTTCCATATGGATAGGGCGGAATTGAGGACTCGTCCCCAGTTTCTCCCTAAGGTGGTATCAGCTTTTCACTTGAACCAACCTATTGTGGTGCCTGCGGCTACTAGGGACTTGGAGGATTCCAAGTTACTGGACGTAGTCAGGGCCTTGAAAATGTATGTTTCCAGGACGGCTAGAGTCAGGAAAACTGACTCGCTATTTATCCTGTATGCACCCAACAAACTGGGTGCTCCTGCTTCTAAGCAGACTATTGCTCGCTGGATTTGTAGCACAATTCAGCTGGCGCATTCTGCGGCTGGACTGCCGCATCCTAAATCAGTAAAAGCCCATTCCACAAGGAAGGTGGGCTCATCTTGGGCGGCTGCCCGAGGGGTCTCGGCTTTACAACTTTGCCGAGCTGCTACTTGGTCAGGGGCAAACACGTTTGCAAAATTCTACAAATTTGATACCCTGGCTAAGGAGGACCTTGAGTTCTCTCATTCGGTGCTGCAGAGTCATCCGCACTCTCCCGCCCGTTTGGGAGCTTTGGTATAATCCCCATGGTCCTTTCGGAGTTCCCAGCATCCACTAGGACGTCAGAGAAAATAAGATTTTACTCACCGGTAAATCTATTTCTCGTAGTCCGTAGTGGATGCTGGGCGCCCATCCCAAGTGCGGATTGTCTGCAATACTTGTACATAGTTATTGTTAACTAAAGGGTTATTGTTGAGCCATCTGTTGAGAGGCTCAGTTGTTTTCATACTGTTAAACTGGGTATAGTATCACGAGTTATACGGTGTGATTGGTGTGGCTGGTAGGAGTCTTACCCGGGATTCAAAATCCTTCCTTATTATGTCAGCTCGTCCGGGCACAGTGTCCTAACTGAGGCTTGGAGGAGGGTCATAGTGGGAGGAGCCAGTGCACACCAGGTGACCTAAAAGCTTTCTTTAGTTGTGCCCAGTCTCCTGCGGAGCCGCTATTCCCCATGGTCCTTTCGGAGTTCCCAGCATCCACTACGGACTACGAGAAATAGATTTACCGGTGAGTAAAATCTTATTAAAATAGCATAATTAGGTAACAAAAGTGCCTCTAATAAAGTTTTCCATATAGACCAGAGGCGTCGGAACTGGGGGGGCAAGGGGGCAGCTCCCCCCCCCCCCCCCAAACATAGAGAGGCGCCAATCATTTACAGGAGGAGCGATGTGCAGTCAGGTGAAAGACCGCACATTACATCCTCTGCTCCGTGCAGTGAACGTCTCCAATCAGGCCCAGCGCTACCCACCCCGCAAGGTCTGCAAAGCAGGGAGGCGCTCTCCCTGCACTGCTACCTTGCTGATATGCAGTGTTGCTGCCGGAGCTGCGCCTGTCACACTGACAGGCAGCGCGCCGGCACCATGAGCAGAAGCTCTTCACACTCTAGTCTCCCACACACTGCACGCTCCTCCCCGCTGCACTAGTCAAAACAGGCAGCAGTGTCGCCCCTCCAGTCCTCCCTCCCCTCCCCACTGAAGACACAGCAGTCTTCAGCATCACTCACCCCTCCCCTGCTATCAGCGGTGGGTTCACGTACGGTTGAGGCTAGATCCAAGTGGCCTAAGGGACCTTTTCTGTCAGGGGAGGAGCCACGACACAAGGGGGAGGAGCTACACCAGCGGGACAGTTGCTCTAGTATCCACGCCACCAACTATTACCTTTAGTAATTAGGTGGCGAGCGAAGCGAGCCACCGTGCCCGAAGCGTGGCAAGTGAAGCGAGCCCGCGAGGGTACTTTTCGGGTACCTTGTTCGGCCGTAGCTCCTCCCCCGGGTGACGGGTCTCCTCCCCTAGGTACGTCAGAAGGTCCCTTCTCCCACTCAGATATAGAATCAACCGTTCACGTACGGGACAGCAATGCACAGACAGGAAGTCATGTGATGTACACCTGACTGGAGGAGCCAGCAGCCACAGGAAGAGGAGCAGCCCTGTTAGTGCACTATCAGCCAGCCACACAGAGGGATGAAGACTCCGCAGAGGCTCAGGTACTGTAGTGCTGCCTCATATAATTAAGGGGAGAGGGGGGAGGAGAGAAACGATCACATTAATGTGTGTTGGGGGGGAGGGGGTGTCATAATAATGTGTGCTGGGGGCAGGGGTGTCATAATGTGTGCTGGGGGAGGGGTCTCATAATGTGTGCTGGGGGGAAGGGGTGTCATAATAATGGGTGGTCTTCAGTATGCCGGCGGTCGGGCTCCCGGCGACCAGCATACCGGCGCCGGGAGCCCGACAGCCAGCATACGACACTTATTCTCCCTCGTGGGGGTCCACGACCCCCCTGGAGGGAGAATAAAATAGTGTGGCGCGCATAGCGCGCCACCGTGCCCGTAGCGTGGCGAGCGCAGCGAGCTTGCAAGGGGCTCATTTGCGCTCGCCACACTGTCGGTAAGCCGGCGGCCAGCCTCCCGGCGCCGGTATACGGGTCGCCGGGAGGCCGGCCGCCGGCAGATCGTAGTGGACCCATAATAATGTGTGCTGGGGGGGATGTCATAATGTGTGCTGGGAGGTCATAATAATGTATGCTGGGGAGAGGGGGTCATAATAATATATGCTGGGGAGGAGGGGTGTCATAATAATGTGTGCTGGGGAAAGGGGGTGTCATAATGTGTGCTGGGGAGGGGGGGTCATAATAATGTGTGCTGGGGAGGGGGGTCATAATGTGTGCTGGGGAGGGGGGTGGTGTCATAATAATGTGTGCTGGGGGGGGGTGTTTTAATAATGCGTGCTGGGGGGTAGTGTCATATTAATGCATGCTGGGTGAGAAGGTGTCATATTGATGTGTGCTGGGAAGGGGGGGGGTATCATAATAATGTGTGCTGGGAAGGGGGGGGGTATCATAATAATGTGTGCTGGGGAGGGAGTGTCATAATAATGTGTGCTGGGGAGGGAAGGGGGTGTCATAATAATGTGTGCTGGGGAGGGGGTGTCATAATAATGTGTGCTGGGGAGGGGGTGTCCTAATAATGTGTGCTGGGGAGGGGAGGGGAGGGGGTGTCATAATAATGTGTGCTGGGGAGGGGCGGGGAGGGGAGGGGGTGTCATAATAATGTGTGCTGGGGAGGGGGTGTCCTAATAATGTGTGCTGGGGAGGGGAGGGGGTGTCATAATAATGTGTGCTGGGGAGGGGGTGTCATAATAATGTGTGCTGGGGAGGGGAGGGGGTGTCATAATAATGTGTGCTGGGAAGGGGGCTAGTGTGATATTAATGCATGCTGGGGAGGGGGCTAGTGTCATATTAATGTGTGCAAGGGAGGGGAGGGGTAGTGTCATATACATTTGTGTTGGGGAGGGGGTAGTGTCATATTAATGCGTGTTGGGGAGGGGGTAGTGTCATATTAATGCGTGTTGGGAAAGGGGTAGTGTCATATTAATGTGTGCTAGGGAGGGGGGGTTGTGTCATATTAATGCGTGCTGGGGAGGGAGGGGGGTCATATTACGGATTGCTAATGAACAAAAGAAACTGGGTCACTCTGCGCATATGTAACAGAAACCTAATGCAGCATCTTTCTATTCCACGGAACCTTCACCTTGGTTCCAACAACAATTAACCAATAGAAAAAAAGGAGTAATAGAAAATTGCGCAATCATCTCTTACCACACGTTCTCACTCCTCATATTGTCTGTAAGTTCATAGGATATTGCCAATATAGGGGGTCATTCCGACCTGATCGCACACTGCAGTTTTTCGCAGCGCAGCGTTCAGGTCACTACTGCAAATGCGTATGCACCGCAATGCGCAGGTGCTTTGTACGGGTACAAAGCGGATCGTTGCTGAGCGATGGATTTAACGAAGAATCCATTCGCACAGCCGATTGCAAGGAGATTGACAGGAAGAAGGCGTTTGTGGGTGGCAACTGACCGATTTCTGGGAGTGGTTGGAAAACGCAGGCGTGTCCAGGCATTTGCAGGGCGGGTGTCTGACGTCAATTCCAGGACCAGACAGGCTGAAGTGATCGCAGAGGCTGAGTAAGTTCAGACCTACTCAGAAACTGCATAAAATGTTTTTGCTGCGCTCGGCTGCACAGTCGTTCGCACACTTGCACAGCAAAAATACACTCCCCCGTGGGCGGCGACTATGCGTTTGCACGGCTGCTAAAAACAGCTAGCGAGTGATCAACTCGGAATGACCCCCATAGAGAGATCCTTTAATCCCTTATGTTCTGCAATTCATAAGGTGAATTCACATTTCCACAACATATAGTGATTCTCATAAAAGAGAAAGAAAGACCAGCAGTGCAGATATCTCAAGGTAATTGGCTCCAGCGTCTGAATGTGCTTTGTGTTCCAGCGTGCGTTCCACCTATGTGCGCATAACCGGAAGTAAAGTCTTTCCAGGTTCCTTATCATACCAATGGAAAGACTTGACTTACGGTTATACGCACATAGGTGGAACGCATGCTGGAACGCAAAGCGCATTCAGACACCAAAGGCGATCGGACATTCTGCATTGCTTAACACTTTATAATGTTTTAAGCGTGAGCACCTGCTCCTCATTAGAAAAGGTATAAAACCTCGATCAATGTCACTAGCCACCAGACGCTTCTGAGGAAGAACCGCAAGGATTGAAACACATTAAGCGTGAATGGCTTCTAACACTGACTAAATGAGTTGTACTACCCTGAGCTTGGATACCATACCACGTTTGGGTTGCTGGAGTGTCCGGGCACCTTCTTTTCCTACCGATTACCATTAGGTCCAGTTGGGTTATGAGATGAACCATCGCCAGTCGGGTGTTTTTTACATGCTTGTGTATAATATATGAAATGCGAGTGCTACTGTATGTACATTACATTTGTCCAATTACCTTTTAGTTATCTGCACTGCTGGTCTTTCTTTTCCTGTTGTGGAAACGGGAATTCACCTTATGAATTGCGAAACTCATTTTATGGACATTTAAGGATCTCTTTATATTGGCAATATCCTATGAACTTACACACAAATGGGGGTCATTCCGACCCAATCGCACGCTGAGCTTCTTCGCAGCCGTGCGATCGGGTCGGAACTGCGCAGCAACGCCTCCAACAAAGAAAGCTGTTGCAGCGGTGACCGCAAGAAGATTGACAAGAGGAAGGCAGATCCATCAACTCACTGTTTTCGGGTCGTGGAGATCCGAACGCAGGTGTGTCAGGCGTTTGGAGGGCGGATGTCTGACGTCAATTCCGGGACCTGCAACGCTGAAGTGATCGCACAGGGTAAGTAAGTCTTACCCTAGTCTAGTTCTGCACAAAACTTTTTTTGCATAGCAGGGCTGCTCAAGCGATCGCAGCCTTGCTATGCAGAAATCCACTCCCCCATAGGTGGTGTCTACTTGATCGCACGGGCAGCAAAAAGTTGCAGCGTGCAATCAGGTCAGACGTTCCGCTAGACGTTCACGGCGCGCTGTGAGGAAGTCTGCCGGCAGACATCACCATCTCCCCCAGAGAAGGACGATCACCATCAAGGGACATCCGGGCATTCGGAACGCACCACGGAGGAGGTAAGGAATTCATCCCCACCTCACTCTATACGGAGCAGCTATACGGGTAATATACCCACACATCATACCAATTGCCACACGGCAGTTTTGCCTAATTAAGGACACGGTTTATACATGGCCTAATATCACACATTGGGTAATCTAGGGACATCACCTAACCGGTTCAGTAAAGCTTTACCTATTACAACGGCAGATGAGAGTAAGACGCAGCATAGCGCTTCACACTGCCATTCACATAGGTTGTTTGTATATGTTTGTGTTCTGTCTTTGTCTCTGACAATATATGTTTGTTTGTCAAGTGTACTGGTACTAGGATTGTACACTATAATTCCTATTCCCTATATACTTATATAGGAACCACCCATTTATATATCACTTCCATAGCCCCCCATGGCCATTCCAGTAGAACGGACACATGCTACATCATCACCGCTGTTTTTAAGTAATATTTGTCAAGTAATAAACCTCTTTGAATTTACCAAAACTGAGTACTTTATATTTTATTCCTGTTGGGTAGTGCGCAGGGAGCAACCACCAATTTTTTCCTCCCTCTAACTCCCCTGTCAGCGTTCCTGGCCTCACACAACTGGTAGCTCCCTGCCCTCACCCTCCCTCTAACTCCATCGTCAGTGCACCCGCCCTCACCCTACCTGTAACTCCCCCCCGCCATGGCCCCTTCCCTCACCCTACCTGTAACTCCCCCCCCCCCCCACAGTGCCCCTTCCCTCACCCTCCCTGTAACTCCCCCCTCAGTGCTCCTCACACTCCATCTAGCTCCATGTCAGCATCCCTGCCCTCACCCTCCCTGTAACTCCCACGGCCACTACAATCAGTCACCTCGGCGCCAGCACTGCACTGGTCACTGCTAGTGTTTGATCTACTCTCCCTGCTACATGGAGCACATGGTGGGAAACTAGAGGGACATGGGAGAGCTGAAGTGACATAATACAATCAGACATTCTGGTCTCTAATTACAGATGTTGCCACGATGCATATGCATGGGCATATGCATCGCAGCAAGCTGCAGCGTACACCGTGCTGCAAATAGTCACAGCTGGTGATTGCACCATTGAAGTCTATGGCGTGCATGCCATAGATGCGGGAATAATAGCCACGCCATCCATGTCGTGATGATGAGCGTGGTTACATCTGTACATGAGGCAGCCAAAAAAGTTTCTGGGTGTGGGAATTTAGTGTGGATCTGGCCTACGATGTATTTTATGTGGATCTGGCCTTTAGCGATTCAGCAATTTAGGGGCGCCAAAATGAGATTATATGTTGCCCCCCCCCAACCTAAAAACGTTCTGATGCCTCTGATATAGACTATAGTAGGATTCTAATTTATAGCTAGTTCATATACAGTGATGCCAGGAGCATAAATATTCTGACTGGTGCTGTCCAAGTATTTGAACAAGCCTGCATAGATATAGCAGCCATACGCTTATGTGTCAAAATAAAAAAAACAAAATAAAAAACGGAGTCTAAACAGGTTGTAAGGGATTATAAGTGCCACAAAAAAGGCTGCAGTTAGCCAGTCCAAATCTGCACAGTTTGAATAAACAGTGAAATGGATGGTAAAATGTGTGGAACTACAGAAAATATGGTTGCATTAATCTACATGTACCTCTAGCAAATTACTTTGTCCAACCACTGATTCGTATGGAGGAGGAGGCTCAATAGGGCAAAACACTTCAACCCCTTTGAACCTGGATCCATAGATGTGTGGAAAAGGAATCACCTCATCACCAGTCATCCTGAAAGAGGAAACAAATATGGTCAGTTTTCGGTCAGGTGAATGTATGTTCAATCACCCTAAATATGTAGATGGTTTATTCTAAAAATAAAGCAATTTGAGATCAATCAATCCACAGAAATTAGTATTTTGATAGAAATGCAGATTGGTGTAATGGTTAGCATTACTTCCTCACAGCACTGAGCTTGTGGGTTCGTTTCCCACCATGGCCCTAACTTCTCCTTGTGCTTGTGTGGGTTCCACCCAGCTACTTGGTTTTCCACCCACAATCCAAAAATGTACTGGTAGGATACTGGCTCTCAACTAAAATGAACTGTAGTGAGTATATATGAGGTTGGGAATATAGATTGTAAGCTCCACTGGAGCAGACACAAATGTGAATGGCCACATTTTTTTCTCTGTAGAGCGCTGCAGAATGTGTGTGTGCTTTATAATAAATCGTAATAATTAGATATTTAGAAAAGGTCTAGTATGTATACAACAGAAAACAAAGTGCAAGGGATTAAAATGAATAACAAAATGGAAAAAGTGTCCAATAAAAATGAGCAGTTGTAATCTATGGGCGGTTCATAAAGCTATAAGTGTTGTCTGTACCTTGGACAAGTCATAATAACTAGCACAATAGCTGTACTCTTAAAGAGAATAGATAGTGATGGGATGTGATAGCAAGTAATAAAGATAGATATAGGTTAAAATGGGTTATAGTGATAGCTGGGGAGGGTAATAGTAACCATTGGGTCCAACTTCATTCTGCATCTCATCTCTTTATATGCGAGAGTGCTTTGGCATTTCAGTATATTGCTAATTCTCTGTAAACTCATCCACTGGGTGGCAAATTGATGTTTAGGATGATGCTTCATATTACAATTTATGTGACAACTCCCATTCACTATTATTATTATTATTATTATTGAGGGCAAATATGTATCTTTTAGAAATACAGTAAATATTCATAAAACAACTATGTTCTTATTATTTTGGTTATCTTAACAGCCAAACAAATATCAATTGACTTCAATAAGAGTCTTTGGGGTATATGCAATTGCGGTCGAATTCCCGAAAATGTCGAAAAACGGGACATTTTCGCCAAAAAAAAAAATTCAACAATGCAATTCAGTACTTTTCGGCAAAAAAACGGACTTTCCAAATTCGACTTTTTGAAATTCGACATTTGTCAAATTCGACATTTCTGCAATGGTACAAATGCGGCAATTCGACAAAAGTATATTCAATTGAAGATTGTAAATTCGACAACAGTATTTTTAGACAATAAATTCGTCATTTTCAATCCGCCACACTTTGCTGGCGGAATGTAATAAAATTTTTTAAAAACATGTTTTTTTGTGTGTTTTTTTTATTGGTAATAGCATATCTATTTATATTAGAAGGGATTAGGTACTTGGTTTGTCTATTTAGGAGGCACAAGTATTATTTATATATTTTTTAAAAAAATAAAAAAAATATATTATTTTTTTATTTAAATGGTATGGGGTAAAAATCAGAAAAAAAAATGCGTGGGGTCCAAAGCATAACCAGCCTCGGGCTCTTCGAGCCGGTCCTGGTTCTAAAAATCCGGGGGAAAAACTGACAGGGGATCCCCCGTATTTTTAAAACCAGCACCGGGCTCTGCGCCTGGTGCTGGTGCAAAAAAATACGGGGGACAAAAAGAGTAGGGGTCCCCCGTATTTTTTACATCAGCATCGGGCTCCACTAGCTGGGTAGATAATGCCACAGCCGGGGGTCACTTTTATACAGCGCCCTGCGGCCGTGGCATTAAATACGCAACTAGTCACCCCTGGCCGGAGTACCCCGGAGGAGTGGGGACCCCTTCAATCAAGGGGTCCCCCCCCCTCCAGCTACCCAAGGGCCAGGGGTGAAGCCCGAGGCTGTCCCCCCCATCCAAGGGCTGCGGATGGGGGGCTGATAGCCTTTTGAAAAATGAAATAAATAAGATTTTACTCACCGGTAAATCTATTTCTCGTAGTCCGTAGTGGATGCTGGGAACTCCGTAAGGACCATGGGGAATAGCGGCTCCGCAGGAGACTGGGCACAACTAAAGAAAGCTTTAGGTCACCTGGTGTGCACTGGCTCCTCCCACTATGACCCTCCTCCAAGCCTCAGTTAGGACACTGTGCCCGGATGAGCTGACATAATAAGGAAGGATTTTGAATCCCGGGTAAGACTCATACCAGCCACACCAATCACACCGTATAACTCGTGATACTATACCCAGTTAACAGTATGAATATAACTGAGCCTCTCAACAGATGGCTCAACAATAACCCTTTAGTTAGGCAATAACTATATACAAGCATTGCAGACAATCCGCACTTGGGATGGGCGCCCAGCATCCACTACGGACTACGAGAAATAGATTTACCGGTGAGTAAAATCTTATTTTCTCTGACGTCCTAGTGGATGCTGGGAACTCCGTAAGGACCATGGGGATTATACCAAAGCTCCCAAACGGGCGGGAGAGTGCGGATGACTCTGCAGCACCGAATGAGAGAACTCCAGGTCCTCCTCAGCCAGGGTATCAATTTTGTAGAATTTAGCAAACGTGTTTGCCCCTGACCAAGTTGCAGCTCGGCAAAGTTGGAAAGCCGAGACCCCTCGGGCAGCTGCCCAAGATGAGCCCACCTTCCTTGTTGAATGGGCTTTTACAGATTTTGGCTGCGGTAGTCCAGCTGCAGAATGCGCCAGCTGAATTGTGCTACAAATCCAGCGAGCAATAGTCTGCTTAGAAGCAGGAGCACCCAGTTTGCTGGGTGCATACAGGATAAACAGCGAGTCAGTTCTCCTGACTCTAGCCATCCTGGAAACATAATTTTTCAAGGCCCTGACTACGTCCAGTAACTTGGAATCCTCCAAGTCCCTAGTAGCCGCAGGCACTACAATAGGTTGGTTCAAGTGAAAAGCTGATATCACCTAAGGGAGAAACTGGGGACGAGTCCTCAATTCTGCCCTATCCATATGGAAAATCAGATAAGGACTTTTATATGACAAAGCCGCCAATTCTGATACACGCCTGGCCGAAGCCAAGGCCAATAACATGACCACTTTCCGCGTGAGATATTTTAGATCCACGGTTTTTAGTGGCTCACACCAATGTGATTTTAAGAAACTCAACACCACGTTGAGAACCCAAGGTGCCACTGGAGGCACAACCGGGGGCTGAATATGCAGCACTCCTTTTACAATGTCTGAACTTCAGGTACTGAAGCTAGTTCTATCTGGAAGAAAATCGACAGAGCCGAGATCTGTACCTTAATGGAGCCTAATTTTAGGCCCATAGACACTCCTGCTTGTAGGAAATGCAGAAATCGACCTAGTTGAAATTCCTCTGTTGGGGCCTTTTTTGGCCTCACACCAAGCAACATATTTTCGCCATATGCGGTGATAATGTTTTGCAGTTACATCTTTCCTGGCTTGAATCAGCGTAGGAATGACTTCCTCCGGAATGCCCTTTTCCTTTAGGATCCGGCGTTCAACCGCCATGCCGTCAAAACGTAGCCGCGGTAAGTCTTGGAACAGACAGGGCCCCTGCTGCCGCAGGTCCTGTCTGAGCGGCAGAGGCCATGGGTCCTCTGATATAATTTCTTGAAGTTCTGGGTACCAAGCTCTTCTTGGCCAATCCCGAACCACGAGTATCGTTCTTACTCCTCGCCTTCCTATTATTCTCAGTACCTTTTGTATGAGAGGCAGAGGGGGGAACACATAAACCGACTGGTACACCCACGGTGTTACCAGAGCGTCCACAGCTATCGCCTGAGGGTCCTTTGACCTGGCGCAATATCTTTTATAGCTTTTTGTTGAGGCGGGACGCCATCATGTCCACCTGTGGCCTTTCCCAATGGTGTACAATCCTTTGGAAGACTTCTGGATGAAATCCCCACTCTCCCGGGTGGAGGTCGTGTCTGCTGAGAAGATCTGCTTCCCAGTCGTCCACTCCGGGAATGAACACTGCTGACAGTGTTAACACATGATTTTCCGCCCATCGGAGAATCCTTGTGGCTTCTGCCATCGCCATCCTGCTTCTTGTGCCGCCCCGTTGGTTTACATGGGCGACTGCCGTGATGTTGTCTGATTGGATCAGTACCGGCTGGTTTTGAAGCAGAGGCCTTGCCTGACTCAGGGCATTGTAAATGGCCCTCAGTTCCAGAATATTTATGTGTAGGGAAGTCACCTGACTTGACCAAAGTCCCTGGAAGTTTTTTCCCTGTGTGACTGCCCCCCAGCCTCAAAGGCTGGCATCCATGGTCACTAGGACCTAGTCCTGTATGCCGAACCTGCGGCCCTCTTGAAGATGGGCACTCTGCAGCCACCACAGTAGAGATACCCTGGTCCTTGAAGACAGGGTTATCAGCCGATGCATCTGAAGCTGTGATCCGGACCACTTGTCCAACAGGTCCCACTGAAAAGTTCTTGCATGGAACCTGCCGAATGGGATTGCTTCGTAGGAAGCTACCATTTTTTCCCAGGACTCGCGTGCAATGATGCACCGATACCTGTTTTGGCTTCAGGAGGTCTCTGACTAGAGATGACAGCTCCTTGGCTTTCTCCTCCGGGAGAAACACTTATTTCTGTTCTGTGTCCAGAACCATCCCCAGGAACAGTAGACGTGTCGTAGGAACCAGCTGTGACTTTGGACTGTTTAGAGTCCAACCGTGCTGTTGTAACACTTTCCAAAATAGTGCTACCCCGACTAGCAACTGCTCCTTGGACCTTGTCCTTATAAGGAGATTGTCCAAGTACGGGATAATTAAAACTCCCTTTTTTCGAAGGAGTATCATCATTTCGGCCATTACCTTGGTAAACACCCTCGGTGCCATGTACAGTCCAAACGGCAGTGTCTGGACTTGGTAATGGTAATCCTGTACCACAAATCTGAGGTACTCCTGGCGAGGATGGTAAATGGGGACATGCAGGTAAGCATCCTTGATGTCCCGGGATCCCATGTAATCCCCCTCGCCCTGAGCGATTCCATCTTGAACTTGAATTTTTTTATGTATGTGTTCAAGGATTTTAAATATAAAATGGGTCACACCGAACCATGCGGTTTCGGTACCCCAAACCGTGTGGAATAGTAACCCCGTCCTTGTTGAAGTAGGGGCACCTTGAGTATTACCTGCTGGGAATACAGCTTATTAATTGCCTCTAGCGCAGCCTCCCTGCCTGAGGGAGTTGTCGGCAAGGCATATTTGAGGAAACGGCGGGGGGGAGACATCTCGAATTCCAGCTTGTACCCCTGAAATACTACTTGAATGAAACAGGGATCCACCTGTGAGCGAGCCCACTGATCGCTGAAATTTTTGAGACGGCCCCCCACCGTACCTGGCTACACCTGTGGAGCCCCCGCGTCATGCTGTGGACTCAGAGGAAGCGAGAGAAGAATTTTGATTCTGGGAACAGGCTGACTGGTGCAGCTTTTTCCCTCTTCCCATGTCTCTGTACAGAAAGGAAGCGCCTTTGACCCGCTTGCTTTTCTGAAGCCGAAAGGACTGTACCTGATAATACAGTGCTTTCTTAGTCTGTGAGGAAACCTGAGGTAATGGATACGAGGTCCCAGAGACCATCCCCAAATAATTCCTCACCCTTATAAGGCAGAGTCTCTATGCGCCTTTTAAAGTCAGCATCACCTGTCCAGTGACAGGTCTCTAATACCCTCCTGACAGAATGGACATTACATTCATTTTGGATGCCTTCAAAGTGGCCGTATCCTAAGACGGCAGTGCAACCTTTTTTGACAACCGTGTGAGCGCCTTATCCACCCAGCGTAACTTATCCTCTGGCGGGAAAGGGTACGCCATCAGTAACTTTTTAGAAATTACCAGTTTCTTATCGGGGGGGAACCCACGCTTTTCACACACTTCATTCATTCATCTGATGGGGGAACAAAACACTGCCTGCTTTTTCTCCCCAAACATAAAACCCTTTTTTAGTGGTACTTGGGTTAATGTCAGAAATGTGTAACACATTTTTTATTGCCGGGATCAAGTCACGGATGTTCCTAGTGGATTGTGTATATGTCTCAACCTTGTCGACACTGGAGTCAGACTCCGTGTCGACATCTGTATCTGCCATCTGAGTGAGCGGGCGTTTTTGAGCCCCTGATGGCCTTTGAGACGCCTGGGCAGGCGCGGACTGAGAAGCCGGCTGTCCCACAGCTGTTACGTCATCCACCCTTTTATGTAAGGAGTTGACACTGTCGGTTAATACCTTTCACCTAACCATCCACTCTGGTGTCGGCCCCACAGGGGGCGACACCACATTTATCGGCATCTGCTCCGTCACCATATAAGCCTCCTCATTAAACATGTCGACACAGCTGTACCGACACACCGCACACACACAGGGAATGCTCTGACTGAGGACAGGACCCCTCAAAGCCCTTTGGGGAGACAGAGAGAGAGTATGCCAGCACACACCAGAGCGCTATATAATGTGGGGATTAACACTATAACTGAGTGAAATTTCCCCAATAGCTGCTTGTATATATAATATTGCGCCTAAATTTAGTGCCCCCCCTCTCTTTTTAACCCTTTGAGCCTGAAAACTACAGGGGAGAGCCTGGGGAGCTTTCTTCCAGCTGCACTGTGAAGAGAAAATGGCGCCAGTGTGTCTGAGGGAGATAGCTCCGCCCCTTTTTCGCAGACTTTTCTCCCGCTTTTTTCTGGATTCTGGCAGGGGTATTTACCACATATATAGCCTCTGGGGCTATATATTGTGGTATTTTTGCCAGCCAAGGTGTTAATATTGCTGCTCAGGGCGCCCCCCCCCCCAGCGCCCTGCACCCTCAGTGACCGGAGTGTGAGGTGTACATGAGGAGCAATGGCGCACAGCTGCAGTGCTGTGCGCTACCTTGGTGAAGACTGATGTCTTCTGCCGCCGATTTTCCGGACCTCTTCTTGCTTCTGGCTCTGTAAGGGGGACGGCGGCGCGGCTCCGGGACCGAACACCAGGGACTGGGCCTGCGGTCGATCCCTCTGGAGCTAATGGTGTCCAGTAGCCTAAGAAGCCCAATCCGGCTGCAAGCAGGCGAGTTCGCTTCTTCTCCCCTTAGTCCCTCGCTGCAGTGAGCCTGTTGCCAGCAGGTCTCACTGAAAATAAAAAACCTAAATCTATACTTTCTTTCTAAGGGCTCAGGAGAGCCCCTAGTGTGCATCCAACCTCGGCCGGGCACAAAATCTAACTGAGGCTTGGAGGAGGGTCATAGTGGGAGGAGCCAGTGCACACCAGGTGACCTAAAGCTTTCTTTAGTTGTGCCCAGTCTCCTGCGGAGCCGCTATTCCCCATGGTCCTTACGGAGTTCCCAGCATCCACTAGGACGTCAGAGAAATATTAATTCTCTGACGTCCTAGTGGATGCTGAGGGCTCCGTAAGGACCATGGGGAATAGACGGGCTCCGCAGGAGACTGGGCACTCTAAAAGAAAGATTAGGTACTATCTGGTGTGCACTGGCTCCTCCCTCTATGCCCCTCCTCCAGACCTCAGTTAGAATCTGTGCCCGGCCAGAGCTGGATGCACCTAGTGGGCTCTCCTGAGCCTGCTAGTAAAGAAAGTAATGTTAGGTTTTTTATTTTCAGTGAGATCTGCTGGCAACAGACTCACTGCTACATGGGACCGAGGGGAGAAAAGCAAACGTACCTGTTCACAGCTAGGTTGCGCTTCTTAGGCTACTGGACACCATTAGCTCCAGAAGGTTCGAACACAGGCAAAGGTCCTCGGTCGTCCGGTCCCGGAGCCGCGCCGCCGTCCCCCTCGCAGAGCCAGAAGATCAGAAGTTGGTGATGAAATCGGCGGCTGAAGACTCTTGTCTTCATTAAGGTAGCGCACAGCACCGCAGCTGTGCGCCATTGCTCCCACTGCACACCACACACTCCGGTCACTGTAGGGTGCAGGGCGCTGGGGGGGGGGGGGGGGGGGGGCGCCCTGGGCAGCAATAAGAATACCTTTGGCATAAAAAAGACACATAATACAGTCTGTGACTGTATATGTGTAAAACCCCCGCCATTTTTTAGTCAGAAACAGCTGGACAGAAGCCCGCCGCTGAGGGGGCGGGGCCTTCTTCCTCAGCACACCAGCGCCATTTCTCTTCACAGCTCCGCTGGAAGGATGCTCCCCAGGCTCTCCCCTGCAGTCTCCTGGCACTAAGAGGGTAAAAAGAGAGGGGGGGCACATAAATTTAGGCAAAAGGTGTATTGATACAGCAGCTATTGGGAAAAATTCACTTCTGGTAGTGTGTATCCCTGTGTATATAGCGCTGCGGTGTGTGCTGGCATACTCTTTCTCTGTCTCCCCATAGACCTTGTGGGGTCCTGTCCTCAGTCAGAGCATTCCCTGTGTGTGTGCTGTGTGTCGGTACGGCTGTGTCGACATGTTTGATGAGGAGGGTTACGTGGAGGCGGAGCAAGTGCAGATAAATGTGGTGTCGCCCCCGTCGGTGCCGACACCTGATTGTCATTTAAGACCTTCCACATATCCATCCAATGTAAACTCATTACATAAGAGATTTGATTATGTTGCTGCCGGGGGACAGCCGGGCTCTCAACCTGGGCCTGCCCAGGCGCCTCAGAGGCCGTCAGCGTCTCAAAAACGCCCACTATCTCAGTTGGTTGACACAGATGTCGACACGGAGTCCGACTCCAGCGTCGACGAGGATGAGGCACTATTACAGCCCAAAATGACTAAGGCCATCCGATACATGATTATTGCAATGAAAAATGTATTACACATTTCAGAGGCTGACCCTGTCCCTGACAAGAGGGTAAATACTGTATGTTTGGGGAGAAAAAGCAGCCAGTGACTTTTCCCCCGTCACATGAATTAAATGAGTTATGTGAAGAAGCGTGGTCTTCCCCTGATAAGAAAGTGGCGATTCCCAAGAGAATACTAATGGCGTACCCTTTCCCGCCAACGGATAGGTTACGCTGGGAATCCTCCCCTAGGGTTGACAAGGCCCTGACGCGCTTATCTAAAATAATGGCCCTGCCGTCTCAGGATACGGCCGCCCTAAAGGAACCTGCGGATAGGAAGCAGGAAGGTATCTTGAAGTCTGTGTATACACACTCTGGTACTCTACTGAGACCGGCTATTGCTTCAGCTTGGATGTGCAGTGCTGTTGCAGCATGGACAGATACTCTGTCAGAGGGGTTGGATACCCTGGACAGGGATACCGTATTGCTAACACTTAGCCATATTAAAGACGTCGTCTTATATATGCGGGATGCCCAGAGGGACATTTGCCTGCTGGGCTCTCGAATAAATGCAATGTCCATTTCTGCCAGGAGGGTCTTATGGACTCGGCAATGGACAGGGGATGCCGACTCTAAAAAACACATGAAGGTTTTGCCTTATAAGGGTGAGGAATTGTTTGGGGACGGTCTCTCGGACCTCGTATCCACAGCGACAGCTGGAAAGTCGACTTTCTTGCCACAGGTTTCCTCACAGCCTAAGAAAGCACCAAATGCAGTCCTTTCGTTCCCAAAAAAGCAAGAGAGTCAGAGGTGCATCTTTTCTTGCCAGAGGCAGGGGTAGAGGAAAGAAGCTGCACCATGCAGCCAATTCTCAGGAACAAAAGTCCTCCCCTGCTTCCACTAAGTCCACCCCATGACGCTGGGGCTCCACAGGCGGAGCCAGGAGCGGTGGGGGCGCGTCTCCGAAATTTCTGCAACCAGTGGGTTTGCTCACAAGTAGATCCTTGGGCTATACAAATTGTATCTCAGGGATACAAGCTGGAATTCGAAGTGACGCCCCCTCACCGTTACCTAAATCCGCCTTGTCAGCTTCTCCCACGGGGAGGGAGATAGTCCTGACGGCTATTCACAAGCTGTACCTCCAGCAAGTGATAATAATGGTACCCCCCCTTCAGCAGGGAAGGGGTTACTATTCCACACTGTTTGTGGTACTGAAACCGGACGGTTCGGTAAGACCCATTCTACATTTAAAATCCTTGAACATTTACATGAAAAAGTTCAGGTTCAAAATGGAATCGCTCAGAGCGGTCATTGCCAGCCTGGAAGAGGGGGATTTTATGATATCTCTGGACATCAAGGATGCGTACTTGCATGTCCCCATTTATCCGCCTCACCAGGAGTACCTCAGGTTTGTGGTACAGGACTGTCATTACCAATTCCAGACGTTGCCGTTTGGTCTATCCACGGCACCGAGAGTCTTTACCAAGGTAATGGCGGAGATGATGGAGCTTCTCCGGAAGCAAGGAGTTACAGCTATCCCGTACTTGGACGATCTCCTCATAAAGGCGAGGTCCAGAGAGCAGTTGTTGGTCAGCGTAGCGCACTCTCAGGAAGTGTTGCTACGGCACGGCTGGATTCTGAATATTCCAAAGTCGCAGCTGATTCCTACGACGCGTCTGCCCTTCCTGGGCATGATTCTGGACACAGAACAGAAGAAGGTATTTCTCCCGGAGGAGAAGGCTCAGGAGTTAGTGACCATGGTCAGGGGTCTCCTGAAACCAAAGCAGGTGTCGGTGCATCACTGCACGCGAGTCCTGGGAAAGATGGTAGCGTCATACGAAGCCATTCCTTTCGGCAGGTTCCATGCCAGGATCTTTCAGTGGGATCTGTTGGACAAGTGGTCCGGATCGCATCTTCAGATGCATCGGCTGATCGCCCTGTCCCCGAGGGCCAGGGTGTCTCTTCTGTGGTGGCTGCAGAGTGCTCATCTTCTCGAGGGCCGCAGGTTCGGCATACAGGACTGGGTCCTGGTGACCACGGATGCAAGCCTCCGCGGATGGGGGGCAGTCACTCAGGGAAGAAACTTCCAGGGGCTGTGGTCAAGTCAGGAGACTCGTCTGCACATAAACATACTGGAATTAAGGGCCATATACAACGCCCCGAGTCAAGCGGAGCCCCTGCTTCGAGACCAACCAGTGCTGATTCAGTCAGACAACATCATGGCATTCGCCCATGTAAACCGACAGGGCGGCACAAGAAGCAGGGTGGCGATGGCGGAAGCCACAAGGATTCTTCATTGGGCGGAGAATCACGTACAAGCACTGTCAGCAGTGTTCATTCCGGGAGTGGACAACTGGGAAGCAGACTTCCTCAGCAGGCACGACCTCCACCCGGGAGAGTGGGGACTTCATCAAGAAGTCTTCGAGCAGATTGCAAATCGGTGGGAACGGCCACAGGTGGACATGATGGCGTCCCGCCTAAACAAAAAGCTAAAAAAATATTGCGCCAGGTCAAGGGACCCTCAGGCGATAGCTGTGGACGCACTGGTAACTCCGTGGGTGTTCCAGACGGTACATGTGTTTCCTCCTCTTCCTCTCATACACAAGGTACTGAGAATAGTAAGAAAAAGAGGAGTGAGAACAATACTCATTGTTCCGGATTGGCCAAGAAGGATGTGGTACCCAGAACTTCAAGAGATGGTCACGGAGGACCAATGGCCTCTGCCTCTCAGACAGGACCTGTTGCAGCAGGGGCCCTGTCTGTTCCAAGACTTACCGCGGCTGCGTTTGACGGCATGGCGGTTGAACGCCGGATCCTAGCGGAAAAGGCTATACCGGATGAAGTAATTCCTACGCTGATAAGAGCTAGGAAGGATGTGACAGCAAAGCATTATCACCGCATATGGCGGAAATATGTTGCTTGGTGTGAGGCCAGGAAGGCCCCTACAGAGGACTTCCAGTTGGGTCGTTTTCTGCATTTCCTACAGTCAGGTGTGACTATGGGCCTCAAATTAGGGTCCATAAAGGTTCAGATCTCGGCCCTATCCATTTTCTTTCAAAAAGAACTGGCTTCACTGCCTGAGGTCCAGACGTTTGTAAAGGGAGTGCTGCATATTCAGCCTCCTTTTGTGCCACCAGTGGCACCTTGGGATCTTAACGTTGTGTTGGATTTCCTGGTTTGAGCCACTTAAGACCGTGGAGCTAAAATATCTCACGTGGAAAGTGGTCATGCTGTTGGCCTTAGCTTCGGCTAGACGTGTGTCAGAATTGGCGGCTTTGTCATGTAAAAGCCCCTATCTGATCTTCCATATGGACAGGGCAGAATTGAGGACTCGTCCCCAATTTCTCCCTAAGGTGGTATCATCGTTTCATTTGAACCAACTTATTGTGGTGCCTGCGGCTACTATGGATTGGAGGATTCCAAGCTGCTGGACGTAGTCCGGGCTTTGAAAATTTATGTTTCCAGAACGGCGGGGGTCAGAAAGTCTGACTCGCTGTTTATTCTGTATGCAGCCAACAAGGTTGGCGCTCCTGCTTCGAAGCAGACTATTGCCCGCTGGATCTGTAGCACGATTCAGCTGGCTCACTCTGCGGCTGGATTGCCGCATCCAAAATCAGTAAAAGCCCATTCCACAAGGAAGGTGGGCTCTTCTTGGGCGGCTGCCCTAGGGGTCTCGGCTTTACAGCTTTGCCGAGCTGCTACTTGGTCGGGTTCAAACACATTTGCTAAGTTCTACAAGTTTGATACCCTGGCTGAGGAGGACCTTGAGTTTGCTCATTCGGTGCTGCAGAGTCGTCCGCACTCTCCCGCCCGTTTGGGAGCTTTGGTATAATCCCTATGGTCCTTACGGAGTCCCCAGCATCCACTAGGACGTCAGAGAAAATAAGAATTTACTCACCGGTAATTCTATTTCTCGTAGTCCGTAGTGGATGCTGGGCGCCCGTCCCAAGTGCGGACTTCTTCTGCAATACGTGTATATAGTTATTGCTTACTAAAGGGTTATTGTTATGAGCCGTCCGTTGATTGAGGCTCAGTTGTTGTTCATACTGTTAACTGGGTATGGTTATCACAAGTTATACGGTGTGATTGGTGTGGCTGGTATGAGTCTTACCCTGGATTCCAAATCCTTTCCTTGTAGTGTCAGCTCTTCCGGGCACCGTTTCCCTAACTGAGGTCTGGAGGAGGGGCATAGAGGGAGGAGCCAGTGCACACCAGATAGTACCTAATCTTTCTTTTTGAGTGCCCAGTCTCCTGCGGAGCCCGTCTATTCCCCATGGTCCTTACGGAGTCCCCAGCATCCACTACGGACTACGAGAAATAGAATTACCGGTGAGTAAATTCTTATTTTTTTCCAGTAGTACTACAAGTCCCAGCAAGCCTCCCCCGCAAGCTGGTACTTGGAGAACCACAAGTACCAGCATGCGGGAGAAAAACGGGCCCGCTGGTACCTGTAGTTCTAATGGGAAAAAAAATACCCAAATAAAAACAGGACACGCACACCGTGAGAGTAAAACTTTATTTCACACCTGCCGACACACACATACTTACCTATGTTGACACTCCGACACTGGCCACGACCCCCTCGTCAGTGAAGAATCCGGGGTACCTGCAAAAAAAATTATACTCACCAAAAACCAGAGTCCGGATCTTTTTTTATAATCCACGTACTTGTCAAAATAAAAAAATGAACACCCGGACCAGGCGGACTGAAAGGGGTCCCATGTTTACACATGGGACCCCTTTCCCCAAATGCAGAGACCCCCCGTGACTCCTGTCACAGAAAGGTCCCTTCAGCCAATCAGGAAACGCCACTTCGTGGCACTCTCCCGATTGGCTGTATGCGCGTCTGAGCTGGCAGACAGCGCATCGCACAGCTCCCTCCATTAGTTTCAATGGTGGGAACTTTGCGGTCAGCGGTGGGGTTACCCGCGGTCAGCCGCTGACCGCGGGTGACCTCACCGCTGACCGCAAAGTTCCCACCATTGAAACTAATGGAGGGGGCTGTGCAATGCGCGTCTGAGCTTAGACGCGCAGAGCCAATCAGGTGAGTGCCACGAAGTGGCGCTCCCTGATTGGCTGAAGGGGCTTTTCTGTGACAGGAGTCACGGGGGGTCTCTGCATTCGGGGAAAGGGGTCCCATGTGTAAACATGGGACCCCTTTCAGTCCGCCTGGTCCGGGTGTTCGTTTTTTTTTTTTTTTGCCAAGTACGTGGATTATAATAAAAGACCAGGACACTGGATCAGGTGAGTAATTTTATTCACAGGTACCCCGGATCGTCGGCGACATTGGAGACGTGGCAGTCGGCGGGTCAACATAGGTAAGTATGTATGTGTCGGCATGTATGAAATAAACTTTTACTTTCACGGTGTCTGTGTCCTGTTTTTATTTGGGTATTTTTTTTCCAGTAGAACTACAGGTACCAGCGGGCCCGTTTTTCTCCCGCATGCTGGTACTTGTGGTTCTCCAAGTACCAGCTTGCGGGGGAGGCTTGCTGGGACTTGTAGTACTACTGGAAAAAAACAATATTCTTTCATTTTTCAAAAGGCTATCAGCCCCCCATCCGCAGCCCTTGGATCAGGGGGACAGCCTCGGGCTTCACCCCTGGCCTTTGGGTGGCTGGAGGGTGGGGACCCCTTGATTGAAGGGGTCCCCACTCCTCCAGGGTACCCCGGCCAGTGGTGACTAGTTGCGTATTTAATGCCACGGCCGCAGGGCGCTGTATAAAAGTGACCCCGGCTGTGGCATTATCTACCCAGCTAGTGGAGCCCGATGCTGGTGTAAAAAATACGGGGGACCCCTACTCTTTTAGTCCCCCGTATTTTTTGCACCAGGCGCAGAGCCCGGTGCTGGTTTTAAAAATACGGGGGATCCCCTGTCAGTTTTCCCCCCGGATTTTTAGAACCAGGACCGGCTCGAAAAGCCGGAGGCTGGTTATGCTTAGGAGGGGGGACCTCACGCAATTATTTTTCGGGTTTTTTACCGTCTTTTCCCGTTTTTTTAACATTTTTTAAAATCTAATCAAAATCCGTCAGATCGGCCGTTTTTCGACAGCGGGACTGTCGAATCCGTTTTTTATTGAATATGTAGAATTCCGGCACTCACCTGCCGGAATTCGACGGTCGAATTGTGTCGAATTAAAAAACGGGCGAAAAATTGCTGCGATTCGCCGGCAATTGCATATACCCCTTTGATTTCAAAATGCAACATTTTTGTATGCATATTAATTTGTACACTAAAATATGTTGTGATGTGCTTTCCAAATATGATCAAATGTGCACTGGAAATATCAGTCTTAGTTGTTCCTGTTTCAGGTCCTATTCAAAATGCTGCTACTTGGAGAGATGTATTACTGCTACCAGAGTAGTGTCAGACTAGACAGTCTCTACAGACATCAACATACTAACCACAACAAGTATTACAGCACATCACAACACACAGTAGTTTAGTGTACTGTGCTTCCTCCATCAACTCCCACTAACTTATTCATAGATACATTTAACAAAAGAGAATTAAAATATTTCAGCTTCTTTACCATGATATTCTCTATTGTAATATTTTTTTTAAATTCTATTTGACTTTTATTAATACTAATAAAAATATAAAGTATTTATATTTCAAATATGTTTCAGTGGAACTTTTAGGCATTAGCAAAGGCCGTCACTAAATGAGCCAAAAATTAAAAGAAATGTACTCCTTGCCAATGGAAGCAATTAAAAATAATTAAATGTGCAAACTACACAAACATCTGTTCCTGCCTTAATAGGAAAGAAAATTGAACTTTCACTACAGCAATCCTCTTATATTGCTTTTCTGGCCAAACAAGCTTGTTTTCTAATCAGTCTTTATAACTAGACTTGCAAGGGCAGCCATGAAGACTTACTTAAGGAAAACAAGAATATATTGGCAACAAAGGACACAATGGGGAAAACATTGGAAAATGTTTAAGTTCTGTAAATATGAATGAATGACCCATCCAACCAACCTTATAAAAGCCTTACAGTGAGACTATTAGCATTGTGTATCAAAGTTACTTGAAGGGTAAACTTTCATTTTTACTCAATTACCCAACACTCCTTCACTCTAAATCATAGACTTGTGTGCATTAATACCAGAATCAAACACTGTCTAGAGGAAGTTCCCCCATCAGAACTGTAACACTTGTTGTACCAACATTGGAAACTGGTAGCAGTTAACATGACATTGGCTATTTAACACCTATATTAAAAATTAATTCTGCACCATTTGAACCTCCCCATCTTTCCCAAAAAGTAGTATTATTTTACTCTAATGCTGTTTCCCCAACTCAGCCATTACAGTCCAGGTTTTAAGGATATCCATGCTTGGGCAAGGGTGACTTAATCAGTACCTCAGTCAATTTGATTCAACCATCCGGACTCAAGCACAGATATCCTTAAAACCTGGACTGTAATGGTGGAGTTTGGGAAACTATGCTCTAATCTAAAAATTATTAAATAATGAAATTAAGTTCAAATGATAAATTACTGTGTAACATTAGAATTATAAAGCCGATACCAATTACCTATGATTCATTCTTGGAGTGCAAGAATAGAACGTTGAAAAATATGAAGGGGGAGGAGCAGGTGGAACAAAATCTTCAGGGTCAGGCTCCCGATCTGGGTCCTCTGCTTCTTCTACAGACACTTGGGACTCATCCTAGCAAGGTAGGGAGAATAAGATGTTAAACACAATTTAGTATAGAATAAAATAATAGAAGAAGGTTGAATGCTGAGGTTTTTCTAGATATTTTTAATTTTAGGAGTAGCTACTTGCAGGCTAGCTTCCAAATGGAAGCTCCTTTCCCCTCTCACCAATCTATTCTACGCATACTCAGGACATATATCAGATGGAATATACAACCTGTCTTTTGCAAAACCTGTGAAACCTGAGCTTTTATATAGTATGAAATGGCAACATTGTCATATATAGTCATAAAAACAACCACTGTTTAAAAGTAAAATCAGTACGAGATAGCGGCGGTCGGGATCCTGGCGGTCAGGAGACCGACGCCGGGAGCCCAACAGCAGGGTTCCCGGCAGCGAACGCAGAATGTCTCCTAGTGGGCTCGCTTTGCTCACCCAGCTTCACCCATGTTTCTATTTCCCTCCAGGTGGTGGTGTGGAACACCAGCCAAGACGGGTAACCAGCCGGTGGTCAGGACTCCTACCGCCGGTATTTCAGCTGGTGTCGGGATTCCGGCGTCGGTATCCTGACCGCCGGGATCCCAACAGGCGGTCAATTGACTGCCTAGCGTTTGAAAGACTGTTCTATGGCCCTCATTCCGAGTTGTTCGCTCGGTATTTTTCATCGCATCGCAGTGAAAATCCGCTTAGTACGCATGCGCAATGTTCGCACTGCGACTGCGCCAAGTAACTTTACTATGAAGAAAGTATTTTTACTCACGGCTTTTTCTTCGCTCCGGCGATCGTAATGTGATTGACAGGAAATGGGTGTTACTGGGCGTAAACACGGCGTTTCAGGGGCATGTGGCTGAAAACGCTACCGTTTCCGGAAAAAACGCAGGAGTGGCCGGAGAAACGGTGGGAGTGCCTGGGCGAACGCTGGGTGTGTTTGTGACGTCAACCAGGAACGACAAGCACTGAACTGATCGCACAGGCAGAGTAAGTCTGGAGCTACTCTGAAACTGCTAAGTAGTTAGTAATCGCAATATTGCGAATACATCGGTCGCAATTTTAAGAAGCTAAGATTCACTCCCAGTAGGCGGCGGCTTAGCGTGTGTAACTCTGCTAAATTCGCCTTGCGACCGATCAACTCGGAATGAGGGCCTATATTCATTTGTAAGTTCTTCGTGTCTAGTAAATGCTTGCACATTGTCTGATGGATACATTTGTCACAGCTGCGACGGCGAAATTATGCAAATGCTGCAACCGATGGGCTGTCTATTGAGACGCCCACCAGCTACATCTCTAATCCTGAGTGGTGCGCACAAAAGGCACATCATTGACAGAACATTGGCTGCAACCCTATAGTTGTTCAGAATGTCAGAAGGTACTTGGTTGCTGGTGTCAGAGGAAAACTATTCGCACTGGGGTGATCTATAAACCATCAGGCGAGGGGCAGGAATTGGACAGGAACCTATTGCTGGTTATCACTAAAATGGATTTGAAGGGAGAGGTAATAATCATGGGAGACTTTAAACTACCTGATATAAATTGGGAGGAGTCTTTTGCAAGTTCAGTGGCAAATTTCTAAATTCCATACAGGAAGCATCCCTTCCTCAAGCAATTGGTGAGGGAGCCCACTCGCAAAGATGCCATATTAGATTTAGTACTCACAAATGGTGACAGGAGATTAGGCATATGTGGGAGAGAACCTAGGATCCAGTGATCATCAAGCAGTATGGTTTAGTAGAAAGACAGGGTCCAACTCCTGCCACTCAAAAACAAAGGTGTTGGATTTTAGGAAGGCTGACTTTGCTAAATGGAGAGATGTTTAAGTGATTCATTGGTGGATTGCAGGAACTTGAAAGAAGTGCAGGAGAAGTGGGAAAAACTCAACAGACATTTGTATCAAAAGGGTTAGGAAAAGTACCAGAAAAGGAAGCCAGTGTAGTTCAAAAAACAGGATTTTAGTACTCACCGTTAAATCCTTTTCTCCTAGTCCGTAGAGGATGCTGGGGACTCCAAAAGGACCATGGGGTATAGACGGGATCCGCAGGAGCTTGGGCACACTAAAAAGACTTAAAACTGGATGTGAACTGGCTCCTCCCTCTATGCCCCTCCTCCAGACCTCAGTTATAGGAACTGTGCCCAGGAGAGACGGACAGTACAAGGAAAGATTTTTGTTTTAACTAAGGGCTACCAAACTACCAGCCCACACCATAAACATACCGTACAACCGGAATAACGCCAAACCAGATAACAGTATGCATAAAACTCCAGCAACCAGCTGCAACAAACCAATACACAACTCGTGTACAAACTAACTTAACCAGTAAGAAAACACACTGCAAGTAATAGTCCGCACTGGGACGGGCGCCCAGCATCCTCTACGGACTAGGAGAAAAGGATTTAACAGTGAGTACCAAAATCCTGTCTTCTCTTACGTCCTAGAGGATGCTGGGTACTCCAAAAGGACCATGGGGATTATACCAAAGCTTCAGAACGGGTGGGAGAGTGCGGACGACTCTGCAGCACAGACTGAGCAAACGCCAGGTCCTCATCGGCCAGGGTATCAAACTTATAGAACTTAGCAAAAGTGTTCGAACCCGACCAAGTAGCTGCTCGGCAAAGCTGTAGCGCCGAGACACGTCGGGCAGCCGCCCAAGATGAGCCCACTTTCCTGGTAGAATGGGCTTTAACCGATTTCGGCACCGGCAGTCCTACCGAAGAATGAGCCTGCTGGATCGTACTACAAATCCAGCATGCAATAGTCTGTTTTGAAGCGGGATGACCAATCTTGTTGGCCGCATACAAAACAAACAACGCTTCAGTTTTCCTAGTAACAGCTGTCCTAGAAACATATACTTTTAACGCTCTTACAACCTCCAGAGATTTTGGAATCGCCACCTCTTCCGTAGCTACCGGAACCACAATAGGTTGGTTAATGTGAAATGAAGAAACCACCTTCGGTAGAAATTGTTGACGAGTCCTCAATTCCGCCCTATCCGAATGAAAAATCAAGTACAGGCTCTTATGAGATAAAGCTGCCAATTCCGACACTCGCCTGGCAGATGCCAGCGCCAAAAGCATAACGACCTTCCAAGTGAGAAATTTCAACTCAACCTTACGCAAAGGTTCAAACCAGGAAGACATGAGAAACCGTAAGACGACATCGAGGTCCCATGAAGCTACAGAAGGTACAAACGGCGGATTGATATGCATTACACCCTTTACAAAAGGTCTGAACCTCTGGGAGGGCAGCGAACTCTTTTTGAAAGAAAATAGACAAAGCCGAAATTTGCACTTTGATGGAACCCAATTTCAGGCCTGCATCTACGCCCGCCTGTAAAAAGTGGAGAAAACGACCCAAGTGAAAATCCTCCGCAGGAGCCTTTTTAAGCTCACACCAGGAAACCTACTTCCTCCAGATACGGTGATAGTGTTTCACCGTAACCTCTTTCCTAGCCTTAATGAGAGTTGGAATGACTTCCCTGGGAATACCATTACGCGCTAAGATCTGGCGCTCAACCTCCATGCCGTCAAACGCAGCCACGGTAAGTCTGGAAACACGCATGGACCCTGCAACAACAGATCCTCTCTTAGAGGAAGTGGCCAAGGATCTTCCACCAGCAAGTCCTGAAGATCCGGGTACCAGGCCCTTCTTGGCCGGTCTGGATCGACGAGAATCGCCTGAACCCTTGCTCGACGAATGATCCCCAGCACCTTTAGAATGAGAGGAAGTGGAGGGAACACATACACCGACTGGAAGACCCACAGAGACACCAGGGCGTCCACTGCAGTGGCTTGTGGGTCCCTTGACCTGGAACAATACCTCGGGAGCTTCTTGTTGAGCCGAGACGCCATCATGTCTATCAACGGAATTCCCCAGCGTCTTGTCACTTCTGCAAATACCTCTTGGTGCAGAGCCCACTCTCCCGGATGGAGGTCGTGTCTGCTGAGGAAATCCGCTTCCCAGTTGTCCACCACCGGTAGGAAAACTGCTGACAGTGCGCTGACGTGTTCCGCCCAGCAAAGGATCTTTGTGGCCTCCGCCATTGCCGCTCTGCTCCTCGTTCCGCCTTGCCGGTTTATATGGCCCACCGCTGTGATGTTTTCTGACTGTACCAGGACCGGTCGATCCTGAAGAAGACTTCTTGCTTGGAGCAGGCCGTTGTAAATGGCTCTTAACTCGAAAATATTTATGTGGAGACAGGCTTCCTGGAGCGACCATTTTCCCTGGAAATTTCTTCCTTGGGTGACTGCGCCCCAGCCCCGGAGACTTGCATCTGTCGTCAGAAGTACCCAATCCTAGATACCGAATCGGCGTCCCCCCAGGAGGTGATGAGCTTGTAGCCGCCACAGGAGAGAAATTCTGGCTCTGGGAGATAGACTTATCTTCCGGTGAATGTGTAGATGAGATCCGGACCATTTGCTCAGCAAGTCCCAATGAAACACGCGGGCGTGAAATCTGCCAAATGGAATGGCTTCGTACGCCGCAACCATCTTCCCCAGAACCCGAGTACAATAATGGATTGACACACTCGTCGGCTTCAGAAGTTCTCTGACCATCGTCTGCAGTTCCCGAGCCTTTTCTTCTGGAAGAAATACCTTCTGTAACTCCGTGTCCAGAATCATGCCCAGAAAAGGAAGCCGAGTGGTCCTAATCAACTGGGATTTCGGCAAATTGAGCACCCAACCGTGCTGTCGCAGAACCAATAGTGACAACTCTACACTTCTCAGCAACCGTTCCTTGGACCTCGCCCCTGAGGAAAGCCTAATGTGGAGGATATATCGGCACATGTAAGTAGGCATCCTTTATGTCGACTGACGCCATAAAATCCCCTCCCTCCAGGCTGGCAATCACCGCTCGAAGGGATTCCATCTTGAACACTTTCAAGTATGGATTGAGGGATTTTAGATTTAGAATTGGTCTGACCGAACTGTCCGGTTTCGGTACCACAAAGAGGCTCGAGTAGAACCCCTCCCCCCCGCTGGGACGGAGGGACGGGAACAATGACCTTCTGTAGACACAATTTTTGAATCGCCGCCCGGACCACCTCCCTGTCCGGAAGAACCACTGGTAATGCCGAAATGAAGAACCGGTGAGAGGGCATCTCCTGAAACTCCAGTTTGTATCCTTGAGACACGATTTCTAACACCCAAGGATCCAGGTCTGATTGAATCCAGACCTGGCTGAATACCTGAAGACGGCCCCCCACCGGTCCGGACTCCCCCAGGGAAGCCCCAGCGTCATGCGGTGGACTTGGTAGCAGCCAGGGAGGACTTCTGGTCCTGTGCGCCTGAGGCTGCAGGAAGTTTTCTTCCCCGTCCTCTACCCTTTGAGGCGAGGGAAGACTAACCTTTCCCACGCCTGTATTTATTGTGACGAAAGGACTGCATTTGTTGATGTGGTGCCTTTTTCTGTTGTGTGGGAACATAAGGAAGAAAAGAGGACTTACCCGCAGTCGCGGTCGAGACTAGGTCCGCCAGGCCGTCCCCAAACAAGACAGTACCTTTAAAGGGTAGAGCTTCCATAGACCTCTTGGAGTCGGCATCAGCATTCCATTGATGGATCCACAAGGCCCTGCTGGCAGATATCGACATGTCATTGGTCCTTGATCCCAAGAGACAGACGTCCCTTGCCGCGTCCTTTAGGTAATCCGCAGCGTCCTTAATATAACCGAGAGTTAGAAGGACATTATCTTTATCAAGAGTTTCCATGTCACTAGCTAAATTCTCAGCCCATTTAGCAATAGCACTACTCACCCATACCGACGCCACAGCAGGTCTGAGCAATGCACCCTTATTAGCGAAAATGTACTTCAGACACATCTCCAACTTGCGATCCGCCGGATCCTTGAGAGCTGCCGTGTCAGGAGACGGAAGCGCCACCTTCTTAGACAAACGGGATAGAGCTTTATCAACAGTTGGAGATGTCTCCCATTTTTCTCTGTCATCAGAGGGGAAAGGATACGCCATATAAATCCTCTTGGGAATCTGCCATTTCTTATCCGGCAACTCCCAAGCCTTTTCACAAAGAGTATTCATTTCATGAGAGGGGGGAAACTTCACCTCAGGTTTCTTTCCCTTGAACAAGCAAATCCTTGTTTCCTGTACCGCAGGTTCATCAGAAATCTGCAAAACATCCTTTATAGCCACAATCATGTACTGAATACTCTTAACTAATCGTGGATGTAACGCAGCCTCAGTGAAATCGACCTCGGAATCAGAGTCCGTGTCGGTATCCGTATCCCCCACCTGAGTAAAAGGCCTCTTATGGGACCCGGATGGGGTCTGTACCTGAGATAAAGCCTCCTCCATGGACTTTTTCCACACCTGCATCTGTGACTCAGACTTATCTAACCTCTTAGATAAAGAAGCTACATTGGAATTTATTGTATTAAGGAGTGCTAGTAAATCAGGAGTCGGCTGCGTCGACAGTGCTACATCGAGCCCCGCATCCCCACCTCCCATAACCTCCTCTGGTGAATAACATTCAGGCTCCGACATGTCGACACGTAGTACCGACACACAACACACACAGAGCCGTCCCAGCAAGGTGACAGGCCCACAATGCAGCCCGGAAGAGGAGACAGAGGGAGTATGCCAGCTCACACCCCAGCGCCTGTATATTGGTACACGAATATATGTACCCAGCGCTGCCTTATTATCAAAAAGACTGGTACCCCACTGTGGCTCCCCTCTGAAGATGCCCCCTTTACTTGAAATCAGCGTGGAGGTCCCGGCAGCGTCTCTCCCTCCGTCTGGTGCAGGGAGAAAATGGCGCGTGTGAGCCGCGGACCGAAGCTCCGCCCACTTCCCGGCTGCTCGGCCCGCCAAATTCAAACTCATGTAAAATGCCGGCGGGGGTCTGTAAAAGGTGCCTCGGCACCCACAATCATATGCCGCCCTTACAAAACTTCAGTAACATGCCTCCCAGGGCGCCCTCCCCCCCCCCAGCGCCCTGCACCCAGTGACAACCGTTGGTGATGTGTGTGGGAGCATGGAGCACAGCGTTACCGCTGTGCTTTACCTTCCGTCACTGAAGTCTTCTGCCGTCCTGAAGTCTTCTGATCTTCTCATACTCACCTGGCTTCTGTGAGGGGGTGACGGCGTGGCTCCGGGAACAAGCAGCTAGGCGCACCAAGTGATCGAACCCTCTGGAGCTAATGGTGTCCAGTAGCCGAGAAGCAGAGCCTTGAAACTCAAAGAAGTAGGTCCTGCTTCTCTCCCCTCACTCCCACGCTGCAGGGAGCCTGTAGCCAGCAGGGCTCCCTGAAAATAAAAAACCTAACAAAAGTATTTTTCTAGAGAAACTCAGTAGAGCTCCCCTAGTATGCATCCAGTCACTCCTGGGCACAAAGTCTAACTGAGGTCTGGAGGAGGGGCATAGAGAGAGGAGCCAGTTCACACCCAGTTTTAAGTCTTTTTAGTGTGCCCAAGCTCCTGCGGATCCCGTCTATACCCCATGGTCCTTTTGGAGTGCCCAGCATCCTCTAGGACGTAAGAGAAAAGAGGTATCAACTAGTGTGAAAGTAAAAGATGATGGCCTTTAGGAAATAGAATGACAAAGGTGTATCTTACCAGACAGAAGGAGACTAAGAAGGTGATTAGGCAAGCAAAGGCAGAAGCGGAGGAGGAAATGTCCCAGTCAAGTATACAAGTGAAATGAGAAAATCAAATGGAGGAATTATAAGATGTAAGATAGAGAATGAAAATTTGGTAGAGGGAGACAAGGCAATAGCAGATCATCTAAATAATTATTTTTCCTCAGTATTTCATTACAGAAGAAGAGGGGAAGGGGCCACAGTTAAATTGCAGGGACATTCATAAAAATAAGGTAGATGAAAGTACATTTACAGAGAAGAAAGTCCTAACAGAACTCTCAAGATTGAAAGTGGATAAATCAATGGGGCCAGACGGGATACATCCAAAGATACTAAAAGAACTTAAAGATATGCTGGTAGCACCATTAACATAATTATTCAACTAGGCACTAGATACAGGTGCAATTCTAAAGAATTGGAAAAGAGCGAATGTAGTTCCACTGCACAAAACTGGAAGCAAGTTAGAGGAAAGTAACTACAGACCAGTGAGCCTTACATCAGTAGTAGGTAAAGTAATGAAAACTCTATCAAAAAAACAAGCAAAAAAAAAAAAAGGAGTTGTGGAATATCTTAAATCAAACAATTTACAGGATCCCAAACAGTATGGATTTACTGGGGAAGCAGATCATGCCGAACAAAATTTTTTCTTTTTTTTAAGAAATAATTTTTATTGCAAAGCTTCATACAAAACCATACAAAAATTTGACATGTGGTACATAGATGTACAAATGCATTGTAAAGAATATGGCAAGATCATAAAAATCAATGCAATTTTTATACGTAATAGGAAACTTAGAAAAATAAAGAACCATATGAAGAAGTAAAAGGGAAAGAGAAAACAAAACAAGAGTGAGAGCTAAGAAAGGAGGGTAGAAGAGGAAGATAAAAAAAAATAGGATTTTAATTACCTACCAGTAAATCCTTTTCTCGAAGTCCGTAGAGGATGTTGGGGTCCACATTAGTACCATGGGGTATAGACTGGTGCCACTGGCACTTTAAGAGTTTGAGAATGTGGGCTGGCTCCTCCCTCTATGCCCCTCTTACCAGACTCAGTATAGAAACTGTGCGCGAGGAGACGGACAACTTCGAGAGAAGGATTTTACACAGATGGTGGCGAGAGTCACACCAGCTCACACACAAGGCAAACCAAGCTAACCAGCTTGAAACATCAGCAACGGCTGAACAATACTACTTAACCAAGTAACAAAACAGTACTTAACCAAGAACTAAGCAGTACTGAACTACAGATGTAGCCACCTTTATCTTGACCGATTCTCTGCCTAGACGGACGTTTAGTCACGCTAAGGCGATAGCTTAGCTTGCTGAGTTTAATCACAGGCAGGCGCGTTGAGGCGACTCTAGATACTCAGCATGCATTACACATCTCCACCACTGGGTGGCTAATGCTCCACTAATCCAGTACTTTTGATCGTATAGCGGCGAATTGATCTACAGCTCTGGTCAGTGACGACTGTAATGTTAATAGATGGTGACCAATGGTCAGACGGTGAGAGTTCTCAGTATAAATAAATAGTTTATACAGACACAAACGAAAATGTTAAAACACTTGTGTATGCAGACGCAAGATTGTGTATGGAGATGCAACTAATTGTGTAAAAGGAAGTATGTACAATGCATAAACACAGTGCTTTTGAAATACATGTATAGTATGAGCGTCCGAGTTCCCGTGACATTCACTTTATTTAATTTTTTTTCTTTGTTATACATTCAATGGAAGGGTGCACACAGGTTTCACATAAATCTTGTCTTGTAACCTGATCGGTACTCCATACCTTTCTACTGCATGAACTGTGAAGGCTCCCAGGGGGGGAAGGGGAAAGTGGTATGGGGGTAGGGCGAGGCAGTGGAAAATACCATGTTCAAAGAACGGGCCAATGCTGAAGGAGCGTCAGAATCCCCTAGCTAAAATACACAGGGTCGATAGGGATAAGCGAGGTTTATGCACATAACGATACACCAGACCCCATCGCATCACAAAGTGACAAAATGTCCGAGGCACATGAACCCCCGCCTTCTAGCATTATATGCATAGACCTCGCTTAACCCTATCGCCCCTGTGTATTTTAGCTAGGGGATTCCGACGCTCCTTCAGCACTGCCCCGTAGCCTGCAAAACCTATTCCGTCACTCGCTCCATAGCCGAGTGCTGACACAAGGCGGATGTTCATGTGCCTTGGACATTTTGTCACTTTGTGATGCGATGGGGTCTGGGGTATCATTAAGTGCATAGACCTCGCTTATCCCTATCGACCCTGTGTATTTTAGCTAGGGGATTCTGACGCCCCTTCAGCATTGCCCCGTGACCTACAAAATCTGTGCTGTTATTTGCTCCATAGCCGAGGGCCTCCATGGGGCAAGGAGTCACAGGCAGTAGCCATTTCAATTGAGTCTGCCCTGCTACAGAATTGTATGTGTACCGTATGGTGCATAGAACCTTAACAGTACAACTGCTCCTGCAGCATTGCCCTAGATTATGTGAATAACTCCCTCCCTGTCTACTGCATGACCTGCGCAGGCTCCCAGGGGGGAAGGGCGATGGGCTAGCCGGAGGCAGTGGAAAATACAGTGCTTTTGAAATGCAAGTACTGTATGAGTCCGAGTCCCCAGTATGTTCTTCTAGTGTACTAATTAGCACGAACAGCTTGTAACGTACAGTGGCAAGTTTAATCTTTATATGTATAATGGAGAGATAAAAGCTCCTCCCTAAGTTCCTAGATGCCAAATCACCGTCCATAGTATCTCTGTACAGTATGTTCTACTAGTGTACTAATTAGCACGAACAGCTTTTAACTGGATGCCAAATCACCTTACTTAGTATCTCTGTACAGTATGTTCTATTAGGGTACTAATTAGCACGAACAGCTTGTAACGTACAGCGGCAAGTTTAATCTTTCTATGTATAATGGAGAGAGATAAAAGCTCCTCAGTAAGTTCCTGGATGCCAAATCACCGTACTTAGTATCTATGTACAGTATGTTCTACTAGTGTACTAATTAGCACGAGCAGCTTGTAACGTACAGTGGCAGGTTTGATCTTTCTATGTATAACGTAGAGAGATAAAAGCTCCTCCCTAAGTTCCTGGATGCCAAATCACCATAATTATTATCTCTGTACAGTATGTTTTATTAGTGTACCAGTGTACTAATTAGCACGAGCAGCTTGTAACGTACAGTGGCAAGTTTAATCTTTCTAAGTATATTGGAGAGAGATAAAAGCTCCTCCATAAGTTCCTGGTTGCCAAATCACCGTCCTTAGTATCTCTGCATAGTATTTTCTATTAGGGTACTAATTAGCACGAACAGCTAATTAGTACCCTAATAGAACATACTGTACAGAGATACTAAGTACGGTGATTTAGCATCCAGGAACTTAGGGAGGAGCTTTATCTCTCTATATTATACATAGAAAGATTAAACTTGCTGCTGTACGTTACAAGCTGTTCGTGCTAATTAGTACCCTAACAGGACATACTGTACAGAGATACTAAGGACGGTGATTTGGCATCTAGGAACTTACAGAGGAGCTTTTATCTCTCTCCATTATACATAGAAAGATTAAACTTGCCACTGTACGTTACAAGCTGTTCGTGCTAATTAGTACACTAATAGAACATAGAGGGGGTAATTCCAAGTTGATCGCAGCAGGACTTTTGTTAGCAGTTGGGCAAAACCATGTGCACTGCAGGGAAGGCAGATTTAACATGTGCAGAGAGAGTTAGATTTGGGTGTGGTGTGTTCAATCTGCAATCTAATTTGCAGTATAAAAACAAAGCAGCCAGTATTTACCCTGCACAGAAATAAAATAACCCACCCAAATCTAACTCTTTCTGCACATGTTATATCTGCCTCCCCTGCAGTACAGGGATACTAAGGACGGTAATTTGGCACCCAGGAACTTAGGGAGGAGCTTTTATCTCTCTCCATTAAACTTAGAAAAATTACTATGGAGAGAGATTAAAGCTCCTCCCTAAGTTTGTGGATGCCAAATCACCGTCCTTGGTATCTCTGTACAGTATGTTCTACTAGTGTACTAATTAGCACGAACAGCTTGTAACGTACAGTGGCAAGTTTAATATTTCTATGTATAATGGAGAGAGATAAAAGCTCCTCTGTAAGTTCCTAGATGCCAAATCACCGTACTTAGTATCTCTGTACAGTATGTTTTACTAGTGTACTAATTAGCACGAGCAGCTTGTAACGTACAGTGGGAAGTTTTATCTCTCTCCAATATACATAGAAAGATTAAAGCTCCTCCGTAAGTTCCTGGTTGCCAAATCACCGTCCTTAGTATCTCTGTATAGTATTTTTTATTAGTGTACTAATTAGCACGAACAGCTAATTAGTACCCTAATAGAACATACTGTACAGAGATACTAAGGACGGTAATTTGGCATCCAGGAATTTAGGAAGGAGCTTTTATCTCTCTCCATTATACTTAGAAAGATTACAATGGAGAGAGATTAAAGCTCCTCCCTAAGTTCGTGGATGCCACATCACTGTACTTAGTATCTCTGTACAGTATGTTCTACTAGTGTACTAATTAGCATGAACAGCTTGTAACGTACAGTGGCAAGTGTAATTTTTCTAAGTGTAATGGAGATAAAAACTCCTCCCTATGTTCCTGGATGTCAAATTACCATGCTTAGCATTTCTGTACAGTATTTCCTATCTAGCCAGAAATCCTGCATCCTGTGCAAGCTAGGCGGACAACTGGAGGGGACCCGATACACGGTTGCTTCCCGTTTCCCTTTCCAGTGTCACATAAACTAGTGGTTGGTCTGCCCCGAAAGCCAAGAGTCTCCTCTTTTGCATGGTACCAGTCCTGAGTCTCTGGGACACCCAGAACCAGAGATATCAGTATGCAAAATGGACCCATTTGACCATAGACTATAATGGGCCCGTTAATTCAGACTCACCATGGGTTCCGACGCTTGCCATGAGCCTTGTGGGAGGTCACAGAAACTTGGGGTTGGTACCTTCTGGTAGCTAATTGTCTCCCCTTCCATACCAACCTAGCGATGAAGGCTCTCACCTCCCACGCTGAGAGTACCGTGCATAGAACCTTGACAGTAGAAACTCTCCTGCAGCTTTGCCCTGCTTTATGTAAAACTACTGTTTTGTCAGTTTGCTATGCGATCGAGCCCGGTGTAACGTAATGTGCATAGACCTCGTTTATCTCTATCGCCCCTGTGTATTTTGGCAAGGGGATTGTGACGTTCCTTCAGCATTGCCCCGTAGCCTGCAAAGCTTATACCAACTCTCACTCCATATCCGAGCGCTGCCTGCCACGTGGTGGGGGTTCAGGGGCGGCGGCCATTTTGCCAGTGTGCTATGCGATCGAGTCCGGTGTACCGTAATGTGCATAGACCTCGCTTATTCCTATCACCTCTGTGTATTTTAGCTAGGGGATTGTGACGCTCCTTCAGCATTGCCCCATAGCCTGCAAAGTCTGGACTGTTACTTGCTCCGTAGCCTAGGGCCTGCGTGGGGCAAGGAGTCATAGGTGGTAGCCATTTCTATTAAGTCTGCCCTGCTACAGAATTGTATGTGTACTGTACGGTGCATAGAACCTTAACAGTAGAACCGCTCTTGCAGCTTTGCCCTGGTTTATGTGAATAAAAATAATAATAAAGTGTCTGGAAAAAACTAACATGCATTCGTACTTTAGGAATCGAACCCGCGACTGAGTATAGGAAGCGGAACACTTCACCACTTCCCCGCAGACAGATGAATAAATCCATTGGTTTTGATTATGCTGTAATGGCTACGGGATTAAGATGCTAACATACTGTACAAAATTCCTAATCTCAAGAGGCAATAGTGAACTTCTAACACGTCCATTTGCGACAGTGTACACTACTGGTTTTATGTTGTTTTGTCTGCGGGACTTGGACGCTCACATATTCATAAAGTACTGTAGATGGATCATATACTGTATGCTGTACCATTTGCATCTGTACCGTATATACTGTATTAAATGATGCAGCGTAATGAGTATTTACTGTATTAAATAATGCAGCGTAATGAGTATTTACTGTATGCAGCGTAATGAGATGCCTTAGTAAAGTAGTCCTTATTATATATTTCAGTATTGTATTTTACGGGAGACCACACGCATGCGCAGTGGTGATTGTAAAAAGCGACATCTGGTGGATGATCGCAGGTATTACACATAAAGGTAACGCCAAACACTCTGTCTGCCTCCGTGCGATTAGGTACGCCTCTCTGTGACTAGGCGCGCCTCTCTACGCTCCGGTACACTGCGTATGCTCGATCGGGACAAACGCCTCAGCCAGTCAAGACAAAGGTGGCTACATCTGTAAGTAACCACTGTAGGATCACAAAGCATCCTCTATGGACTACGAGAAAAGGATTTATTGGTAGGTAATTAAAATCCCATTTTCTCTTACATCCTAGGGGATGCTGGGGTCCATATTAGTACCAGATTAGTACCAGGGGGATGTACCAAAGCTCCCAGAATGGGAGGGAGAGCGCGGAGGCTCCTGCAGAACTGATTGACCGCTGAGGACCTGAAGTTCGGCAAAAGTATTGACCTTGTAGAACTTTGCAAATGTGTTCGAACCAGACCAAGTAGCCTCTCGGCAAAGCTGTAAAGCCGAGAAACCCCGGGAAGCCACCCAGGAAGAACCCATTTTATGAGTAGAGTGGGCCTTAACAGACGTAGGACACGGCAATCCTGCCGTAGAATACGCATGCTGGTAGTGAACCTACTCCAGCAAGAGATCGTCTGCTTAGATGCAGGACACCCAAGTTTCTTGGGATCATACAGGACAAACAGAGCCCGATTTTCTGTGACGAGCAGTGCTAGTCACATAAATCTTCAGAGCCCTTACAACATCCAAGGACTTTGATGAAATTGAGGAGTCAGTAGCAACTGGCACCACAATAGGTTGGTTGATATGAAATGCCGACACAACCTTCGGAAGGAACTGCTGACGTGTTCGGAGCTCAGCTCTATCTTCATGGAAGATCAAGTAGGGGCGCTTACAAGACAAAGCCCCCAACTCCGACACACGTCTAGCAGAAGCGAAGGCTAACAAAGTGAAAGCCTTCCACGTGAGAAATTTGACCTCAACCTCCAGTAGAGGCTCGAACCAATCCGATTGGAGGAACTGTAACACCATGTTAAGATCCCAGGGTGCCGTAGGCGGAACAAAGGGAGGCTGGATGTGCAGAACCTCTTTCAGAAAAGTCTGAACCTCAGGGAGGGAAGCCAGCTGTTTCTGGAAGAAAATGGATAAGGCCAAAATCTGGACCTTTACGGATCCCAAACGCAGGTCCATATCCACACCTGCTTGCAGGAAGAGGAGAAACTGTCCCAGTTGAAACTCCACCATAGGAAACTTCTTGGACTCACTCCAAGATACATATTTTTCCAAATACGATGGTAATGTTTAGACGTTACTCCTCTCCTAGCCTGTATCAGGGTAGGAATAACCTTGTTCGGAATGCCCTTCCGAGCTAATATCTGGAGTTCAACTTCCATGCCATCAAACGTAGCCGCAGTAAGTCTTGATAGGCGAACAGCCCCTGCTGCAGCAGGTCCTTCCGAAGAGGAAGAGGCCTCGGCTCTTCTAGCAGTAGATCCAGAAGATCCGCGTACCAAGCCCTTCTTCGCCAGTCTGGAGCAATGAGGATTGCCTGAACTCTTGTTCTCCTTATGAGTTTTAGAACTCTTGGAATGAGTGGAAGTGGAGGAAACACGTACACCGACTGGAACACCCACGGAGTCACTAGGGCATCCACCGCCACGGCTTGAGGGTCCCTCGACCTGGAACAATACCGCCGAAGCTTCTTGTTGAGACGAGAGGCCATCATGTCTATTTGAGGTACACCCCAAAGATGTTACCTCCGCGAACACCTCCAGATGGAGATCGTGTCTGCTGAGGAAGTCCGCTTCCCAGTTGTCTACTCCCGGAATGAAGATTGCTGACAGCGCCAACGCATGTTTTTCTGCCCAGAGGATGATTCTTGTTAACTCTGACATTGCAGCTCTGCTCTTTGTTCTGCCCTGTCAGTTTATGTAAGCCACTGTCGTAACATTGTCTGACTGCACTTGAATGACTCGATCTCGCAGAAGATGGGCCGCTTGGAGAAGACCGTTGTAGACGGCTCTTCGTTTCAGAATGTTTATTGGAAGGCTGGATTCCAGACTTGACCACCGTCCTTGGAAGATTTCCCCCTGAGTGACTGAACCCCAGCCCCGGAGACTTACATCCGTAGTTAGAAGGACCCAGTCCTGAATCCCGAACCTGCAGCCCTCCAGAAGGTGAGGTAGTTGCAGCCACCAGGGGAGTGAAATCCTGGCTTTCGGCGACAGACGTATTCTCTGGTGCATGTGTAGATGGGATCCTGACCACTTGTCCAGGAGATCCAGTTGGAAGGGCCGAGCATGAAACCTTCCATACTGTAGAGCCTCGTAAGAGGCCACCATCTTCCCCAGAAGGCGAATGCACTGATGAACCGAAATCCGGGCTGGCTTCAGGACATCCCAGACCATTGTTTCTATCACCAACGCTTTCTCCTCTGGGAGAAACACCCTCTGCACTTCCGTGTAGAGGATCATTCCCAGAAAAGACAACCTCCTGGTCGGCTCCAAATGTGATTTTGAAAGATTCAGGATCCGTGTTCCTTGAGCAGATGAGTCGTGAGAACAATGTACTGCAACAACTTCTCCCTGGACGATGCCTTTAGCAGCAGATCGTCCAGATATGGGATTTTGTTCACCTCCCTGTCTGCGGAGGAGAACCATCATCTCTGCCATCACCTTGGTGGACACCCTCGGTGCTGTGGAGAGGCCGAACAGCAGTGCCTGGAATTGATAGTGACTGTCTAACAGTGCAAATCTGAGATAAGCCTGGTGAGGCGGCTAAATCGGAATGTGGAGGTATGCATCCTTGATATCCAGGGATACCAGAAACTCTCCCTCCTGCAGACCTACAATCACTGCTCTGAGAGACTCCATTTTGAATTTGAACACCCTCAGGGTAAGGGTTCAACGATTTCAAGTTCAAAATTGGTCTGACTGAACCATCCGGTTTCGGTAGCACGAAAAGGTTTGAATAAAAACCCATATTTTGCATATGAGGTGGAACTGGGACAATGACCTGTGACTTTTCCAATTTTATGATGGCTTCCTGTAGGATAACCCTGTCTGTCAGCAAAGCTGGCAAGACTGATTTGAAGAATCGTGAGGCGGGTGTTCTTGAAACTCCAGTCTTTACCCCTGGGACACAATATCCTGTCCCCAGGGATTCACGTGTCTGAAACGTCTGAGTCTCGCACTCACCAGCTCGTCCTCCAGGCTTTGATGTCCACCGTCATGCTGAGGATTTTGAGGAAACAGAAGCAGGTCTCTGGTCCAGGGAGCCTGCGGGAGCAGGCTTTTTGGATTTTGCCTGACCACCTCTAAAGAAAGTGGTAGGAGGCTTGGACTTTTTTGCCTGCGGTCCGAAAGGACTGCGGCACAGCTGAAGAAAACGGTTTCTTCATAGAAGGTGTAGCAGAGGGAAGGAAATGTGACTTACCCGCGGTTGCCGTAGAAATCCACGCATCCAACGCTTCTCCAAATAGAGCCTGACCTGTGTAGGGTAGGTTCTCCACACTCCTGGATTCCGCGTTTGCAGACCATTGGCGTAGCCAGAGTCCCCTGCGGGCTGAGACCGACATGGAAGATATCCGTGCAGTCAGCATCCCCAGGTCCTTCATGGATTCCCCCATGAACCCCGCAAAATCCTGAATGTTAAAAATACAGTTCAATGTCACTTCTATCCATTGTATCCAAATCCTCTAGTAATGTGCCTGACCACTTTACTATTGCTTTAGAAATCCATGCACAGGCAATAGTGGGCCTTAACGCCACTCCTGAAGCAATGTAAATGGATTTGAGCGTCCAGGGACAGGTAAAACCACCTTTTTAGACAGTCTGGAGACATATGCGTCCACAATGAGTGGGTTTTCCCATTTTTTCCTATCTTCCTCAGGGAAGGGAAAAGCAACCAGAATCCTTTTTGCGATTTGGAATTTTTTCTCTGGGTTTTCCCAGGATTTTTTAAATATAGCGTTTAATTCTTTAGACGCACGGAAGGTTGGTGAGGCTTTCTTATTGTCAGTGAAGTAAGCCTCCTCAACCTGCTCAGGTGTGGTGTCATTAATATTTAATAAATTTCTAATGGCCTCAATCATGAGCTGCACCCCCTTAACAAGGGAAGCCGCCCCCTCAGCACCTCCCAATCACCGTCTGCAGTATCAGAATCGGTGTCCGTGTCATCTCGCATAATTTGGGCAAAAGCACGTTTCTGTGGGAACATGCTAGTAGAATTTGCAGGAATAGGGGCCCTCATTCCGAGTTGTTCGCTCGCTAACTAATTTTTGCAGAGCAGCGATCAGATAGTCGCCGCCTCTAGGGGAGTGTATTTTCACTTTGCAAGTGTGCGAACGCTTGTGCAGCAGAGCGGGATGAAAAAGTTTTTTGCATTTCTGAGTAGCTCTGGACTTACTCAGCCCTTGCGATCACTTCAGCCTGTCCGGTCCTGGAACTGACGTCAGACACCCGCCTTGCAAACGCCCGGACACGCCTGCGTTTTCCCTACCACTCCCAGAAAACGGTCAATTGACACCCATAAATGCCCTCTTTCTGTAAATCTTCTTGCGATCGGTTGTGCGAATGGATTCGTCGATAGAAGCATTGCACAGCAATGATGCTGTTTGTACCTGTACGACGCACATGCGCATTATGGTGCATATGCATGCGAAGTAGTAACCTGATCGCTGCGCTGCGAAAAATGGTAGTGAGCGATCAACTTGGAATGAGGGCCAGGTACAGAGCCTGACCAAAGTGCCATAGACTTCTTCAACACCTGAGTATCAGTCTCAGTATTAGCTATCCTAGTAGAGATCTGAGAGATCATTCCTTTGATAGTGGTTAACCACTCAGGTTCAATAATAGGGATCTGACAAAGCATTACAATCCTGTGTACATGGGATGGATCCCTCATGGGAGGAAACATCTTCTGCAGCATATGACACAGAGGGGGTCATTCCGAGTTGATCATAGCTGTGCCAAATTTAGCACAGCTACGATCAGGAACTCAGACATGCAGGGGGACGCCCAGCACAGGGCATGCGCAGTTACGTCCCGATCGCTGCAATGCGATAAACTGTAGCGAGCGATCGGGTTGGAATGATTCCCAGAGTCTCTAGACATGGCTATGTGAGATATTAAACACCCACACACACACACAGGGAAATGTCAGACACAGTTTCCCCCCCACGTATGCCACAGAGATTGGAGCCAACCCACACACAGCGCTTTTTGAGGTAGAACTAATGAAACTACCAGCACTGTCTGTGTACCTTAATAGACTACACAGACTTTACACAGCCTCCCCCGCCTTCTACAACCCCCTGGTACCACACAGGATAGCTGGAGTTGCTTGGAGGGACATCTCTCCCTGTCAGCGTCTGTTGTGCAGGAACTGCAGGCAGGAAAATGGAGCTGAATGCTGCTGGGTCCGCTCTGAGGAGCAGCTCCGCCCCCTGAACATGGTGCTGCTTCCCGCTCTTCATTATATTATACTGGTCTGAGGATTTCTGCTGGCAGCGATCCGGGGACCCTGACAGGCTTGCTAACCAGTGTAGGGTATAGGCGCTGGCTCAGGGCGCCCTCACAGCGCCGCACTATGTACCGCTGAGCCATGGAGCGCAGTTAGTACTGCGCTCCCTACCCTGTTGCCGCCATCTTCACACCGACTCCCCGCTTGCCATGTGGGCCGGTGACTCACTCGCCACCAAATTCTTCTGGCTCTGTAGGGGGTGGCGGCATGCTGCGGGAGTGAGCGGTCGCCTGGAGCAGCTAACGATCAGCACCCTCAGGAGCTCAGTGTCCTGTCAGCGGAGATAGTGGCTCAGACCCCACAGGGCAGACACTACTCCCCTTCCTTAGTCCCTCAAAGCAGCCTCCCTGTAAAATAATAAACTCTAAAAAAAAACTTTTAATAGAGAAACTCTGGAGAGCTCCCCTAACTGTGACCGGCTCCTCCGGGCACATTTTCTAAACTGAGTCTGGTAGGAGGGGCATAGAGGGAGGAGCAAGCCCACACTCTCAAACTCTTAAAGTGCCAGTGGCTCCTAGTGGACCCATCTATACCCTATGGTACTAATGTGGACCCCAACATCATCTAGGAAATAAAAAGAAAAGAATACAAAGAAAGGGACCACCGAGCTCAAAAGGTCCACCACAAACAGAAACTAGAGAAAAAGAAAACCTATCAAAACCAGAAGAAGGACAAAGATAAAGTAAATTACGGAGGCGCAACCTAGTTTTGGGTCCCAGGGGATGAGGCGGCAGAATAAGCGAACCACGGAGACCATAGTTTCTCAAATTGTCAGGAGTATCATGCAGAGCATGGGTGATTCTCTCCATAGAAATAATAAACCATATATTTTATATAACAGCATATGCATGGGAGGGTGAGAGGGTTGCTTCCAACACGAGGACAGGGCTCCTCTGGCAGCATGCAGAATTTGAAGAACCAGTTTTTTCAGTGGAGGGCTAAGACCAGCTATCGGATACTCCAGTAAAGCAGACCATGGGCTCAGAGTGATTTGGGAATGAGATAGCTCTTAAAAGAGACTCGACTTTAGTCCAGTATGGTCGGATCTTAGGGCAATTCCACCATATGTGGCAAAAATAACTCGTTAAACTGCATTCATGCCAGCATAATGGTGAGAAGTTTGGTCCCCTGTAGGCTTAATAAAATTTACCCAGATACCATCTCGTGTAGATTTTATACAAATTTTCTTTGATAATGGAAGAGTGAGCTACATTCGGTCTAATAATCTGCCATGCTTCATCATCTGGTGGGGCAAAGCTTATTGTTTTTTGTTTTTTTACACTCTGACTAAAATAATAGATCAAGGGTTGGCCACAGATGCTACATATCTAGACTTTAGTAAGGCAATTGACACTGTCCCACATCGCAGACTGCTAACTAAACTTGAAAGCTAGGCACTGGATTATAAAACCGTTAAATAGATAAGAACCTGGTTGCAGGATAGAAAACAGTTGTAGTAAATGGAGTGAATTCTATGGAGGGAAAAGGTGTGGTATTGAAGATCTACAATGTCTAGGTTGACAGTCATTAGGTCGACCCCATATGGTCGGCATGCATTAGGTTGTACTGACAAAAGGTCGACATGGACAAAAGGTTGACCTATGAAAGGTCCACATATGAAATGGTCGACACAACAATTATTTTATTTTTTCAGTGTTGTTTTAATAGTCAGAGCACAGAGAACCCCAATAAGTGTACCGCGTCCCCTTGCTGTGGGAAGGTTACTTTTCCCAATCATAGTTCACGTGGATGGTAAAGTATGAAAAAGGTGTAAAAAGATGCAAAAAAACCTTAAAAAGTTGTGTCTGCATTTATCGACAATTTATGTATCGACCATTTGACATGTCAACCCTTTGTACCTGTCGACCTTTCATAGGTTGACCTTTTGTCAGTGTCAACCTTATGCATGTCGACCATATGGGGTTGATCTATTGACTGTCAACCTAAACATTGTCTGTCTATACACTGGAACACAGTGGGAAATGTTACGAGTGGAGTACCTCAGGGATCTGTACTTGGACCAGTGCTCTTTGTTGGTGAAGGTATGCCTTTTTGCAAATGACAGAAGGATAAGCAACAGGGTGGACACAGCAAGAGGGGTAAAACAAATGATTGAGGATCTAGGTAGACTTGAGAAATGGTCAATAATGTAACAACTACAGTTTAATACTAAAAAATGCAAAATCATGCACTTGGGTGTCAAAAACCCAAAGGTTAAATATAGTATCAAGTATACTATAATGGAAACTACTGAGGAGGAAAGGGATTTAGCAGTCACTATTTCAAGTGACTTAAAGGCAGAGAAGCAATGCAACAAGAAAGGCAAGTCAGGTGCTTGGTTGCATAGAGAGGAATCAGCAGCAGAAAGAAGTAATAATGCCACTGTAAAGGTCACTGGTACGGTTCATCTGGAACACTGTCTGCAGTTCTGCAGACCACATCTCTAGGATATAAATACATTAGAGAGCATACAAAGAAGGACAACTAAAATGGTGCATGGCCTACATCACAAAACTTACAAGGAAAGACTAGAATAACTTAACATGTATAGTTTGGAGAAGAGAAGGAAAAGGGGGGGACATGACAGAAACTTTTAAATATACCAAAGGATTTAACAAGGTCCAGGAGGGAAACATTCTTTAAAGGAATAAAAGTATTAGAACACAAGGATAAACACTGAAACTGGAGGCAGACAGGTTTAGGGGAAACTTAAGGAAAAATTACTTCACAGAAAGAGTAGAGGTGGTAGAGGCTAAAGGCCCGTACACACTGGCCGATATATCGCCCGTTCTCTTGAACGGCCGATATATCGCGGGTCCGTCAGCCAGTGAGTACGGCCGATACGTCTGTGAACTCAGTCGTTCACAGACATATTGCGTCGGCCCCGCAGCACAGCCGACGGCCAATATATCTAACAATATATTGGCGCGTCGCTGTGTGTGTACGGCGGTCGGCTGACCGCCCGTACACATGCTGCGGCGGCCGGCGGTGATTGACAGCTGAACTGGGCAGGCGTGTGTACACGCCCGCCCAGTTCATGACGTCGGTCCCCGACGGATCGGGCAGTGTGTATGCACAGCACACTGCCCGATTCGTCCATAGATATATCTGCCTATCAATTGATCTGCAGATATATCTTTCTAGTGTGTACCCACCTTTAGACACTAGAACAATTTAAAAAAGGTTACACCAAGGTATATTCGGGCGTTGGGTGTATGAGATTCTTTACCAAGCTGCAGCCAAAAATAGATAAGGAGAAATCACTCCCACAGTAATACAAAAAAAGTAGAATGGAGGCTGCGCTCTTATATATCTAGATAATAGTATCTCTTAACAAGAAAATTTTTTTTTTTTTTAAATAACAATTTAATAAAAACCACAAAATATATTCTGCATATAAAACACCTGAAATAACCTGAATTCATGTACTACATTAAAAAGAGGTATAAATTACCCTAAATATTGGGTCAGGAAATAGATCATTATTTCATTGCAGGAGTCCATTCCAAAGGTATACCCTTGTTTGGTATTAAGTAAGATTGTAGCAAGAGTCTCTTACATGTGGAGAGAGAGTCCAGTAGATAATACAATGGTCGAGTCACCATTAGAGGTAATTGCAGCTTTGGTCTTAGGGATAAGTTACTCATGCAGTACGGTGTTCGTAGTAAACCGGAGACCTCTCAAAGTCTCTTTTGGTGAGATGATAATTACCAAGGGCTGGTTCAGCTCCAAAGTTGTAAAACGTCCTGACCAGATAAGCAACACCAGACGCGTTTTTTCAAAGGTACCTTTGCGGGACATGCCAAAGCTGCAATTACCCCTAACGGTGAATCGACCATTGTATTATCTACTGGACTCTCTCCACATGTAAGAGACTCTTGCTACAATCTTACTTAATACCAAACAAGGGTATACCTTTGGAATGGACTCCTGCAATGAAATATATTTCCTGACCCCATATTCAGGGTAATTTATACTTCTTTTTAATATAGTACATGAATTCAGGTTATTTCAAGCGTTTTACTGTATATGCATAATATATTTTGTGGTTTTTATTAACTGGTTATTCTTTTAAAAACAAATTTTCTTGTTAAGATATACTAGAGCAATTTAAACATGCTTAAGATAGGCATATGAATATCCTTACAAAGAACTAAGGCTCAGAAAGGATTGAAATTACCTAAAGTATAAAAAAAAAGCGGCAGACTAGATGGGCCAAGTTATTCTTATCTGTCGTCCAATTCTATAGGTCCATACACACTTAACGATATAATGAGCGACGTCGCTCATTTTCCCCCTCCTTGAGCGACGTCGCTCATTTTATCGTTAAGTGTGTATGCCGCCAGCGACGACCGATGCGCGGCCCCGCGGGTCGGCAACGATCGTCGCTGTCGGTAGGGCATGCATGAAGGATGTGGACTGTCGTCCACGACCTTCATGCAGGGCTGGCGGGGGCGTGACGTCACTGAGCGATATGAGCTGTCATATCGCTCAGTGCATACAGGCGGCCGCCGACCGGCCGGCCCGGGAGGGGGAAACGTTAGACGATGTCGCTCACAGAGCGACATCGTCTAATGTGTATGGGCCTTATGTTTCTATGTAACTGGGTCTGTAAACGCAGTGTCTGACAATGGCAGGCCCGCCAACTCGAGTCACCACCCCTCTAAATCAAGCCCCATGTTTTTCTTCTAGCTGTTGTCTGCATCTCTTGTTTTAAATTCAGTTAAGAGCTCCACTTGTGTTTTCTATAGTAATATTTCAGTGCATCTTATTATTCTAGTTACAGAATTTTAATGAAAAGTTTAATAAATGGTTATTAAAGAAATATTTTGAAAGCTCTGTTGATAATATGTGTAATTAGTATGCAGCCTATTTTGTTGGTAGTTTATTTATACCCCTGTGGTTTGGGAAGGTGATGTGTTTTCCTTTGGCAGAGCTGCACTACTATACATTTTATTTTATAATCAGAAGCTGGTGCCAGAGCATTATTTTTCCCCCCAACAAAGTAAAAGTGGGAGAGCGTGAGCAGGTAGGCACAATGGGGGTAATTCCAAGATGATCGCAGCAGGAATTTTGTTAGCAGTTGGGCAAAACCATGGGGGTAATTCCAAGTTGATCGCAGCGGGATTTTTGATAGCAACTGGGCAAAACCATGTGCACTGCAGGGGGGGCAGATATAACATGTACAGAGAGAGATAGATTTGACCCTGCAGTGCACATGGTTTTGCCCAACTACTAACAAAATTCCTGCTGCGATCAACTTGGAATTACCCCCAATGAGCACACTAGTGAATGTCGCCAATTGTAGTATTCTCAGGCAGGCAGTTTCTCTGTGTTCGGTTTGCACTACGCCATAAAATATTGCTCTGGTCTGGACGCAGTCCGTCTAGGCTTTACTCGTGTCACAACTCTTGTTGGGATGGTATGGATGCTGATCGCACAGTTAGGATTGGAATAGAGTCAGAAAAGAGGTGCAGAGTCTAACATATAGGTGGTCTTCACCAGAGATCCCCGCATGGGGGCTTAGGCTTTGCTATGCCCAATATGCAGGTCATGGCCTTTAATTGAGTTCCCCCGTATAGGCTTGTGGGTACGAAGGCAGACAAGATGCTCCGATGTGGACTGGAGCATATAGTCAACAGGAACAAGTCAAAATCAGACTGGCAGGTCAAGAGAATAGCCAAAGTTGGAACCAGGAAGTCACTGGAAGCAGTACCAAGGGAGCAGGCAAGGCGAATCGGCAGTCGGACTGGATCAGAACACAGGAAAGTACAGTTGAACAGTGTCCAGATACTCCTCTTTATCGGGAGAATATGGCAGGTTCTGGTACGCTATGACAACTCATTTCTGCCCTCTGTTTATATGCAATTCTTTATTATTTTGTATATCCGCATCGGTAATTATTCTCACGACTGGTGCTTGAGCACTAAGAACCCAAGTAACTCCTTTAAACCTCTGCATCGTCAGCTTAGAGCTCTAACATTATTCCTATGTAAATAAGTAAATTGTTTAGCATGAACGTGTCTATGTAGTAATATTAAGAATGGTGATAGGCATCAATCAGGACACTAGCACCTTGTATTCTCCATGCTGTACCAATCACAGCAAGGTACAAGTGGAAGCTGTCAGTTGGAGTCAGAGGGAATGCTATGCAGAATTGGTCTCTGAGATTACAATAGCAGAGTAGAAACATCATAGCTTACAATCTGAAAGGAGATAAATATATAGAACAGAAACTAAAGCCAAAGAAAGAGGCGAATGCAGAGTGGAACACAAGTCCTTTTGTGGAGGCATACACATAAATATGGCAATGAAGAGGCATATGCAAACTGAATGTATCTACACGTTTCACTGAATAGGAGTGGCTGGCCTGTGATGTTGGCTACTTACCAGAGAGGGCATGCTTAAAGAATTGCAGCTATGCATATGGACAAGTATCTGTGCATGGGTTGTATCTGAGTCGGACACAAAGTAGCGGTGTTTGCATGATGTTAGCTTGATTTACTACCTTATGCTAATACCAGTTTCTGTACGGCCAATGCAAGGATCTGTCCAGCCCCGCCCACTGTATTTCCATCTACAGCTGCGATCATCATAATTAAGATTGGCACTTGCATCAGCACAATGCTAAGCAAAAGCGATCCATTTGAAACAGACTTCTCCACTCCAATCAGCAATCTCATGACACTCCCACAAGACAGAACAGTCCTGTGCAATAGTATTGTCTGCACTCATTCCTACCCTGAAACTTCCATTTCATGCAAAGCAATATCTGACAAAGATCTCTCAGATTTGTAAAAATGCGTAAATTTGCTTCAGCGCATGGGCTGTATACGATCACTCGCTATTTCCGTGCATCATTCCTGGCGTTGCACATCTCTTATTTATTTATCTGTCTCCACCACCACAAACCCACCCGCCCTTTCTCTCCCTGACATTCCCCCCCCACCACCTCTCCTTCTGTACTCCCCTACTTTCTGTCACACACAATATAGAGTCTGATATGTTAGTAAACTTTCCACTCACTTACTGTGCAGGGTCTTCTAGTGGTCAGGAGCTGCAGATATCGCAGGGCAGCTGCTACCAGGCACACTGTGGTTGTCAAAGCATTTAGGGCACATAGGGCAAAGAACACTTTCTAGAGGCAAAATAAAATATGCTGTTTAGGTGATGTAAGTTTGATTTGAAATGATTAAACACATGTGTTTAAAGGCCATATGTAATCAAAATGTAACACAAGTTTATTGTAAAGCCACAAAAAGCTTGAAAATGTTTAATTGAAATGAAATGTTTATTGACATTAATCCATGTTAATTATGGAAAACACAATTTCCCATCTGGGGGAGATGTACTAAGCAGTGACAAGAGTGGAGAAGTGAGCCAGTTGAGAAGTTGCCCATGTCAACCAATCAGCATTGAAGTAACCTTTATAATTTGCATACTATAAAATTATATAGAGCAGCTGATTGGTTGCCATGGGAAACTTCTCCATTGGCTCATTTCTCCACTCTTTTCACTGCTTAGTACATCTCCCCCTTACAAGTGTTTTATGTTTAGCGCTGTCATGGGAACCCCAAGATCCAACCTTTATTAGCAGCAAAAATACTTCATTGAAAAAAGATGGGGTACTATATTTACTAAGCAACTCTTTTCAATGCAATAGTTTTGCGTTCAATATTGCATATGAAATATCACTGAGCCAAACTGCTGAAAACCAGGCATTTCTGATTGCGTTTATGCCCAACATTTAAAAGGCCAATGCTTTTATTAGTCACAGAGTCTTTATTGTAAATAGAGTGTTATTAAATAAGAGAGCATTTAGGGGCTAAGTTTGATGGAATTCTAAAGTGCAACCACAAAATGTGTCACGGAAAGAGACATATATGCAAGTTGCATGGTTAGCCTATACAACTCCATTACTCCTCCAGGTAACAGTACTAGGTGGACTCCAGGAGACGACAGTAGTCAGTACACACTAGGAATTGTGACTTCACAGTGGTAGCCGCAATGCTAAAGTTACAGTATACAAGTCATACTCAAAATAGGACAAAGACAAGAGTAAAGTTTTTATCAAGTGTAAATCAATACACATGTATTGAAATGGAAATATTCTGTACTGCTGCAAACACAGTTTAGCGACTTTATTTTTTTTTGCATAATCTTTATATATTAAGTGCCTACAGACTAATAAACAGTAGGAAGACCATGAAAGATATGAACCACTAGCACAATTTTGTAATGAACATAAGAAAGTGCAACACAAAACACACAGATATACAGAAAGTGTGGTACTGAAAGCTCCATTAACAAAACAATGACCTATAACAGGATGGGGGGGGGGGGGGGGGGGGGCGCGATAGGGGCAAGGTTATCTGGAGATCACATATAGAAAGTATACCAATGATTCCATAAACTAACTTGGAGTTTTTATCCATTGCCGACAGTGTAATGTACACCAACTCCATGTTTAAATGACTTCTTAGAAACTATCACTGAATAAGAGGGTGGTTAGTGTTTGTTCCAGAGCACCAAGATTATCGTTTCTGCAGCATTACCCAGATGTTTTATTAGTGAGATTTTGGTATACTGAAATTGGCATATTAATTAAGTTAAATAGCCGAAAACTGAGATCTTATGGGACCTCTGCATTTTATAGTGCATTCCAATTGAAGTACATTGGGAGCTATAGAACAAGGATTAGCTAAATAAAGATGAAAAAAAACAAGAATTGTTTCTCCCCACGCCATATACCATACACCAAGTACAGTATAACTGGATTTTTAGCCCCTATTTAACAGGAGAAATACAAAGTACCACGAAAGCTGCCTATATAGATAAGAAGATGACATTAGTCTCTCTGCTCCTTCTAACACAGCAAATAAAATTAACCCACAATTGTCGAAAACGTTTTTTGTTCGCTTGAAAATGCATAAAAGGAATGAAAAGCAAATGTATATGGGTATATATGTGTATTTGTTTTCACAGACCAGAAAGATATACATTGTGGCTCTTGCTTCAGCAGTAATCCGCATTTTCAAAAGAGAAAAAAAATAAGAATTTACTCACCGGTAATTCTATTTCTCGTAGTCCGTAGTGGATGCTGGGGACTCCGTAAGGACCATGGGGAATAGACGGGCTCCGCAGGAGACTGGGCACTCTATAGAAAGATTTAGGACTATCTGGTGTGCACTGGCTCCTCCCCCTATGACCCTCCTCCAAGCCTCAGTTAGGAACTGTGCCCAGAAGAGCTGACACAATAAGGAAGGATTTTTGAATCCCGGGTAAGACTCATACCAGCCACACCAATCACACCATGTAACACGTGATAGGAACCCCGGTTAACAGTATGATAACAAATGGAGCCTCTGAAGAGATGGCTCACAACAAAACCCGATATTTGTAACAATAACTATGTACACGTATTGCAGACAATCCGCACTTGGGATGGGCGCCCAGCATCCACTACGGACTACGAGAAATAGAATTACCGGTGAGTAAATTCTTATTTTCTCTGACGTCCTAGTGGATGCTGGGGACTCCGTAAGGACCATGGGGATTATACCAAAGCTCCCAAACGGGCGGGAGAGTGCGGATGACTCTGCAGCACCGAATGAGAGAATTCCAGGTCCTCCTCAGCCAGGGTATCAAATTTGTAGAATTTTGCAAACGTGTTTGCCCCCGACCAAGTAGCTGCTCGGCAAAGTTGTAAAGCCGAGACCCCTCGGGCAGCCGCCCAAGATGAGCCCACCTTCCGTGTGGAATGGGCTTTTACAGATTTAGGCTGCGGTAAGCCTACCGCAGAATGCGCCAGCTGAATAGTGCTACAAATCCAGCGCGCAATAGACTGCTTAGAAGCAGGAGCACCCAGCTTGGTGGGTGCATACAGGATAAACAGCGAGTCAGTCTTTCTGACTCCAGCCGTCCTGGAAATATAAATTTTTAGGGCCCTGACTACGTCCAGCAACTTGGAATCCTCCAAGTCCCTAGTAGCCGCAGGCACCACAATAGGTTGGTTCAAGTGAAAAGCTGAGACCACCTTTGGGAGAAACTGAGGACGAGTCCTCAATTCTGCCCTATCCATATGGAAAATCAGATAAGGGCTTTTACAAGACAAAGCCGCCAATTCTGAAACCCGCCTGGCCGACGCCAGGGCCAACAGCATGACCACTTTCCACGTGAGATATTTTAAATCCACAGTCTTAAGTGGTTCGAACCAATGTGATTTCAGGAATGCCAAAACCACATTGAGATCCCAAGGTGCCACTGGGGGCACAAAAGGAGGCTGAATATGCAGTACTCCTTTGACAAAAGTCTGAACTTCGGGCAGTGAAGCCAGTTCTTTTTGGAAGAAAATCGACAGAGCCAAAATCTGGACCTTTATGGACCCCAATTTGAGGCCCAACGTCACCCCTGCTTGCAGGAAGTGCAGGAATCGACCCAGTTGAAATTCCTCCGTCGGGGCCTTCATGGCCTCACACCAAGCAACATATTTTCGCCAAATGCGGTGATAATGTCTTGCGGTGACATCCTTCCTGGCTTTGATCAGGGTAGGGATGACTTCCTCCGGAATACCCTTTACCTTCAGGATCCGGTGTTCAACCGCCATGCCGTCAAACGCAGCCGCGGTAAGTCTTGGAACAGACAGGGTCCCTGCTGCAGCAGGTCTTGTCTGAGCGGCAGAGGCCAAGGGTCCTCTGTAAGCATCTCTTGAAGTTCCGGGTACCAAGCTCTTCTTGGCCAATCCGGAACCACGAGTATGGTTTTCACTCCTTGCCTTCTTATTATTCTCAGTACCTTGGGTATGAGAGGTAGAGGAGGAAACACATAAACCGACTGGTACACCCATGGTGTCACTAGAGCGTCCACCGCTATCGCCTGAGGGTCTCTTGACCGGGCGCAATATCTTTTCAACTTCTTGTTGAGGCGGGACGCCATCATGTCTACCTGTGGTTTTTCCCACCGGTTGAATGGGGACTTCTGGATGAAGTCCCCATTCTCCCGGGTGGAGGTCGTGCCTGCTGAGGAAGTCTGCTTCCCAGTTGTCCACTCCCGGAATGAACACTGCCGTCAGTGCTAACACATGATTCTCTGCCCATCTGAGAATCCTTGTGGCTTCTGCCATCGCCATCCTGCTTCTCGTGCCGCCCTGTCTGTTTACATGGGCGACCGCCGTGATGTTGTCTGACTGGATCAGTACCGGCTGGTTTTGAAGCAGGGGTCTTGCCTGGCTTAGGGCATTGTAAATGGCCCTTAGCTCCAGGATATTTATGTGAAGAGAAATCTCCTGATTTGACCACAGTCCTTGGAAATTTCTTCCCTTTGTGACTGCCCCCCAGCCCTGAAGGCTGGCATCCGTGGTCACCAGGACCCAGTCCTGTATTCCGAATCTGCGGCCCTCTAGTAGATGAGCCCTCTGCAGCCACCACAGCAGCGACACCCTGGTTCTGGCCGATAGGGTTATCCGCTGTTGCATCTGGAGATGGGACCCGGACCATTTGTCCAACAGGTCCCACTGGAACGTCCTTGCGTGGAACCTTCCGAATGGAATTGCTTCGTATGAAGCTACCATTTTTCCCAGGACTCGTGTGCACTGATGTACCGACACTTTTCCTGGTTTTAGGATGTCTCTGACCAGAGATGACAATTCCTCGGCTTTTTCCAGTGGAAGAAACACTCTTTTCTGGTCTGTGTCCAGAATCATTCCCAGGAACAGAAGACGTGTCGTCGGGACCAGCTGTGACTTTGGAATGTTTAGAATCCAGCCGTGCTGTTGTAGCACTTGCTGAGAAAGTGCCACCCCCACTATCAACTGTTCTTTGGACCTCGCCTTTATCAGGAGATCGTCCAAGTATGGGATAATTAAAACTCCCTTCTTGCGAAGGAGTATCATGCCGTGGATAACCCAAACGGCAGCGTCTGGAACTGATAGTGACAGTCCTGTACCACAAATCTGAGGTACTCCTGGTGCGGAGGGTAAATGGGGACATGCAGGTACGCATCCTTGATGTCCAGGGATACCATGTAATCCCCCTCCTCCAGGCTCGCAATAACCGCCCTGAGCGATTCCATCTTGAACTTGAACCTTTTGATATAAGTGTTCAAGGCTTTTAAATTTAAGATGGGTCTCACCGAACCGTCCGGTTTCGGTACCACAAACATTGTGGAGTAGTAACCCTTTCCTTGCTGAAGGAGGGGTACCTTGACAATCACTTTCTGTGAATACAGTTTTTGAATAGCCACCAACACTGCCTCCCTGGCAGAGGGAGTTGCCGGCAAGGCAGATTTTAGGAAACGGCGGGGGGGGAGACGTCTCGAATTCCAGCCTGTACCCCTGAGATACTACTTGAAGGACCCAGGGATCCACTTGTGAGAGAGCCCACTGTGTGCTGAAAAACCTGAGACGTGCCCCCACCGTTCCCGATTCCGCCTGAGCAGCCCCAGCGTCATGCTGTGGACTTACCGGACGCAGGGGAGGACTTCTGCTCCTGGGAACTAGCTGTGTGCTGCAGCTTTTTCCCCCTTCCTCTGCCCCTCGGCAGAAAGGATGAGCCTCTAGCCCGCTTATTTTTCTGGGGCCGAAAGGACTGTACTTGATAATACGGTGCCTTCTTTTGCTGTGGGGTAGCCTGTGGCAAAAAGGTCGATTTCCCAGCAGTAGCTGTGGAAACGAGGTCTGAAAGACCTTCCCCAAAAAGTTCCACCCCTTTATAGGGTAAAACTTCCATGTGCCGCTTGGAGTCGGCATCACCTGACCATTGCCTAGTCCATAACCCCCGTCTGGCGGCAATGGACATAGCGCTTATTTTTTATGCCAGCCGGCAAATATCCCTCTGTGCATCACGCATGTATAAGACCGCGTCTTTTATATGGTCAATCGTTACCATGGATAGGGACAATATTTTGCTAACAATGTTTTCCGACAGGGAGTCTGACCACGCAGCAGCAGCACTGCACATCCAAGCTGATGCAATAGCGGGTCTCAATATAATGCCAGTGTGTGTGTATATAGCTTTTAGGGTACTTTCCTGCTTTCTATCAGCAGGTTCTTTTAGGGCGGCCGTATCCGGAGACGGTAGTGCCACCTTCTTTGATAAGCATGTCAGCGCTTTATCTACCCTAGGGGGTGTTTCCCAGCGTGACCTATCCTCTGGCGGGAAAGGGTACGCAGCCATTAACCGTTTAGAAATGATCAATTTCTTATCTGGGGAAGTCCACGCTTCCTCACACACCTCATTTAGTTCATCAGATGCAGGAAAAACTACTGGTAGTTTTTTCTCACCAAACATAATACCCTTTTTTGTGGTACCTGGGGTATCATCAGAAATGTGTAATACATTTTTCATAGCCTCAATCATATAACGGGTGGATCTATTGGAGGGTACACTCGTCTCATCATCGTCGACACTGGAGTCGGTATCCGTGTCGACATCTGTATCTGTCATCTGAGGTAGCGGGCGTTTTACAGCCCCTGATGACATTTGAGACGCTTGGACAGGCACAAGCTGAGTAGCCGGCTGTCCTATGTCATCAAACCTTTTATGTAAGGAGCTGACACTGTCACGTAATTCCTTTCATAAGTCCATCCACACTGGTGTCGACCCCGCAGGGGGTGACATCACATTCACAGGCATTTGCTCCGCCTCCACATCATTATCCTCATCATACATGTCGACACAGCAGTACCGACACACAGCAGACACACAGGGAATGCTCTTACAGAGGACAGGACCCCACAAAGCCCTTTGGGGAGACAGAGGGAGAGTATGCCAGCACACACCAGGGCGCTATATAACACAGGGATATCACTATACAGAGTGTTTTCCCCTATAGCTGCCTATATATATATATATATATATATATATATATATATATATATACTGCGCCTAAATTGTGCCCCCCCTCTCTTTTTTACCCTTTCTGTAGTGCAGGACTGCAGGGGAGAGCCAGGGAGCTTCCTTCCAGCGGAACTGTGAGGGAATAATGGCGCCAGTGTGCTGAGCGAGTTGGTTCCGCCCCTTTTTCGACGGGCTTTCTCCCGCTATTTTATCGTTTCTGGCAGGGGTTAATATACACCTATATAGCCTCTGGGGCTATATATGGTGTTAGTTTTGCCAGCCAAGGTGTTATTATTGCTGCTCAGGGCGCCCCCCCCAGCGCCCTGCACCCATCAGCGACCGCAGTGTGTGGTGTGCATGAGGAGCAATGGCGCACAGCTGCAGTGCTGTGCGCTACCTTGGAGAAGACAGAAGTCTTCAGCCGCCGATTTTCCGGACCACCTTCTTGTTTCTGGCTCTGTAAGGGGGACGGCGGCGCGACTCCGGGAACGGACGACGAGGTCGGGTCCTGTGTTCGATCCCTCTGGAGCTAATGGTGTCCAGTAGCCTAAGAAGCCCAAGCTACCACCACTTAGGTAGGTTCGCTTCTTCTCCCCTTAGTCCCTCGTTGCAGTGAGCCTGTTGCCAGCAGGTCTCACTGAAAATAAAAAACCTAAACTATACTTTCTGCTAGGAGCTCAGGAGAGCCCCTAGTGTGCATCCAGCTCAGCCGGGCACAGAAATCTAACTGAGGCTTGGAGGAGGGTCATAGGGGGAGGAGCCAGTGCACACCAGATAGTCCTAAATCTTTCTATAGAGTGCCCAGTCTCCTGCGGAGCCCGTCTATTCCCCATGGTCCTTACGGAGTCCCCAGCATCCACTAGGACGTCAGAGAAAAAAGGATTCTCTTTGGAGGGTTTCATGATATATAATCTTCAAAATGTTAATCTTCATATTAATTTTTATTTGCTAGTTTTCATGGTCTTATTTTACAACTTTTAGGAATAATATGGTAGTCCAATGGGACGTACCATTTTAAAACTATGCAACCTAATAGATGTGACCCTTAGTTTTTCCTTACATAAAATGGCGAGATGTGGGCATTACCTACATCAGCGCAAAATGTATTTAAATCTACTATTTGAGTAATTTTTAGGTAATCACCAGAGTTAGTTAGTTAGTAACTACTAAGGAGGCACATCGTTTGTAGGAGGGAACTTCGACCTTCTGGCCCCCTGACAAAATGCAACAGTGATGAAACGCGTTGATGGTAAATCTGAAAGGAACACATACATAGTGAATGCTACCAGAAGGAGTCTTGAATCAGGAGGAAGCAGAGAACACGAGTTCGGTGTTTACAGTCTGGCATTTGAGTCTATACTGCACTGATCCAATGATAAGCTGTTAAATGCTAACAAATACTTTTTGGATGTACAGTGTTTAATCAATATTAAAATGTTGTAGGTGTAAAATTTACTTTTCACTATTGCACACCCTCTTATTTTACCTTTTTCTAGATTTAAAGTCTGATTCGGAGTCGAACGTATCTCTTAGCACGGACACAAATTGCGAGTTAATGCTTAAGCCCATGAGGAAAGGAACAGCACTTATAATTGCAAGAGTGATCGATATATCACCTACTGTGGAAAACCTAATAATTGGGAGAAAGGAAACTATTCTAGTGCTTTACAACTGTATTTCTGTCGCTTAAGTATTTCATTTAGAGGGAATTTTCACAGTTAAGTTTACTAAATCTAGAAACAAATGTGTCTGCAAACGATGCATTGTAAGGCATACAGAATAATGGCAATATCTTTTGTTAGGACAAAGCGTACTGTTAAGTCACTGACTATTTAAAATATAGCAGATTCTTGTGCGACAGAATATGTAAGAACAAAGACTAGATTGTCCTTGTCAGCATTGCCTATTAGTAAATTAGGAAGTTTACTAAGCTCCAGCAACATTACAGCACAAATCATTGTCTAATATAACATGAAGGTCAATCTGTTCCTGAGTGCTTAGCAGACAGTGTAACTGAGATCCTGGCCAGAACTCCTGAAACAATTACACCATAAGAATAACCTGTGCTAATAAAAAAGTTAAGTAAAGTTCATTTTGTACAAAAGCAGTGATGTATGTATGAAAATATGCAGAGTACGGATTATTTTTGATGAGGTATTAGAACCTAGTTTAGGTTTCATACTATTAAACACTTTTTTTTTTTTGGGTGGAAGGCAGGTATCTATAGTTTTCTACCACAAATTAATAATAATAATTAAATTATTTTTTTAGAATTATTATTATTCTTGGAAAAAAAAAAAAAAAGGCATCAGCAAATAGAGAGAGTATCGTTTTTCAGGGGACACTATCTTTCCAAACCAATTAATATGGCACAAGGTAACATTAACCATAAGACTTGCAGAAACACTATTTTGATACATTTGCTTTAATTTAAAAGGGCCACTAACACTAACACTTGCAAGATGATAAATTGATCAGTGTTAATCTTACATTCTGCTGCAGTTTTGTTATACAGTATTATCTTACTCCATTGCAGAGAGCTGAAGAAACTCAGAGAAATGCTATTTATTTATTTTTAAATTATGGCGCTTCACCAATTCATTTCTGCATATACTGTACGGGGATTATTCAGTGCGGATTGCAAATTCTGCTTAATAGCAGAATATGCAATCCATTCTTTGGCATGCTGGGGGCCGCCCATCGCAGGGCAAGGCCGCCCAGCATGCTAAATAGCCTGCCCAGTGCCTGCAATCGCAATTTCATTGTGGTCACAGCAACTGTGGATGAACCCTGCAGCCACAGCTGGTCCACCGCCATTTACTTGATCGGAATGGCTGTGTGTGACATCACGCAGCCGGCCCGCCACCATTTTTGATGCGTCGCACCCGCAACACTATCATAATCCCCCACCTGCCCCTTGAACGCCTCTGCCTGTCAATCAGGCAGAGGCGTTCACAGCCAACGCGATCAGTTCGCATCGACTGCTAGCAAACGTGCAGGACTGAACTTGCACGTGCGCACTGCTGCCGCAGCCAGGGTCATTGCGGTCGCATCGATTAGCGATGAGACATGAACAACCCCTATAGTACACACATAGGAAAGCAACTCCACTGAAATTAATAGGCTATTGCAGTGGTTTCCAAACATGGTCATCAAGGCAGCCTAACAGTCCATGTTTAACGGCTATCCCTGCTTGTGCACAGATGAGGCGATCAAACTGACTGAAGTACTACTTAAATCACCTGTGCCCAAGCATGGATATTATTAAAATTGGATGGTTTGGGTGCCTTGAGGACCACGTTTGGGAACCACCAGGCTATTGAAATGGATGGGAAAAGCTCCAGTCTGATCAGGATGTCTACAACAAACCAATAAAATGTTATTACATATATAAAACACACATATACATACATACATACATACATACATACACACACACACACACACACACACACACACACACACACACACACACACACACACAGGTTGAGTATCCCTTATCCAAAATGTTTGGGACCAGAATTATTTTGGATATCGTTTTTTTTCCCTTTTTTTGGAATAATTGCATACCATAATGAGATATCATGGCGATGGGGCCCAAGTCTAAGCACAGAATGCATTTATGTTTCATATACACCTTATACACACACAGCCGGAAGGTAATTTTAGCCAATATTTTTAATAACATTGTGCATTAAACAAAGTGTGTGTACATTCACACAATTCATTTCTGTGTCATATACACCTTATACACATGGCCTGAAGGTCATTTAATACAATATTTTTAATAACGGTGTATTAAACAAAGTTTGTGTACATTAAGCCATCAGAAAACAAAGGTTTCACTATCTCACTCAAAAAATTTCGTATATCGGAATATTTGGTTACGGCATACTCAACCTGCAGACACACACACACGTGCATTAAAAATAAAGAAAAACGGCTGCGCTGTATGTCAGGAGTTAAAAATAGTAAGAGAGCCGACGTATAAAATATATACCATTTATTAATAATGCATCATAAAATAGGCAATCATGAGATAGTGTACAAGTAATGATAAAAAAGCAATAATCGCACCTAAATGATCTCAGGATATATACAAATGTCTCTTTGAAAAAGTCACGTGGAGCATGACGAAACGCGTCAGGTTCCCGCCTCCTCACACACCTTGCTCAGGTGTCTCAATAGGTGCAACCCGAACTGATCCAGCCTGATCTCCATCTGACTGCTGCTTCGCTATCAGCAGCCGCTGTACACCACGCCGCTCCAGTCAGTTATACTCACCAGGCGGCTCTCTCATCTCCTCCCCGCTGCAAAGTATATGTGGGTACTGCAGAACTGTTGGCCGGGGACGCCCGGCTTTTGACCAACCCACTAGAGAGGTAACAATATCTGCTTACTCAACCTGGTGCAAACAGGCATTTAACAACTCGGGACTTCACCCATCTGCACTTTAGTCACTTATCTTTATTTCAACAATTACCGGCAACTTGTGGAATATGGAGTCTACAACTGATATCCACTACAGCTTTCATCGATCTTATGTTACAAGAGACATTTGTATATATGCTGAGATCATTTAGGTGCGATTATTGCTTTTTATCATTACTTGTACACTATCTCATGATTGCCTATTTTATGATGATTATTAATAAATGGTATATATTTTATATGTCGGCTCTCTTACTATTTTTAACTCCTGACATACAGCGCAGCCGTTTTTCTTTATTCGTCTGTCCCATCACTCCACATAGTGTTCCCGGCAAGTGCAGTATCTCAGTAGTTGTCCTTTATTAGTATTATTATTACTATTATATTATATTATTTTTATATTTAAATCTGTTGTTGAGGCGCTTTTCCAAGCAGATAATTGTTGTTGGTACACACGTGCATTACTCTGGATAACCATTTTAGGATGGAAAATGCTTTAGAGGGTATGTTTTAAGTGTGAACACTGCAGTTATTTCCTATGTGATAGGTTATTCAGCTCAACATGCACATGCTTTTATGTCTCCAATGTGCCAGGGACACCACAAGGCAAAGTCAGCTACTTGACTCAGATGGCATTGATGCACAGGTGGCATAAAAGTGGTAGGGTCCAGCTTTAAGATAAGCCAAATCAGGTCTGTCAACTAAAAGGTCTTGTCAAATGAGTCTATCCCCATCGAACATAAATAGCCATGTCTGACTGTCAAACTACTGCAACTGATTAGCAATTAGCTTTTAGTTTGGTGCAGGTTATGCAAGAAACACAATGTCCGATTGGTTGCTATGGTTTTAGCAATGTCAGTAAATTACCTTTAAGCAATGTCATTAAATTACCAACCGTAAATTACTTTTGGGGGAGATGTATTAAGCCTTGGAAAGAGAAAAAGGTGCATAGAGATAAAGTACCAGCCAATCAGCTCCTAACTGCCATGTTACAGGCTTTCAGGCGGTCTTTGAAAAATGTCAGGAGCGGATTGGCTGGTACTTTATCTCTCTCCAAGCTTTGATACATCACCCCGTTTGAGAGAGGAGAAGAAAAAAAAAATACCAATAAACAATGGGCTATCAGCACAGTATAAGGTGTGATTTTTATTTCAAATGATATGTTTAGTAGTCATTCCATGCAATACAAAGTTGACTTACATACAATATAAAGAGCATAAATTATACTTGTCCACTAAGGGTACCTTGAGTAACAGATGAACTGCATTGCAGGAATGGATCATGAACAGCTTCAAAACATTTTCTTTCTCCAGACACTTGTTAGCCTGAGATTCTTCACAGCACACACAGATTTTGCCTTCTGCCATGTCTACCTGCAATAACACACTTGTGACTAGAAGCATTTAATCAGCGCAGCTTTATCCAAATACAGTGTGTGCTACATTAGGTTCACACACTGCGACAGAGTACACGTTGTTGATGGAGGAGAAGAATGTTAAGAATTTAACTCTGAATAGGTTTTTTCACATTTAAAATATAGGATACATCCAGACTGAAGACTCAATATATTACTGCAACACATCAAGTATACATCTGAGATACATTTCCAGGGATGACTTGCTGCTGGGTTTGTACTTTCTGAATGTTCATTAGATACATGTGCATTAACTTTCCACACAATAAACTGGCCAATGGACAGGGTCAGAGTAGGATTCTAATGCATTTAGTAAATCTTAAGCCACAACAGAACAAAATAAAAAAAAATAAAAATAAAAATCATGAAAATTGCATGCAGAATAAGTGACACTAAGTATAAATAATCAGCAAATGTCAGTGACAAATATTCAAACACTAATTGCCAGGCCGGCAAAATGACGGGACATCATGACAGTAATGTCAGCATCGGCGGCTGTGTGCACCCGAACGGTCCAACACTTGAATAGCTACGTTGGGCGCCATCTAGTGACCACTGGTGCGCAAAACACTTGAACTCCCCCCATAGAGGTAGGGAGCAGTCTTTGATTATATAGAACTTAGAATATAACAGAGAAAGCAAGACCATTTCAATACATATTTGTTAGTGTAACCTGTGGATTAGGACCCCAGAATCTGTGTTTTTTTTGTTTCCCTGGATTCTCAGATAGAAAATACATTCTATTTGAAACTGCCTCTATTGGGGTCTCATAAAATGTCACATTGGCACTTGGCTCCCAAAACGATTGCACACAAATACATACCTTAACATTCCAATAATGTGTGTAGCATAGGTCAGAGTAGAATAAACTCATATAGATGGGTTTTAAAAAGCACACCCACCCGCATTGCTACCATGAGACCAGGACATTTATAATTTTCTCAAAATAATGTTATTACAACTTTTCTCCGTCTGTTGGTTCCTGCAAATGTGTGTTTCCCTTTTTTCTTTTTACAGCGTACTTCCACCCCACTGTGTGCTATTCCTGTAATGTTCATCTCCACTGATTGCACACCCTGCCAGCAGCAACCTATGCAATGCACCCCAGATTGCTGCCTCGGATGGTTCCTCTATGGGCAGGGTGTGCTTCATTTGGATCTTTACGTGCAGGGTATAGCATACTCCTACACGTGTCAGTTTTCCCATACATTCATATGGCCCTTGTATGGCTCATCTCCCACAGTGTAACTTTCGTAGTACGACCAAATTGGCCGACTCATCTGGTGCACTTGTGGATGGGATGAAAAATACATGGATCTTATGGTTTTGTTGGAACCCTACTCTGAACTTTAGGACTCTGCAATCTCCCCATTTTGTGTTATCTCTTGTAGGGGTAGACTATTCCACCCTGGGTAATCCTACACAGTGCGCCCAAGATGGCTGCCGCACCTGGCACCTTGTGAGGGTGAAATATAATCCTTGAAAATGATTACACAAAATGCCAAAACCAATCCTGCATTATGCTTTGTGTGCGCTTAAGGTTTTCTTTTATGTCTGTGTGGCTTATCTATTGGTGTATTACTTAAATCTGCTGTATTATGTGCATTGTTTTTGATGTCGGTAAAGCGCCTTGAGTCCTGTTGGAGAAACAGCACTATATAAATAAAAATTATTATTATTATTATTTTGATTTGAAGGCTATGAGGAGACTGTGGTTGGGCATGGTAGGAATTACATAAGTGGGTGACAGCACAGAAAAAATAAGAATTTACTTACCGATAATTCTATTTCTCATAGTCCGTAGTGGATGCTGGGGACTCCGAAAGGACCATGGGGAATAGCGGCTCCGCAGGAGACTGGGCACAAAGTAAAAGCTTTAGGACTAGCTGGTGTGCACTGGCTCCTCCCCCTATGACCCTCCTCCAAGCCTCAGTTAGGATACTGTGCCCGGACGAGCGTACACAATAAGGAAGGATTTTGAATCCCGGGTAAGACTCATACCAGCCACACCAATCACACCGTACAACTTGTGATCTGAACCCAGTTAACAGCATGATAACAGAAGGAGCCTCTGAAAAGATGGCTCACAACAACAATAACCCGATTTTTGTAACAATAACTATGTACAAGTAATGCAGACAATCCGCACTTGGGATGGGCGCCCAGCATCCACTACGGACTATGAGAAATAGAATTATCGGTAAGTAAATTCTTATTTTCTCTAACGTCCTAGTGGATGCTGGGGACTCCGAAAGGACCATGGGGATTATACCAAAGCTCCCAAACGGGCGGGAGAGTGCGGATGACTCTGCAGCACCGAATGAGAGAACTCCAGGTCCTCCTCAGCCAGGGTATCAAATTTGTAGAATTTAGCAAACGTGTTTGCCCCTGACCATGTAGCTGCTCGGCAAAGTTGTAAAGCCGAGACCCCTCGGGCAGCCGCCCAAGATGAGCCCACTTTCCGTGTGGAATGGGCTTTTACAGATTTTGGCTGTGGCAGGCCTGCCACAGAATGTGCAAGCTGAATTGTACTACAAATCCAACGAGCAATCGTCTGCTTAGAAGCAGGAGCACCCAGCTTGCTGGGTGCATACAGGATAAACAGCGAATCAGATTTTCTGACTCCAGCCGTCCTGGAAACATATATTTTCAGGGCCCTGACTACGTCCAGCAACTTGGAATCCTCCAAGTCCCTAGTAGCCGCAGGCACCACATATGAAAAATTAGGTAAGGGCTTTTATAGGATAAAGCCGCCAATTCTGAGACACGCCTGGCTGAAGCCAGGGCTAACAGCATTACCACTTTCCATGTGAGATATTTTAAGTCCACAGTGGTGAGTGGTTCAAACCAATGTGATTTTAGGAATCCCAAAACTACATTGAGATCCCAAGGTGCCACTGGAGGCACAAAAGGAGGCTGTATATGCAGTACTCCCTTGACAAACGTCTGAACTTCAGGAACAGAAGCCAGTTCTTTTTGGAAGAATATTGACAGGGCCGAAATTTGAACCTTAATGGACCCTAATTTGAGGCCCATAGACAGTCCTGTTTGCAGGAAATGCAGGAAACGACCCAGTTGAAATTCCTCTGTAGGGGCCTTCCTGGCCTCGCACCACGCAACATATTTACGCCAAATACGGTGATAATGTTGTATGGTTACATCCTTCCTGGCTTTGATCAGGGTAGGGATGACTTCATCCGGAATGCCTTTTTCTTTCAGGATCCGGCGTTCAACCGCCATGCCGTCAAACGCAGCCGCGGTAAGTCTTGGAACAGACATGGTCCCTGCTGGAGCAGGTCCTTTCTTAGAGGTAGAGGCCACGGGTCTTCCGTGAGCATCTCTTGAATTTCCGGGTACCAAGTCCTTCTTGGCCAATCCGGAGCCACGAGAATAGTCTTTACTCCTCTCCTTCTTATGATTCTCAGTACTTTTGGTATGAGAGGAAGAGGAGGGAACACATACACTGACTGGTACACCCACGGTGTTACCAGAGCGTCCACAGCTATTGCCTAAGGGTCCCTTGACCTGGCGCAATATCTGTCCAGTTTTTTGTTGAGGCGGGACGCCATCATGTCCACCTTTGGTTTTTCCCAACGGTTCACAATCATGTGGAAGACTTCTGGGTGAAGTCCCCACTCCCCCGGGTGAAGATCGTGTCTGCTGAGGAAGTCTGCTTCCCAGTTGTCCACTCCCGGAATGAACACTGCTGACAGTGCTATCACATGATTCTCCGCCCAGCGAAGAATCCTTGCCACTTCCATCATTGCCCTCCTGCTTCTTGTGCCGCCCTGTCTGTTTACGTGGGCGACTGCCGTGATGTTGTCCGACTGGATCAACACCGGCTGACCCTGAAGCAGAGGTCTTGCCTGACTTAGGGCATTGTAAATGGCCCTTAGTTCCAGGATATTTATGTGAAGTGACGTTTCCATGCTTGACCACAAGCCCTGGAAATTTCTTCCCTGTGTGACTGCTCCCCAGCCTCTCAGGCTGGCATCCGTGGTCACCAGGACCCAATCCTGAATGCCGAATCTGCGGCCCTCTAGGAGATGAGCACTCTGTAACCACCACAGGAGAGACACCCTTGTCCTTGGAGACAGGGTTATCCGCTGATGCATTTGAAGATGCGATCCGGACCATTTGTCCAGCAGATCCCACTGAAAAGTTCTTGCGTGGAATCTGCCGAATGGAATCGCTTCGTAAGAAGCCACCATCTTTCCCAGGACCCTTGTGCATTGATGTACTGACACTTGGCCTGGTCTTAGGAGGTTCCTGACTAGGTCGGATAACTCCTTGGCTTTCTCCTCCGGGAGAAACACCTTTTTCTGTACTGTGTCCAGAATCATCCCTAGGAACAGCAGACGTGTCGTCGGAATCGGCTGCGATTTTGGAATATTTAGAATCCATCCGTGCTGTCGTAGTACTACTTGAGATAGTGCTACTCCGACCTCTAACTGTTCTCTGGACCTTGCCCTTATCAGGAGATCGTCCAAGTAAGGGATAATTAAGACGCCTTTTCTTCGAAGAAGAATCATCATTTCGGCCATTACCTTGGTAAAGACCCGGGGTGCCGTGGACAATCCAAACGGCAGCGTCTGAAACTGATAGTGACAGTTCTGTACCACAAACCTGAGGTACCCTTGGTGAGAAGGGCAAATTGGGACATGGAGGTAAGCATCCTTGATGTCCAGAGACACCATATAGTCCCCTTCTTCCAGGTTCGCTATCACTGCTCTGAGTGACTCCATCTTGAACTTGAACCTTTTTATGTAAGTGTTCAAGGATTTCAGATTTAAAATGGGTCTCACCGAGCCGTCCGGCTTCGGTACCACAAACAGCGTGGAATAATACCCCTTTCCCTGTTGTAGGAGGGGAACCTTGATTATCACCTGCTGGGAATACAGCTTGTGAATGGCTTCCAATACCGCCTCCCTGTCGGGGGGAGACGTTGGTAAAGCAGACTTCAGGAACCGACGAGGGGGAGACAGCTCGAATTCCAATTTGTACCCCTGAGATACTACCTGCAGGATCCAGGGGTCCACTTGCGAGTGTGCCCACTGCGCGCTGAAATTCTTGAGACGGGCCCCCACCGTGCCTGAGTCCGCTTGTAAGGCCCCAGCGTCATGCTGAGGACTTGGCAGAAGCGGGGGAGGGCTTCTGTTCGTGGGAAGAGGCTGTTTGCTGCAGTCTTTTTCCCCTTCCTCTGCCCCGGGGCAGATATGAGTGGCCTTTTGCCCGCTTGCCCTTATGGGGACGAAAGGACTGAGCCTGAAAAGACGGTATCTTTTTCTGCTGCGAGGTGACTTGGGGTAAAAAGGTGGATTTCCCAGCCGTTGCCGTGGCCACCAGGTCCGATAGACCGCCCCCAAATAACTCCTCCCCTTTATACGGCAATACTTCCATATGCCGTTTGGAATCCGCATCCCCTGACCACTGTCGCGTCCATAATCCTCTTCTGGCAGAAATGGACATCGCACTTACTCTTGATGCCAGAGTGCAAATATCCCTCTGTGCATCTCGCATATATAGAAATGCATCCTTTAAATGCTCTATAGTCAATAATATATTGTCCCTGTCCAGGGTATCAATATTTTCAGTCAGGGAATCCGACCAAGCCACCCCAGCACTGCACATCCAGGCTGAGGCGATTGCTGGTCGCAGTATAATACCAGTATGTGTGTATATACTTTTAAGGATATTTTCCAGCTTCCTATCAGCTGGTTCCTTGAGGGCGGCCGTATCAGGGGACGGTAACGCCACTTGTTTTGATAAGCGTGTGAGCGCCTTATCTACGCTAGGGGGTGTTTCCCAACGCGCCCTAACCTCTGGCGGGAAAGGGTATAATGCCAATAATTTTTTAGAAATTAGCAGTTTTTTATCGGGGGAAACCCACGCTTCATCACACACCTCATTTAATTCATCTGATTCAGGAAAAACTACGGGTAGTTTTTTCACACCCCACATAATACCCTTTTTTGTGGTACTTGTAGTATCAGAAATGTTCAAAACCTCCTTCATTGCCGTGATCATGTAACGTGTGGCCCTACTGGAAAATACGTTTGTTCCCTCACCGTCGACACTGGAGTCAGTGTCCGTGTCAGTGTCTGTATCGACCTGAGGTAACGGGCGTTTTATAACCCCTGACGGTGTTTGAGACGCCTGTACAGGTATTAACTGATTTGCCGGCTGTCTCATGTCGTCAACAGTCTTTTGTAAAGTGCCGACACTATCACGTAATTCTTTCCATAAGACCATCCAGTCAGGTGTCGACTCCCTAGGGGGTGACATCACTAACACAGGCAATTGCTCCGCCTCCACACCATTTTCCTCCTCATACATGTCGACACAGCGTACCGACACACAGCACACACACAGGGAATGCTCTGATAGAGGACAGGACCCCACTAGCCCTTTGGGGAGACAGAGGGAGAGTTTGCCAGCACACACCAGAGCGCTATATATATACAGGGATAACCTTATATAAGTGTTTTTCCCTAATATAGCTGCTGTATATATTAATATGCCAATTTAGTGCCCCCCCCTCTTGTTTTACCCTGTTTCTGTTGTGCAGGACTGCAGGGGAGAGTCAGGGAGCCTTCCTCCAACGGAGCTGTGAGGAAAAAATGGCGCTTGTGTGCTGAGGAGATAGGCTCCGCCCCTTTTTCGGCGGCCTTTCTCCCGCTTTTTTGTGGAAAACTGGCAGGGGTTAAATACATCCATATAGCCCAGGAGCTATATGTGATGTATTTTTAGCCATTTAAGGTATTTTCATTGCGTCCCAGGGCGCCCCCCCCTAGCGCCCTGCACCCTCAGTGACCGGAGTGTGAAGTGTGCTGAGAGCAATGGAGCACAGCTGCGGTGCTGTGCGCTACCTTATTGAAGACAGGACGTCTTCTGCCGCCGATTTTCCGGACCTCTTCACTCTTCTGGCTCTGTAAGGGGGCCGGCGGCGCGGCTCCGGGACCCATCCATGGCTGGGCCTGTGATCGTCCCTCTGGAGCTAATGTCCAGTAGCCTAAGAAGCCCAATGCACTCTGCACGCAGGTGAGTTCGCTTCTTCTCCCCTTAGTCCCTCGATGCAGTGAGCCTGTTGCCAGCAGGTCTCACTGAAAATAAAAAACCTATTTAAACTTTTACTCTAAGCAGCTCAGGAGAGCCACCTAGATTGCACCCTTCTCGTTCGGGCACAAAATCTTAACTGAGGCTTGGAGGAGGGTCATAGGGGGAGGAGCCAGTGCACACCAGCTAGTCCTAAAGCTTTTACTTTGTGCCCAGTCTCCTGCAGAGCCGCTATTCCCCATGGTCCTTTCGGAGTCCCCAGCATCCACTAGGACGTTAGAGAAAGTAATATAGATGCCAATGAGAGCTGAAGCAAAGGTCACAGGTAGATATAATACAGCACCAGGGAGAATATTTTGACATGATATATAAAAAGCATGAAGGGGTGGTGTTGAGGTTTTTCTAGGTATGGGTGAGCAATCTGACTTGTGTTTTCAGGGACAAAATGGATCCAGTTTAGGGATTTACAATATGTAGGAGTGGTCAGAGAGGAAGATTAGTCTTGCTGCGGAATTTAAGATTGTGTGAGAGGGATGCACCTATACTCCTGAAGACCTTTGTTCTTCTTATATCAGTATGAAGGGTCTTTTAAAAATGTTCCCATACCCCTCCTACCTGGAACAATTACACTAAATATTTTTACAACAGTCTACAGGCTATTTTGGGGAGGTCGCCAGGAACCACCATCTTCATCCATTCAGAAATTTGTGTTTGAAGTTTGCAGCCTGACTGGTAATATTCCAGTTGTTAGCACCATTAACCAAAACCACCAAAACCATTTTCTCCTGCATCTCCTCATACATTTAACCAAATTTCTTAAGACACGTGTGTAGTGTGGCTAATTGTCTTGTGGCTGCTTCATGGAATGAGAACCCTCCAAAACTCTCTACTCTAAAGAAATCAGTTTGGAAAATTTATGAAATGGAGCCCAATACCAGTATACTGAGGAACTTATCCATAGGGGTACACAAAACTTGGGACATCGGAAAAGAGTTCAATAACCTTCCGTGTCTATATCTATAGAGCACTATTGATTTGATTACCTTCATGGGGTATCATTCCACCTCAATCTCTGTATAGTTTGCCTATACAATATCAAAGTAGAATCCCTTCTTCCACTCTCCTTCTACCCATAACTATAACCCACCCCCTTATAATCGATTTTTCTCCATGTCCCTCCTACAATATAAATCTTGGAATCCCAACAAATATATTTTATTTTCAAAATAAATTTTAAAAATAGCTGTTTTAGTTTGAGAAGTCTAATGGAAATAATCAGTCCATGATCGTTACTTTGACACATATATATATATATATATATATATATACATACATATACACACACACACACACACACACACACACACACACACACATACATATACATATACACACACATACACAGGTGGAGTATCCCATATCCAAATATTCCGAAATACGGAATATTACGAAATACAGAATTTTTTGAGTGAGAGTGAGACAGTGAAATCTTTGTTTTTTGATGGCTCAATGTACACAAACTTTGTTTAATACACGAAGTTATTAAAAATATTGTATTAAATGACCTTCAGGCTGTGTGTATAAGGTGTATATGAAACATAAATGAATTGTGTGAATGTAGACACACTTTGCTTAATGCACAAAGTTATTAAAAATATTGGCTAAACTTACCTTCAGGCTGTGTGTATAAGGTGTATATGTAACATACATGCATTCTGTGCTTAGATTGTGGTCCCATCACCATGATATCTCATTATGGTATGCAATTATTCCAAAATACGGAAAAATCCGATATCCAAAATACCTCTGGTCCCAAGCATTTTGGATAAGGGATACTCAACCTGTGTGTATATATATATATATATATATAGAAATTGTTGTGGAGGCGGCACTCAAAGACTTGCACGAATAGTGAAAAAGCATCCACGTGTGTGGATGTTGCTTTAATGTGTGACGTTTCGGGGACGTATCCCCTTCCTCAGACAGTGAAAACAGTGCAATGGTACAGGTATAAATACTTATAAAAATCAGTGCCACTTACCCCCCTTCCACGACTCTCAGCTGTGTGCCTCGCGGTGCTCCAGACCTCCCATGTCCCGCACTTCCGGTTTCTCTGTTACCCGAGCACAGGAAGTAGCGTCATCGGGTCAGCCTGTTACCATGACGACGCACAGCTTACTGTCACGGAGGAAACAAATACATAAATAAATTTGTTTCCTCCGTGACAGTAAGCTGTGCGTCGTCATGGTAACAGGCTGACCCGATGACGCTACTTCCTGTGCTCGGGTAACAGAGAAACCGGAAGTGCGGGACATGGGAGGTCTGGAGCACCGCGAGGCACACAGCTGAGAGTCGTGGAAGGGGGGTAAGTGGCACTGATTTTTATAAGTATTTATACCTGTACCATTGCACTGTTTTCACTGTCTGAGGAAGGGGATACGTCCCCGAAACGTCACACATTAAAGCAACATCCACACACGTGGATGCTTTTTCACTATTCGTGCAAGTCTTTGAGTGCCGCCTCCACAACAATTTCTATATGCAGGTGGGCATGCCCCACAGGGAAGGCACCTGAGCAAGCTGTGCATAGCAGGAGTGCCGGAGCCGAGCAGCTGTATATATATATATATATATATATATATATATACACACATATATATACACACACACTGTACATACATACATACATACATTACATACATACAGATATATGTCTGTATTTAAACGCATATGAAAGCTTGACAGACAATAGAACACAAAGTTAGCCTAGAGCAGGCATGTCCAAACTGCGGCCCTCCAGCTGTTGAGAAACTACATATCCCAGCATGCCCTGACACAGTTTTGCTGTCAGAATGCTAAAGCTGTGTCAGGGCATGCTGGGATGTGTAGTTTCTCAACAGCTGGAGGGCCGCAGTTTGGACATGCCTGGCCAAGAGGGTCAATCCAATTAGGTGCGAGTTGCAGGTTTAATGAAACTCACAGGCTTTGTACGAATGCGCGCACCTGAGAATTCTCCAATCCAATTTAAAATTCTATTTGCAGTACTCGCAGTTGGAGTTTTTGAATTGTCTCCCAAATGCAATGTGAGAGATGGTGATGCGATCCCGGGGTCAGTATGCTGACCGGCGGGATTCCCAGTGCCGGTCTCCTCGCCCCAACCCATAAGATGTGTGTGAAAAAGTGACAATTTCATTTGCAGGATCATACAGAAAGCAGTTAGTGGGCATAACGAAAGTACTGGAGGTTTTTAAATGGTATTAAATGGCTGATTTGTGCATTTTTTTTTTTAAAGTAAAAAAAATAAAAAATAATAATGCTAAAAAGCAACTTTGTTATTTACTTTCATGTGACAAAAATGATAAAAAGCAATTATTAAAAAATGCTCTAATTAAATTTGGGGTCCATAAAGGAATGAAAAAGTTGATTTTGGACAGATTTGAGGAAATTTTTTTAAATCATAAAAATTACCTGTAATTATTGGACTAATTAAGCTAATTGGAAACTTCCAATTGTCTAATTAGTCAAGGGGGAAGGGGGAGAGAACGGCAGTGTCCAAGGGGTTCTGCATAGTGTCCTGACATTTTAACCATAAAATAGGGATTTTCCCTAAATGCAACTTTACTCTGCCTGGTTCAATGGGAGCTTCTAATTGGATTGCAAAATGAATTTACAATGCGAATTTGCAGAGAAAACACGCACCTTATTGGATTGAACCCATCTGACAAATTGGACACACAAAACCTCTCTCTCCACATTTTTACTTATAGGAGGGTCACATGAGCTTTAATAAGTGGGGAAGGAGTGAGAGACAGGTAAGTATTACTTAGGCATGCATTTGCACTTCAATGGTGGCACACATGGATAAATTATACATATAATAGTTTCCAACATATGAAAATTTGTTTTAGAGATACATTGGTGTAGGGTACGTGCATCTGTATGCAGGGTTTGCGGGATATACCCTACCTTCTATTTTGTAGCATTTTACAACTACCATTTTTTGGAGAACTATTTAGTTTACTTTATGCTGCCATTATCTTTATAATCAGAAGTCATTTAGGGGTCTATTTACTAAGCCTTGGCTGGAGATAAAGTCGCTGGAGATAAAGTACCAGCCAATCTGCTCCTAAAGGGGGGTACACACGGAGAGATCAGTGCTAAAATTCTAAGAAATCTGACTAGATTGCTTAGAAGTTATGCACGGATCTCTCGTGTGTATGCCCCACAGTGATAGCGATGCACGACCCCGCGCATTGCTATCGCCGATGCCAGATTGGACTGCATGCAGGCCAATCTAGCAGATAGCTCATTTCCCTGCTGGGTGAAATGAGCACCCCCCACTCGCCTTGCTCAGCACACATCTCGCTGCTGAAATGGGCTGCTGCTGAAATTAACAACTCCAACTTCACATTACATGATTTTCTAAAATAGTGTCTCCGTTCTAGAGATTACTTGTGTGGTTTATGATTTGAACAGCAATTTCATCCAATCACTAAACCATATAATTTTTCCATTTTAATGCCCATTTTACCTTCTGTCCATACTAAAATATTAACCATGCCTCCATACTCCCAGCTCTATGAAACTGACATAAATGCAGATATAGCACTTGTTTTGGCATAAAGTCTAATTGACGTTGCTATACTCCTGTCTCAGGAATACCAGCATGAGGAATGGGAGTTCAGTGGGCAAGCGGAGGGCTGGCAGAGCTGGGCACATGAAACATCGGTGTATTTAGCAGTTTTTTCGCTAATGCTAGTAAAATCCCTTCCCCTGGTGTACAAGTGTGCGTCTGAGTAAGCACGGGCTGGGACGCCCACTTTCTGCATCTGTGCTCGCAACCATTAGAAGCACCATTGGGGCTTGCACCAGCCCCATGCTAGGTGCAGAATTTCCATCCAAGTATGGCCTTCAAAGTATGCAATCTGAGTTTACAACCACTCCTGCGACACTCCAATATCATACCCATCAGACGGAATTTCTTTGTGTTCCTGCATAGTCACCTCCAAACTTCACCCAGGAACACCCCCAATACATTCCAGAGCCAGTGTGTCTCAATCACTCCTGTGACTCTATGTGAGCACTTCATGGGATATATGGGCTGTGTGACTTTAGTGATTTAGATGCATGAAGACTAGTAAACAATCACTGATTTACATGAAAATCGGTATTGCGTATGACTCCGAATCATCCCCTTAGTGCTCATCCTTCAATTACATATGCCAAATGGCTAGGTTTAATTGGGCATACAGGCAGGATATTTAAAAAAAAAAAAAGGGTAAGCGACTATTACCGCTTTCACGCTGCATTTAGGGTGTTGGAACGGAGTCTTGTGCACCCACCCGAGACCCCTTTCAGGCTATTATCGCGTCGATTAAGTCACCGCGTCATGTGTGGTAGGCGGCGCTTGGAGATCAGATGATCTCCATGTACCGCCTGCTCCCATACAGTGAACGGATAGTGGGTCGCATCAACCAGGCAACCCGTTCACACTGCCCTTCAACCCGAGTCGTACCCATGTAAAATCTGCTTTCACCACTTAACTGACATTTTTTCCTTAAAAAAATGCTCCGAAATTAAAGGTTTTTATTTTGTGAGTGAATTAGGTGAAGAACATGAGTTTAATCTTATCCAAAATGATTTTAGCAAAAAAAAAAAAAAAATTCCCGCTCTATGGGTGACGTGGACACCCACGAGTGGGAATAGCCTTCGACCCCTGCCAGTATTCTGGTGGGTGGGATCCCGGCATCAGTATGCTGGTCGCCGATATCATGACTACATCCCATTTAGTGACCGAGTAGGATTGTATTTGGCCAACTGTATTGTGATTTGTTTGACAGAAATCAAGGTCATCTATGTGTTGGCAGGTGCAAAGATTTACATTCAAAATGGTAGCACATATGGCTGCTGGCACATATCAATTCAGTGTCCCTTAAGGAAGAAAGTGGGGCCACAACTTTTAGCTGGCAGGTGGTCACAGACAGTTAAATATGATACAGCTCTATGTGCACAGCACTTGTACTGGATGTATGGAAAGCTAACAAGAACGGTCGTTCAGACAAAATAGGATTTTAAATTACCTACCGGTAAATACTTTTCTCGTAGTCCGTAGAGGATGCCAGGGTCTATTTTAGTACCATGGGGTATAGACGGTTCTGCAGGAGCCTTCGGCACTTTAAGACTTTTCAACAGTGTGAACTGGCTCCTCCCTCTATGCCCCGCCTCCAGACCTCAGTATAGGAACTGTGCCCGAAGAGACGGACAACTTCGAGAGAAGAATTTACATTAAACTAGTGGCAAAATTCACACCAGCTCACACCATACCAAAAACATGTCGCCTAACATGGCCTTTAACATAACCCATGCTAACGTGCATGCATAACGTAACAGCTACTCCTGTAAAACATCTTAACACATGAGAACCTGTGTAAAAAGACTAAACGTAAGTTTGCAGGAAAAATGAGCACTGGGCGGGCACCCAGCATCCTCTACGGACTACGAGAAAAGGATTTACCGGTAGGTAATTAAAATCCTATTTTCTCTTACGTCCTAGAGGATGCTGGGGTCCATTTTAGTACCATGGGGATGTACCAAAGCTCCCAGTACGGGCGGGAAAGTGCTAATGTTCCTGCAGAACTGACTGACCAAACTGAAGGTAGTCAGCAGCCAAGGTGTCAAACCTGTAAAACTTAGCAAATGTGTTTGCCCCTGAACAAGTAGCTGCTCGGCAAATTTGCAACGCCGAGACACCCCGGGCAGCCGCCCAGGAAGAACCCACTTTCCTTGTAGAGTGGGCCTTTACCGAACTCGTTAACGGCAATCCTGCCGTGGAATAAGCGTGCTGAATGGTACCTCTGATCCAGCGCGCAATAGTCTGCTTAGAAGCAGGACCCCCAATCTTGTTGGGGTCATAGAGGACAAACAAAGATTCTGTTTTCCTTATCCGAGCCATTCTTGCAACATAAGTCCTCAACGCTCTGACGACATCCAAGGACTTTGAAATGGCTGAGGTGTCAGAAGCCACTGGCACCACCACAGGTTGGTTGATATGGAAATAAGACACAACCTTTGGAAGAAAATGCTGACGCGTCCGCAGTTCAGCTCTATCTTCATGAAAAATCAAATAAGGACTCTTGTGTGACAGAGCCCCTAATTCAGACACTCGTCTGCCTGAGGCCAAGGCCAACAGCATGACCACTTTCCAAGTGAGAAACTTCAACTCTACCTCTTGTAGAGTCTCAAACCAGTCCGATTTAAGGAACTGCAACACCACATTAAGATCCAATGGCGATGCAGGGGGCACAAAGGGAGGTTGGATGCGCAGAACCCCCTTCACGAACGTCTGGACCTCAGGAAGGGAAGCCAACTGTTTCTGAAAGAAAATGGACAAGGCTGAAATTTGGACCTTGATAGTCCCTAATCTCAAGCCAGCATCCACAACCGCCTGTAGAAATAGGAAAAGACGTCCTAATTTAAACTCCACTGCAGGAGACTTCTTGGATTCACACCAAGATACATATTTTCTCCAAATACAATGGTAATGTTTGGACGTTACCCCTTTCCTGTCCAGAATAAGTGTGGGAATGACTTCATTCGGAATACCCTTACGGGCTAGGATCTGGCGCTCAACAGCCATGCAATCAAACGCAGCCGCGGTAAGTCTTGATAAACAAACGGCCCCTGCTGAAGCAGGTCCTCGCGAAGAGGAAGAGGCTGAGGTTCTTCTAGTAATAACTCCTGAAGATCTGGATACCACGCCCTCCTTAGCCAGTCTGGAGCAATGAGAATTGCTCGAACCTTTGTTCTTCTGATGATCTTGAGAACTTTTGGAATTAGTGGAAGTAACAGATACACCGACTGAAACACCCACTGGGTCACCAGTACATCCATTGCTATTGCTTGTGGGTCTCTCAACCTGGAACAATATTTCTGAAGCTTCTTGTTGAGACGTGATGCCATCATATCTACTTGAGAAACGCCCCAACGATCTGCTACCTCTGCAAAGACTTCTGGGTGGAGGCCCCATTCTCCTGGATGGAGATAGTGTCTGCTGAGGAAGTCTGCTTCCCAGTTGTCCACTCCCAGAATGAAAATTGCCAACAGAGCTTTTGCATGTCTTTCTGCCCAGAGGAGTACCTTTACCACCTCTGCCATTGCCGCTCTGTTTTTTTGTTCCGCCCTGGCGGTTTATGTAAGCTACTGCAGTTACATTGTCTGACTGGCTCTATATGGGACGACCTTGAAGAAGGTGTGCCGCTTGATGAAGGCTGTTGTACACAGCTCTCAATTCCAGAATGTTTATGTGAAGGAGTACTTCTTGACTTGACCATCATCCTTGGAAGCTTTCCCCTTGTGTGACTGCTACCCAACCCCGGAGGCTTGCATCTGTGGTCACCAGGATCCAAGTCTGAATCCCGAACCTGCGTCCCTCCAGGAGGTGAGAACTTTGAAGCCACCACAAGAGTGAAATACTGGCTTTTGTTGACAGGATTATCCTCCGGTGCATGTGTAGGTGCGATCCGGACCACTTGTCCACTAGGTCCCATTGGAACACCCAGGCATGGAATCGGCCAAATTGTAGAGCCTCTTAGGCCACTACCATCTTCCCCAGCAGGCGGATGCACTGATGAATCGATACGCATGCTGGTTTTAAAACTTGTTTGACCATCCTCTGGATATCCAGAGCTTTTCCACCGGTAGGAATACATTCTGTGCTTCCGTGTCCAATATCATTCCCAGAAATGATAACCTCATTGTGGGTTCCAATTGTGATTTTGGAAGGTTTATGATCCAACCTTGCTGTTGAAGCACCGTCAGGGAAAGTGCAATGTTCTGCACTAGTTTCTCCCTGGATATCGCTTTTATGAGGAGATCGTCCAAGTATGGGATGACTGACTCCTTTCTTGTGAAGAAGAACCATCATCTCCGCCATCACCTTGGTGAATATTCTCGGAGCCGTGAAGAGCCCAAAAGGCAATGTTTGGAACTGGTAGTGGCAGTCCTGCATCGCAAACCACAGGTATGCCTGATGCGGCAGGTAGATGGGAACATGTAAATAAGCATCTTTGATGTCCATCGATACCAGAAAATTCCTTTTCCTCCAAGCTGGAGATCACCGCTCTCAGGGATTCAATCTTGAATTTGAACTTTTTCAAATAAAGGTTCAGAGTCTTTGGGTTTAAAATCGGTCTGACCAAGCCATCCGGTTTCGGCACTACAAACAGGCTTGAATAAAACCCTTTTTCCTGTTGTGACACAGGAACTAAGGAAATTACGTTGTCTTGACATAATTTCTGTATTGCGTACAGCACTTTTGCTCTGTCCTGAACAGAAGCTGGTAAGGCTGATTTGAAAAATCGGCATGGGGAAGGTCCTGAAATTCCAATTTGTACCCTTGGGATACTATCTGCAATACCCAAGGATCCAGATCTGAGTGAACCCAGACTTGGCTGAAAGACAGTAGACGTGCCCCCACCCGATCGTACTCCCACAGGGGAGCCCCAGCATCATGCTGAGGTTTTAGCAGAAGTAGCTGTTGACTTCTGCTCCTTCGAGCCTGATGGTGTTGTAGATTTTTTTACCTCTTCCTGCGAAGAAGGGGGTACCCTTTGCATTTTTGGATTTGTTGGGCCGTAAGGATTGCATCGTATGAGAATGAAATCCTTTCCTAGGTGGAGCAGCTGTGGAAGGCAGAAATGCTGACTTGCCTGATGTAGTTGTTGAAATCATGGCATCCAGCTCGTCTCCAAAGAGCGCTTCTCCATTGAAAGGAAGTGCCCCAATATTCTTTTTTGACTCCGCATCAGCATTCCATTGGCGGATCCATAGCGCCCTGTGGGCTGAAATCGCCATAGCGGAGGATCTTGAACTCAGCAACCCAATATCCTTCATAGCTTCAACTAAGTAACCTGCAGCATCTTTGATATGGCCGAGAGTTAGGACTATTTCATCCCTGACAACTGTGTCTATGTTAACAAGCAAGTTGTCAGATCATTTTTCCACAGCGTTACCTACCCACACACAAGCAATGGTGGGCCTGAGCACCGTTCCGTTAGCCGTATATATGGATTTTAGGGTTGTTTCTAATTTACGGTCAGTTGGATCTTTTAAAGTGGCTGAACCAGGGGCAGGCAAAACTATTTTCTTAGACAGCCGAGTAGCTGAGGTGTCTATTATTGGGGGTGTCTCCATTTGCGCCCGTCATCCTCAGGGAAAGGGTACGCTACACGTATCCTTCTGGGAAGGGTAAAATTTCTTCTCTGGGTTAGCCCAGGATTCTTTAAAGAACGCATTCAAATCCTTTGAAGGAGGAAAAGTCACAACCTGCTTTTTATTTAATTTAAAATAATCCTTTTCCTCTGGGACCAGTGTTGTATCAGGAAACTCCAACACTTCCTTTATAGCAACTATCATACATTGTACGCTTTTAGCTAATATGGGGTCTACCACTCTCAAATCCCCAGTGTCGACGTCAGAGTCGGAATCTGTGTCTGTGTCCCCTTGCATTATCTGGGCCAGAGACCTTTTCTGGGAACTGGATGGGACCCGAGTGGATGATATGGAGGAATCAGTAAACAGTGCATCTTCCACAGACTGCCTCCAATATTTAGTCTGTTGTTCAGACTCAGAATTTCTTTGCAAGCATTGACATATTCTTTTGCAACAGTCTCACCCACTCCAGCTCCTTCTGAGAAGGAAGGGTCACCACATTACCCTCTTGTGCATCTAAAATGGGTTCTTCCTGGGAAGAAGCATCCCCAATGTCTGACATGTTACACACACACACACACACACACACACACACACACACACACACACGTACACACACACACACACACACACACACACACACACACACACACACCTATCACACAGGGGAGCTATTGGGGACAGACAGACCCACACTAAAGTCTGTCAGAGAGACACAAAGGGATTTGCCAGTCCACACACTGCACCTTATTATGAATTGTGGAAATATTACCCACTTTCAGCACATATACCAATAATAGGCCCACAGACCTAATTATAATTAACACTCTCTGTGTTAGGCGCCGGGGTCCGCTCGTCGGTGCGGCCCGGCGCCTAGCAACCAGGGACGCCGTGCGCGTACAGCCGCCGGCTCCCTGGCAACGCTAGACGCCGGGCGCACGGAGCCGCTCAGACCCTAGCAACGGGGACGCCACGTTCGGGCCGCGTTCCCCGTTGCTGGGTCTTTTCTAATTGTATAATGGTGTGCTGGCTGTCAAAGTCAGAAAAATATCCCTATACACACTGCCATATTTGCACCGCACACTGGTCCGCGCTGCGCATGCGTACGCTCTCCCGTGAAGGCGCATACCCGCAATAGCGTGCACCCGCGGGCGCACGGTATGCGTATTTACGGTAGAGTTTATGTAATCGTAGCGTGCGACTCATTCGTTACATATTTTCAGTAATAATGTAGTTTGTAGATCATGGTCCCTTTGATAGATTCTGAAAGTTTGGTTAACATAGAATGTCCCTGAGCTGAGGAATCCCTCTTTGTATCGTAGGAAGGGTCTAACAGGAGTCATGCAGTAGTGTTTGGTACCCATCGGAAGAGTATTTAAATAGCAATATTCCGGTGTTGGTTTGGAGCGTATTAATCGCTCGTGCGGATAGTTATGGACATAAGAAGTTTATGTCCATTTCTACTATTTACTCATACTCAGGTATGCGGCGGGAAACCTAGTTCCCCACCCACCTGAGCTGTTTGAAATCGTCACAGCCCACCTGTATGAATCAACCTATGACCTTTTGTTATGATGCAGGGCCGAATTCCGACGTCCAATGGACAATGGGATTGTAGGGACTGTAGGATTGCATTGTGTGTGGGGCATAAATAGGCAGGCCGACCACATCCAGCTCTCACTCTTCAACGGTTCTCATTGCTGAAAATCGGGTGCTGGATGTCCAGGCGCATGCGATCGTTTCCCCTTGTGCGTAAGTTTCTCTCCGTAATCATTGTCTTTCTGTGAGCCATTTCTCTCATATATATCTCTCTCTCTCTCTCTCTCTTCTCCTTCTCTCGTATCTCCCATAGACTAGTATTGTATTGTATTAGATCAGCATAGTATTGTATTGTATTTCTTGTATAGTTATTCGGTTAGGAAGTCTCTGTTATATTGTAGTGTATCATTTGTACTGTTATCCCCTTTTACAAGTATATTAGATATAATACAGTTAATAGGCTTTGGACCCTAAACCAGTATCTGTGTATTTCCTATAGTGTTAAGTGTTCACTTGAGCGTCGGTGACGCTCAAGCAGCTTTGTAGTTAGTCAGGTTACACAAGGTTGCACTTACACCCTGTACTCACATTAAGGTATTCTGTGCAGTTCATTGGTATAAGGTTTAGACATAAAGGTATAGCGTTGTGAGCGTCTGCGCCGCTGGTGATCTCCTCGTGGTCTCGAGCGTCCGCTACGCCATAGCGAATCATTACTCTAGTCATAACCAATAACGTGTTGTCCTGTGATCACTGGGCCGTGAGCGAACGTGACGCTTGAGCGTCTCGCCTACGGCTGAGCGATCGTTACGCAAATAGCGTACCCTTACGGTACTTCTTAAGTAAGCAGCGTACAGTGTTCTTAGACTTCATAAAGGGTTGTTTATACGACAAAGGAATTTAGCATTGTCAATTGGGGACTCGTCCTATCCTTCTCATATCTGCACTAGGTAGATCAGCAGACATTATCCCCCCAGCAAAGGGTGGGAGGTTGTCTCGCAGTGCTGACGGGATAAGCGTCTGCTTCGCTTAGATAAAGAGTGCTGAAGGAATCCGGGAACCGGAAGTAAGAACAAAACGCTTGTGTCTTTTAAAACGGTTTTATTTCTCTTCTGTCTTGCGTATACACGCACGCATACATATATATCTGCATTTCTTTTTCAATTTCGTATATCACTATTTCTGTTTGCCAATTTTTATAGTTGATAGAAAGTGCTAAAAGAGATTTGCCGTTATTTCATAGTAGAGGTAATAGTTAAAATATAGACCAACACACGGCTTGTCTGGGAGACAAGGCAGTCAGTGTGGTGTGCGGTAGATGATCAGGGATCATCTACATTGATAAAGGTAGAAATTGTGTTACGGTGGATCTTTGTTTTGCGTACACGTGTCTCTAACAAAGACTAGCGTACGCAATCCAGAGGCAGACGCACGCAGCGTACATTACGCAACGTAGCGTCTGGTTACGCCCACGTAGCTCAAGTCACGAAAAGTTGGATTTTAGCGCAAAGCGATAATTAACGCAAAGGCGATAAATAACGCGACGCGGTAAATAACGCAAATCTATTTTTGGAAAAATCTGAAATTTAGTTTAACAGATCCTGCTCCAAATTGGTAACACTGCTGGGCTGAAGAAAAATTTCTGCGCAGAAATAGATATAGAAACAAAGTGTACATGTGTTGAGTGAGTGTGTTTTTATCACATAAGTTTATATAACTTAGAGGTTGAACCAAAAAGGAAAGTCGGGTACTCGTCAAGGAACATACGTGTAAGTGACATATACGGTGGCTAGGGAGGCATCCCTGGTTAAATAAATATTTGAGCATTAGAGTATAGCGGACCATAAGGTAACAGACCAGGAGGTCATTAACATAACAGACCAGGAGGTCATAAGGTAACAGGTAAAATAGACAAAGAGGTCCGCTATAAAGGTACAAGAGGCACAACGCCTGGGGTGTTGGTGCAGAACCCATATAGGCCATACAAGCTCATGCTGAAGGAATCGCGGCCGGAAACATCGATTCCATTAATCTCTCAGTACATAACAGGTAGTGCTTATGTACTGAACGATTGGACCGCACGTAATTGTGTGCAGTAGTTAGTAATCTGACCTAATACCATTAGAGTAAAGTGGTCACAAACGCTATTTGTACATTCTGACGTGATTTGTGTAATTTTTTATTTTTAAAGGGAAGTTCGCTGGTCACTCAGGAACTATCTAACAACCCCACCTTTACTGGAAAGAGTAAGTGTCCTGCGGGTAACCCTCATATGTTCCAGTAAACACAGGTTCACAGGGGCCCTGAGTTGGGTACAGCAGCTCTGGTTACAGTGATTGCAGTACTGGCCAACGTGGGCGAGAAGTAAGTGGGGTACTTGGTAAACCGCCACCGCCAGCCTGCCCAGGACATCTTGGTTTGTTTGTAAGGGTTCGCTGAAAACCTTGATATAAAGATCAAAGGAGTAGTAAGCAACACCTGCAGATTATGGGGGCCAGTTGTTCAGGTAGGGGGCGATCAACCTCGGTTCGGGTTGATTTAGGGAACCGGCCAGTCGGGTCGGCACGATATGTGATGTGTGAGAAATATGGAAATCACGCTGAAGTTTTATGTGATGAATGGGAGAGAATGACTGTACATGATGGGGAGAAGTTCCCAAATATAGGCAGCTTTAGCCCAAAAGTGTTACAAAATTTAAGGAGGAGGATATGTCTCATTGAACCAACAAAGAGACGAAGTAAACATTATGATCATTTGCAGTTATGGCAACAGGAAGGTGAATTACAAAGAGATTCAATTGACTTTTCTGACTCTTATCTTGAGGGGAGAGATATGGCAGCAGGGAGGATTGTGGTTGCGGAGAAAAGCACAAGGTGGAACAATAAAAACGCTCTTAGCAACTGTAATATAGATTATAAGAATAAGTGTAATAAATGTAACAATGATTATTGTAATACTGTTGAATGTACAACTATTAACCTATGCAAGTTGCACCCCATGTCAAACCTCCCTCAGGAATACAAACAAGAAAGTGAGCCCAGAACGATGTCAGCACCTCTTCCAGCAACCATCACAAAAGCCATCCAGGTGGACGCGACCAAATTGGTAAAGGCAATAATCAAACCCCCTAACGAAGGGTCAGGTGAGGTCGTGTCCACAGGTACGTACAATGTTTCATATCACGCACAAACAGATGTACCCCAAAATGTAAGACCAACACAAGATGATGTAACTGAGTTCGATCTGGCCAGGGTGATCTCAGTCCCCAATGGGAAGACTGACGATCAGGGAATCATTCCCGTCAAGGACAGTGCAATGCACTGTCTCTGGTCCCGGACCGAATTGAGATCAATTATGTCTGAATTTCCTGATCCTAGGAAAAATCTAGCCAAATGTCAAAGGTTTATTAAAGAACTAGGAAACGCCACAGGACCCACCAACCAAGAGTGGCGGACAGTGCTGAGGGCATGTTTGCCCTCCAGTGTTGACCCTGCAAAATTCATTGCTGATTGTAAATTAGACACGGAGGTACCTTGTATGGAGGAACACAATCAGGAATGTATTAGGCAGATTAACCGACAGTTAGGAATATATTTCCCAGCCGCTGTCAAGTGGAATGACATTTTCTCCATAAGGCAAAACGAAAGGGAAAATGTTTCTAATTATTTCAATCGAGCACTGCAAATAATGGCTAGAAACACTGGGATCGCAGACATCAAGACAAATGCACAACATAAAGGAATAGCGGTTAAGGTATTAATGAATGGTTTAAAGGATGAATTAAAAACAAAGGTACAGACCACCAACCCAAACTGGAGAGATATCTCGGTGACCGCACTAAGAGAGGCCGTCATTAATCATGATCAGAATATCACCAGATACAGAGAGTCACTAAGAGATAAGTTAATGGCAGCAAATATACAGGCCCTAACCACAAGACCACCCCAACAAAAGCCCCACACCCCTGCGAGAAATCCAGATATGGAAGTCTGTTACAATTGTCATAAAAAGGGACACTTTGCAAGAGATTGTAGATCAAGAGAAAGACAACACCATAATCATGAAATCCAAGGAATCAGGGAAGAACAGGGGAAACGGTTGATGATGATGAGCATCCGAGCGTTTGAGGAGGCATCAAATCAGCCAAGACCCCAGTTCACTGACACTTGGAGAAAGCCAAGGATCTGTTACCATTGTAGAAGAGAAGGGCATTATGCCAACAACTGTAATAACCCACATAAAGTTAGACCCCCTAGACCAAGAAATGAGCAAAATTAAAATACACACCATTATAATCAAGGATCACATAGGCAGGAAAGGTGATTATTAGGAATGGAGGCAAGCCTGAGGTAACGGTTAATAAAGTGGGAGGTCATTCACTGAAGACACAGGAATGACCAGGTGAAAAGTTGTAAATGTATTTGTGAAAAATGTTTTTTTTTCTCTCTCTCTCTATCCCCATCTCTGACGAGTATTGGTAAGAATTCACACATTGCATACCCACTTGGTCCTTGCAGAAGTCTACCAAACCCCAGCATGACCTCCGCCACAATGTATTTCTGGCCAGATACAGACAGTGGAGTAATGCAGGTGCTGGTGGGGAGGGACTGCTCAAGGAGACCATTAGACACATAGATATGACAGCCTAATAAGTCTGACAATGTTTTTCTAATGCTAACAATGTTTTCTTAATGTTGACAATGTTTAAAAATGTTTTGTTTCTCTTTTCTCATTGGTGGTTATTGTCGAGTTATGTAATGTATATATGCACATGAATTGTTCTCTATCTCTTTTGTTTTTTTTGTTGTCTCTCTCTTCCCACTCATGTTTCCATGGTTTAAAGATGGTATGTCACCCCTCAGTTGGACCAATGGTAATGCCAGATTTTTTTTTTTTTTCTCCTTACAGAAAGATCGCCGGTTAGGAAGGAATATTGCATCACCAGAATGTTCGTTTGGAAGACTGAGAGACAGCACCTTTGAGAGGACAGCAGAACAAGAAGAACAACAAGACGAGAGAACTTATTATCGTAACAAGTTCTCTCCCCCTCAAACTGTTTTCTTATGCCCCCTTTACAAATTTCTTCTTTTCTCCTCCTGTAAGATGGACTTGCCCCAAGAGACTGTGATATGGATTTTCCCGTTAACCATGATGTTGACCAGAGCAGTCTGTTTCGGTGAGAGTACCAGTGAGGTCGAGAAAGGATCCAGAAAGGTCCTGATGACTGAGACGGAGGTGTAAATTTCCAATAGCAACCCAATCACCAAGCAAAGGCGAGTACCGGGCACGATCTAACAACCATGTTATCTGTAAACATTTTCTTTGAAGGATTGTTAGTTCAAAAAGAAAAACTGTATCTGTAGGCTCTGTGACAATGGTTGAAGATGGATGCATAAAGAAATGCCAATCCAGTCTTAATATCCATATGGACCAGCATCCATTGAGTGACCATCACTCCTTAGTGGGTAACGTGTTAAATAAAACAGATTGTTGGGTATGCTCTCAAGTACCTCAGGGTCATAGCAAATCAGGGCTAGTACCATTTCCTTTAACGTTAGGGGAGGTACTTGAGCTAAGTGGTGGGAGACCGGTGGACCGGAGGTTTAATATCTCCAGCCCTCCTAGTTTGAAGCTCCACCAATACCATGTGGATAGGTCCCTCTTATGTTTTAATATCTCCAATCCCCGTAAGCCGGGAAATTGGGAAGTGTCATGGAGCAACCTTACCATGACCTTTTCACACAGAGCAGATAGAATGCCTACAGATACAGAGCTTGTACGCCACATAGCCAGTAGAGGAAAATCTTTCCGGTATCGATATACCTTAGGAAATAGGATTACTAGAGTTGGAGAGGTATCACCAGGATACTGTGCACATATCGTACAAACTGATACGTGCATTAAGCAGATGGAAGAATTAGGGTCAGGAGATTTCACCTGGAAGGTTTGTAACATGGTAATGTCCTTCTCCGTCCCATATGTTCTCCCCGATGATGCATATTTCATATGCGGGAGAAAGGCGTACAAGTGGCTTGCCCCAAACTCTGAAGGATTGTGTTATATTGGAAAAGTATTGCCTGAAGTGATGACTGTTACACATGACAAAATGAAGGACATACACCGTGGTGCCCAAGCTCCTTATACTCACACTCATTACGAGCACCGAGTTAAAAGACAACTGTCAGAAAGGTTAGAGCATCCGGCCTCTGATCTTATCCATGAATCCACCGGGATTCAGGTTCTGGTAGCGTTAGATTTCACTCGCACCGCTCGAGGAGTGATGAACTATAGATACATTTCTGCACTCGCCAATTTGTTAGATAATATCACTGAAATGTATGATGACACGTTTAGATACACTGGAAGAGAACTTCAAGCTTACAAAACAGAACTAGTTCAGCATAGGATGGTTCTTAATTATCTTACAGCAGTAACAGGCGGATATTGTGTTACATTGGCAACACAGTACGGCATAAAGTGTTGCACGTATATCACAAATAGCACCGAGGATCCGGTAGAGGTCATAGACCAAAAGATGGACGATATTCTCCAATTGAAGTGGGAATTTCGTCGGAAACACAATCTCACCCTTGCTGCTGTAGGTAATGAGCTGACTGGTTGGGTGTCATGGTTGAATCCGCGAAATTGGTTCTCCGGTTTGGGAGACTGGGCTCAAGGAGTCATAATGGATGTTGGAAAGTTTCTACTATGTATCTTAGGTGTTGTTATATTTATTGGATTGATATTTAGATGCGGGCAGGCTTTAATGAGGTGCAAACAAAGTACAAGAGTGATGAGTTTGAGGAGTGAGGAAACTGTAATTAACCTGGATTTGATTTATGACCCAATGATAGAAACCATGATGTGATGAAAATGCGATTATACGGTCCGTTTCTTTCACCTGTTTTTCTGCTTTTCTCCAAGATACAAAGACCCCCTTGGACGAGGAAGTTGACGAGACGCTATACAGACAACAGACAAGCACCCAAGATGAAGTTTTGACAACCTATGATATGGACACTTGATGAACTTTGCCATGGATCCCCAGTTTCCCTAGTATTTTTAAACTCACGCTAGCCCAACATTTTTTGTAAATCTGATGGCACTGACAAAGCTATTTGCTCATGCCCAAGGAGCAATACAGCGCAAAGAAGACGACTCTCAACAGATACCGAACACAACTTCAACGACAGATGTACATTTCCCTGACATAGAATATCATTGCATTTTCCATAAGTGTTCTTTATCTTCATCTCTACAACCCTCAGGTAATGACACACATAGACGATAGGGAATACAGGCACAGATATCAGCAACCACATACCTCCCCCATTCATGTATCATCAACTAAAATGTGCATCCCCATTTTGTTACAACTGAAAGCCGAAATGAGCTCGGTAAAGTTTGACAGCCCATCCACAGACCCGTACCACGGGATAAGAAGGAATTCAAATGTATACTTCGCAATACCTCGAAGCTTGATTTACAACACGTACGGCACGATGATACATGACCCTCCAAACATGGACTCATACACACATGCTTCTGCTATCACACTAGGTCATACCCTCTTCACACCTACTCCTCTCTCCTCCCTCACCCAACCATGGAAATGAATTAACCCCTGACATATATTTTTCTCCTTTTGAAATGTTTTAGAAGGTGGCAGTTATTATTGACTGCCAAAGGGTGGACTGTCAAAGTCAGAAAAATATCCCTATACACACTGCCATATTTGCACCGCACACTGGTCCGCGCTGCGCATGCGTACGCTCTCCCGTGAAGGCGCATACCCGCAATAGCGTGCACCCGCGGGCGCACGGTATGCGTATTTACGGTAGAGTTTATGTAATCGTAGCGTGCGACTCATTCGTTACATATTTTCAGTAATAATGTAGTTTGTAGATCATGGTCCCTTTGATAGATTCTGAAAGTTTGGTTAACATAGAATGTCCCTGAGCTGAGGAATCCCTCTTTGTATCGTAGGAAGGGTCTAACAGGAGTCATGCAGTAGTGTTTGGTACCCATCGGAAGAGTATTTAAATAGCAATATTCCGGTGTTGGTTTGGAGCGTATTAATCGCTCGTGCGGATAGTTATGGACATAAGAAGTTTATGTCCATTTCTACTATTTACTCATACTCAGGTATGCGGCGGGAAACCTAGTTCCCCACCCACCTGAGCTGTTTGAAATCGTCACAGCCCACCTGTATGAATCAACCTATGACCTTTTGTTATGATGCAGGGCCGAATTCCGACGTCCAATGGACAATGGGATTGTAGGGACTGTAGGATTGCATTGTGTGTGGGGCATAAATAGGCAGGCCGACCACATCCAGCTCTCACTCTTCAACGGTTCTCATTGCTGAAAATCGGGTGCTGGATGTCCAGGCGCATGCGATCGTTTCCCCTTGTGCGTAAGTTTCTCTCCGTAATCATTGTCTTTCTGTGAGCCATTTCTCTCATATATATATCTCTCTCTCTCTCTCTCTCTCTTCTCCTTCTCTCGTATCTCCCATAGACTAGTATTGTATTGTATTAGATCAGCATAGTATTGTATTGTATTTCTTGTATAGTTATTTGGTTAGGAAGTCTCTGTTATATTGTAGTGTATCATTTGTACTGTTATCCCCTTTTACAAGTATATTAGATATAATACAGTTAATAGGCTTTGGACCCTAAACCAGTATCTGTGTATTTCCTATAGTGTTAAGTGTTCACTTGAGCGTCGGTGACGCTCAAGCAGCTTTGTAGTTAGTCAGGTTACACAAGGTTGCACTTACACCCTGTACTCACATTAAGGTATTCTGTGCAGTTCATTGGTATAAGGTTTAGACATAAAGGTATAGCGTTGTGAGCGTCTGCGCCGCTGGTGATCTCCTCGTGGTCTCGAGCGTCCGCTACGCCATAGCGAATCATTACTCTAGTCATAACCAATAACGTGTTGTCCTGTGATCACTGGGCCGTGAGCGAACGTGACGCTTGAGCGTCTCGCCTACGGCTGAGCGATCGTTACGCAAATAGCGTACCCTTACGGTACTTCTTAAGTAAGCAGCGTACAATGTTCTTAGACTTCATAAAGGGTTGTTTATACGACAAAGGAATTTAGCATTGTCATGGCCGTGCAGCATGCAAGCTGCACGGCATTACTTGTGATTACCCAGTCTGGCTCCTGATTGGGGAGCTCACAGTTATAAGCACCCTTTGGACTTCTCACAGACGCCGGTGAAAGCTTCCTGTTTGCCTGTGTTGGTTACAGAGAGTTTCCAGTCCTGCTCAATCCGGTTGTTCCTGTCCTCAGTGATCCTGTACTCGGAAATTGTCATCTGTTCCTGGAGTCTGACCGAGCACCTTTAACATCCTGTGGTGTTCGTGAGTCGCGGCGTAGCCGTGTGTTGCGGCTTGACCGCTTACTGTTTATTATTTTGTATCTTTGTGTTCTGGAGCTTTTGCGGAGGATTCCGCTCCCCCTGATCCACTCTGGTATCCAGCGGTGCTGGATAGGAGTTACGGATCAGTGGATCTTTGGTTGTCCTTTTCCCTGGCGGCTAGTCCGCACATACTTTTTGGTTTAGTTAGTTAGCTTGTAACCCCTGGCCTGGTTGCTTAGTCAGAGGGCCCCTTGTTATCACCCTGTCTCGGATTTCCCTTTGTCTCCCATTAAGACCTGAGGGGGCATCGGGGTTGGGCAGACATAATCCGCCCTTCGAACGCGGCTGCCATGGGCTCAAGCAACCATAGTCTCGCAGGGGATTTCTGATAACACGGGCGAGACAACGGAGTTAGGGCGCCAGGGGTTACTAGGCTCTCCTGCTCCCACAACCAGTATATCTTTCCAGTACCCAGACCTCTGCCATAAGATCTCCTCTGGTCTGGAGTACGGGAATCATAACATTATCACCGGCCAGACTAAATTTTAAATTAAACAGGAGTTAATTTTTTCCCTTGTTCAGTTGGGAGATTTGTCGGCCTCATGAATCCCACCGGTGTCGGGCCAAATCCTGGCCAGCTTCTAGTTAGCCAGATTCAAGAGCTTACTCAGATGGTTCAGGATCTGTCTCTTCGGGTGAGGTCACAGGAAGATCTGTTACGGACTTCCCCGAGGGTCATTCCTGAACCAAAAATGCATCTGCCTGACCGTTTTTCTGGGGATAGAAAACAGTTTTTTAATTTTAAAGAGTCTTGTAAACTTTATTTTCGTTTGAGACCAGTCTCCTCAGGTACGGAGGCTCAGCGGGTTGGAATTATTATTTCTCTGCTTCAGGGGGATCCTCAGACTTGGGCTTTTGGTTTAAAGACAGACGATCCGGCTTTATTTTCTGTAGACGCCTTTCTAAAGTCTTTAGGGCTATTGTATGACGACCCTGATAGAGAGGCATCCGCCGAGAGTCAGTTGCGTGCTCTCAGACAGGGTAGGAATCCCGCAGAGATTTATTGTACGGAGTTTCGCCGTTGGTCGAACGACTGTGGATGGAATGACCCAGCCCTGCGCAGTCAGTTTCGCCTCGGCTTATCTGAGTCTATAAAAGACAGTCTCCTTCAGTATCCCGCTCCTGAGACTCTCGATAAACTCATGGAGCTCTCTATTAAGATTGATCGTCGGCTCAGAGAGCGGAGGGCTGAAAAAGGAGCATCTGTCGGGTCAACTCCTTGTGTTTTTTCCATCCCTGTGGACATAGAGGAGCCTATGCAGATAGGTCTCTCCAAACTGTCTTCTGAAGAAAGAACCAGAAGGCAAAATTCTGGTCTTTGTTTATACTGTGGAGGTAAGGGACATTTTGCCCGTAGTTGTCCGAACAAGTCGGGAAACGTCTCGACCAAGTGAATTGTGAGGGGGTTCACTTTGGTCTGCAGCTTATCTCCTCAAATAATTCACTGTTAGTCCCAGCTAAAGTTTCCTTTGGCAGCCTCTGTTCCTCGGTCTCTGTTTTTGTGGACAGTGGAGCTGCAGGGAACTTTATGGATTTGACATGGGCCAAGACCTTAGGTATTCCTCAGTTAGCCTTGGGTAGGTGTATCACCATGCATGGTTTAGATGGGAGTCCCTTGTCCAATGGGGTTATTTCTCTCTGTACACCTCCTGTTCTACTCTCGGTAGGAGCTCTGCATTCTGAAAAAATTGAGTTTTTCCTCACCCATTGCCCAGCAGTTCCAGTGGTTCTGGGTCACCCTTGGCTGGCCTTTCATAATCCCATCATTGATTGGCAGTCGGGGGAGATCTCACAATGGGGTACCATCTGTAATAAGGAATGTATTACGCTTCCCATCAGAATAGCTGCTGCCATTCCCGCACCTATTCCTGTGGAATACCAGGATTTTGTTGATGTTTTTTCCAAGGGCAATGCGGATATTCTGCCTCCCCATAGGCCTTATGATTGTGCTATTGAGCTAATTCCTGGTGCCACTTTGCCTAAGGGAAGGTTATATGCATTGTCCGGACCTGAAACTGTGGCCATGAATGAGTATGTTAAAGAAAGCCTAGGGAAAGGATTTATCAGGCCATCTAAATCCCCTTTAAGTGCAGGCTTCTTCTTCGTAGAGAAGGATGGTTCACTCAGACCCTGCATTGACTTTAGAGCCTTGAATAAAATCTCAGTAAAAAATACTTACCCTCTGCCACTGATCTCTGTCCTCTTTGATCAGCTACGTTCGGCTGTGATTTTTTCTAAGATTGACCTGAGAGGAGCATATAACCTCATCAGAATCAAGTCAGGGGATGAGTGGAAAACGGCATTCAGTACTCAGTCAGGCCACTATGAGTATCTGGTTATGCCATTCGGCCTGTCTAACGCTCCGGCAGTTTTCCAGGATCTCATTAACGATGTGCTCCGTGAATTTCTTGGAAAATTCGTTGTAGTCTACTTAGACGATATTTTGATTTATTCTGACTCTGTAGAACAACATGTTACCCAGGTGCGTCAGGTTCTAAAAAAATTACGTGAAAATCACCTATATGCCAAGCTGGTGAAGTGTGAATTTCATGTCACGGAGGTATCCTTTTTAGGATACATTATTTCCCCTCGGGGATTCCGTATGGAACCAAAGAAGCTCCAAGCCATCCTTAGTTGGGCGCAACCCACCAACTTAAAAGCAATTCAGCGCTTTTTAGGGTTTGCGAACTACTATAGAAGATTTATTCACTCTTTCTCTGACCTAGTTGCTCCCATTGTGGCACTGACTAAGAAGGGAGCGGATCCTACCAATTGGTCACGTGAAGCCGAGCTATCTTTTCAGGCCTTGAAACAAGCCTTTGTCTCAGCCCCTGTCCTCAGACACCCCAACCCAGAATTGCCTTTCATTGTTGAGGTTGATGCCTCAGAGGTTGGAGTAGGGGCTATCCTATCTCAGAAGGATCCGGATTCCCTTGAATTACACCCTTGTGCCTTTATGTCCAGAAAATTCTCTTCTGCTGAATCCAACTACGATGTTGGTAACCGGGAATTGCTGGCTATTAAATGGGCTTTCGAGGAGTGGAGGCATTGGCTTGAGGGAGCGACTCATATCATTTTAGTTTTGACTGATCACAAAAATCTTCAATACATTGAATCAGCTAAACGACTGAATGCCCGGCAGGCTCGTTGGGCTTTATTTTTTACTCGTTTCAAATTCATTATCACCTTCAGGCCAGGTTCCAAGAATACCAAGGCAGATGCCCTGTCACGCAGTTTTCTTCCAGTTCAAGACAACAGTCCTGTTACTCCCATACTTCCGTCTTCAGTCATTCGGGCAGGCCTCACACAGGATTTATTTACCCAGTTAAAGCTGCTTCAACATCAGGCTCCTGGAAATACTCCTGCTGGTCGTCTTTTTGTCCCTGAGTTTTTGAGAGCAACTGTTTTGACGGAGTTTCATGATAGCAAAGTTGCCGGGCATCCGGGAATCGCTAAGACTTTGGAATTAGTCTCCCGCTCAGTATGGTGGCCTGGTCTTTCCAAAGACATTAAGGAGTTTGTTTTTTCGTGTCAGGTCTGTGCACAGCATAAAGTTCCCCGTTCTTTGCCTATCGGTCAGCTTATGCCCTTGAATGTTCCTCTTAGGCCATGGTCTCATATCTCCATGGATTTTGTGGTGGACCTCCCTGTGTCAGCCGGATGCCGAGTCATATGGGTGGTAGTGGACCGTTTTAGTAAAATGGCCCATTTCATTGCTCTTCCCCGATTGCCATCTGCCCAGGGATTGGCAGTCTTGTTCCTCCGCCATGTTTTCAGACTCCATGGGTTACCCACTGATATTGTTTCCGATCGGGGTCCACAATTCATTGCACAGTTTTGGAAATCTTTTTGTGTCTCATTGAAGATGAAATTATCTTTAACGTCAGGCTACCATCCCCAATCCAACGGGCAGACTGAGCGAGTTAATCAATCACTAAAACAATATTTGCGGTTGTACTCGGCCAAACTCCAAAATGACTGGTCTGAGTTTCTTCCATTGGCGGAGTTCGCTTACAATAATGCCTGTCATTCCTCCACCAATGTGTCTCCATTTTTTGCAGTTTTTGGTTTTCACCCCAGAGCTAATTCCTTTTTTCAACATTCCTCTGTCTCCTCACTGACCTTGACCTCTCATCTTAGGCTCATTTGGAGAAAAGTGCACCTGGCTCTCAGAAAAGCGGCATTTCAGGAAAAGAGATTTTCTGACAGGCTCCGGCGGCCGTGCACTTTTAAAGTAGGAGATAAGGTGTGGTTGTCGACTCGCAACATTAAACTTCGACAAACCTCAGCCAGATTGGGTCCTAAATTTATTGGACCATTTCACATTATCAAAAAAGTCAATCCAGTTGCCTTCCGGTTACGTTTACCAAAAACTTTACGGATCGGAAATACTTTCCATTGCTCATTGCTGAAACCATATGTTTCGTCCAGTAGATTTCCTCGTAAGATATCTCAGGGGAGATCACCAATTGTTGTACAGGGTCAGCAGGAGTTCTTGGTGGAGAAGGTTCTCGATTCCAAGTTGTCCCGGGGTCGGCTTTATTTTTTGGTGCATTGGAGAGGTTATGGTCCAGAAGAAAGGTCTTGGGTCCTGGATAAGGATCTCCATGCCCCGAGGCTCAAGAGGGCATTTTTTCGAGAATTTCCTCGGAAACCGGGCTTTAGGGGTTCCTTGACCCCTCCTCAAGGGGGGGGTACTGTTAGGTGCCAGGGTCCGCTCGTCGGTGCGGCCCGGCGCCTAGCAACCAGGGACGCCGTGCGCGTACAGCCGCCGGCTCCCTGGCAACGCTAGACGCCGGGCGCACGGAGCCGCTCAGACCCTAGCAACGGGGACGCCACGTTCGGGCCGCGTTCCCCGTTGCTGGGTCTTTTCTAATTGTATAATGGTGTGCTGGCCGTGCAGCATGCAAGCTGCACGGCATTACTTGTGATTACCCAGTCTGGCTCCTGATTGGGGAGCTCACAGTTATAAGCACCCTTTGGACTTCTCACAGACGCCGGTGAAAGCTTCCTGTTTGCCTGTGTTGGTTACAGAGAGTTTCCAGTCCTGCTCAATCCGGTTGTTCCTGTCCTCAGTGATCCTGTACTCGGAAATTGTCATCTGTTCCTGGAGTCTGACCGAGCACCTTTAACATCCTGTGGTGTTCGTGAGTCGCGGCGTAGCCGTGTGTTGCGGCTTGACCGCTTACTGTTTATTATTTTGTATCTTTGTGTTCTGGAGCTTTTGCGGAGGATTCCGCTCCCCCTGATCCACTCTGGTATCCAGCGGTGCTGGATAGGAGTTACGGATCAGTGGATCTTTGGTTGTCCTTTTCCCTGGCGGCTAGTCCGCACATACTTTTTGGTTTAGTTAGTTAGCTTGTAACCCCTGGCCTGGTTGCTTAGTCAGAGGGCCCCTTGTTATCACCCTGTCTCGGATTTCCCTTTGTCTCCCATTAAGACCTGAGGGGGCATCGGGGTTGGGCAGACATAATCCGCCCTTCGAACGCGGCTGCCATGGGCTCAAGCAACCATAGTCTCGCAGGGGATTTCTGATAACACGGGCGAGACAACGGAGTTAGGGCGCCAGGGGTTACTAGGCTCTCCTGCTCCCACAACCAGTATATCTTTCCAGTACTCAGACCTCTGCCATAAGATCTCCTCTGGTCTGGAGTACGGGAATCATAACACTCTGCACCTTCTATAACACCCTGTACTTGTATCAGCGTTGTCATGAGGAGAAACAGCGTTCAGGAGCTTCACACTGGAGTTTCTGCAGGAGAAAATGGCACCCAGTGAGTGTTCTGGCAAGTCTGAGGAGACGCCCTGCCCTTCAACCTCAGCAATGTAATATTTATACTGGCTGGGGATGGCACATCAGCAGCGGCTGTACATGTATGTGCCCTTTTTGCCAGTGAGAGTAACGTTTTAAAACATGCCCTCAGAGCGCCCCCCCCACTGCGCTCTGCACCCTTGTGCTGAGAGACATGGCGCGCGCTGCGCATGTACCTGTATGCCGCCAACGATGACCGGAGGATCCCCTCTCTGCAGGATTCCGGTAATATACTCACCAGCCTTCTGACTGCTGGCTCTGTTAGGGGGTGGCGGCAGTGCTGTGGGAGTGAACGCTGGCCAGGCTTGGGCTGTGTTCAGTACCCCTCAGGAGCTAATGGTGTCCTGTCAGCGGAAACAGAACCATTAACTAATTGAGAAGTTGGTTCCTACTTCCCCCCCTAAGTCCCACGAAGCAGGGAAGCTGTTGCCAGCTAAAGTTCTTGTATAGATTGAACGGAAGTCCTTCCAAATGGATATATCTTATACTGTAGAAGATGGGGTTTTCTGGATTCCTACAGTAGATAACCCCTCACCAAAAAGTCACCCAAACAAACAATTAGAATAAAATTATTTAATAACAAAATGAATTCATAAAAAGCCTTATACATAGGTCTTATGAACTATTGTACATGAAAAAAATTATTTTATGATTCCATAAATATCCAGTAGGTGATATGGATGTACGAACTCCCTCACCTTAACAAGGTGTAAACTTGGTACAAAGGAGCGTTATCCTCAACTGGATTACGGATTTGTAGCGGATAAACCCAACGCGTTTCGTCTATTTGACTTCATCAGGGGTAGCTTGTTTGGGGACATAGAGAAACTAATTATAATTCCTGAAAAAACTGATATTCTTAGGGTATAATATTAAGTGGAAAAAAAGGAAATTAGTGAGCACCTACTTTAAGGGAGAGTGAATTGCAACAGTGAATTCGTAATCTACAGAATTACATGTAGTTGCAATTTAATGTACGTCGGCAAAACTAAAAGAAATGGTGTATAGAGAGCACTGAAATGGCCATTGGGCAATGATGATTTTTTGCAGGATGATTTGCAGTTCTTTTGAAATATGACCACATGACCACCCTGACACTTATTACATTAAGTGGTGTCTTGTCTACTTGGAGATTTTTGATATTTCTATACTATGATGTGATTTTTTCCCAGTGTTCTATAACTGTAGTTTTATATCAATGCAATACAAAAGGTTTAAATTATTTTCTAATTTTTATTGAAATGTAAGCAATATAAGTCCAGTTAATCACTTGAAATGGTACAAGTGTAAGGAGTAAACTGCTAGAGGTTAAAAAAAATAAAATAAATGATGTTGTCAAAATCTTAAACAATATTGTACATTTCTGCATCACTGAAAGTAAATTAAGAGGCATATTCAATTAGTTTTGAAAAACTAAGCGGTGTGGGGCTTTTTCCTATTTGATTGAAGGATAGAAAATAAACTGCAGTGCTTTCAACAGAAATAATTTCTATATAAAAAAAAAATTCACTTCATCTTTTTTCTTGCACCCCCAGAGCAAGTCTGATTTTTCCTAAAACCCTAATTTTTTGGAAAATATTCGGGACCTGCTCTGGATCACCTTGGATGCCCCTCTTAATGACTAATTAAGCAATTGTAAGTATCCAATTAGCTTAATTAGTCCTTAATTACTCATCTTCCTCTGGATCTTGACGGTCTGGTCTTCTGCAGCAGCAGTGAGCACTGACCATGCAATGCAGGGGGAACTGCATATCACATATAAACATAAATGTTCTATGTATGCTACATATGTGCTGGCTGATTTCCCTGTGTGTCTAGAGGCAGCAGCAGGGAGAACTAGATATTCCAGTAGCCACCTACTCTCCCAGCATCCTTCGCTGCATGGAAAGATGGAGGGTAAGTGACCGGGAGCTGAGGAGACCATCAGACCAGCTAGAACACGCGGGTGAGTATCAGAATACTTTTCTCGCACTGCAGGGATTTTGGACGCAAAAAACCTGCAACCAATTTTTTTTAAATGAGATACCATGGTTATCGGGAGCATGCATACCCGCTGTAATCAAAAATTGGGCGTGAGGTCCGCGAGACTTTCATGCGGCCAAAATCTCGCCCTTAATTGGAAACCACCTTAAGTCTTGAAAGTTGACGCAAACAATTCCTACAGCTGCCCTAACGTTCGTTAATTACTTGATTAGAAACCACTTTGTCTATATAAAGCAGTGTTGGAACAGACTGCTATTACACCCACTTAAGTATTATTTGTACAATATTGCACAGCAGCTAGTAGTATATTGCTATCATAATTCCCACCATGGCCCTAACTGTGCGGAGGTTGTATATTCTCCCTGTACTTGTGTGGTTTTCCTCCGGGTACTCCGGTTTCCTCCCACAATCCAAAAATATACTGGTAGGTTAATTGGCTCCCAACAAAATGAACCCTAGCGTGAATGTGTCTGTGTGTACATGTGGTAGGGAATATAGATTGTAAGCTCCACTGGGGCAGGGACTGATGTGAATGGGCAAAAATATTCTCTGTACAGCGCTGCAGAATATGTGTATGCTATATAAATAACTGGTAATAAATAATAAATAATACTTGTGAGAAAAAGACAATTAACAAAGGAAGTCAGACAGACCATTATAACCACTTATCGGGTTGGTCTTTCCTTTGGACAATTGCAAAGTAACCTAGTCTCAGCGAGTACTGTTTCTTATACCATCAAAAAGGCACTTGAATACTTAAAGAAACTCTGCCATAAAGCCACACCATAATCAGGAGAAAACGATAACAAATCATACAATGAAGCAGAGTGCCTGAATAAAGCCCCCAGCAGCGTGTTTATTCTGAAGTGAAATGAGAGAGATCGAGAACGGAGGAGCAGCAAAGAGCCCCATAGTGTAAAAGGAAAGCTGTGAAGGCTGTGTGTGCACACTATGGATTGTGAATTTATTCCTTTAGCCAGATACATTATCCTCCAGAAGCCATAGTAAAGGGGGATCGCTACACAAGGAAGTGCTGCTACTGTAAAGAAGCCTAATAGAGAACCGAGAGGGTGGGGAGCCTCTATACTGCCCAAAGCCTGAGAGAGACAGGAGAGCTGTGAAGACCTCAGAGAGTGAGAGAGAGAGAGGGGGGGGGGGGGGCTGGCGCATTGCCGGGCAAAAGTATCCAAGGCATAATGTCTGATGAATGTGTTAATGGAAGACCATGTGGCTGCCTTACAAATCTGTTCTGCTGAAGCACCCTGTTGTGCTGCCCATGACGGACCTACCTTACGTGTAGAGTGAGCAGAGACATTAGCCGGAGTAGGGAGATCTGCACGAGAATAAGCTTCTGAAATTACCATTCGGAGCCATCTTGCCAGCGTCTGTTTACTAGCAGGCCATCCTCTTCTATGAAATCCGTAGAGGATGAAAAGAGAGTCTGTTTTTCTGATGGCACTAGTACGATCTATGTAGATTCTTAATGCTCGGACCACGTCCAGCGACGCTTCTCCCGCAGAAAGTCCCGACACCTGAAAAGCTGGGACTACAATCTCTTCATTAAGGTGAAACTTCGAAACCACCTTCGGAAGATAACCAGATCTAGTTCTGAGAACTGCTTTACCTGGAAAAAAACTTAGGAAAGGAAACTTACACGACAGTGCTCCTAAATCTGACACTCTTCTGGCTGACACCATTGCCAGTTGAAAAAGTACTTTAGCCGTTAACCATTTAAGATCTGCTCTTTTGAGTGATTCAAACGGAGGTCCCTGAAGGAATTTAAGAACTAGATTCAAATCCCAGGGAGCTGCAGGAGGAACAAATAGAGGTTGAATATGCACAACTCCCTGAAAGAAAGTACGCACAACCTCTAAGTCAGCAATCCTTCTCTGAAACCATACAGTTAATGCTGATACTTGAACTCTCAAGGAAGCTACCTTTAATCCCTTATCCAATCATGCTTGAAGAAAATCCAAAAATCCTGGATACTTTAAAAGATCTTGGATTCCAACTTTTTTCACTACACCAATGAATATAGGCTTGCCATATTCGATGATAAATACGAGCTGAAGGTTTTCTTGCTCTAAGCATAGTTTGAAATACTTGTTTTGAAAATCCTCTAGTTTCTAGGACAGAGGTTTCAACAGCCACGCCGTCAAAGACAAACGATCCAGATGGCTGTGACAACAAGGACCCTGCATTAGCAGATCTGGACATTGAGGGAGCAGTATTGGTGCTTCCATGGACATCATTAGTAGATCTGTGTACCAATGCCTTCTTGGCCAAGCTGGAGCTATTAGAATTATGACTCCCTTTGCTTGCTTTATTTTCCTCACTACTCTGGGTAACAGAGAGATTGGAGGGAACAGATATGCCAGATGAAATTTCCATTTTACTGACAGTGCGTCTACAAGGATCGCTCCAGGATCCCTTGTTCTTGATCCGTACATCGGAACTTTGTTGTTTAGATGAGACGCCATGAGATCTATCGCTGGTAGACCCCATCTGTTCACTATAGTCTGAAACACTTCTGGGTGTAATGTCCATTCGGTTTCCTGAATGGTGTGTCGACTGAGAAAATCGCTTCCCAGTTCAGTACACCTGGAACAAACACTGCTGACAATGCTGGAAGATGGAGTTCTGCCCACCTTAGTATGGGAGTTACTTCCTCCATCAATCTTTTGCTGCGAGTTCCGCCCTGATGATTGAGGTACGCTACCGCTGTTGCATTGTCTGAGCGGATCTGGACTGGTCTTCCTTGCAGACTGTCCAATGCCTGAACTAGAGCCATATATATGGCCTTTATTTCTAACAGATTTATTGGCAGGCGACTTTCCCTTATGGTCCATTTTCCCTGGAACCAAAGGCTTTCGAGCACCGCTCCCCAGCCTTGAAGACTGGCATCTGTTGTCAGGACTTGCCACTCCTTTATCCAAAAGGGTCTTCCCTTGTTTAAATGGTCTGTCTGTAGCCACCACGCTAGAAACCTTTTTACATTAATTGGAAACTTTATCATCTGCTTTTTTGTTGTCTGATGATTTCCGTTCCATTTGGTCAGAATAAGGTGCTGTAGAGGTCTGGAGTGGAATTGTGCCTATTCCACCATGTCGAAGGTTGACACCATCAGACCCAACAGTCGCATTGCTGCATGGACTGACATAGTCTGAGTGTGCAACGGCTCCTGAGTCATGACCTGCACCTTGACTATCTTTTTCTCTGGTAAAAAAAATTCTCTGTAAACCTGAATCCAATATGGCCCCCAAATGAACCATCTGCTGTGACGGATTCAGAGACGACTTTTCCCAATTCATGAGCCACCCGTGTCTTTGTAGACAAACTACTGTCTGTTGAAGATGGCTCAAAAGTAATTCCTGCAAATGTGCTAGGATTAACAGGTCGTCGAGGTATGGAAATATTCTTATCCCCTGCTTGCGGAAATAAGCTGCCATAACCACCATAATTTTGGTAAACGCCCTGGGTGCTGTTGCTAGCCCGAAGGGCAAAGCTTGGAACTGAAAATGTTGCTGGAGGATGGTAACATTGATGAGATCTTGCTATAGGCACATGTAGGTAAGCATCCTGTATATCCAGAGATACCATGTAATCTCCCGGTTCCATAGCCAACACTATGGAGCGTAACGTCTCCATGTGGAACCTTGGAATCCAAATGTATTTGTTTAACATTTTGAGATTGAGGATTGGTCGGAATGACCCATTTGGCTTCTGAATCACACCCGACTGAAGCAATTTCTGAACTGCTTCTTGCAGGGCATTGGCCTTCGACTCTATACGAGACGGGCTGGTGCAAAAAAATCTTTGAGGAGGCTGCCTCCTGCATGGGAACCCATAACCCCGAGATACCACCTTCTGCACCCAAGCATCTGTCGTCGACTGTTGCCATATGTGTGCAAAATGAAGGAGTCGGCCCCCAACCCAGGAATCCCTCCAGGCGGAAGCCAGTCTCTTCAGGCTGATAGTTTCTGTTCAGGCTTGGAAGCTGGCTTTCTACAAGCCTATTGCTTCCTACCCCTGGCTGATCTATTGAACTGGGGTTGCTTAGACTCCTTCTTAGCCTTTGCTTTGCCTTGCCATCGAAATGGCCGAAACTTTGAACCCCTAGTCTTAGGGTTATAACTAGCCAGAAATCTGACTTTTTTGGATTCAGCTTCTGATACTAGAATATCTGGCAATTGTTTCCCAAACAATATATTACCAATGAAAGGCAATGCTTCCAACTCTTTCTTGGATTCTGCATCTGCTTTCCAAATACGTATCCAAACTGCTCTACGAGCAGCTACTGTCAGGGCTGATGCTTTAGAAGCAATCTTACCCATATCAATCGCTGCTTCTTCCAAATACTGGGCAGTTTGTCTTAAACGGCCTAAATGATACTCCCGCTCCCTATTACGAGTGGAGAGGCCATTCTCCAGTTCCTCCATCCCAGTGGTTCTCAAACTCGGTCCTCAGGACCCCACACAGTGCATGTTTTGCAGGTAACCCAGCAGGTGCACAGGTGTATTAATGAATCACTGACACATTTAAAAAGGTCCACAGGTGGAGCTAATTATGTCACTTGTGATTCTGTGAGGAGACCTGCAAAACATGCACTGTGTGGGGTCCTGAGGACCGAGTTTGAGAACCTGTGCTCTATCCATTCTCCCATTGCCTTTGCCAACCAGGCTGAAGCCATAGCAGGCCTTACCACTGCTCCTGAGAGAGAAAATATATTTTTCAAGAAGCTATCTACCCTTCTGTCTGTGACATCATTTAATGAGGTAGAAGACAATGGCAAAGCAGATTTACAGTGGGGATTGAAAGTTTGGGCACCCCAGGCAAAAAATTCATTTTAATGTGCAAAAAGAAGCCAAGGAAAGATGGAAAAATCTCCAAAAGGCATCAAATTACAGATTAGACATTCTTAGACCATGGCCAATATTTACTAAAAAATAGAGTTTGTCCGATTTGTGTTTTTTTTCAAAGTCCCAATCCGGGAATTCACCAATCTCGGCAGTGTTTGGACTATTCGTAATGGTTTGAATGACAACGTTCACAAATACGAATGAATAGACCATCGGTCAAACGCGGCTGTTATTACATAGAATACGGGAATTCACTATTCATTCGTATTTGGGTGTTCGTCTGAGTGCTCAAATGCGGTCGTATTTTTTTGCGATTCGTTAAAAAAAGCGGCAAAAAAATAGACCTGCTTTTTTCAGTCGTGTTTACATGTGTTGCAAATAAAAAATCCCTCACACCTGAATTAGGATGCTTATAAAATGATGTTAGTGCCATTTCAATACACCTACACTCAGAAATGGCAGCAGGACTGTGGGCCAGTGATCTTTTGTGTGCTGTGGGATTCCTCAGACTCAGACATCAGCCTGTAAGTAACCAGGGCCAAGAAACTGAACATGGTCAGCAGGTTGTACAGGTTCCGCGGAGGCTGCGCAGGCCTCGTTTTTTTAGGGGGCGTCTAAATCGTAACAACATTTTCCGTCTGTATGACCTTGTCAAACTGGGCCTAGACCCTGAGACAGCACGCTCTCGCTCTGTCTCAGGCCTGCACAAACTCCTGGCTGTGTTGCACTTTCTGGCTATTGGCAGCTTTCAGGCTGTGTCTGGGGATGTCATAGGAATCTCACAGCCCTCATTTTCCAGAATCTTAACACAGGTGATGTATACCTAACTACCTCTTCTGTTTTGTGTTTGTTTTAATTTCTCGGTGGCCAGTTCTGTCCTAAAATCTCATGTTTATTGTTCTTTTAAATATACACACAGGTGTTGGCTGTTTTGCAGCCCCACATCGAGGCCCTTAATCTGCTTCCCTACCCAGGAGTCTCAGTGGCATGCCGTCAGGGTAGATTTCTATGAGCTGACTGGCATGCCCAATGTGCGTGGAGCCATAGATTGCACACACATTCAGCTGAGACCACCTAGGGGCAGTCCGCACATATATACAAACCGCCATTTCGAACACTCCACAAATGTGCAGGTGGTTTGTGATGCAAATCTCAAAATAATGAGTGTTGTTGCTGGTTACCCTGGGGCTGCCATGACTCCTTCATCCTCAGTCAGTCATCCTTCTTTGATAAGTTTGAGGACGGACAAATGCCAGAAGGATGGCTGCTGGGTATGTAATTTGATATGTGTAGGCCTACGTATACTTTGTCCAAATACAGGTGCAGATGTATTAACCTGTAGAAGGCATAATGAAGTGAGAAATCAGTTATCTATGCAAGGTGAGAAAGGCACCAGCCAATCATCTCCAATATGTAAATGAACATTTAGGAACAGATTGTCTGCTGCCTTTATTACCTTGCACATATCACTGGTTTTTCACTTCCTTATGCATTCTACAGGTTAATACATCTGCCCCACAGTGTGTTACTTATGTGTTGCTGTATCTTAACATGAATCACGTTACTATATCTGTCTTTTAGGTGATGGAGGATATGGCTGTTTCTCTTGGCTTCTAACTCCATTGTCCCGACCCGATACCCCTGCTGAACACAATTACAATCATGCACATAAATCCACGCGGAATGTGATAGAAAGATGTTTTGGTGTGCTGAAATCTAGGTTTCGGTTTCTGGATAAGTCTGGTGGCCTTTTGTTGTATAGTCCCTCCAAGGTGACTCAAATTGTGTTCTGCTGCTGCTTTCTTCATAACATGTGTTTGCAACAACATCTGCCACATGTTGAGGAGGAGGAGGAAGAAAGCAGCCAGCAAGCAGAGGAATTAGAGACATCTGGTGATACTTGGAGTACAGATATAGGGAGGCAGGTTAGGCAAGAGATCATCAATCGCTGTTTCTAAGGTAAGCTTGGTTTGCTTATTTCATTTGTTGTGTAATCATAAATAGATGTTTTGCCTTTTTTTTCTAAAAACCATTACTCAGAATGTGTCATTGACACATACAAACATACCCTCGCTTTATGTGATAGGAGTTACTGGCCGACGAGTAGTACTGCTTTTTTCTAACACTGTATAAAATATAAAAATTAATCATGCTATTGTGTATACATCCACCCATTATGCTTATAAATATTTATTCTTGAAGAAATGCTTGGTTTTTATTTATAAAAAAACATAAGGACAGGAAATACAAAAATAAAAAACAAAAAACTAAAAACATTGACCAAAACACATATGCACTATGGTAACATCAACACAGGAAAACATGTACAGGACACTGACATAGGCCAGAAGTTAAAGAAAAAAAAAAAAAAATAAACACACACATCTTCACTTTGTATTGAAAGGAAAAATATTACAGATGCCAAAGACATTACCACTATATGAGCCAAAACAAAATGTAGCAATTTTTCACAAAAATTACACAGCAGTGTGGTGTCACGGTACAAATACAAGCAAAAAACAAACAAAAAAATTGTTAATTTAATTAAATAATTAACATTATCTAATAATGACACTACACATGTAAGTGGATTCCAAACCACTTTCCAGTACTCCAGCCTCTAACATGACAACCACTGTTTTTAAAACATTGCACATGGATCACTTAAATATAAAACAGTGTCACAATTTTAATTCAAAAATCGGCCAAAAGGAAAACATTATTGCAGGACAATTCAGAGACACACCTAGTCCATACTACACATGCAAAATATCTGTCAGAAAAACACATGACATACAATAAAGTAAGATGTTACATTGGCTATTGTATAAAACATTAACCAAAACAATGTATTTGCTGACACACACTTGAAGATGGGAGTAATATGACACACATTTAAAAAAACAAAAAACATAGAATGTAAATGCAAATACGCTCACCATTCTTCCTGGGCCTATCTGAATCCCGACATGGGTTGCAGAGACAACTTCTGGAGGGATTACACTCCGCATGGGCTCCTCATACTCCAGATATCTTGCTATATAGGGCTGCCCACCACCGGTTTTCCGAGCCGACTTGGCCTCCTTGGCCATTTTGGACTTGGCACGTCGCTTTATGTCATAGTACCGTTTGCGGCACGTGTCCTCCGTCCGCTTGACCACCCCCTCACTATTGACAGCAGCAACAACTTTCGCCCACAACACCGTCTTCCTCCGTGTTGGCACCTTGGCGGACTCAGGGCCAAATAGCTGCCTCTGATACTTCATCAGCTCACGCACCAATGCCACATTTCAGCAAAACTAAACTTTACATTCCGCCCAGTCTTAGTAGTGGTGCGTGGCTGCGGAGCACTCTGACTGTCACTATCACTTGAGGCTGCTGCAGCAACCTCACCCACCTCCTCCACCTCCCTAACCTCACTAACACTCCCCTCCTCCACCTGACCGACCTCCTCCCCCTCACTCACACCCTCCACCTCTGAGTCACACATAATTGTGTGTCTAAACAGTTAACACAGAAAAAAAAGACAAACACACTCCTCCACTACCACTACACAACTCACACACACACACAAACACTGACAAGGGACTATAAAGAAAAATAACTTGGACTAAAAATGAGACAAAACCACAAAATACAAGACAACAAGAATGACAAGACGACTTTCAAACACAATACCACACACAGAAATCGCTACCAACACTCCTCACCAAACCACAAATTCACCTACCTCCACAGCACAACCTCCCTCCTCCTCACCACTAACTAAACCCACGAGGTGCGGTTGGTTTGGGGCGTATTTATATGGTTGCGCACAGACACTCCTACCATCTGAAACACAACCAATCACGAACGGGGATGAAAATCAAAACTGAAAGTGAAAATGCGGCCGCGGGAAAAAAAAAACCCTGCCGCGTTTAACTTAGGGAAAAAAACAGCAAATCCTACAAAAACACGTACGCAAACGACAATGACGGCCGTAAATGTGCCAAAAAAAAGACTGGCATCGACATCGGAAAACACGACAACCATAAAGTCGACTGCTTCGTAACTTTGCGTATACGGATTCAAAAAGTTGCATGAAAATGCACCCGATACAAAACGAGTTTAAACACTACACAAACAGACTCAAACACGAATATTAGTAAATATTGGCCCATGACAAAAAAAAGTTTGATTTTTTTCCCATCATTTACACTTTCAAAAGAACAGAAAACAAAAAATGGCGTCTGCAAACGTTTGGGCACCCTGCAGAGTAAATACCTTGTACTGCCCCCTTTGGACAGCTGAGACCTGGCAGTGTCATGGATTGTTCTCAATCATCGTCTGGAAAGACCAGATGATGTCAATCTCAAAGGTTTTAAAAGCCCAGACTCATCTGACCTTGCTCCAACAATCAGCAACATGGGTTCCTTTAAGCAGTTGTGTAGAACACTGAAACTGAGAATAGTTGACGCTCACAAAGCAGGAGAAGGCTATAAGAAGATAGCAAAGCGTTATCAGATGCCCATATCCTCTGTTCGGAATGTAATTAAGAAATGGCAGTTATCAGGAACAGTGGAAGTTAAAGCAAGATCTGTAAGACCAAGAAAAATATCAGACAGAACAGCTCGCAGGATTGTGAGAAAAGCAAGTCAAAATCCACGTTTGACTGCACGATCCCTCCAGGAAGATCTGGCAGACACTGGAGTTGTGGTATACTATTCCACTATAAAGAGATACTTGTACAAATATGGTGTTCATGGAAGAGTCATCAGAAGAAAACCTCTTCTACGTCCTCACCACAAAAATCAGCGTTTGAAGTTTGCAAATGAACATATTGCCTGATGCATTTTGGAATAAAGTTCTGTGGACCGATGAGGTTAAAATAGAACTTTTTGGCCGGAATGAGCAAAGATACGTTTGGAGAAGGAAGGGCACAGAATTTAATGAAAAGAACCTCTGTCCACTGTTAAGCATGGGGGTGGATCAATCATGCTTTGTGGTTGTATTGCAGCCAGTGGCACAGGGAACATTTCACGAGTAGAAGGAAAAATGGATTCAATAAGATTCCAGCAAATTTTGGACGCTAACTTGATGCCATCTGTGAAAAAGCTGAAGTTAAAGAGAGGCTGGCTTCTACAAATGGATAATGATCCTAAACATACCTCAAAATCCACGGTGAATTACATCAAGAGGCGTAAACTGAAGGTTTTGCCATATATATATATATATATATATATATATATATATATATAATCAATCTGACCACAACCGTGCACCTGATTTGAGGTTCAGAACAGAACTGACAACATATAAAAGTCAGCACACATACTAGCAGTCAGTCACGTTAAGGTATTAGACATTGTCATATGAGAATACAATCACCATCATAATAACTTACAAGTAAGTGGGATAATTGCATTTCTGTTTTAAACTGGGTTTTTTCAAACATAACATGCAGAAACACAGTAATATACAGGTCTCGTATGCAATAAGTACCAAAAATTAACTATTCGTACTAACAAGTAGAGAGAATTTTAGTACTGTATAACCTTTCCTCCATAGAGCGGGATACAGGGAGACTCACCACACTTCCATATCCACAAATACGCTTGCAAGACGCTGAGTGAATTCAGACGCTACTGATGTACACTACCGCTCCTGATAACTGATGAGAGACACGGACGCTCACTAACGGACACAGACGCTCAGTGAATACCAGTGAAAAAATAATGAGTGGAAGGAAGATCAAAGGCGCTGCTATACAAATGACGAATATAGTAAAGGAAGGTGTAATATACTTGCAAAACCTCGTAGTCCTTCGTTAATCTTTTTCTATTAATCCAATGATTACCAGATGTTTACATGCAATAAAAACAAAAATAAACAACAAGTGTGTAGTATTGTCTATAATAAGTTCAATTTTTTCAATTTTTGTGTGTTCTCCGATGAAGCAGAGCCCTATGATGTGGAGGTTTTTCTTGATAGGAGATAAGGATAGTTTCTCACCACCACTTCACAAACATAGGTACACGTACCAAAACTCACTTAGAGTTAAATATCACCATACACATAAAGGTTTCTTTTCTACTTCTGATCATAACACGTGAAACGAGCTCTGTTCAATGAAACGTACCACACTCACGTTTTCAGCAGATCGTATTCCACACGTAGCGGTTTCTTTAAATAGATGAATAACTCTTCTCTTCCAAAAAGAATTCATTTATTGGTGCGTGATACAATTTAAAATACAATTAAATAAAATCTCCTTAATCAGTTACCAAAAAAATCCAGGATAGAACAAAATGTGTGTCAGAATGGAATGCGACAATCACAAGTGAATTCCGGACTTACACTTGCGAACACAAATGTTGCATATTACCTTGGATTGGTGTGAATATAGGAGAATTAAAAAAAGCACTGTCTGATATCACCAACGCCGTTTCGACACAAAGTCTTTTTCAAGGTGGATGCTCAGACAGTGACTGACAACCATATTTATACCAGTGAACAGGAAATGGAAATGCATCATGGGTAACTTGAATAAAATATATGGGTGAGATGTTTTATTATCTTTCCCTGTGCTAGTTACAACTACACTGAATAATAATGCTCACCCAACTATTAAATTTCATTTTCATATATATTATATATCTAAATATAGCTAGGAATGCATCGTGGTCGCGGCCAGCCGCACTTCCGCGTTCCACGATGCGTTCCATGGCCCGGAAGTGGGCCGCGATCACGTGACCTCTGCTTCCTTTCTTGCAGGGAGCAGAGTGACTGATCATCGTGATCGCGCCCTGTTGACTTTCTGCGTCTCAGGATGCGTTCCAGCACCCGGAAGTCAGCCGCGGACACGTGACCCCATCTTCCCCTTTTACGGGGAATGATGTTTACTGCGTGCCCGGTCACTTGGCAACAAAAGAGACAAAAGGTGGATATAATTACGGATCTCGCGATGCGTTCCAGCAACCGGAAATGGGTGGTGGACACAGCTCCATCTTCCCCTTTCACAGGGAATGACGATACATATGTGTCTAAATCACCTAACAACAATATAATATAATTGTAAACCATGTTCAAGAACCACCAATTATAATACTATAATAAAAATAATACTGTTAAAAATAATACTGTTAAAAATACCATGATAAATAAACATGGCAAAATTACATGCACCTCTCCATTAGTGGATGTACATTATAATTTAAAAAGGAAATATGTATTCTGTTAATATAAACATCAAGCCTATCAGTGAACATACTTTATAGGTTATTAAGAAGGTAATGATAAGGAACAGACTTAAACTGGTTACATGAACCATTTAAGCTCGAAGTCTGAATTTAAGCCACAAGGGATGAGTGTATTTAGTTTAAAAATCCACTGCATATCAGCCTTTGCGAGATTTGTCTCTAAATCCCTGTCCCTCCAGTTGGATTTAATTTGCTGAATTCCCATAAATGAAGATATTTTTGATGTTGCACAGTTATGTTTTTTAGCAAAATGATCAGAGAGGGAGTGGGTCTGCAGTCCCTTTTTCACATTACGTATATGTTCTGCGATCCTTGTTTTTAATGCTCTCCCTGTCCTGCCTACATACAGCAAACCACAATCGCATTTTATTAAATAAATGACATTAATTGTGTGGCACGTGATGAAATTATTTATCTCATAGTTTACGTTATTGACAGAAAAACTGGTTATTTTTGAATTTTCTGAGGATATGGTTCTACATGCTATGCATGTGCCGCACCTGTGGAAGCCTTTAGTGCGTATGGGATTGGAAGAAGTGAATGGTAATGCACTTCTTACTAATGCACTCTTCAGATTTTTTCCTCTTCTATAAATAAATCTTGGTTGGGCAGGAATAATATCTCTCAACACTGGATCTCTTAAAAGCAGATGCCAGTGCTGGCGAATTATATGTTCCTGTTTTTTATAATTCGCCCCAAAACCGGATATAAAGGCATGATTGTTGATGGATTTATTTTTTTCTTTTTTCAAGATTTCTTTCCTATCAAGCCTTTCTACTTCTTCTTCCACCTTCATAAGGAGCTTTGGATCGTATCCCTTTTTCAAAAATTTATTTTTCATTTCTTTCTTCTGATCATTATAGTGCTGGGGTTCGCTGCAATTCCTTTTTAACCTCAGGAATTGTCCTTTTGGGATTCCTCTAATCCATTGGGGATGATGTTGACTTGAAAATGGTAGGAGACTATTCGAGTCCGTTGGTTTCGTATAACCCCTTGTGTGTATGGCGTCATCCTTAATATAAATGGTCAAGTCTAAGAAATTAATTTTCTCTTGACTTATATCAAAAGTTAACGTTATGTTCATAGTGTTGGTGTTCAAATCTGAGCATAGTTTTTCCAAATTTGATCGTTCTCCTTTCCATACAAAGATGATATCATCGATATACCTGAACCATGACACCAAGTCCGCACCGGCCAGCGAGTGGTTATATACTGAATCTTCCTCCCACTTAGACATGAAGAGGTTCGCATAGCTCGGTGCGAACTTGGTGCCCATGGCGGTCCCGACTTTCTGCAAAAAATATTCCCCATTAAAGAAAAAATAATTATTCTCAAGTACAAATTGGATACTTTCTAAAATAAATTCTATTTTTTCTTGTTCCATTTCAGATTTTTCCAAGTGCCATTTTACTGCATTCAGACCGTCACTGTGGTTAATTATAGTGTACAGTGACGTAACATCCGCTGTAACCAAAAAAGAATCATGTTGCCACTCTATCTCTGATAATTTATTGATTGTATCCGTTGTATCTTTAAGGTGTGATTTACTTTTTATTACAAGTGGTTGTAGGTAAAAATCAATCATCTCTGAAAGATTTGTGGTTATGCTACCTACCCCAGAGATGATAGGGCGACCCGGAGGTCGTGCTGGGTCTTTATGTATTTTAGGAAGAGTATATATGGTGGGGTTTTCGGATGCTCAACATTCAAAAATTCAAACTCCTTTTTTGTCAAGGTGCCCTTTTCCAGGTATTTAGTAATAAGTTTTAAATAATTACTTTTGATCTTTGTAGTCGGGTCTATCTTTAATTTTTGATAAGTCCCATTTGAATTCAGTTGGGCCATAATTTCTTCGATGTAGTCTGATTTATTTTGAACTGTTATACCCCCACCCTTATCACAGGGTTTTATGATTATATTTTTATCATCCTTCAATGATTTTATTGCTAATCTTTCTTTTTTGGTAATATTTTGTTTTATTCGTGATTTCTTCGTTTGTGAAGTTTTAATTTTCTTGAAGTCTTCTGCAACTGATTTGGTAAAGCTTTCTACCATACATCCCCTCACATGTGTTGGACAAAAGGTGGATCTTTTTCTAAACGGTGTTTCCACTACTGGATCCACGTTTAGAGTATTTTTCTCTGTATTGAGTGCAAAAAAATTTTTCAAAGTGAGTTTCCTTGAGAACTTTTGAACGTCAATATGGACGTCAAAGGCATCCGTAGTAGAGGTCGGGGCAAATTTTAATCCCTTCTTTAGAATGCTGAGTTCCTCTTTGGTTAATTCGTGAGAACTTAAATTGAATATTTTAATTTCATCAGCACTTTGTGTCCTCTGTTTCACATACTTCATTTTTATTTTTATTTTTTTCTCTCTCTTTTTTTGTCCACCCCTTTTTCCCCGACTTTTTGATTTGATTATCTCATGTTTCTCCAATTGTCTCGCCGTTCTAAAAAAGGCCCTCTATTCTCTCTAAAATTGTCAAATGCCTCGAATCTATTGTAGGTGTCCACTGGGGGTCTATTATTCCATCTATTGTATCTGAAATTCCTTCTAGCGAATCTCCTTGGGTATGACCAATTATTTTGTTGGAAATGATCTTCATCTCTATTCCTTAATGGGTATCTTCCTCCTCTTTGTCTTGGATAGTTTTCATAGATCGATGGATATTTATGTTGATGATCATCTATGTCTTGATGGAATCTAACTTTTTTCTTTTTCCAATCTTCACGTTCTTCTTTATCCATAGACGGTGATTGCACTTGATGTTCCCCTTTATTTCTATTTTTGTTCTTTCTGTTTTTTGTTTTTATCTTCTTCTCACCGTCGTTACCTCCATTTCTATAGAATTTATGATCCCTTTTTTATTTTCTTCTGTTTCTTCTCAATTAACTCTTTCGTATGTTTGCTAATATTGATTTCCATTTCCTTATCTAGAATTACAAATTCTGGTAGTTGTTGATATGGTTGAACCATTGTTTGTAAAGTTTTTATTTTATCATTGAGATCAAGTAATTTATCTCTCCTTTCTTTTATTATTAATTTTATCAGGGAGAAAGAGCAGGTTTCTAAAAAATTTTCCCATTCCCTTTTAAACTGTTCACTGGAATCTGTGAAGCTTGGGGATTTTTTAATCCTCAAGCCTTTTGGTATGATGTCATCCGCTTGATATTTCTCAAGGGTTGCCACCTCCCACCAAAGGGAATTCTCTTTTAATAATAGAGACCCTAACTTACTCATGGCCGTTTCTAAATCATCATCAGTTAATTCCTCATTCTCTAAACAACAATCCAATTTAAATACTTCTTTTAAGGATTCTTGTCTTTCTTTCAGATGTCTAAACATGTTTGCAGCCTAAACTCGCACTCCTGGGAATGTGAAGCACAAAAATATAAATGTGTGTGAGTTCTGGCGCAAAAGCTAGCTGCCCAATCCTAACCTTCCTATGATCTGCCCAAATCCAGATCACAAAGAGATACAAGTGAAAAAATAATGAGTGGAAGGAAGATCAAAGGCGCTGCTATACAAATGACAAATATAGTAAAGGAAGGTGTAATATACTTGCAAAACCTCGTAGTCCTTCGTTAATCTTTTTCTATTAATCCAATGATTACCAGATGTTTACATGCAATAAAAACAAAAATAAACAACAAGTGTGTAGTATTGTCTATAATAAGTTCAATTTTTTCAATTTTTGTGCACTGTCTGAGCATCCACCTTGAAAAAGACTTTGTGTCGAAACGGCGTTGGTGATATCAGACAGTGCTTTTTTTAATTCTCCTATATTCACACCAATCCAAGGTAATATGCAACATTTGTGTTCGCAAGTGTAAGTCCGGAATTCACTTGTGATTGTCGCATTCCATTCTGACACACATTTTGTTCTATCCTGGATTTTTTTTGGTAACTGATTAAGGAGATTTTATTTAATTGTATTTTAAATTGTATCACGCACCAATAAATTAATTCTTTTTGGAAGAGAAGAGTTATTCATCTATTTAAAGAAACCGCTACGTGTGGAATACCATCTGCTGAAAACGTGAGTGTGGTACGTTTCATTGAACAGAGCTCGTTTCACGTATTATGATCAGAAGTAGAAAAGAAACCTTTATGTGTATGGTGATATTTAACTCTAAGTGAGTTTTGGTACGTGTACCTATGTTTGTGAAGTGGTGGTGAGAAACTATCCTTATCTCCTATCAAGAAAAACCTCCACATCATAGGGCTCTGCTTCATCGGAGAACACACAAAAATTGAAAAAATTGAACTTATTATAGACAATACTACACACTTGTTGTTTATTTTTGTTTTTATTGCATGTAAACATCTGGTAATCATTGGATTAATAGAAAAAGATTAACGAAGGACTACGAGGTTTTGCAAGTATATTACACCTTTCTTTACTATATTCGTCATTTGTATAGCAGCGCCTTTGATCTTCCTTCCACTCATTTTTTCACTTGTATCTCTTTGTGATCTGGATTTGGGCAGATCATAGGAAGGTTAGGATTGGGCAGCTAGCTTTTGCGCCAGAACTCACACACATTTATATTTTTGTGCTCAGTGAATACCACATGTATGCAGACGCTACGGCCTGCGACTCGGTCTAGGCGGGATGTCTAGTGTACACAACCGCAGCGTCTAAGCTGCGACAGAGTACCCTTGTGGTAGCGTCTGAGACGGAAGTGAGGTCATTGAGTTCATGGACGAGAGACGAGCGGAAACTGGTCATGAACTTGGGGGAGGGGCGACCAGGAGAGCGTCTGATTCCCCCGTTGACTTAAACTCTAAGGATCGCGGCTTCAACCTAGTCCTGGCACCTATGATCCCTAAAGCATAGCGCTGTTGCACCTAAGAGTGTTCGGCGCATCATCACACTGTTTGTAGTCTCCTCCAACACAGTGTAGCTGTGTCCGGACCCCCTAGTAAGAGGAAACCGATGCCTTATCTTCTCCCCATGCTCCGGCCACAGCCTGGTTATGTCTGCTGGACCTGCTAGAATCATCCGACACAGACGCCCGTCGACACAGCACTGTACCGCGAAGGTAAGCGTTGTTGCGACCCGGTGGGGAGTTGTTGGAGCGACTCTTTCTAGTATGCGTAGAAACATAGTAAGACTATAAAAATAAAATAATAAAAGCTACAGGCTGCTACAACAGCAGCCCTGTGACCATGGCCGGCTCCTTGCCGCACCAAACAAAAAACTGATTTGACTGAGTCAGTGGGCGGGATTATATGGAGAAGCCCTGATGCATCCTGGGAGGCCAGAAAGCTTGTGACCGTTTGGTGCCATTTCTGCTGTCGCTACGGCATATCCCAATGCTATCCTGTGGATAACCTGTGGACCCAGCCAGAGAAAGGTAGGCTACTAGATGGCGAGACTGCGAGTGAGAGTATGAGATTGTGACCAACACTGAAGTGTGCGTCAAAGCCCAAGTGAGGAGCTACACAGAAGGGGTGGGTTGCACCTAAGAGGGCATTGGTGAGTGTCAGAGTGGCATGACAGTGTGGGCGATCATCGCAGTAGTGCTACTGCACCAAGAGCTGGAAGAGAGTATGCAGAAAGAGCAGGGTAGGAGTAGCTGTGGAACTACTGTTCAAAAGGAGGAGATTTATATATTTACTTTATAATTTTGCAACCCAAGTATTGTGCTGGAGAGGAGTAGGTGTGTAAATAAAAAGTTATTCTGAAAAATACTTTGTCTGGCATCCAACTTATTGAGATGTGGCTGATTTATCAACGAGTTTTATCATACGCAACAAGTTTCAAAACTTGTTGTATATGATAAATGGTGAGCCAGCCAATCAGCCCCCAAATGTCATCTGTCAAACAAATGACAGTTAGGAGCAGATTGGCTGGATCCCCATTTATCATACTCAACGAGTTTTAAAACTTGTTGCGTATGATAAAACTCATTGCTAAATCAGCCCCTAATGCTTTGCTCCACCACGTTACAACAGTTGTGTTCAAAACTGGAAAAAAAAGTTAAAGACATTGATGTAAAACGTATGTGTGGGGATCCCTTGGTCTCTTATTGCTCACACCTACAAACTTACACAGTAACAAGGGGTTACACTAAAGAATGCTTTTATTATTTAAACAATAATGGACGTTTTGCTGGAATAATTATAGATTTACTGTTTACATAATTATATTGTACAATTAGTTTATACTGTTCTTTTTTATAAGCAGGGAAGTACTGTATCTGAGCCGGGATCCGGATTGAAAGTAGACAGTAACTAGGTCGACAATGTCTAGGTCGACCACCATTGGTCGACAGTAACTAGGTCGACAGGGTGTCTAGGTCGACAGGGTCTTTAGGTCGACATGTTCTAGGTCGACAGGTCAAAAGGTCGACATGAGTTTTTCACAATTTTTTTCTTTTTTTCAACCTTTTCATACTTAACGATCCACGTGGACTACGATTGGAACGGTAATCTGTGCCAAGCGAAGGCATCATGACCGAAGCATGGCGAGCGAAGCGAGCCATGCGAGGGGACGCGGTGCACTAATTGGGGTTCCTGGTCACTCTACAAAGAAAACGACACCAAAATAACATTAAAAACTCATGTTGACCTAGAACATGTCGACCTAAAGACCCTGTCGACCTAGACACCCTGTCGACCTAGTTACTGTCGACCAATAGGTTGACCTAGTTTCTGTCGACTTTCAATACCACACCCATCTGAGCCAAGGTGAAGTTTCTACTAAAGTCCAGTAAATAAGGCCAAATTTCTCCCGATTAATGAATTACAGTCACATTTAACTACCATAAATGCTCTGAAGCACAGTACTATGTAAAGGTGTGTACACAAGGTAAGATCCCTTCTATGCCCGATTTTGACTCTGCGATTTCCCTTGAACCCCTCCCCGCCTTCCCGAGAGCCCAGATTGACTAGCTGTACTTTCGATTTTGTCTATGTACGATTTTGACGAATAGGTCCTACACACTTACCAATGCTTCCAAGTTGGACGATGGTCGATTTCAACGATCAAAGACCATCGTCCAAATTGGCTTGCTATGCAGAACGAGGGAAAAACGATGAACGACCATGGGGATGCGCATCGCTCATCGTTGGTGCATACACACTGAGCGATATGAACAATTTCTCGTTCATTACTGAACGAGATCGTTTATACTGGCCGCACACATCGGCAAGTGTGTAGGGCCCATTAGTGCCAATTTTGACTATACTTTGAGCTAGATAGTACACTAGATAGTCAAGATTGACTTGCCTGCACAGTCTATCTAGCCTTACGATACCAACCTTGCAGGAGTGCAAATCGGGATTGAATCGGTATCGCAAGTTGCCTAACACCTTGACATATGCACTAACTTTCCTTAAGATTTTGACTATATAGTCAAAATCTTACAGCTTTATCTCACCGTGTGTACACACCTTAAGATGTATACAGCAATTGTTCACTTACCAACTGACAACTGGGAACACTGGATACAAATTGAGCTCCTTGACAACCCAAGATGAAACCAGCCAGGTTCAGCAAGACACAGACCACTGACAACATGACAAACAGGTTTACCTTGAATAGAGAAACACATAGAAAATGTTAATGACCTTATATCTCTTTATTTGAAATATAAAAGATTGCACCCCACAGAAACTATCCATATTCTATGTAAATATAATGTAATAAAAATGTCACAGTTACCTACGGTCCCCAAATGTCTGGGAGACAGCAGGCAATTATGCAGTATGGGTGCTTACTTGCCTATAAGGGAAGCGTGAAAATGCGGCGGTACACAAACTGCACCATTTCCACTGCACATGAATGAGCTGGCAAGCTGTGCCCCACGTGTATCTGCTATAACGGATATGGCAAGAGGTTAGTTAAGTCTAACTGTTAACTGCCAGTATTGCAGAGGCAGCAAAGCATTGCTCAGCTGCCCGGAAATATTCTATAGATAAAAAAAGGCAATATATAACCAGTCTATCGCCATGTCTTAGTAAATAGGCCAGTGCGTTCTTGTTGTCCTAGAAAAGCACATCAGTCCTAACATAGCAATCTGCTGCAGAGAAGTGAGAAAGAGCTTGGTGGAAATAACTGGAGCAGAAATATTCCAGTTATTTCATGGATATTACACAGCATTTGACATATAATTATATTAGTACATTGATAATTATCTTGAATACATTTATATTACAAGTATTTATTTGTAAATTTATAAGTATAATAGTTATAGTACTGTGCAAAAGTTTTAGGCAGGTCTGTGAAAAAATGCTGCAAAGTAAGAATGCTTTAAAATAATAACAGTTGTAATAGTTTATTTATATAAAATCAACAAAATGTAAAGTGAATAAACAGAAGAGAAATCTAAATCAAAGCAATATTTGGTGTGACCAGCAACAGCATCAATTCTTCTAGGTACACTTGCATGCAGTTTTTGAAGGAACTCGGCGAGAGGTTGTTCCAAACATCTTGGAGAACTAACCACAGATCTTCTGGGCATGTAGGCTTGCTCAAATCCTTCTGTCTTTTCATTTACCAATGGAAGCAGGTGGTGCGGATGGAAGATGCATCATCGTAGCTACGCCCATACAATACACGTAAGCTCGGCATTGTGTAGCAGGTGGGGGGCATGACCACGATGACACAAACGTGCAACCACGTCCTCTACCCCACCTAATATTCCACACCCCTGAACTCCCCTTCCCCCCCACTACGCCATCCCCTGCTGTGATGAGTTGCCTGCTCCCTCCCGAGGTGGGAATTCAGAATGTCGGCAAGTATGCAGCTCTACAATGTAGCATATTGTTAACTGGGGGGCAATTCAATGTGGCATTATAAAAGCTGGTAGCACTGTGTGGTATGATATGAACTAGTGCATTTATGAGGCATAAAATTAACTGGGACAATGCTATTGTGTATAAAATGTTGCTATGTAGCCCGCAAAGTTCTGGTTATACCCCTGTACACATGTTCTGTGTAATGTGTTCTGGATTAAAAGGATATTATAGCAAACCTACACACTTGGATGCAGTTAAAATGCCAGCTATTGGGATCCCGGCATTCAGGATACCAACGCCGGAATCCCCACAGCCGACATTATACAGACAGCCGGAATCCCGACACCCGCCCGGAATTCTCACTTGGTTGGTGGGTCCACGCCACCAATAGAGTGGGAATAGAACCTGTGGCAAGCTAGGCTCACCACTGGGTCCGATGCGTGGTGAGCGCAACCAGCCTGCAAGAGGACTCCCGGCCTCACTGCTGGGATTCCGTAGACAAGATGCCGCTGCTGCTAAACTGAGAGCCGGCATACCGTCTGCAGGTATTTCATATCAGATCCTACATACTGTATATTAGGTCCCCCACATTTCAAAACAAATATATATTAATAATCATGGCCTTTTATATTGACATACATTTTCATGGATAGCCTTGGACGGTCACAGGAATTAGGAATACCTTAGTCACTATCCGATTGAAAAAAAAAAAAGCTTATTATACTATATAAATACACTGTGAATAATTAATAATCCTACCACATTAAGCATGTTGACATTTGTCTTTATCTTGTTTTAACATCTGGTGATTTAGAAGCTGAAGTATATGGGGTATATGCAATTGTGGTCGAATTCCCGAAATTGGCGAATTTCGGGTCATTTTCGACCAAAAAAAAAAAATTCGCCTATGCAATGCAGTGTTTTCCGACCAAAAAACGGACTTTCAAAATTCGACTTTTTGAAATTCGACTTTTTGCAAATTCGACTTTTCTGCAATGATACAAGTGCTGCAATTCGACCAAAGCATATTCAATTCAAGTTTGGAAATTCGACAGCAGTGCTTTTAGACAGCAAATTCGTCATTTTCAATCCGCCACACTTTGGAGGGTGAAAACAAATAAAAAAATTTTAAACATGTTTTTTTTGGTGTTTTTTTTTTGGGAATAGCAGATCTATTTATATTAGAAGGGATTAGGTACTTTTTTTTTTTGGGGGGGAGGCACAAATATTATTTATATATTTTTAAAAATATAATTTTTTTTTTTTTTATTGCTGGAACGGTAAAATCAGAAATAAAAATGGCGTGGGGTCCCCCCTCCAAAGCATAACCAGCCTCGGGCTCATTGAGCTGGTCCTGGTTCTAAAAATGCGGGGAAAAAATTGACAGGGGATCCCCCGTATTTTTAAAACCAGCACCGGGCTCTGCGCCTGGTGCTGGTGCCAAAAATACGGGGGACAAAAAGAGTAGGGGTCCCCCGTATTTTTAACACCAGCATCGGGCTCCACTAGCTGGACAGATAATGCCACAGCCGGGGGTCACTTTTATGCCGTGCCCTGCGGCCGTGGCATCAAATATCCAACTAGTCACCCCTGGCCGGGGTACCCTGGGGGAGTGGGGACCCCTTCAATCAAGGGGTCCCCCCCCCCAGCCACCCAAGGGCCAGGGGTGAAGCCCGAGGCTGTCCCCCCCCATCCAATGGGCTGCGGATGGGGGGGCTGATAGCCTTTGTGATAAAAAAAAGATATTGTTTTTTCCATTAGTACTACAAGTCCCAGCAAGCCTCCCCCGCAAGCTGGTACTTGGAGAACCACAAGTACCAGCATGCGGGAGAAAAGCGGGCCCGCTGGTACCTGTAGTACTACTGGGAAAAAAATACCCAAATAAAAACAGGACACACACACCGTCGACAGTAAAACTTTATTTCACACTACCGACACACACATACTTACCTATGTTCACACGCCGACATCGGTCCTCTTCTCCATGTAGAATCCACGGATACCTGAAAAGCAAAGTTCAATATACTCACCTCAGGGTCCAGAGATAAATCCACGTACTTGGCAAAAAAAGAAAACGCAAATACCCGCTCCAGAACGGACTGAAAGGGGTCCCATGCTGACACATGGGACACCTTTCCACGAATGAGACCTGTCAGTGACAGCTGTCACTGACAGGTCTCTAAGCCAATCAGGAAGCGCAACTTCGTTGCGCTCACCTGATTGGCTGATCGCTGTGACAGCGCATCGCACAGCTCCCTCCATTATATTCAATGGTGGGAACTTAGCGGCTAGCGGTGAGGTCACCCGCCGGTCAGCGGCTGACCGGCGGGTGACCCCACCGCTAGCCGCAAAGTTCCCACCATTGAAAGTAATGGAGCGGCTTTGCGAGGCGCTGTCAGAGTACAGACGGCGTCCAGCCAATCAGGTGAGCGCCACGGCAGTAGCGCTTCCTGATTGGCTGAAGGGACATCAGTGACAGGAGTCACGTGATGTCCCGGCATTCGGGGAAAGGAGTCTAATGTGAAAACATTGGACCCCTTTCATTAGTCCGGTGGATCGTGTTCGGTTTGTTTTTTTACAAAGTACGTGGATTTACCTCTGGACCTGGACCTCTGGACGCTGGAAGGTGAGTATAATTTTTTGACAGGTACCCTCGGATCGTCGGAGATCGTTGCAGTCGGCGTGTCAACACAGGTAAGTATGTGTGTGTCGGCGTATGAAATAAAGTTTTACTATCAAGGTGTGTGTGTCCTGTTTTTATTTGGGTATTTTTTTCCCAGTAGTACTACAGGTACCAGCGGGCCCGTTTTTCTCCCGCATGCTGGTACTTGTGGTTCTCCAAGTACCAGCTTGCGGGGGAGGCTTGCTGGGACTTGTAGTACTAATGGAAAAAACAATATCTTTTTTTTTATCACAAAGGCTATCAGCCCCCCCATCCGCAGCCCATTGGATGAGGGGGGGACAGCCTCGGGCTTCACCCCTGGCCCTTGGGTGGCTGGGGGGGGGGACCCCTTGATTGAAGGGGTCCCCACTCCCCCAGGGTACCCCGGCCAGGGGTGACTAGTTGGATATTTGATGCCACGGCCGCAGGGCACGGCATAAAAGTGACCCCCGGCTGTGGCATTATCTGTCCAGCTAGTGGAGCCCGATGCTGGTGTTAAAAATACGGGGGACCCCTACTCTTTTTGTCCCCCGTATTTTTGGCACCAGCATCAGGCGCAGAGCCCGGTGCTGGTTTTAAAAATACGGGGGATCCCTGGCCGATTTTTCCCCTGCATTTTTAGAACCAGGACCAGCTCGATGAGCCCGAGGCTGGTTATGCTTTGGAGGGGGGACCCCACGCCATTTTTTTTTCGGGTTTTTCCCCGTTTTTTCCCGTTTTATAAAATCGCGGCAAAATCCGCCAAATCGGCCGATTTTCGCCCGCGACTCTGGCGAATCCGTTTTTCATTGCATATGGTGAATTCCGGAAGCCACCTTCCGGAATTCACCTGGCGAATTTGGTCGAATTGAAAAAACGGCGATAATTGCCGCGAATTCGCCCGCTATTGCATATACCCCTATGAGAGTACAGCTACATGGCAGCTTTTACAATTTGGGTCAAGCCAACTTAAAGTCTATGGGGGACATGTACTAAGCAGTGATAAAAGTGGAGAAGTTGCCCATGGCAACCAATCAGCTGCTCTGTATAATTTTATAGTATGCAAACTATAAATGTTACGTCAATTCTGATTGGTTGCCATGAGCAACTTCTCCACTGGCTCACTTCTCCACTTTTATTACTGCTTAGTACATGTCCCCCCCTGTAGCACATACAATCAGCACTTACGTATGTTACATTTCACATCATGGAGGTCATTCCGAGTCGTTCGCTCGGAAAATTTCTTCGCATCGCAGCGTTTTTCCGCTTAGTGCGCATGCGCAATGTCCGCACTGCGACTGCGCCAAGTAAATTTGCTATGAAGTTTGGATTTTTACTCACGGCTTTTTCTTCGCTCAGGCGATCGTAGTGTGATTGACAGGAAATGGGTGTTACTGGGCGGAAACAGGCTGGGCGAACGCTGGGTGTGTTTGTGACGTCAAACCAGGAACGACAAGCACTGAACTGATCGCAGATGCCGAGTAAGTCTGAAGCTACTCTGAAACTGCTACGAGATGTGTAATCGCAATATTGCGAATCTTTCGTTCGCAATTTTAAGAAGCTAAGATTCACTCCCAGTAGGCGGCAGCTTAGCGTGTGCAATACTGCTAAAATCGCCTTGCGAGCGAACAACTCGGAATGAGGGCCCATGTTCATGCAATATTACAGTCACACAGATCACATAGATATAACAGGGAGAGGCCAATTTTGACTTTCTGCTGGGGATAAAAGAACTTCCCAGACAAGACAACATAAATAAGAAAGGAAAATTTGCTGCATACAAAAGGGTTTATTTATGAAGAGTCTAGTTGTAAAACCGGAGACTTCTGAGTGTGTTTATGCCCGATTTTTAAAAGGGCAATGCTATACTAGCAGAGAGATCTAATAAAAGCATTGACCTTTTAAAAATTGGGTACAAAACACGCCCAGAAGTGTCAGGTTTTTCAACCCGACTCTTCGTAAATAAACCCCAGAGTTTGTTTAATAACACATAAATGTATTCTGCATGGGAAGAAATATATACTCACCCAAAGTGAACTACTGTACTAAAAACAGTGCATCAGAAACAAGGGACTCCCACTGTGGAGAGGTTTTCAATTGGCTCCGATAATTTCTGAGCTATTGAATTCGCCCCCCCTTCGTATTCAATTGTGGACCGTTTTAGCCGATTTTTAAGGCATTTTGCCAATGCCTCTTCACCTTTTTGTTTAGTGAAAAGGCAATGACGAAAAATGCCTCAAAATAGTCGAAAACGGACCACATTTTTGTCAGCGCAGGTGGGAAAACATGTGGATTGGCCGACCCACATGTTTCTCGCTCCTGTTCAATTTTTCGACATGGCAAAAAAAACCGATCCTGCTATTGAATAGGGCGAATCCCCATGCGCCTTAAAAATGTTTTTTAGCAAAAAGTGCATTTTTTCGCCTAGGCGAAAAAAAATAAGAATTTACTTACCGATAATTCTATTTCTCATAGTCCGTAGTGGATGCTGGGGACTCCAAAAGGACCATGGGAAATAGCGGCTCCGCAGGAGACTGGGCACAAAGTAAAAGCTTTAGGACTAGCTGGTGTGCACTGGCTCCTCCCCCTATGACCCTCCTCCAAGCCTCAGTTAGGATACTGTGCCCGGACAAGCGTACACAATAAGGAAGGATTTTGAATCCCGGGTAAGACTCATACCAGCCACACCAATCACACCGTACAACTTGTGATCTGAACCCAGTTAACAGCATGATAACAGAAGGAGCCTCTGAAAAGATGGCTCACAACAATAACCCGATTTTTGTAACAATAACTATGTACAAGTAATGCAGACAATCCGCACTTGGGATGGGCGCCCAGCATCCACTACGGACTATGAGAAATAGAATTATCGGTAAGTAAATTCTTATTTTCTCTAACGTCCTAGTGGATGCTGGGGAATCCGAAAGGACCATGGGGATTATACCAAAGCTCCCAAACGGGCGGGGGAGTGCGGATGACTCTGCAGCACCGAATGAGAGAACTCCAGGTCCTCCTCAGCCAGGGTATCAAATTTGTAGAATTTAGCAAACGTGTTTGCCCCTGACCAAGTAGCTGCTCGGCAAAGTTGTAAAGCCGAGACCCCTCGGGCAGCCGCCCAAGATGAGCCCACTTTCCGTGTGGAATGGGCTTTTACAGATTTTGGCTGTGGCAGGCCTGCCACAGAATGTGCAAGCTGAATTGTACTACAAATCCAACGAGCAATCGTCTGCTTAGAAGCAGGAGCACCCAGCTTGTTGGGTGCATACAGGATAAACAGCGAGTCAGATTTTCTGACTCCAGCCGTCCTGGAAACATATATTTTCAGGGCCCTGACTACGTCCAGCAACTTGGAATCCTCCAAGTCCCTAGTAGCCGCAGGCACCACAATAGGTTGGTTTAAGTGAAATGCTGAAACCACCTTAGGGAGAAATTGAGGACGAGTCCTCAATTCTGCCCTGTCCGTATGAAAAATTAGGTAAGGGCTTTTATAGGATAAAGCCGCCAATTCTGATACACGCCTGGCTGAAGCCAGGGCTAACAGCATTACCACTTTCCATGTGAGATATTTCAAGTCCACAGTGGTGAGTGGTTCAAACCAATGTGATTTTAGGAATCCCAACACTACATTGAGATCCCAAGGTGCCACTGGAGGCACAAAAGGAGGCTGTATATGCAGTACTCCCTTGACAAACGTCTGAACTTCAGGAACAGAAGCTAGTTCTTTTTGGAAGAATATCGACAGGGCCGAAATTTGAACCTTAATGGACCCTAATTTGAGGCCCATAGACAGTCCTGTTTGCAGGAAATGCAGGAATCGACCCAGTTGAAATTCCTCCGTAGGGGCCTTCCTGGCCTCGCACCACATTTACGCCAAATACGGTGATAATGTTGTACGGTTACATCCTTCCTGGCTTTGATCAGGGTAGGGATGACTTCATCCGGAATGCCTTTTTCCTTCAGGATCCGGCGTTCAACCGCCATGCCGTCAAACGCAGCCGCGGTAAGTCTTGGAACAGACATGGTCCCTGCTGGAGCAGGTCCTGTCTTAGAGGTAGAGGCCACGGGTCTTCCGTGAGCATCTCTTGAATTTCCGGGTACCAAGTCCTTCTTGGCCAATCCGGAGCCACGAGTATAGTCTTTACTCCTCTCCTTCTTATGATTCTCAGTACTTTTGGTATGAGAGGAAGAGGAGGGAACACATACACTGACCGGTACACCCACGGTGTTACCAGAGCGTCCACAGCTATTGCCTGAGGGTCCCTTATCTGTCCAGTTTTTTGTTGAGGCGAGACGCCATCATGTCCACCTTTGGTTTTTCCCAACGGTTTACAATCATGTGGAAGACTTCTGGGTGAAGTCCCCACTCCCCCGGGTGAAGATCGTGTCTGCTGAGGAAGTCTGCTTCCCAGTTGTCCACTCCCGGAATGAACACTGCTGACAGTGCTATCACATGATTTTCCGCCCAGCGAAGAATCCTTGCCACTTCCGTCATTGCCCTCCTGCTTCTTGTGCCGCCCTGTCTGTTTACGTGGGCGACTGCCGTGATGTTGTCCGACTGGATCAATACTGGCTGACCCTGAAGCAGAGGGCTTGCCTGACTTAGGGCATTGTAAATGGCCCTTAGTTCCAGGATATTTATGTGAAGTGACGTTTCCATGCTTGACCACAAGCCCTGGAAATTTTTTCCCTGTGTGACTGCTCCCCAGCCTCTCAGGCTGGCATCCGTGGTCACCAGGACCCAATCCTGAATGCCGAATCTGCGGCCCTCTAGGAGATGAGCACTCTGTAACCACCACAGGAGAGACACCCTTGTCCTTGGAGACAGGGTTATCCGCTGATGCATTTGAAGATGCGATCCGGACCATTTGTCTAGCAGATCCAACTGAAAAGTTCTTGCGTGGAATCTGCCGAATGGAATCGCTTCGTAAGAAGCCACCATCTTTCCCAGGACCCTTGTGCACTGATGCACTGACACCTGGCCTGGTCTTAGGAGGTTCCTGACTAGGTCGGATAACTCCCTGGCTTTCTCTTCCGGGAGAAACACCTTTTTCTGTACTGTGTCCAGAATCATCCCTAGGAACAGCAGACGTGTCGTCGGAATCAGCTGCGATTTTGGAATATTTAGAATCCATCCGTGCTGTCGTAGTACTATTTGAGATAGTGCTACTCTGACCTCTAACTGTTCTCTGGACCGTGCCCTTATCAGGAGATCGTCCAAGTAAGGGATAATTAAGACGCCTTTTCTTCGAAGAAGAATCATCATTTCGGCCATTACCTTGGTAAAGACCCGGGGTGCTGTGGACAATCCAAACGGCAGCGTCTGAAACTGATAGTGACAGTTCTGTACCACAAACCTGAGGTACCCTTGGTGAGAAGGGCAAATTGGGACATGGAGGTAAGCATCCTTGATGTCCAGAGACACCATGTAGTCCCCTTCTTCCAGGTTCGCTATCACTGCTCTGAGTGACTCCATCTTGAACTTGAACCTTTTTATGTAAGTGTTCAAGGCTTTCAGATTTAAAATGGGTCTCACCGAGCCGTCCGGCTTCGGTACCACAAACAGCGTGGAGTAATACCCCTTTCCCTGTTGTAGGAGGGGTACCTTGATTATCACTTGCTGGGAATACAGCTTGTGAATGGCTTCCAATACCGCCTACCTGTCGGGGGTAGACGTTGGTAAAGCAGACTTCAGGAACCGGCGAGGGGGAGACGTCTCGAATTCCAATTTGTACCCCTGAGATACTACCTGCAGGATCCAGGGGTCCACTTGCGAGTGAGCCCACTGCGCGCTGAAAATCTTGAGACGGGCCCCCACCGTACCTGAGTTCGCTTGTAAGGCCCCAGCGTCATGCTGAGGACTTGGCAGAAGCGGGGGAGGGCTTCTGTTCGTGGGAAGAAGCTGTCTGTTGCAGTCTTTTTCCCCTTCCTCTGCCCCGGGGCAGATATGAGTGGCCTTTTGCCCGCTTGCCCTTATGGGGACGAAAGGACTGAGCCTGAAAAGACGGTATCTTTTTCTGCTGCGAGGTGACTTGGGGTAAAAAGGTGGATTTCCCAGCCGTTGCCGTGGCCACCAGGTCCGATAGACCGCCCCCAAATAACTCCTCCCCTTTATACGGCAATACTTCCATATGCCGTTTGGAATCCGCATCCCCTGACCACTGTCGCGTCCATAATCCTCTTCTGGCAGAAATGGACATCGCACTTACTCTTGATGCCAGAGTGCAAATGTCTCTCTGTGCATCTCGCATATATAGGAATGCATCCTTTAAATGCTCTATAGTCAATAATATATTGTCCCTGTCCAGGGTATCAATATTTTCAGTCAGGGAATCCGACCAAAGCCACCCCAGCACTGCACATCCAGGCTGAGGCGATTGCTGGTCGCAGTATAACACCAGTATGTGTGTATATACTTTTAAGGATATTTTCCAGCCTCCTATCTGCTGGCTCCTTAAGGGCGGCCGTTTCTGGAGACGGTAACGCCACTTGTTTTGATAAGCGTGTGAGCGCCTTATCTACCCTAGGGGGTGTTTTTTGTCGGGGGTAACCCACGCTTCATCACACACTTCATTCAATTCATCTGATTCAGGAAAAACTACGGGTAGTTTTTTCACACCCCACATAATACCCCTTTTCGTGGTACTTGCAGTATCAGAGATGTGCAAAACCTCCTTCATTGCCGTGATCATGTAACGTGTGGCCCTACTGGAAAATACGTTTGTTTCTTCACCGTCGACACTGGAGTCAGTGTCTGGGTCCGTGTCGACCCACTGAGGTAACGGGCGTTTTATAGCCCCTGACGGTGTTTGAGACGCCTGGACAGGCACTAACTGAGCTGCCGGCTGTCTCATGTCGTCAACAGTTTTCTGTAACGTGCCGACACTGTCACGTAATTCCTTAATTACGGCCATCCATTCAGGTGTCGACTCCCTAGGGGGTGACATCACCATTATAGGCAATTGCTCCGCCTCCACATCATTTTCCTCCTCATACATGTCGACACACCCGTACCGACACCCAGCACACACACAGGGAATGCTCTGATAGAGGACAGGACCCCACTTAGCCCCTTGGGGAGACAGAGGGAGAGTTTGCCAGCACACACCAGAGCGCTATATATGTATAGGGACAACCTTACAATAAGTGTCTATCCCTTATAGCTGCTTATATCTGTTATTTTGCCAAATAAGTGCCCCCCTCTCTTTTTTACCCTGTTTCTGTAGTGCAGGATGCAGGGGAGATTCTGGGAGCCTTCCTACCAGCGGAGCTGTGTGGGAAAAATGGCGCTGTGTGCTGAGGAGATAGGCCCCGCCCCCTTCACGGCGGGCTCTTCTCCCGCTTTTTTCTGGAAAACTGGCAGGGGTTAAATACATCCATATAGCCCAGGAGCTATATGTGATGTATTTTTTGCCAAATAAGGTAAATTCATTGCTTCCCAGGGCGCCCCCCCCCCCAGCGCCCTGCACCCTCATTGACCGAAGTGTGAAGTGTGCTGAGAGCAATGGCGCACAGCTGCAGTGCTGTGCGCTACCTTATGAAGACAGGAAAGTCTTCTGCCGCCGATTTATGGACCTCTTCTTGCTTCAGCATCTGTAAGGGGGCCGGCGGCGCGGCTCCGGGACCCATCCATGGCTGGGCCTGTGATCGTCCCTCTGGAGCTAATGTCCAGTAGCCAAGAAGCCCAATCCACTCTGCACGCAGGTGAGTTCGCTTCTTCTCCCCTTAGTCCCACGCTGCAGTGAGCCTGTTGCCAGCAGGACTCACTGAAAATAAAAAAACCTAAGTATACTTTTACTTCTAAGCAGCTCAGGAGAGCCACCTAGATTGCACCCTTCTCGGCCGGGCACAAAGATCTAACTGAGGCTTGGAGGAGGGTCATAGGGGAGGAGCCAGTGCACACCAGCTAGTCCTAAAGCTTTTACTTTGTGCCCAGTCTCCTGCGGAGCCGCTATTCCCCATGGTCCTTTCGGAGTCCCCAGCATCCACTAGGACGTTAGAGAAACTTACCTAATTGAATACCCCCCCTGTATCTCTAAACCACTAAAGGGGCAGATATACTAAGCTTTGGGGAGTAATAAAGTAGATAGATATAAAGTACAGGCCAAACAGTACCTAACTGTAATTTCTCTGACACAGCCTGTAACATGGCAGTTGGAGCTGATTGGCTGGTACTTTATCATTCTCCACTGTATAGTACATCTGCCCATTTATGTCAATAGATGAGAAACTGCATTTTATTTTAGTACCTACTTATGTTGCTAGTAGGAAAAATAAACAAATAAAAATGACAAACTGGGGTACATAACTGCAATTATGTTAGTTCCTAAATTAAGGTGTGAGAAGTAGGGCAGTTTCCATCCAGTCCAGCGTTTATAACCTGAATAAAGCATACTTCTGTTTTTGTGTTTATTGGGCCAGATTTAGAGATGTACGCAAAGCCAATGGTTTGCATACAACTTTGATGTTTTGAGGTCTGTGTCGACGGTCACAGTGACCCCTAAGCTGCAGTATCATCTACATCAGTGGTGGCCAACGCGTGGCTCTTGAGCCACATGCGGCTCTTTCTTTATTCAAATGTGGCTCCCAACACTCAAAGTCACGTGACCACAAGAGATCTGTAAACTGCTGCACTCCAGCCAGACATGCAGCAGCACTGCGTAGACTGAGCACTGAGGGAGCCAAATACACATGGGGGAGCTGGCTGGAGTGACACAGGCGGGTGCTGGCTGGAGTGACACATGGGGGAACTGAAGTGTATTATGTGAATCTGGCTTTTCAGTATATTTTATGCGGATCTGACTTTTTAAATTATTTGAAGTAGAAGTGGTTTTTTCATTGTATTTTATGTTGGATCTGGCTTTTTCAATGTATTTTATACCAGGGGTGTGGCCTAGCAGGCACAAGGTCACACCCCATTTTTGCAAGTGCGCCTTCGGCTCGAAGTCAGCTCTTTGATGTACCTAAAAAAACAACCCTGATCCAGGCGCTAATTTGTTAATTGTATTATTTACTCTTAATTTGAGATTTATAAATTTAGAGCTGCAATCTTTGTCCAGCTGTACCTGTGTACGTACAGCTAAAACTTGATCAAAACACTGATCAAGAAGCTACACAAGAAAAAAGAAAAGTGACTGATTGCGCTATTTCTCCAGGTGCGTATATGAATAAAAACACGTGTTTTTCACTTCTCTGGTGTTTATTTTAGTACAAACGTTATATCTCATACAACAATATAATAAAAAATTAAGTATGCATACTCATTAGGGGCACATTCTAAAAAATTATTTTATAATAATAAAAATGATGATATTTCTCTGTTTTAGACATCCAGTGCTCAAATCTATCAGAGACAATTAATAGTTACACTCCTGGATTAAAATGCAACATAATTTATGTATCCACAACGTTTAAACTGTGATTTTCCAAGGTGAAAACTCCGTTCTCTGTTTAAAGACACAGTTTCCACAACATTGAATATTGCTTATCTTCGTTGTATTAGAACTCAGACTTTAGCATAGGACCACAGTTCTCATTCATATAATTGCAAAGTCCATAGACTGACAGTTTCTAAATAGAGCCGCTTACCACCGTGTCCGTGGATGCAGACGTGATGGGGAGATCCTCGCCGTGCACAGCGATGCTGGTTTGCTTTCCTTCTCCCCGTCCGTCCTCCGTGGTGGTAGCGGTGCTGGATGGTTTCTAACCCTCAACGTGAGTGGGGCCGCTTGTATGTGGACAATTTTCAGAATAGACTCTCCACCTTGCTAGCCGCGTCTCCTTTGATTGCAGTTCAGCTGGAGCGGCAGGTGTGTAGGAGGTCTCGTTGGTTGTCCTTAGCTCCCAATCCGGCAGGGTTGATCCCAAACAATGTCGCTGATCACTTGGGGAAGCACCTGTGTGCGAAACGCGTTAGAGAATTGCCTTTCACCCTGCCAAGTGATCAGCGACATTGTTTGGGATCAACCCTGCCGGATTGGGAGCTAAGGACAACCAACGAGACCTCCTACACACCTGCCGCTCCAGCTGAACTGCAATCAAAGGAGACGCGGCTAGCAAGGTGGAGAGTCTATTCTGAAAATTGTCCACATACAAGCGGCCCCACTCACGTTGAGGGTTAGAAACCATCCAGCACCGCTACCACCACGGAGGACGGACGGGGAGAAGGAAAGCAAACCAGCATCGCTGTGCACGGCGAGGATCTCCCCATCACGTCTGCATCCACGGACACGGTGGTAAGCGGCTCTATTTAGAAACTGTCAGTCTATGGACTTTGCAATTATATGAATGAGAACTGTGGTCCTATGCTAAAGTCTGAGTTCTAATACAACGAAGATAAGCAATATTCAATGTTGTGGAAACTGTGTCTTTAAACAGAGAACGGAGTTTTCACCTTGGAAAATCACAGTTTAAACGTTGTGGATACATAAATTATGTTGCATTTTAATCCAGGAGTGTAACTATTAATTGTCTCTGATAGATTTGAGCACTGGATGTCTAAAACAGAGAAATATCATCATTTTTATTATTATAAAATAATTTTTTAGAATGTGCCCCTAATGAGTATGCATACTTAATTTTTTATTATATTGTTGTATGAGATATAACGTTTGTACTAAAATAAACACCAGAGAAGTGAAAAACACGTGTTTTTATTCATATACGCACCTGGAGAAATAGCGCAATCAGTCACTTTTCTTTTTTCTTTGATGTACCTAACAAGATTTCTTGGCTCTTTGTCTCTGACCGGTTGGCCACCCCTGATCTACATGCCGAGGCTGTTTTGGGGTAGGGAAGGGACGGGACAGAGTTCCAGTGGCGTGTTGAGGCCAGTGGCTGCATCCTTGGATGTAGCTTCACTAGCCCTGCCTGAGTGAAAACACCAACCACCCAGAGTAACCTGAGGGTTTTCAAATGACCAATGTTCACAGAGAATGAACCAGTGCTGCATCTTCGGATGCAGCATGGGATCACAAAGTCGGAAAGAGGGGTCTATGCAGAGCCGGCCCTAACCAATATGATGCCCTAGGCAAGATTTTGGCTGGTGCCCCCTACCACCGCCGCTAGTTCTGCAGGACATGCCTGGCATGAGTCAGCTGGCAGCTCCGCTAACGTTGGGGCACCTTTTGTTTCTGAAAATGCATCTTATTTGCATTACTATGTGGCTAGGATGCACAAGCAGCTTTTGCCGATAAAAATGATATGCAGCATGCCTATATTCTGTGTGCGACTGCGGCTGTATCTGCATACGAAATGCTACATTACAGTGATTTCCACAGAATATAGGCATGCCGCATATAATTTTAATCAGCAGAAGCTGCTGGTGCCCCTAAGCATACCAAATGCCCTAGGTATTAACCTAGTTTGCCTATGCCTAGGGCCGGCTCTGGGTCTATGTACACAAGACACCTCCTGCTGCTTCTAAATATCTTAGCACAGCAGTAGCACCCATCTCTGAATCTGGACCATTGTGTATAAATGATGGGCATGTACAGAGAATATATAGTTGCACAAATTTAAAGAACAAATAGAACTATAATGATGACCTCTCTATATTTTGAACATTTATGCCATATTTCTTATTTGATGTGGTATATAAATGATACTTATAATTTATGGATGGCCAGACCTTCCTTTATGCAAAATGAGAAAAAGAGGCGGTGGAGCAGAGGTCGTGCATAGACTCAGCTGAGGAACCAGTTTACAAAATAAAAGTGAACTGGACTGAAATAATTATTAAGTATTTGCTCATTCCTCTCACACAGCATCCAAGATGTATATAATATTATTCAGGTTAATACAGGGCATATGGAGCACAGTAGTGCAACACAGGGTAATAGCGGGCATGCTCAGCACAGAAGTGAAACACAGAATTAATCAATTAAGCTAAATCACTGATGATTAGAAGCTGTAAACTCCCTTGCCTCTCATAGACCGTGGATGAAGCTGAAAATAATTAGAGGATGCCAGGAAACTCTGACACAGACAGCACAATGGGCTGATGAGTGAGTTCACATAAAAGGGTTTAATGGACTTATTTATTAGCATTCCACCATTCAGCATTTTTCCATTAAAAAAAAAAAAAAACAATTCTAACAGCTAACAGTTATTAATTACTTATGTGCAAAATACAGCCATAAAAACAGAAGACCCTTTGTGTGGATATATTGTTCCTTTCTCAGCTCAGATTGCTCAGCAATGTGTTCACATGGATGGATGGATATTTGTAGTCACAAACAAATAAGCAAAGAGTTACCAAATAATCTAGACATTGGGTGAAAATGTAATAACCTGCGAGTTGCAGGGATGGCGGTCATTAGGTCGACATGCATTAGGTCAACATGCATTGGGTCGACACACATTAACTCGACATGATCATTAGGTCGACATGGGAAAATAAGAATTTACTCACCGGTAATTCTATTTCTCATAGTCCGTAGCGGATGCTGGGACTCCGTAAGGACCATGGGGAATAGCGGCTCCGCAGGAGACTGGGCACAACTAAAAGAAAGCTTTAGACTACTGGTATGCACTGGCTCCTCCCACTATGACCCTCCTCCAGACTTCAGTTAGGATACTGTGCCCGGAAGAGCTGACACAATAAGGAAGGATTTTGAATCCCGGGTAAGACTCATACCAGCCACACCAATCACACCGTATAACTCGTGATACAATACCCAGTTAACAGTATGATAACAACTGAGCCTCTCAACAGATGGCTCAACAATAACCCTTTAGTTAAACAATAACTATATACAAGTATTGCAGACAATCCGCACTTGGGATGGGGGCGCCCAGCATCCACTACGGACTATGAGAAATAGAATTACCGGTGAGTAAATTCTTATTTTCTCTGACGTCCTAAGTGGATGCTGGGACTCCGTAAGGACCATGGGGATTATACCAAAGCTCCGAAACGGGCGGGAGAGTGCGGATGACTCTGCAGCACCGAATGGGCAAACTCTAGGTCCTCCTCAGCCAGGGTGTCAAACTTGTAGAATTTAGCAAATGTGTTTGACCCCGACCAAGTAGCTGCTCGGCAAAGTTGTAGAGCCGAGACCCCACGGGCAGCCGCCCAAGAAGAGCCCACCTTCATCGTGGAATGGGCCTTCACTGATTTAGGATGCGGCAGTCCAGCCGCAGAATGTGCAAGCTGAATCGTACTACAGATCCAGCGAGCAATAGTCTGCTTTGAAGCAGGTGCACCCAACTTGTTGGGCGCATACAGGATAAACAGCGAGTCAGTCTTTCTGACTCCAGCTGTCCTGGAAACATAAACTTTCAGGGCCCTGACTACGTCCAACAACTTGGAAGCCTCCAAGTCTTTAGTAGCCGCAGGCACCACGATAGGTTGGTTCAGATGAAAGGCTGATACCACCTTAGGGAGAAATTGGGGACGAGTCCTCAATTCTGCCCTATCCATATGGAAAATCAGATAAGGGCTTTTACATGACAAAGCCGCCAATTCTGATACACGCCTGGCCAAAGCCAACAACATGACCACTTTCCACGTGAGATACTTCAATTCCACGGTTTTAAGTGGCTCAAACCAATGTGACTTTAGGAAATCCAACACCATGGTGAGATCCCAAGGTGCCACTGGAGGCACAAAAGGGGGCTGAATATGCAGCACTCCCTTAACAAAAGTTTGAACTTCAGGTAGTGAAGCCAGTTCTCTCTGGAAGAAAATCGATAGAGCCGAAATCTGGACCTTAATGGAACCCAATTTTAGGCCCATAGTCACCCCTGACTGTAGGAAGTGCAGGAAACGGCCCAGCTGAAATTCCTCCGTTGGGGCCTTCCTGGCCTCACACCACGCAACATATTTTCGCCATATGCGGTGATAATGGTTTGCGGTTACTTCTTTCCTAGCTTTAATCAGCGTAGGAATGACTTCCTCCGGAATGCCCTTTTCCTTCAGGATTCGGTGTTCAACCGCCATGCCGTCAAACGCAGCCGCGTTAAGTCTTGGAACAGACAGGGCCCCTGCTGCAGCAGGTCCTGTCTGAGCGGCAGAGGCCATGAGTCCTCTGAAATCATTTCTTGAAGTTCCGGGTACCAAGCTCTTCTTGGCCAATCCGTAACAATGAGTATAGTTCTTACTCCTCTTCTCCTTATTATCCTCAGCACCTTTGGTATGAGAGGAAGAGGAGGGAACACATAAACCGACCGGTACACCCACGGTGTCACTAGAACGTCTACAGCTATCGCCTGCGGGTCCCTTGACCTGGCGCAATATCTTTCTAGCTTTTTGTTTAGGCGGGACGCCATCATGTCCACCTGTGGCCTCTCCCAACGGTTTACAATCAGTTGGAAGACTTCTGGATGAAGTCCCCACTCTCCCGGGTGGAGGTCGTGCCTGCTGAGGAAGTCTGCTTCCCAGTTGTCCACTCCCGGAATGAACACTGCTGACAGTGCTAACACGTGATTTTCCGCCCATCGGAGAATCCTTGTGGCTTCTGCCATCGCCGTCCTGCTTCTTGTGCCGCCCTGTCGGTTTACATGGGCGACCGCCGTGATGTTGTCTGACTGGATCAGTACCGGCTGGTTTTGAAGCAGGGGTTTTGCCTGACTTAGGGCATTGTAAATGGCATTCAGTTCCAGAATATTTATGTGTAGGGAAGTCTCCTGACTTGACCAAAGTCCTTGGAAGTTTCTTCCCTGTGTGACTGCCCCCCAGCCTCGAAGGCTGGCATCCGTGGTAACCAGGACCCAGTCCTGTATGCCGAATCTGTGGCCCTCTTGAAGATGAGCACTCTGCAGCCACCACAGCAGAGACACCCTGGTCCTTGGAGACAGGGTTATCAGACGATGCATCTGAAGATGCGATCCGGACCACTTGTCCAACAGGTCCCACTGAAGGTTCTTGCATGAAACCTGCCGAATGGAATTGCTTCGTAGGAAGCTACCATCTTTGCCAGGATCCGCGTCCAGTGATGCACCGACACCTGTTTTGGTTTTAGGAGGCCTCTGACTAGAGATGACAGCTCCTTGGCCTTCTCCTCCGGGAGAAACACTTTTTTCTGTTCTGTGTCCAGAACCATCCCCAGGAACAGTAGACGTGTCGTAGGGACCAGCTGTGACTTTGGAATATTTAGAATCCAGCCGTGCTGTTGTAGCACCTCCCGAGATAGTGCTACCCCGACCAACAACTGCTCCCTGGACCTCGCCTTTATCAGGAGATCGTCCAAGTACGGGATAATTAAAACTCCCTTCTTTCGAAGGAGTATCATCATTTCGGCCATTACCTTGGTAAAGACCCTCGGAGCCGTGGATAGACCGAACGGCAACGTCTGGAATTGGTAATGACAATCCTGTACCACAAATCTGAGGTACTCCTGGTGAGGATGGTAAATGGGGACATGCAGGTAAGCATCCTTGATGTCCAGTGATACCATGTAATCCCCCTCGTCCAGGCTTGCAATAACCGCCCTGAGCGATTCCATCTTGAACTTGAATTTTTTTATATATGTGTTCAAGGATTTCAAATTTAAAATGGGTCTCACCGAACCGTCCGGTTTCGGTACCACAAACATTGTGGAGTAGTAACCCCGTCCTTGTTGAAGTAGGGGCACCTTTACTATCACCTGCTGGTAATACAGCTTGTGAATTGCCTCTATCACTGCCTCCCTGCCTGAGGGAGTTGTTGGCAAGGCAGATTTGAGGAAACGGCGAGGGGGAGACGTCTCGAATTCCAGCTTGTACCCCTGAGATACTACTTGAAAGATCCAGGGATCCACCCGTGAGCGAGCCCACTGATCGCTGAAATTTTTGAGACGGGCCCCCACCGTACCTGGCTCTGCCTGTGGAGCCCCAGCGTCATGCGGCGGACTTAGAAGAAGCGGGGGAGGACTTTTGCTCCTGGGAACTGGCTGTATGCTGCAGCTTTTTCCCTCTACCTCTGCCTCTGGGCAGAAAGGACGCGCCTTTAACCCGCTTGCCCTTATGGGGCCGAAAGGACTGTACCTGATAATACGGTGCTTTCTTTGGCTGTGAGGGAACATGGGGTAAAAATGCAGACTTCCCAAACTAGGTCCGAGAGACCATCCCCGAACAACTCCTCACCTTTATAAGGCAATACTTCCATGTGCCTTTTTGAGTCTGCATCACCACCTGTCCACTGCCGAGTCCATAACCCTCTCCTGGCAGAAATGGAGATTGCACTTATTTTAGATGCCAGCCGGCAAATATCCCTCTGTGCATCTCTCATATATAAGACTGCGTCTTTAATATGCTCTACGGTTAGCAATATAGTGTCCCTGTCTAGGGTTTCAATATTTTCCGACAGGGAATCGGACCACGCAGCTGCAGCACTGCACATCCATGCTGAAGCAATAGCTGGTCTCAGTATAATACCTGTGTGTGTATATACAGACTTCAGGATAGCCTCCTGCTTTCTATCAGCAGAGTCCTTTAGGGCGGCCGTATCCGGAGACGGTAGTGCCACCTTCTTTGACAAGCGTGTGAGCGCTTTATCCACCCTAGGGGATGCTTCCCAACGTGACCTATCCTCTGGCGGGAAGGGGTACGTCATTAGTAACCTTTTAGAAATTACTAGTTTCTTATCGGGGGAAGCCCACGCTTCTTCACATACTTCATTTAATTCCTCAGATGGAGGAAAAACTACTGGTAGTTTTTTCTCTCCAAACATAATACCCTTTTTTGTGGTACCGGGGGTAACATCAGAAATGTGCAACACATTTTTCATTGCCTCAATCATGTAACGTGTGGCCCTATTGGAAGTTACATTAGTCTCATCGTCGTCGACACTGGAGTCGGTATCCGTGTCGACATCTGTGTCTGCCATCTGAGGTAGCGGGCGTTTTAGAGCCCCTGATGGCTTTTGAGACGCCTGGGCAGGCACAGGCTGAGAAGCCGGCTGTCCCATATTTGGTATGTCGTCAAACCTTTTATGTAAGGAGTCGACACTGTCACGTAGTTCCTTCCACATAACCATCCACTCAGGTGTCGGCCCCGCAGGGGGTGACATCACATTTATAGGCATCTGCTCCGCCTCCACATAAGCCTCCTCATCAAACATGTCGACACAGCCGTACCGACACACCGGATACACACAGGGAATGCTCTGACAGAGGACAGGACCCCACAAAGCCCTTTGGGGAGACAGAGAGAGAGTATGCCAGCACACACCAGAGCGCTATATAACACAGGGATCCCACTATAAATGAGAGTTTTTCCCCTTATAGCTGCTTATATTATATATACTGCGCCTAAATTTAGTGCCCCCCCTCTCTTTTTTACCCTTATGTAGCTTGACACTGCAGGGGAGAGCCAGGGAGCGTCCTTCCAGCGGAGCTGTGAGGGAAAAATGGCGCCAGTGTGCTGAGGGAGATAGCCCCGCCCCTTTTCCGGCGGACTTATCCTGCTTTTTCTGGAATTCTGGCAGGGGTATTTTTACACCTATATAGCCTTCCTGACTATATATGGTGTAGATTTGTCAGCCAAGGTGTCTTATATTGCCCTCAGGGCGCCCCCCCCCCCCAGAGCCCTGCACCCATCAGTGACCGGAGTGTGAGGTGTGCATGAGGAGCAATGGCGCACAGCTGCAGTGCTGTGCGCTACCTTGTTGAAGACAGAAGTCTTCTGCCGCCGATTTTCCGGAACACTTCTTGCTTCTGGCTCTGTAAGGGGGCCGGCGGCGCGGCTCCGGGACCGAACGATCGAGGTCGGGTCCTGTGTTCGATCCCTCTGGAGCTAATGGTGTCCAGTAGCCTAAGAAGCCCAAGCTACTTCCAGTCAGGTAGGTTCGCTTCTTCTCCCCTTAGTCCCTCGCTGCAGTGAGAGTCTGTTGCCAGCAGATCTCACTGTAAAATAAAAACCTAAATATACTTTCTTTCTAGGAGCTTAGGAGAGCCCCTAGTGTGCATCCAGCTCAGCCGGGCACAAGATTCTAACTGAAGTCTGGAGGAGGGTCATAGTGGGAGGAGCCAGTGCACACCAGTAGTCTAAAGCTTTCTTTTAGTTGTGCCCAGTCTCCTGCGGAGCCGCTATTCCCCATGGTCCTTACGGAGTCCCAGCATCCACTTAGGACGTCAGAGAAAAGTTCATGAGTTTTCACCATTTTTTTTCTTTTGACCTTTCATACTTGATGATCCACGTGGACTACAGTTGGGAATGGTAACCTGTGCCAAGCGCAGCGAGGCACCTTGCCCGAAGCATGGCGAGCGACGAGGGGACATGGTGCACTAATTGGGGTTCCCCGTCACTTTACGAAGAAAACAACACCAAAAACAGTCACAAACCTCATCGACCTTTTTCCATGTCGACCCAATGCATGTCGACCCAATGCACCACACCCAGTTGCAGGCTGTGTAGGAGTTTGTGAGAGTCTGCCCGTATAGTTAAAGCGGCCATCACTTCCACGGCAAAACCAGATTAGTTTTGCCTTGGAAATGATTGCAGTTTTAAATATACAGGCAGGCTCACACAAACTCCCGCGCAGCCTGCAACTCGCAGACTATTACATTTCGCCCATCATGTCCAAGGCCAAAGTCAGTAACATGCAGTTAGTAATGTATCAAGTTTAATTCCAAGAGCAATCAAAAGTCCACACCAAGGGTATAGGAATAATTGTCTGTAGCAAGCAATGATAAGTGGAGCCCTGTTAAATTGAAAAAAAATAAAAAAATAAAAATTATATATTTATATATATATATATATATATATATATATATATATATATATATATATATATATATATATTAATTTAAAATCTATATTATTATAACAACAACAACACATATAGTAGTGGGCAAAATTGTGGAAACCTTTCATAAAATGTGCATTTTTGAAGTTTAACAGCTTATTAGCACCAAGATAGTTTAGTATTATACAAAAAAGCACACATAATTACAATGGCAATTTAATTTAGAACATAATGCATCATACAATGAACTTTCTAACACAATTTTAAAATTTCCATAAGTTATATATACTGGACTGAATAAGGGGTATATTCAATTGCGGTCGAATTCCGGCGTGAATTCGACAGGCACCCTCCAGCCGGGACCCAAATTCAACATATTCAATAAATAACAGATTCGACAGCCCCCCCTGTCGAAAAACGGAACAATTGACGAATAGTGGGCGGCCTGGATTCGACTTCATGGACATCACAAAAGTGTTCAATAAATCCTGAAAAAAATTGAGTGGGGTCCCCCCTCCTAAGCATAACCAGCCTCGGGCTCTTTGAGCCGGTCCCGGTTGTAAACATACGGGGGGGGGGGGGGGGGGGGGGGGATTTACTGTGGTTCCCCCATATTTAAACAACCAGCACCGGGCTCTGTGCCTGGTCCTGGTGAAAAAAAAACGGGGGACAAAAAACGTAGGGGTCCCCCGTATTTTTTCCACCAGCACCGGGCTCCACTAGTCAGAGAGATAATGCCACAGCCGGGGGACACTTTTATATAGGTCCCTGCGGCCGTGGCATTAAATCCCCAACTAATCAACCCCGGCTGGGGTACCCTGGAGGAGTGGTGACCCCTTAAATAAAGCCCCCCCCCCTCCAGCCACCCAAGGGCCAGGGGTGAAGCTCGAGGCTGTCCCCCCCCATCCAAGGGCGGTGGATAGGTGGCTGATAGCCTTTTGTGACAAAAAAAAAAGAGAATATTGTTTTTTGTAGCAGAACCACAAATCCCAGCAAGCCTCCCCTGCAAGCTGGTACTTGGAGAACCACAAGTACCAGCATGCAGGGGGGGAAACGGGCCCGCTGGTACCTGTAGTTCTACTACAAAAAAAATAACCCCCCCCAAAAAAACACAACGCACACCGTGATAGTACAACTTTATTACATACATGCACACATACTTACCTATGTTGACACGAAGCAGTCGGTCCTCTTCTCCAGTAGAATCCAGGGGTACCTGTAAATAAAATTATACTCACAAACAATCCTGTGTAGATCGGTCCTCTTCTTGTTTGTAATCCAGAGACTTGGTTAAAAAAAAACGAAGAACCCGAACCATGCACTGAAAGGGGTTCCATGTTTACACATGGGACCCCTTTCCCCGACTGGCGGGACCCCCCCGTGACTGCTGTCAAAAAGGGTCCCTTCAGCCAATCAGGGAGCGCCACGTCATGGCACTCTCCTGATTGGCTGTGCGCGCCTGAACTGTCAGGCGGCGCACTGGAAATACAATGTAGCGCATAGACACTCCATTGTATCCAATAGTGGGAACTTTGCGGTCTGCAGTAGACCGCGAGGTTAAGTGGGGCCAACCACAAGAGTGACCCCACTTAACCTCGCGCTCTACCGCAGATCGCAAAGTTCCCACCATTAGATATAATGGAGCGCCTATGCGCTACATTGCATCTCCAGTGCACCGCCTGACAGTTCAGACGTGCACAGCCAATCAGGAGAGTGCCATGACGTGGCGCTCCCTGATTGGCTGAAGGGACCCTCTTTGACAGCAGTCACGGGGGTCCCGCCAGTCAGGGAAAGGGGTCCCATGTGTAAACATGAGACCCCTTTCAGTGCGTGGATCGGGTTTTTCGTTTTTTTATTTTAACAAGTCCCTGGATTACAAACTTAAAGAAGAGGACCGATCTACACTGGATTGTTGGGAGTATAATTTTATTTACAGGTACCCCTGGATTCTACTGGAGACGAGGACCGACTCCAGTAGTCACAAAAGGCTATCAGCCCCCCATCCGCCGCCCTTGGATGGGGGGAGGGCAGCCTCGGGCTTCACCCCTGGGTGGCTTGAGGGGGGGACCCCTTGATTTAAGGGGTCCCCACTCCTGCAGGGTACCCCGGCCAGGGGTGACTAGTTGGGGATTTAATGCCAGGGCTGCAGGGACCTATATAAAAGTGTCCTCCGGCTGTGGCATTATCTCTGACTAGTAGAGCCCAGTGCTGGTGTTAAAAATACGGGGGACCCCTATGTGTTATGTCCCCCATATTTTTTGCACCAGGACCAGGCGCAGAGCCCGGTGCTGGTTGTTAAAATATGGGGGAACCCCTGTCAATTTTTCCCCCGTATTTTTACAACCAGGACCGTCTCAAAGAGCCCAAGGCTGGTTATGCTTAGGAGGGGGACCCCACGCAATTTTTTTCAGGATTTTTAACACTTTCAACACCCCTTCCAACTGAAAAACATGCACTGATCTCTCCATATTATCAGTCAAAAAAAAAAAATATCTTTAACAAAAATAAAAAAAATTTGATTAAATAGTACTTGTGGTTCATAAATAGACAAAACAAGTAGATAATCCCTTCAAATATAAATAGATATGCTATTAGCAATCAAAAAAGCACCAAAAAAAATAAGTTTTTTTAAAAATTTATTAGATCACGACAGAAAAATGAGGCGGAATGAAATTGACGAAATGACTGTCGAAAAGCACCGTTGTCGAATCAACATTCTTCAATTTAATATACTTTTGTCGAAAAGCCGCATTTTTAACATTGCGTATATGTCGAATTGCAAAAAGTCGAATTGCAAAAAGTCGAAAATGAAACGGCAGGTTTTTTGTCGAAAAGTACTGTATTGAATTGTCGAATCACATTCGACAGGTTTTTTTTTGTGTCGAAAATGACCCGTTTTTAAACAATTTCGTCAATTCGACTGCAATTGAATATGCCCCTAAAAGTACATTTCATAGTTTCGTACAAGGGCCCTCATTCCGAGTTGTTCGCTCGCAAGCTGCTTTTAGCAGCTTTGCACACGCTAAGCCGCCGCCTACTGGGAGTGAATCTTAGCATAGTAAAATTGCGAACGAAAGATTCGCAATATTGCGAAAAGACTTCTCTGTGCAGTTTCTGAGTAGCTCGAGACTTACTCTGCCAGTGCGATCAGTTCAGTGCTTGTCGTTCCTGGTTTGACGTCACAAACACACCCAGCGTTCGCCCAGACACTCCTCCGTTTCTCCAGCCACTCCCGCGTTTTTCCCAGAAACGGTAGCGTTTTTTCACACACTCCCATAAAACGGCCAGTTTCCGCCCAGAAACACCCACTTCCTGTCAATCACATTACGATCACCAGAACGAAGAAAAAACCTCGTAATGCCGTGAGTAAAATTCCTAACTGCATAGCAAATTTACTTGGCGCAGTCGCACTGCGGACATTGCGCATGCGCATTGGCGACTAATTGCTCCGTTGCGAGAAAAAAATAACGAGCTAACAACTCGGAATGACCCCCAATATTTATTAGTACTTCGTCGGGAAGCCTTTTGCAGCAGTTACATACCTCCCAACATTGGTGGCCAGTGGGTCAGGAAGCGCGCCAACATCAGAAAAGGGGTGGAGCCTGGGGAAAAGGGGCAGAGCCTTGTGTCACTCTTTTCAGTCACTGGGGGGGAGCATGCCCAGCATTTTGTTATGCTGGGCTGCCCCAGGCTCTCTCTGGACCGAGTAAAGATGCTGTGTGCATGCGCACAGCATCTATTCACCCATTGCTTACCCACTACTCTGCATAGTTTGTGCTCCCCCCAACTGCTGCCCCCTCCCCACTGCGGGACACTCATGCATTTGTTGCTATTTAAAGTGCCATTGATCACAAAAATTCGTCCCACATTTTTTACGTTCATACATCCCCAAAGTATAACACTAACTGGATGCTTCACAGTAGGCGTTGTGCACACAGGTAGCAAATTTTCTCCAATTCTTCTGCGGACATATTCAATGCCATCACTACCAAATATGAATATTCTGGTTTTGTCACTCCCGAGGACACTGTTCCATTGTTCTTCTGACCAATTAATATGCTTTTTGGCCCATTCTAATCTTTTCTGTCTTTGTTTGAGAGATAAAAGTGACTTTTTCCTTGGGATTCTGGCATTTAATCCAAAATATTGAAGTCTGCATTAAACAGTCCTGCCACTGGTGTTACACCACATTCATGTAAATCATTTTGGATTGCCTCACACGATTTTCTTCAATCACTCAAGCAGTTTTTTTTTATTCTTCTATCATAGCATGGTGTTGTGGATCTTTTCTTACCTTTACCAGTTTGGTTTTGAATGGACAGAGTCTGTTGATACTTATTCCACAGTTTTGCAGTTCCTCCTTTATTTATGTTGCCACCTACTTTACTTATTTTGTTGTGTTACCTTCTTCATGTAAAATAATTATTTTGTATGTCTTTCTAAGTGACCAGTCAGCTCTCTCTACTTTGCTTGTCATCCTAAATAAGTTACACAGCTTACTTCAGGAAATGAAAGTAAAAAATGCATAAAAAATAGTATTTTACTTACCGGTAAATCTATTTCTCGTAGTCCGTAGAGGATGCTGGGGACTCCGTAAGGACCATGGGGAATAGACGGGCTCCGCAGGAGATAGGGCACTTTAAGAAAGCTTTGGATTCTGGGTGTGCACTGGGTCCTCCCTCTATGTCCCTCCTCCAGACCTCAGTTAGAGAAACTGTGCCCAGAGGATATGAACAGTACGAGGAAAGGATTTATGTAACCGAAGGGCGAGATTCATACCAGCCACACCAATCACACCGTATAACTTGTGATAAACTACCCAGTTAACAGTATGAACAAGTAACATAGCCTCGGTTCAAGACCGACCAACTATAACATAACCCTTATGTAAGCAATAACTATATACAAGTCTTGCAGAAGAAGTCCGCACTTGGGACGGGCGCCCAGCATCCTCTATGGACTACGAGAAATAGATTTACCGGTAAGTAAAATCCTATTTTCTCTAACGTCCTAGAGGATGCTGGGGACTCCGTAAGGACCATGGGGATTATACCAAAGCTCCCAAACGGACGGAAGAGTGCGGATGACTCTGCAGCACCGATTGAGCAAACAGGAGGTCCTCCTCAGCCAGGGTATCAAACTTATAGAACTTTGCAAAGGTGTTTGACCCCGACCAAGTAGCAGCTCGGCACAGTTGTAGTGCCGAAACCGCTCGGGCAGCCACCCAAGAAGAGCCCACCTTCCTAGTGGAATGGGCCTTAACAGATTTAGGCAATGGCAATCCTGCCGTAGAATGCGCCTGCTGAATCGTGTTACAGATCCAGAGAGAAATTGTCTGCTTTGAAGCAGGAGCGCCAACCTTGTTGGCCGCATACAGAACAAACCCAGTTTCAGTCTACCTGATCCTAGCTGTTCTGGTCACGTAAATCTTCAAAGCCCTGACCACATCCAGGGACTCGGAGTCCTCCAAGTCCCGTGTAGCCACAGGCAAGACAATAGGTTGGTTCATATGAAAAGATGAGACCACCTTGGGCAGAAATTGAGAACGAGTCCTCAACTCTGCCCTATCCACGTGAAAAATCAGGTATGGGCTTTTATATGATAAAGCCGCTAATTCCGAAACACGCCTTGCAGAAGCGAAGGCCAACAACATGACCACTTTCCAAGTGAGGTATTTCAACTCCACTGTTTTGAGTGGTTCAAACCAAGGTGACTTGAGGAAACTTAATACCACGTTAAGATCCCAAGGTGCCACCGGAGGTACAAAGGGAGGCTGAATATGCAGCACTCCCTTCACAAAAGTCTGTACTTCAGGAAGAGAAGCCAATTCTTTTTGAAAGAAAATGGATAAGGCCAAAATTTGGACCTTTATGGACCCTAATTTTAGGCCCAAATTCACTCCCGTTTGAAGGAAGTGAAGCAGACGGCCCAAATGGAACTCCTCCGTAGGAGCAGCTCTGGACTCACACCAAGAAACATATTTCCGCCATATACGGTGAAAATGTTTCGATGTCACATCCTTCCTAGCCTTGATCAGGGTAGGAATGACCTACTCCGGAATCCCTTTTTCAGCTAGGATCCGGCGTTCAACCGCCATGCCGTCAAACGCAGCCGCGGTAAGTCTTGGAACAGACAGGGCCCCTGCTGCAGCAGGTCCTGCCTTAGAGGAAGAGGCCACGGATCTTCTGTGAGCAACTCTTGCAGATCCGGATACCAAGTCCTCCTTGGCCAATCTGGAACAATGAGAATTGTTCTGACCCTTCTTAGTCTTATTAATCTCAACACCTTGGGTATGAGAGGCAGAGGAGGAAACACATAGACCGATCTGAACACCCATGGTGCCACCAGAGCGTCTACCGCTACCGCCTGAGGGTCTCTTGACCTGGCGCAATACCTCTTTAGCTTTTTGTTGAGACGGGACGCCATCATGTCTATTTGAGGCAGTCCCCACCGATCCACGATCTGTGTGAAAACTTCTTGATGAAGTCCCCACTCTCCCGGATGCAGGTCGTGCCTGCTGAGGAAGTTCACCTCCCAGTTGTCCACCCCCGGGATGAACACTGCTGATAGTGCGCTTACATGGCCTTCCGCCCAGCGCAGAATCCTGGTCGCCTCTGCCATGGCCACTCTGCTCCTTGTGCCGCCTTGGCGGTTTACATGAGCCACTGCCGTGATATTGTCCAACTGAATCAGAACCGGTTTGTTCTGAAGCCACTCCTCCGCCTGGCGTAGGGCGTTGTAAATGGCCCTTAACTCCAGGACATTGATGTGGAGACAAGTCTCTAGGCTTGACCAGAGACCTTGGGAATTTCTTCCCAGTGCGACAGCCCCCCAACCTCGGAGGCTCGCGTCCGTGGTCACCAGGATCCAGTCCTGAATGCCGAACCTGCGACCCTCTAGGAGGTGAGCACTGTGCAGCCACCACAGGAGAGATACCCTGGCCCTGGGAGACAGTGTGATCCGTTTCTGCATCTGTAGATGGGACCCGGCCCATTTGTCCAATAGGTCCCATTGGAAAGTCCTCGCATGGAACCTGCCGAAGGGGATGGCCTCGTATGAAGCCACCATCTTCCCCAGAACCTTTGTGCAATGATGCACCGAAACCTTTTTTGGCTTTAAAAGGTTCCTGACCAGGGCTATGAGCTCCTGAGCCTTCTCCACCGGAGGAAAAACCTCTTTTTTTTGGTCTGTGTCTAGAATCAGGCCCAAAAAGGTCAGACGCGTTGCAGGTACTAGCTGGGATTTCGGTAAATTGAGAATCCAGCCGTGCATCTGCAACGTCTTCACGGACAGAGACACGCTGTCCAGCAACTTCTCCCGAGATCTCGCCTTTATAAGGAGATCGTCCAAGTATGGGATAATTGTGACTCCCTGCTTGCGCAGGAGCACCATCATTTCCGCCATGACCTTGGTGAAAATTCTCGGGGCCGTGGAAAGACCAAACGGCAACGTCTGAAATTGGTAGTGACAATCCTGTACTGCAAATCTCAGAAACGCCTGGTGAGGGGGGAAAATCGGAACATGAAGGTACGCATCCTTTATGTCCAGGGACACCATCCAATCCCCTCCCTCCAGGCTGGCGATGACCATTCTGAGCGATTCCATTTTGAACTTGAACCTCTTCAAGTACAGGTTCAGGGATTTTAGATTTAGAATGGGTCTGACCGAACCGTCCGGTTTCGGTACCACAAACAGGGATGAATAATAACACTCTCCTTGCTGGAGATGAGGAACCTTGATTATCACCAGTTGAATGTACAATTTGTGAATTGCCGCTAACACTAGCTCCCTCTCTGACGGGGAAGCCGGCAGAGCCGATTTGAAAAACCGGCGAGGGGGCATGTCTTCGAATTCCAGTCTGTATCCCTGGGAAACAATCCCTATTGCCCAGGGATCCACCTGTGATTGAACCTAGACGTGGCTGAAAAGACGAAGACATGCCCCCCCACTTGATCTGACCTTCCCCCGGAAAGCCCCAGCGTCATGCTGTGGACTTTGCGGAAGTAGGGGAGGACTTCTGCTCCTGGGAACTAGCTTAGTGCAGCTTTTTCGCTTGCCTTTACCTCTGGCAACGAAGAACGATCCTCGTACCTTCTTGTTTTTATTGGAACGAAAGGACTGCATGTGATAATGTGGTACCTTCTTAGAATGCTGCAGGGGAACATAAGGTAAAAAATTCGATTTACCGGCCGTAGCAGTAGAGACTAGGTCCGAGAGGCCTTCTCCAAACAACTCCTCCCCCTTGTAAGGCAATGACTCCATATGCCGCTTTGAGTCGGCGTCTCCCGTCCACTGTCGGGTCCACAAGAGCCGCCTAGCAGAAATAGACATAGCGTTTATTCTAGAGCTTAGTAAACAAATGTCTCTCTGAGCATCCCTCATATACAAGGCAGCATCTCTGATATGCTCCATGGTCATTAGAATGGTATCCCTATCTAAGGTGTCCATCTCCGTAGTCTGCCCATGCCACGACAGCACTACAAACCCAGGCCGACGCCATGGCCGGCCTAACTATAGTTCCTGAATGTGTGTAAATGTGCTTCATGGTAATTTCCTGCTTGCGATCAGCAGGATCCTTGAGGGAAGCAGTATCCGGAGAAGGCAGTGCCACCTTCTTCGATAAGCGTGTCAGCGCCTTGTCTACTTTAGGCGCAGATTCCCATCGTATACGATCCTTCTGTGGAAAAGGATACGCCATGAGAATCCTTTTGGGAACATGGAGTCTCCTATCCGGAGATTCCAAAAGCCTTTTCGCATAATTCGCTTAGCTCAAATGAGGACGGAAACGTGACCTCAGGCTTTTTCCCTTTATACATGTGAACCCTCGTGGCAGGGACAGGGGGTTCCTCCGTGATATGCAAAACCTCTTTTATGGCAATAATCATGTACCTAATACCTTTTGCCACCTTCGGCTGTAATTTTGCATCCTCATAGTCGAAACTAGAGTCAGTATCTGTGTCGGTATCTGTGTCAGCGACCTGGGATATGGGGCGCTTTTGAGATCCTGAAGGTCCTGGCACCACAGGGACAGGCACGGACTGGCTACCTGACTGATCCCTAGCTTCAGCATTGTCTAATCTTTTATGCAGGAGATTTACATTTGCATTCAAGACATTCAGCATATCCATCTAGTCCGGTGTCGGCGTTGCCGACGGCGACCTGACATTCAAGCACTCCCCCTCCACATTAAGCGAGCCTTCCTCCTCAAACATGTCGACACACACGAACCGACACACTGCACACACCCAGGGAAACTTTTTCTGAAGACAGTATCCCCTGAAAGGCCCTTTGGAGAGACCGAGAGAGAGTATGCCAGCACACACCCCAGCGCAACAACCTGGAGACCAACACAGAATGCTTTTCCCCAGCAGCGCTGTATTATACTTTATTCCGCCAATTATGTGCCCCCCCCCCCTTTCTTTTTAAACTCCCTTCACCGTGTGTAAGCAGGGGAGAGTCCGGGGAGCTTCCTCTCAGCGTTCTGTGGAGAGAGGAATGGCGCGTGCTGAGGGGGAAGCCCCGCCCCCTCGGCGGCGGGCTTCTGTCCAGCTTAAAATCGTGTAAAATGGCGGGGGCTCAATTATATACATGTACAGTGCCCAGCTGTACATGTATATACCTATTTGCCATCTAAGAGGTGTTATTATTGCTGCCCAGGGCACCCCCCCTGCGCCCTGCACCCATACAGTGACCGGAGTGTGTGAGGTGATGTGGAGCAATGACGCACAGCTGCAGTGCTGTGCGTTACCTCTGTGAAGCTGAAGGCTTCTGCCGCCTGAGACGTCTTCTTGCTTCTGTTCTTCTGGCTCCGAGGAGAACGGCGGCGTGGCTCCAGGGGTGGACGCCCAGGACAAACCTGTGTTCACCCCCTCTTAAGCTAATGGTGTCTAGTAGCCGAGGAAGCAGATCCAATCAGTTAAGTAGGTCTGCCCCTCTCTCCTCAGTCCCTCGATGCAGGGAGCCTGTTGCCAGCAGTGCTCCCTGTGAAAAAGTAAAAATCCAAACAAAAATGCTTTCTGTAGCAAAGAACTCAAGAGAGCTCCCTGCAGTGCGCCCTTCATCCTCTGGGCACAGTATAAAACTGAGGTCTGGAGGAGAGACATAGAGGGAGGAGGAGCCAGTGCACACCCAGAATCCAAAGCTTTCTTAAAGTGCCCTATCTCCTTCGGAGCCCGTCTATTCCCCATGGTCCTTACGGAGTCCCCAGCATCCTCTAGGACGTTAGAGAAAACAGCGAACAAACTTAGTGATAATCAAACAACTAAATAAGATGTTTTACTATCAATTCTGATAGCATGACTAAGCTGACATTTGTTGCTAACACCTTATTGGATCCATTTTGTGGCATTGCAACACCTGATTGGCTCTCAGAACAAACACTCCTATTGGTCAGCGTTGAGTTGGAGAAATCCCCACTATTTACAGATAAAGTCTCCCTATCTTTATTTAGCTATAACTTTTTATGTAATAAAGATAATTCATCGTGGTGAACTGCATTATATTGTCTATAAAATTATTTTTCCAGTGATATATACCTTCATAGGATTTTCTTTAAAATATTGCAGTTATACGCAATTAAACCCTAAAATCACACATATTACACAAGGTTTCCACAATTTTGGCCACTACTGTATGTACAAAATATATAATATATATATTTATATTATATTATATTATATTACAGGTTGAGTATCCCTTATCCAAAATGCTTGGGACCAGAGGTATTTTGGATATGGGATTTTTCCGTATTTTGGAATAATTGCATACCATAATGAGATATTATGGTGATGGGACCTAAATCTAAGCACAGAATGCATTTATGTTTCATATACACCTTATACACACAGCCTGAAGGTCATTTTAGCCAATATTTTTTATAACTTTGTGCATTAAACAAAGTGTGTGTACATTCACACAATTAATTTATGTTTCATATATACCTTATACACAAAGCCTGAAGGTCATTTAATACAATATTTTTAATAACTTTGTGTATTAAACAAAGTTTGTGTACATTGAGCCATCAGAAAACAAAGGTTTCACTATCTCACTCCCACTCAAAAAAGTCCGTATTTCGGAATATTTGGATACTCAACCTGTATATATATATATATATATATATATATATATATATATGGTACTGGGTGTTTGTTATATGTACACAAAGCTAGCCTTGCCCGTCCTACTGCACTCACAAATATATGCATTCTTCTGCTCCCGTGCTAAGCCTGTCTTGGCACATATAGATGGGATCGCCTTATTCTGACTTTAGTATTAGTATTTGTGCAGTAAAACACAAGTCATACCTTCTGTGGAGTTTTAGAAAACAGGATTTTATATACCTACCGGTAAATCCTTTTCTCCTAGTCCGTAGAGGATGTTGGGGTCCATATAAATACCATGGGGTATAGACGGGTCCTGCGGAGCCTTTGGAACTATAAAATCTTAATAGTGTGGGCTGGCTCCACCCTCTATGTCCCTCCTCCTGACCTCAGCTTAGGAACTGTGCAGAGGAGACGGATATCTTCGAGAGAAGAACACTACACATATGTGGCGAGATTTACGCCAACTCACACTGCATTTATAACCATGCCACCAGCATATAACGAAACGTGCCAATATGCATTAACAAAAAGGTGGCAGCACAGCTGCCATTACTTTTTGAAAGGGAAAATTATGGCTACGGGTACCGCCAGGCGCCCAGACCAGATGTATTTATACAATATATTGAATAAAAACCATAAATCATATACAACCCTTTGGCTGATGCCAGAGTATCCAATCTTCAGATTTTACGCCTCCTCCTCACCGCATATATCACAGAGAGACCAGCATGTAAAACAGAGAGAAGAAGGCCACATGTGTAGTACAGTAATTTAATAACACATACACACATGTAATGAACAAAAAAAACGCAGAAAAAGATGGTACATAAGTGACAGCCACAGGGGGAAAAGTGCGAAACAATTACCAGAGTGTCCGAGAACCCACAAAAAGCTCTCAGACAAGTTCTTTAAATTCCAGAAGCCGCCCGGGCTGGGAGCTGGAAAAGTCACTGGTTCTTGAGACCGCAAAGCACCCTCTGGACACTGCCCAAATATGAGGTTCTCCAACGCGTTTCAACTCCTCCTTCCTGGAGTCTTTCCCAAGGCTGAATACCATCTGAGCAGTCACTATCCGGATATTTAAACTTTCCTTTAGCCAATCAATAACGACGTCGCAGCATTGTTGCCTCCCCTGCTACGCGAGTACTCCATCGGGTTTCCATAGTTACCGGAAGTCCGCATCAGTCACTTCTGTTCGCGGGTCTGTAGAGTTGTCGCCATGGTGACCGGGCGCGTCAGCACGTTACTTCCAGTAGCGACGTCCTCGCCCCGGTTGCCATAGCAACTTAGCGCACGGACTCGTTCGCTGCCATGGTTACTCTATAGAAAGACCCGCTGCCAGTGACTAGAAATATTCACAACTTGTCATTCAACAAGAGGAAAATAAGTACAACAGACAAATATAGTCCTTAGGTGTAAATGATTGCGTAGTTGGCCAATAAGTTCTAAAAATACAGAATATAAAACAGAATAAAAACCAATGAATTCCCTCAAAAGTAAATGGTTACATAGTTACCCAATAAACTCTAAAATTGCAGAATAAAAAGCAGAATAAAAGTGAATAAATTCTCTCAATATGGCTACATAAACCATTTGAACTCAAAATCATTGTTGAGACCCATCTCGCTTTTAGCTAAAAGTGTGGTAATATCCCGCTGTCGTGGTCCACATTTAACCACTTTTATGGCTCGAAATCTTAATATCCCCGCTGTGGAGCTTTTATGATGTATTCTAAAGTGGTTCGACAGGGCATGCGACTCCAAGCTTTTCCTAATATTCCTGCAATGCTCGCCCAAGCGAGTTTTAAGTGGTCTACTAATGCGGCCTATATAAAACAAATGGCATCGGCACTCAATAAAATAAACCACATTCTTTATATTACAGGTAATAAAATCTCTAATTTTAACGGTTTTTCCATTGATGCACACAGAGTCAAGTTTTTTAGTCCCATCATTTGGTACCTCCCGGCAGCAGATACATGTACCGCAGCGATGAAAACCCTGCGTTAAAACCCTACCTTCTCTCTTTTTAGGGGGTATATAGCTATTAACCAGGGAGGTCTTTAGATTGGGTGCTCTTTTATAAATTAACGTAGGATGGTTAGGTAATAGATCGCCTAAAACAGGGTCTTTCTTAAGGATTTTACAGTTACGCCTAACTGATTTTTCAAGGGCTTTATACTGGGAATTGTACCCAGTAATAAACGCCCATTCAAATTTCTCTTTATTAGACGGCCTATGTGGTTTTTCCACCAACAATTCTGTCCTGTCTATTTTTTCTGTTTCTCCCATTGCTTTCTCAATTTTGGCGACATTGTATCCACTCCTTTCAAATCTGCCCTTCAGTTCATGAGCTTGATCCTGATATACTTCAGCGCTAGAACAGTTTCTTTTAAGCCTCTTTAGCTGTCCGTATGGAATAGAGTCCAACCAATTATGATGGTGGCAGCTTTCGGCATGTATATAAGTCATGGAATCTGTTTCCTTCGTGTAAGTGCGGGTTGATAAAACATTTCCCTCTACACTAAGGGTCAAATCCAAAAAGTTCACCGTAACTTTAGTGACGGAGAATGAAAGCTCTATGTTGAGAGTATTGGAATTTAAATAACTGCAGAAAGATTCTAACTGTGCATCATCCCCCCTCCAAATAAAGAAAATATTGTCCATATAGCGTTTCCAGGACACCAGGTTCGCTCCAAATGGGTGACCCGTATATACAAAGTCAGATTCCCATTTGCCCATAAAGATATTAGCATAGCTTGGAGCGAACCTGGTGCCCATAGCCGTACCGACTTTTTGTATGTAATACTCTCGTTCCACCATAAAATAGTTATTGGTAAGGATGAACTGGATACCTTCCAAGATAAACTGTTGTAAATTCTCTCCCAAAGAGCTATCCCTTAGATAGGATGCAATAGCACATGTCCCAGCCTCGTGATCAATTATAGAATATAAAGACTTAACGTCAGCAGTGACCAGCACAAATTCCTCCTCCCAACTTATTGTTGCCAAAAAATTAAGTAGGTCTTTGGTATCCTTCAAATGAGAGGGATTGGTGAGCACTAAAGGCTGCAAAAAGAAGTTAATATACTCGAAAGATTAACGGTAACTGATTGAATCCCAGAAACTATTGGACGCCCAGGTGGATTTGAGGCATTCTTATGGATTTTGGGCAAAAGATAAAGAGCTGGTACAACTGGATTTAAGTTAAGAATAAACTTTTTCTCTGTATCTTCCAGGACTCCTAAATCACTGTATTTGTCAATAAGTGTCTGCAAGTTAGAATTAAATTTACTTGTTGGATCCGATCTAAGTTTTGAGTAGGTGCCTTGATCTCTAACATGGGTTTCCAGTTCTTTGATGTACCAGCTCTTGTCCATAACGACAACCCCTCCGCCTTTGTCGGCCGGTTTCAAAACTAATTCTGAGTTAGACTTCAAATCTTTCAGGGCTGCCCTCTCCTTAAAAGAAAGATTGGATTTAAAGCCAATCGGTTGTATGTCTCTCAAATCTCCCTGTACAATCTCACTAAAGGCCTCAATAAAACTCCCTTTTACATGGGCAGGAAAAAATAGAGATTTTGGCCTGAACGGGGTGGTACTGGTAATTTCTGCTGCTCCAAATTCACCCGTTATGGACTTTGACATAAAAAATTTCTTTAAGCATAATTTTCGGACAAACTTATGTATATCCACAAAGGTCTCGAACTTATTGATTGGTATGGCGGGCGCATACTTAAGGCCCTTCTCCAGGACACTCTCCTCATACTTAGTCAAAACGTGAGAACTAATATTAAAAAATTTCACACCTTTATTGGTGTTTATCAGGGAGCCTATTTCGGGGTAATCTGCTGTACAATTAGTGGGTTCTAGATTGGTAGACTCTAAATTGACAGTTATTACGGTTTTTCTCCTGAGTCTCTTGTTTTTACTTTTTCTCTTTTTCAATCGCCTCTTTTCCCTCCCCCCCCTTTTGCCTCTATGAGTTTCACGGTGAGTTCTCCATCGTGGGGTTCTCGCTCCCGCATCTAAAAAACAGGGCTTACCTCGGACCTGTCTTAACGTCTCATATCTATTCACATGATAGATAGGGGTAATATTTGGAGTTCCATACTCATTTTTCCTCCTTATATTATCCCTCTGTCTATCGTTTGATCTCTCAACAGGGAGCTGGTCATTTCCTGGTCTATTACCCCTCCGATACTTCTCTTGATATCTCATTTGATGGTATCGTGGGGGTGAAAGGTCCCTTATTTGTCGTGAATGGAAATAATTCCTCCACCGGTGCATTTGTTCTCTCTCTCTATACCTATCGGGTCGATATTCAATCCGATGATTCCAATTATCTCTAGGCCTATAAGATACCTTTTTTGGATTCGGATCCCTTTCTCTCTGTATATCCTGTCCATTGTTTTGTATCTCATGAGGTTCATCTTCCTCATTCTCCCTAGATTCTATAGACCTATTAAGTGGTTCCAAATTGTCCCCTTCCGAAACATTTGCCTCTTTTTTATCACGGATAAACTTCCTGATCTTTCTGTCTACAAGGAGCTTTTCATGTTTTTTGATGTTTAACTCAATTCTATTTTCAAACTCCTTGTAGTCAGGTAGATCACCAAATGGAGCTATCAAGGTCCTTATATTTTTTTATTTCACTATCCAAATCATTGAGTTCCCTCCTCCTTTCATTTATAATAAGGTTCATCAGAGAGAAGGAGCACTCATTTAAGATTTTGCTCCACTCCTACCTGGAAGAATCAGAGGCTGTATCAAATGATGCCTTTTTGTTGATCTTCAAGCCCTTTGGAATTAGTTCATGTGCAATATATTTTTCTAGAGTTACGGTTTCCCACAATCCTTTATTTTCATTTAGTAAAGTGGTTTCTTACTTTCTCATTATATTCTCTAGGCTTACATCCAGAAGCTCAATATGTTCGCCCTCATCTTTGAATAGATTTTCTAACATTGACCTTCTTTGGTCCCAATATTTAAACATAGTGGCAGCAATATCACAGGATAGTTAGACAATAGGAGAGAGAGGGTGAACACAAAACTGGAAATTTTGTCTGGTTACCCCGTGTGTTGCGCAACAATGTTGAGGGGCTGCCCTATAGTCCCCGTTACCAGAAACAGTGTCTCTCCAAAATACAGCAAATAGAATTTGAAAGGGAAAATTATGGCTACGGGTACCGCCAGGCGCCCAGACCAGATGTATTTATACAATATATTGAATAAAAACCATAAATCATATACAACCCTTTGGCTGATGCCAGAGTATCCAATCTTGTATGTAACCATTTACTTTTGAGGGAATTCATTGGTTTTTATTCTGTTTTATATTCTGTATTTTTAGAACTTATTGGCCAACTACGCAATCATTTACACCTAAGGACTATTATATTTGTCTGTTGGACTTATTTTCCTCTTGTTGAATGACAAGTTGTGAATATTTCTAGTCACTGGCAGCGGGTCTTTCTATAGAGTAACCATGGCAGCGAACGCTGAGGCTCGGAGCGAGTCGGGGACGCGCTCCTGGTAAGAACGAGATCGTGCGCTAAGTTGCTATGGCAACCGGTGGCGAGGACGTCGCTACTGGAAGTAATGTGCTGACGCGCCCGGTCACCATGGCGACAACTCTACAGACCCGCGAGCGGAAGTGACGGATGCGAACTGTCGGTAACTATGGAAACCCGATGGAGTACTCACGTAGCAGGGAAGGCAACAATGCTGCGACGTCGTTATTGATTGGCTAAAGGAAAGTTTAAATATCTGGATAGTGACTGCTCAGATGGTATTCAGCATTGAGAAAGACTCCAGGAAGGAGGAGTTGAAACGCGTTGGCGAACCTCATTTTTGGGCAGTGTCCAGAGGGTGCTTTGCGGTCTCAAGAACCAGTGACTTTTCCAGCTCCCAGCCCGGGCGGCTTCTGGAATTTAAAGAACTTGTCTGAGAGCTTTTTGTGGGTTCTCGGACACTCTGGTAATTGTTTCGCACTTTTCCCCCTGTGGCGGTCACTTATGTACCATCTTTTACTGCGTTTTATTTTTGTTCATTACATGTGTGTATGTGTTATTAAATTACTGTACTACACATGTGGCCTTCCTCTCCTCTCTGTTTTACATGCTGGTCTCTCTGTGATATATGCGGTGAGGAGGCGGCGTAAAATCTGAAGATTGGATACTCTGGCATCAGCCAAAGGGTTGTATATGATTTATGGTTTTTATTCAATATATTGTATAAATACATCTGGTCTGGGCGCCTGGCGGTACCCGTAGCTATCATTTTCCCTTTCAAATTCTATTTGCTGTGTTTTGGAGAGACACTGTTTCTGGTTACGGGGACTATAGGGCAGCCCCTCAACATTGTTGCGCAACACAAGGGGTAACCAGACAAAATTTCCAGTTTTGAGCTGCCATTACTTAACAAATAATAACCGTGCAAGAAACAGAAGCACTGGGCGCCCAACATCCTCTACGGACTAGGAGAAAAGGATTTACCAGTAGGTCTATAAAATCCTGTTTTCTCTTACGTCCTAGAGGATGTTGGGGTTCATATAAATACCATGGGGATGATACCAAAGCTCCCACTAAGGTAGGGAAAGTGCAGATGTTCCCCGCAAAACTGAATGACCAAATTGAAGGTCTTCAGAGGCCAAAGTATCAAACTTGTAGAACTTAGCACGTGTTTGACCCTGACCAAGTAGCTGCTCTGCAAAGTTGAACAGCCGAGACACCCCGAGCAGCCGCCCAGGAAAACCCACTTTACGAGTAGAGTGAGCTTTAACCGATTTTGGTTCTGGCAAACCTGCCTTAGAATAAGCATGTTGGATCATACATCTGATCCATCGAGATATAGTCTGCTTCAAAGCAGGACACCCAATATTTTTGGGGTCATAAAGCACAAACAGTGCTTCTGTCTTACGAAGAGGAGCAGTCCTCTTAATGTAAATCTGCAACGCCCGCACCACGTCCAAGTACTTTGCTGAAATAGACGTGTCAGTAGCCACTGGCACTACAATAGGTTGGTTGATATGAAACGCAGTATGTAGCTCAGCTCTATCCTCATGAAAAATTAAGTAGTGGCTCTTATGAGACAAGGCCCCCAATTCGGACACTCGCCTTGCTGATGTCAAGGCCAACAGAGTGACCACCTTCCATGTAAGAAACTTTAAATCTACCTCCCTTAAAGGTTCAAACCAGTCTGATTGCAGGAATCGCAATACCACATCAATATCCCAAGGCTCTGTAGGAGGCACAAAAGGTGTTGGATGTGCAGAACACCTTGTAAGAAAGTCTGTACCTCAGGGAGTGCAGCCAATTGTTTCTGGAAGAAGATAGACAAGGCTGAAATCTGGACCTTGAGCGAGCCTAATTTTAAGCCCACATCCACACCTGACTGTAGAAAAAGGAGCTAGTGACCGAATTGGAACTTCTCCGTAGAAAGCTTCTTGGATTCACACCAAGACACGTATTTCCTCCAAATACGATGGTAATGTTTTGACGTTACCACTTTCCTAGCCTGAATAAGCGTAGGAATTACTTTGTCCGGAATTCTCTTCCGAGCTAAGATCTGACGTTCGACCTCCATCCCATCAAACGTAGTTGCTGTAAGCTTGGGCAAAGAACTGGTTCCTGACGTCTGTAGTCGACTTGACGAGGAAGAATGCTTGGAACTCTTAGAATGAAACTGAGATTTCAATAGAAAAATCTCCCCAGCCCTCTTGGGGTCTCGATCAGAGCTTGTGATCCTGCTAGTGTAACCGGAGGAATACTTTCCTTAACTAATCCGCCCTTGGAACCCACATGGGCTTTCTTGCCACTGTGTGTGGCCTTGTCCACTTGGAACAATGTGTCTATAACCTCATTTTGAGTTAAAGCGGTCTTATGACCCCTTGATGGACGTTTCAAAGGTCTTGTGTCCTTGCTGGAACCTTTCAACGGAACTTTAGTTGACGTAGACCTAGATGTCTGTTTTTTCGTCTTTTCCGAATGTTTGTGTGAAGAAGCGCTCTTGGCCTTGATACACTTCCTTGGAAGATCTTTCTTCAATTACTCTATTGATAGAGGCGGATCCAGGTCTGATTCCTGAACCTGCGTCCCATGTGTAGAAATGACTTGTTCCCTCTCAATGGGGATGATTTCCAAGTGTACGGCTAACGGCGTACCGACTTCAACATCCAAAGATGTGTACTGAACGTCAAGTTGTAGAGACTTCTCAGGAAGAATTAGAGGTTGAATATTTAATTCCCCTACAGCTGAGCTGCAAGACAACACCTTATCAGTGGAGATGTCCGCATCTGGACAAGAATCATCTGTAGCAGGAAGAGGCCCAATGATCTCTGGAAGTGCATTTAAGTCCTACTTGTGTTAGAGACTTTCTTCTGAATTTTAGACAGAGATTTAATAACTTTTCCTAATGTTTTCTAAAAAGTCTGCCAGGTGGGAGCTTTTAAGCTGGTGTGGCAATCCCCATCGGTAGTGGATTGTGGTTTCCCCCCTGACTGAACTCCCGGCTGGGAGCCCCAGCGTCATGCTGACGTGGATGGTGGAACAGCTGCAGTTTTCTGTTCCTGAGCAACTCCCATTGCAGGTTTTCCTCCTCGCCCCCAACCCCTTCCTCTACCAAAGAAGGGGGTGGAGCCTCTGGCCCTCCCGCCTCGAAAGGAATTTTTTTGCGAGCCAAAAAATGGTTTCTTTGCAGGAGGCGTTGCGGAAGGAAGAACGGATGACTTACCCGATGTTGTCTTAGATATCCACTTATCTAATGAATCCCCAAAGAGGGCTTCCCTTTCATAAGGGAGGGATTCTACATTTTTCTTAGATTCTGCGTCCGCTGCCCACTGGTTTAACCAGAGGCCTCTACGCGCTGACACTGCTGTAGATGACGACCGTGCAGCCATTAAACCAATGTCCTTCATGGCCCCAACCATGAATCCCGCAGAATCCTTTATATGACCTATGGTTGTGATAAGCTCATCCTTGTCAATTGTGTCTATATTCTCTAATAGATTGTCTGTGTATTTTTCAATAGCATTTGAAACCCATGCAGCCGCAATAGTGGGTCTGATAATAGTACCGCTAGCTGTATAAATAGATTTAAGCGTAGTCTCAAGCTTGCGGTCAGCCGGTTCTTTTAATGAAGCCGTGCCTGGGACGGGTAAGGTAATCTTTTTCGATAATCTGGACACGGATGCGTCCACCAAGGGAGAATTTATTATCCTCTGGAAAGGGATAGGCTATCAAGAATCTTTTAGGAATCTGAAATTTCTTGTCTGGGCATTTCAAGGCAGCTTCAAACATAGCATTCAATTCATCTGAAACAGGGAAAGTAATCACAGGTTTCTTATTTTTATTAAAATAGGCCGTTTTCACCTCCGCTGGAGGGTCATCTATGATTTCCAACACCTCTCTGATGTTTGTAATCATGGACTGAATGCTTTTTAAAAGGGTAGCATCCGCTCCCCTCATGTCATCTACGTCCCCCGTGTCGTCATCAGTGTCGACATTCATTATACGTGCTAGAGAACGCTTTGAAATGGCTGAGGGGGGTTGATGTGAGGAAGGAGATGAGCCCGTGTATAAGGCATCTTCCATGGATCTCCTCCAACCTTTAACTTCATTTTCAGATTGAGTAAATCTCTCATTCAACTGTGCAATCATCAATTTAATGCCACCCAAACTCTCAGTGTCCATTACAGTGGGATTGGGCACCCTTTCATCATCCTGTTGCAGGAACACATCACCAGACGACAAACATTGTCTGAATGCAAACGTCTGCATTGTCTGAATCATTCTCATTTGACATGTTACAGTGCTTACACACCCACACACACAGGGTATTTATAATAAACAATTCCTTCACTTAGGCCTTCAGAGTAGCACAGAAGGAAGAGCCAGCCTCACCCAGCATTTTTTAGAACTGTTCAAATTAAACCTTCTACGCCAATTTTGTAACCCAATAGGTTATTCTATAACATATATAACAATATAGATAAATCACATAAGCACCAACAGTATTCCCCCCCCTTTTCTATAACAGCCTGGTACCACAGTGAGTTATGAGGGAGGACAGCTTCCAGGCAGCCTGTTCACAATGGTGACTGTAGCTTAAAATGGCGCTGGTGTGGTGCTGGATCTGAAATGAGAAGTCCCGCCCCCAACATGGCGCGACTCTCCCGCGTTTTTTATATTTCTACTGGCCTGAGGAAATTATTGTAAACGGAGAGTTTTTCACCCCCGTTTACAGTAGTGACCAGTGTGGGGATTATAGCCAGCTCAGAGCGCCCCCCCTGCGCTCTGCACCAGTGTACTGTGTAAAGTGAACCGGCGGAGCACAGCCTTTGCTATGCTCCGTTCCCCTCAGCCGCCATTAACACCAGATTTCCGTTCTAACGGATCGCTGGTGTGTAGGACTCACCACCTTGTCACCTTCTGGCAGCTGCAGGGGGTGTCGGCTGGTGCTGCGGGAGAGAGCGTTTGCCATCGGGGGCTATGCGATCATCACCCTCAGGAGCTAATGGTGTCCTGTCAGCGGGTGCAGGAGCTATTAACTCTTCAGGAAGTTGGTTCCTGCTCCTTCCCACGAAGCAGGGAGTCCCTGTATATTTAGAACTTAGAAATATACTTTCCAGAACTCCCTCTGTGGAGCTCCCTGGAAGTGCGTCCGGCTCCCTCGGCACAATTTCTAAACTGAGGTCTGGAGGAGGGGCATAGACGGAGGATCCAGCCCACACTATTAAGATTTTATAGTGCCAAAGGCTCCACAGGACCCGTCTATACCCCATGGTATTTATATGGACCCCAACATCCTCTAGGACGTAAGAGAAATTATCATCAATTTCTTCATAACACAAGATTAGAAAGTACAGTAGTGTTTACAATTGGTACAAAAGTGGGATTTGAATTATTTTTAATTTACAAAACAGTTGGCAAAAGTGTTAAAAAAAAAAAAGGATTGGCATTCTTTTCTAAATCAATCTATTTGTATCAGATGGCATTGCATATTTCTACTGCTGGCACTTGGTTACTACTAAGTTGTGTGTTATTTTGAGGACTGCACTGTAAAAGTTGCAAAGGTATAAAACACAAAAATAGGGAAAGCATATTAGCCAGAGAACAAGATAACCTACTCTATCAATTTATTTTCTAACCCGAGCCTAAAATGCACAATCGTTCCCAGAAAGTGGTGCAAAACTTTTATACATTTCTTATTTATTTACTCAACTACAGTTGAGCAAACAGTTTAATAAGAGGATGTCACAAACCGTGCTACTTTGATCAGATGGCAGCTCACTCACCTGCATTCCGGTCTCAGGCTCCAGCTCCGTGACAGACCTTCTGCAATCCAGGACGGCTCTCAGCCTGTTTCAGTGATGGTGTCTCCTTGTGGCTACTCACTGGCTTCCATTCGCGGCAGGTGATTGCCCAAATTTCATGGAGAGACCAGTCTGCAGTCACATGACACCCATAGCCAATCCCTGTTCAGTCAGGGGTATATAGAGACAGAGGAATCCAGTGCAATGGTGTCTACAGCCTTGCTGAGACTTCTCCATTGAGCTCCTGCAAGTTATCTTGTTCAGGGACTCTCAGTGCAAATCGCAGCTGCATTACTGGCTCCTGCATTCCGGTTCCATCCCGGTTCCTTTCCGGTGCCACCTGCATTTTATGGTTACTTTCCGATGCCTCCTGCATTACGGTTCCTTTCCGATGCCTCCTGCATTACGGTTCAATCCCAGTGTCCAGCTACCAGCAATCCAGTCACCAGTTAATCCAGTTCATCCTAGCTCCTGTGATCTAGAAATCTAGGACTGTTGTGTCTGTGCATCTGCATACTACTAGCAGTTCTACTCCTACTATGTTACAACTATACTGCTCTGACGTATAAGGAAGAGCTACATTATACCTTCCAGCGTCTGTCTGGCTTCCGCCAACTCCGTTCCTGTTGAAACCCTTAAAATTATTCAACAACCAAACACATCCATGACAGAAGGATTGTCATGCTATTCTGAAAATCTGCTGTGCCAACAACAATGTTGCCCAATTTGTATTGTATGAGTAAGCATAAAGTGTGCACCAGAAATACACACGTGCCTCTAATACCTGTATTTAAACACATATTTCTTAAAATGCTTCCTTATTTAAAGTCAATAGGTGAACTTTCACAAATGTACGCAACTTTAGTGAGTAAATAAAGCATTATAATCTTTAGTTAACACATCTTTTCTTGAGTTAACACCCTCTCCCCCTTGGAAATAGGTAGCTGGCTCTCGTGGCACTGGTTGCCATAGGCAACTTCTCCACTCTTTTCGCGGCTTCCCCCTATATGAATAAATGTGGAGTGTTTCACTTACTAGGAGAACCATGGGCTTCTTCCATGTGGTTAGTCCTATAATACCAGACAGGATTACCTGCAATAGATAAGATTAAAATCAGCCTCAATACGTAACACAACCATATTCACACTGTAAAAAGAAAAAAAATATGATGCTAATACTACCATTATTAATAAGCAATAAAAGGGAATGTATTAACTAACATTAAACAAGATTTGTCTGGTAGCAAAAACTTCTTATTGTTGTTCTGTCAATCATGGGTAATGCCACCAACAAGAATATCGGGACCTATCGCACCAAGTTCGAGATGGCATGACATAACAGCCTGCTTATGAAGAGGGCATAACCGTGTCACATGGTTATGTGGCTTGTTCCTCTTTGGGGGCCTACCTAGAAGTGCTAAGCCACCCCCAACCAGTACAAATAAAACTCTGCATTGTCATGTGAATGATTGGCAGGTGCACATTGCACACTCCCAATGCCGCAGGTACTGCAGATTATGTGAAAAATAAGGGGTTCTAAATATATAGGGCGTACTGAATTAGCTCCAGTATTTTCTGAGCTTTCGAATTTACCCACCTGCATATTCAATTGCGGGCCATTTTTCGCCCATTTTTAAGGCATTTGCGACAATGCCTTTTCACTTATTTTTTTTCAGTAAAAAAGGCATTGGTGAAAAATGCTTCAATATCGGCAAAAATGGCCTGCGTTTTCGCCAGTGTGAAAACCCGGAGGGATAGACGGGCTCCGCAGGAGACATGGGCACTTTAAGAAAGAATTTAGGTCAGGGCTGGCCAAACCAGTCCTCGAGATCTACCAACAGTTCACATTTTCCAGACCACCTAGCTGGTGCACAGGTGTAGTCATTACTAATTAAGATGTGCTGCATTCATTCCTAACTGACCATTCTACAAATCTCCAGGAGGCCTGGAAAACATGAACTGTTGGTAGATCTCGAGGACCGGTTTGGCCAGCCCTGATTTAGGTTCTGATGTGCACTGGCTCCTCCCTCTATGCCCCTCCTCCAGACCTCAGTTAGAGAAACTGTGCCCAGAAGAGCTGACAGTACAAGGAAAGGATTTTGGTAATCCAGGGCAAGATTCATACCAGCCACACCAATCACACCGTATTACATGTGATAACAACCAGTTAACAGTATGACAAATAACAGAGCATCAGGTACAACCCTGATGCAACCATAACTTAACCCTTATTATACAAGTATTGCAGAAGAAGTCCGCACTTGGGACGGGCGCCCAGCATCCACTACGGACTACGAGAAATAGATTTACCGGTAAGTAAAATCTTATTTTCTCTAACGTCCTAGTGGATGCTGGGGACTCCGTAAGGACCATGGGGATTATACCAAAGCTCCCAAACGGGCGGGAGAGTGCGGATGACTCTGCAGCACCGATTGAGCAAACACAAGGTCCTCCTCAGCCAGGGTATCAAACTTGTAGAACTTTGCAAAAGTGTTTGAACCTGATCAAGTAGCCGCTTGGCAAAGCTGGAATGCCGAGACCATTTGGGCAGCCGCCCAAGAAGAGCCCACCTTCCTAGTGGAATGGGCCTTAACGGATCTTGTGATCTTGGCAGCGGCAATCCAGCCGCAGAATGAGCCTGCTGAATCGTGTTACAGATTCAGCGAGCAATAGTTTGCTTTTGAAGCAGGAGCACCAAGCTTGTTGGAAGCATACAGGATAATCAAAGACTCTGTTTTCCTGACCCTAGCCGTTCTGGCTACATAAACCTTCAAAGCCCTGACCACATCAAGTAACTCAAAATCCTCCAAGTCAGTAGTAGCCACAGGCACCACAATAGGTTGGTTTATATGAAAGGATGAAACCACTTTCGGCAGAAATTGTGGACGGGTCCGCAATTCTGCTCTATCCGCATGGAAAACCAGATAGGGGCTTTTATATGACAAAGCCGCCACCTCTAACACACGCCTAGCCGAAGCCAAGGCTAATAGCATGACCAACTTTCACGTGAGATATTTCAACTCCACCGTTTTGAGTGGTTCAAACCAGTGGGATTTCAGGAAACTCAACACCCCGTTAAGATCCCAAGGTGCCACTGGAGGCACAAAAGAGGGCTGAATATGCAGCACTCCCTTTACAAACGTCTGAACTTCAGGTAGAGAAGCCAACTCTTTTTGAAAGAAAATGGATAGGGACGAAATCTGGACCTTAATGGAACCCAATTTTAGGCCCAAATTCACTCCGGACTGTAGGAAGTGAAGGAAATGGCCCAGCTTGAATTCCTCCATAGGAGCATTCCTGGCCTCACACCAAGCAACATATTTTCGCCATATACGGTGAGAATGTTGAGCTGTCACGTCCTTCCTAGCCTTTATCAGCGTAGGAATGACCTCATCCGAAATGCCTTTCTCTGCTAGGATCCGGCGTTCAACCGCCATGCCGTCAAACGTAGCCGCGGTAAGTCTTGGAACAGACAGTGCCCCTGTTGCAACAAGTCCTGTCTTAGAGGAAGAGGCCACGGGTCCTCTGTGAGCATTTCTTGCAGATCTGGATACCAAGTCCTTCGTGGCCAATCTGGAACAATGAGTATTGTTCTCACTCCTCTTTTTCTTATTATCCTCAGCACCTTGGGTATGAGAGGAAGAGGAGGAAATACATAGACCGACTGGAACACCCACGGTGTCACCACGGTGTCTACAGCTATCGCCTGAGGGTCTCTTGACCTGGCGCAATACCTCTGTAGCTTTTTGTTGAGGCGGGATGCCATCATGTCCACCTGTGGCAGTTCCCACCGACTTGTAATCTGTGCGAAGACTTCCTGATGAAGTCCCCACTCTCCCGGGTGGAGGTCGTGTCTGCTGAGGAAGTCTGCTTCCCAGTTGTCCACTCCCGGGATGAACACTGCTGACAGTGCGCTTACGTGATTCTCCGCCCAGCGAAGAATTCTGGTGGCTTCCGCCATTGCCACTCTGCTCCTTGTGCCGCCTTGGCGGTTTACATGAGCCACTGCGGTGATGTTGTCTGACTGAATCAGAACCGGTTGGTCGCGAAGCAGGGTCTCCGCTTGACGTAGGGCGTTGTATATGGCCCTTAGTTCCAGGATGTTGATGTGAAGGCAAGTCTCTTGACTTGACCACAGACCTTGGAAATTTCTTAATTGTGTGACTGCACCCCAACCTCAGAGGCTTGCGTCCGTGGTCACCAGGACCCAGTCCTGAATGCCGAATCTGCGGCCCTCGAGAAGGTGAGCGCTCTGTAGCCACCACAGGAGTGACACCCTGCCCTGGGGGATAGGGTGATTAACCGATGCATCTGAAGATGTGATCCGGACCACTTGTCCAGTAATTCCCATTGAAAAGTCCTCGCATGGAACCTGCCGAAGGGAATGGCCTCGTATGATGCCACCATCTTTCCCAGGACACGAGTGCAGTGATGCACGGACACCTGTTTTGGTTTTAATAGGTTCCTGACCAGTGTCATGAGTTCCTGAGCTTTCTCCATCGGGAGATAAACCCTTTTCTGGTCTGTGTCCAGAATCATGCCCAGGAAAGGCAGACGAGTCGTAGGAACCAACTGCGACTTTGGAATATTTAGAATCCAGCCGTGTTGCCATAACACTTCCAGAGAAAGTGCTATGCTGATCAGCAACTGCTCTCTTGATCTCGCTTTTATGAGGAGATCGTCCAAGTATGGGATAATTGTGACTCCTTGCTTCCGCAGGAGCACCATCTTTTCCGCCATTACCTTGGTAAAAATTCTCGGTGCCGTGGAGAGACCAAACGGCAACGTCTGAAATTGGTAATGACAATCCTGTACCACAAGTCTGAGGTACGCCTGATGAGGTGGATAAATGGGGACATGAAGGTATGCATCCTTTATGTCCAGAGACACCATAAAATCCCCCCCTTTCAGGCTTGCGATGACCGCTCTCAGCGATTCCATCTTGAACTTGAACCTTTTCAGGTATATGCTCAGGGATTTTAAATTCAATATGGGTCTGACCGAACCGTCCGGTTTCGGGACTACAAACATGGTCGAATAATAACCCCTTCCTTGTTGAAGGAGGGGAACCTTGACCACCATCTGTTGAAGATACAATTTGTGAATTGCAGTTAACACTATTTCCCTCTCGTGGAGGGAAGCTGGCAGGGCCGATTTGAGGTATCGGTGAGGGGGCATCTCCTCGAATTCCAGCTTGTATCCCTGAGACACAATCTCTATTGCCCAGGGATCCAACTGGGAGTGAACCCACTTGTGGCTGAAATTTCGAAGACGTGCCCCCACCGGGCCTAGCTCCGCTTGTGGAGCCCCAGCATCATGCGGTGGATTTTGTAGAGGCCGGGGAGGACTTCTGTTCCCGGAAACTAGCTGTGTTGTGCAGCTTCTTTCCTCTGCCCCTGCCTCTGGCAAGAAAGGACGCACCTCGGACTTTCTTGTTTTTCTGTGATCGAAAGGACTGCATTTGATAATACGGTGCTCTATTAGGCTGTGAGGAAACATATGGCAAAAAATTTGACTTTCCAGCAGTAGCTGTGGAGACCAGGTCCGAGAGACCCTCCCCAAACAATTCCTCACCCTTGTAAGATAAAACCTCCATATGCCTTTTTGAGTCGGCATCACCTGTCCATTGCAGAGTCCACAGGACCCTTCTGGCAGAAATTGACATAGCATTTATTCTAGAACCCAGTAGACTAATGTCTCTTTGAGCATCTCTCATATATTGGACAGCGTCTTTAATATGCCCCAAGGTCAACAATATAGTATCCTTGTCTAAGGTATCAATTTCCTCAGACACGGTATCCGTCCATGCTGCTACAGCACAACACACCCAGGCCGACGCGATCGCCGGCCTCAGTAAGGTACCTGAATGTGTATAAATGGACTTCAGGGTAACCTCCTGTTTGCGATCCGCAGCATCTTTGAGGGTAGCCGTATCCTGCGACGGCAGGGCTACCTTCTTGAATAAGCGTGTTAAAGCTTTGTCCACCTTAGGGGAAGATTCCCAGCGTAACCTGTCCGTTGGCGGGAAAGGATACGCCATAAGAATCCTTTTGGAAATCTGCAGTTTTTTATCTGGAGATTCCCATGCCTTTTCACATAACTCATTTAGCTCGTGTGAGGGGGGAAAGGTCACCTCCGGCTTCTTTTCCCCATACATATGTACCCTCTTGTCAGGGACTGGGATTTCCTCTGTGATGTGCAACACATCCTTAATTGCTATAATCATATAACGGATGTATTTAGCCAATTTTGGCTGTAACTTTGCATCATCGTAATCGACACTGGAGTCAGAATCCATGTCGGTATCTGTGTCAACAATTTGGGATAGTGGGCGCTTCTGAGACCCTGACGGCCTCTGCGACATAGGACCAGGCACGGGTTGGGACCCTGACTGTCCTGAGGCTTCAGCTTTTTCTAACCTTTTATGCAAGGAATTAACATTATCATTTAAAACCTTCCACATATCCATCCAATCAGGTGTTGGCGCCGTCGGCGGAGACACCACATTCACTTGCTCCCGCTCTGCTTCCACATAGCCTTCCTCATCAGACATGTCGACACAAGCGTACCGACACACCACACACACAGGGAATGCCCTTTTTGAAGACAGTTCCCGCACAAGGCCCTTAGGAGAGACAGAGAGAGAGTATGCCAGCACACACCCCAGAACTATCAACCCAGGAATAACACAGTAACTTAATGTTAACCCAGTAGCTGCTGTTTTATATTGATTTTTGCGCATAATTCTGTGCCCCCCCCTCTCTTTTTACCCTCTTCTACCGTGTATCTGCAGGGGAGAGCCTGGGGAGCTTCCTCTCAGCGGAGCTGTGGAGAAAAAATGGCGCTGGTGAGTGCTGAGGAAGAAGCTCCGCCCCCTCGGCGGCGGGCTTCTGTCCCGCTTAAATATGCAATTTTTGGCGGGGGCTCATACATATATACAGTGTCCAGCTGTATACATATTAAACTTTTGCCAAAAGAGGTCCCAAATGCTGCCCAGGGCGCCCCCCCCTGTGCCCCGCACCCTTACAGTGACCGGAGTATGTGAGGTGTGTGGGAGCAATGGTGCACAGCTGCAGTGCTGTGCGTTACCTCAGTGAAGAACGGAGTCTTCTGCCGCCTGTGAAGTCTTCTTTGCTTCTCATACTCACTCGGCTTCTGTCTTCCGGCTCTGCGAGGGGGACGGCGGTGCGGCTCTGGAATCGGACGGCGAGGGTGAGATCCTGCGTACAATCCCTCTGGAGCTAATGGTGTCCAGTAGCCTAAGAAGCAGGACCTAGCTTCAGAGAGTAGGGCTGCTTCTCTCCCCTCAGTCCCACGATGCAGGGAGTCTGTTGCCAGCAGAGCTCCCTGAAAATAAAAAACCTAACAAAATACTTTCTCTCAGCAAACTCAGGAGAGCTCACTGAAAAGCACCCAGCTCGTCTGGGCACAGTATCAAACTGAGGTCTGGAGGAGGGACATAGAGGGAGGAGCCAGTGCACACCAGAACCTAAATTCTTTCTTAAAGTGCCCATGTCTCCTGCGGAGCCCGTCTATCCCCATGGTCCTTACGGAGTACCCAGCATCCACTAGGACGTTAGAGAAATAATGCATAATTTATTAAATGCTACTACCTCTGCACCCGCAGTGCTCTCTATTTTATAGACAGAATACCTAGCACAGTGAGACTTAGGGGTCTATTTACAATACCTAGCACAGCGAGACTTAGGGGTCTATTTACTAAGCCTCAGGTGGAGATAAAGTGGACGGTGCTAAAGTACCAGCCACTCAGCTCCTAACTGTCATTTTTCAAACCCAGCCTGTGACATGGCAGTTAGGAGCTGATTGACTAGAACTTTATCTCTATCCAAGGCTTAGTAAATAGACCCCTAACTTTGAAATACTTATGGAAACAACTGTGGGCATCTATGCCTCATAGAACATGTCATTCTCTCAATTCCAGCTGATGCAGCTCACTGCACCCAAAGTAGTACATACCAGGGCCCCCTCCCTTGAGTGAATGACTGATAGAGGGAGACAGTGCCAGTTATGATACTAATAGCTATGGGCAGGATCTATGAAGAGTAGGCAGGTATGCTGTAAGTGCTTATGGGCAGAGGAGGTTTCATGCGTTATATAAAACATGTGGGAGTTTGATAGGCTTTATAAGTATGTCTAAGGGCATGTGGGAAGATCTGATGAGTATATAAATTACATGGCATGTGGGGAGGTCTGAGTATAAGTGGCAGATCTGATGGGCATATAAAGCCCTCGTAACATGGCAGTATGCTACCAAGGAGTGATAAGTGTACTTAGGTAAAAGCTCACCAAAAGTGTATACAAGATTTACAGTATAATAGGGACAAGTTACACTGAGGTGTCTGTTAACCAGCTATATGGGCATTCTTTGGCACACTCACATCCTATTTGACCATGAAAAATGTCCCGCTATTGTTGCGCAGCTCTCCAGGTATTGGTGGTAGGAGCCAGGGTGGGGCCCACCTTCTGTAAGGGCCTGGGACTCCAGTAAAGGCAGACCCCTCTCTGATGGCTGCCCTGTTGGAGGGGGAGGGTCTGTAGCACTTGGGGGATACTGCAACATTAAGCAGTATTGGCCATTGGGAACACTGTATGTACATGGGGACACATGGCACCAAGAAAGGGGGTAGTGCCACAATGGGGACATCCTGTATGGACAGAGGTGGGTAAGGAGGATGCGCTTCTAGAGCTCTAGCACCACTAGAGAGGTGGAGGTAATGTCACTGGATATCTACTGCCACTGGGAAGAGGTGGGAGGTAATGTTACCATTGGGACCTATGAATGTTTGTGTGTGTGGAGGGGGGGGGGGAGATGAACTACTGTAGGTATATATTTTTTCAAATTTGTGCGTACCCTTTTGGACATAAAAACGGTCAGTTAAGTGGTAAATAATATCTGTATTTCAGTACATAAAAACAGACCATTTCATCAAGATCTCAAGCCGATTTGGTAAGCTACACACAATTAAAAATTGGCCTCTCAATACATCTGGGTAGACATCATAAGTAGGCGGGAATTTAAATTTGCCTGCGCAGTTGTGTTGTCACTGTCGGCAACTCCTGTGTCCACCTAATGGGCTAGTCGACTGGTCGTCTGCATACACATGCAGATTAAATAATCTATCATCATCATCAGCTGTGCAGTAGGGCCAACCAGATATGTCTGTGAACTAAGTTGTTCACAGATATCTACTGTATACACGCACAGATGTACTATGCAATATATTGTTTCCCGGCCACGATATTGCATAGCGTACTCAGCATTTCACCATTATATCCTTGGAGACTTTGCTTTGAAAATACTAATTTCAAATTAGTGGGTACATTATTTCCATACAAAACAAACATATTTGTTGGAAAAAATAAGAATTTATTCACCGGTAATTCTATTTCTCATAGTCCGTAGTGGATGCTGGGGACTCCGTAAGGACCATGGGGAATAGACGGCTCCGCAGGAGACTGGGCACATCTAAAGAAAGATTTAGGTCTATCTGGTGTGCACTGGCTCCTCCCCCTATGACCCTCCTCCAAGCCTCAGTTAGGACACTGTGCCCGGAAGAGCTGACACAATAAGGAAGGATTTTGAATCCCGGGTAAGACTCATACCAGCCACACCAATCACACCATATAACTCGTGATAGAAACCCCGGTTAACAGTATGATAACAAGGGAGCCTCTGAACAGATGGCTCGCAATAACAACCCGATTTGTGTAACAATAACTATTTACAAGTATTGCAGACAATCCGCACTTGGGATGGGCGCCCAGCATCCACTACGGACTACGAGAAATAGAATTACCGGTGAGTAAATTCTTATTTTCTCTGACGTCCTAGTGGATGCTGGGGACTCCGTAAAGGACCATGGGGATTATACCAAAGCTCCCAAACGGGCGGGAGAGTGCGGATGACTCTGCAATACCGAATGAGAGAACTCCAGGTCCTCCTCAGCCAGGGTATCAAATTTGTAGAATTTTGCAAACGTGTTTGCTCCTGACCAAGTAGCAGCTCGGCAAAGTTGTAAAGCCGAGACCCCTCGGGCAGCCGCCCAAGATGAGCCCACCTTCCTTGTGGAATGGGCTTTTACAGATTTAGGCTGCGGTAGTCCCACCGCAGAATGCGCCAGCTGAATAGTGCTACAAATCCAGCGCGCGATAGTCTGCTTAGAAGCAGGAGCACCCAGTTTGTTGGGTGCATACAGGATAAACAGCGAGTCAGTTTTCCTGACTCCAGCCGTCCTGGAAACATAAATTTTCAGGGCCCTGACTACGTCCAGTAACTTGGAATCCTCCAAGTTCCTAGTAGCCGCAGGCCCCACAATAGGCTGGTTCAAGTGAAACGCTGATACCACCTTCGGGAGAAACTGAGGACGAGTCCTCAACTCTGCCCTATCCATATGGAAAATCAGATAAGGGCTTTTATAGGACAAAGCCGCCAATTCTGACACACGCCTGGCCGAAGCCAAGGCCAACAGCATGACCACTTTCCACGTGAGATATTTCAAATCCACAGTCTTAAGTGGTTCAAACCAATGTGATTTCAGGAACTTCAAAACCACATTGAGATCCCAAGGTGCCACTGGGGGCACAAAAGGAGGCTGAATACGCAGAACTCCTTTGACAAAAGTCTGAACTTCAGGCAGTGAAGCCAGTTCTTTCTGGAAGAAAATCGACAGGGCCGAAATCTGGACCTTAATGGACCCCAATTTGAGGCCCAACGTCACCCCTGCTTGCAGGAAATGCAGGAATCGACCCAGTTGAAATTCCTCCGTTGGGGCCTTCCTGGCCTCACACTAAGCAACATATTTCCGCCAAATGCGGTGATAATGTTCTGCGGTGACATCCTTCCTGGCTTTGATCAGGGTAGGGATGTGAGGCGGGACGCCATCATGTCCACCTGTGGTCTTTCCCACCGGTTTACCAGCATTTGGAAGACTTCTGGATGAAGTCCCCATTCTCCCGGGTGGAGGTCGTGCCTGCTGAGGAAGTCTGCTTCCCAGTTGTCCACTCCCGGAATGAACACTGCTGTCAGTGCTAACACATGATTCTCCGCCCATCGGAGAATCCTTGTGGCTTCTGCCATTGCCCTCCTGCTTCTTGTGCCGCCCTGTCTGTTTACATGGGCGACCGCCGTGATGTTGTCTGATTGGATCAGTACCGGCTGGTTCTGAAGCAGGGGCCTTGCTTGGCTTAGGGCATTGTAAATGGCCCTTAGCTCTAGAATATTTATGTGAAGCGAAATCTCCTGATTTGACCACAGTCCTTGGAAATTTCTTCCCTGTGTGACTGCGCCCCAGCCCCGAAGGCTGGCATCCGTGGTCACCAGGACCCAGTCCTGTATTCCGAATCTGCGGCCCTCTAGTAGATGAGCCCTCTGCAGCCACCACAGCAGCGACACCCTGGTCCTTGCCGACAGGGTTATCTGCTGTTGCATCTGGAGATGGGACCCGGACCATCTGTCCAACAGGTCGCACTGGAAAGTCCTTGCGTGGAACCTTCCGAATGGAATTGCTTCGTATGAAGCTACCATTTTCCCCAGGACTCGTGTGCATTGATGTACCGACACCTGTCCCGGTTTTAGGAGGTCTCTGACTAGAGATGACAACTCCTCGGCTTTTTCCACTGGAAGAAACACTTTTTTCTGGTCTGTGTCCAGAATCATTCCCAGGAACAGAAGACGTGTCGTCGGGACCAGCTGTGACTTTGGAATATTGAGAATCCAGCCGTGCTGTTGTAGCACTTCCCGAGAAGTGCTACCCCCACTACCAACTGTTCCTTGGACCTCGCCTTTATCAGGAGATCGTCCAAGTACGGGATAATTAAAACTCCCTTCTTGCGAAGGAGTATCATCATTTCGGCCATTACCTTGGTAAAGACCCTCGGTGCCGTGGATAATCCAAACGGCAGCGTCTGGAACTGATCGTGACAGTCCTGTACCACAATCTGAGGTACTCCTGGTGAGGAGGGTAAATGGGGACATGCAGGTACGCATCCTTGATGTCCAGGGAGACCATGTAATCCCCCTCGTCCAGGCTCGCAATAACCGCCCTGAGCGATTCCATCTTGAACTTGAACCTTTTGATATAAGTGTTCAAGGATTTTAAATTTAAGATGGGTCTCACCGAACCGTCCGGTTTCGGTACCACAAACATTGTGGAATATACAATAGTAAAAAATAAGGTGCAAGGAAGATCTTAGTGCGCAAAGATAGAGCCGCTGGATAGCACCCCTTTCCTACTAAAAAGGTTCCCAAACCCTTCAACACATGTGCCAAAGAAAAAATATGAGTAAAGGGGACTTATCCTGCGCTCCACTGTCTGTTGTTGTCTCAAGAAGTTCCCAGATATGTATTGGAAATTCATATAGATGACATACGGGAAATAGTAACCCTTCCCTTGCTGAAGGAGGGGTACCTTGACAATCACTTGCTGTGAATACAGTTTTTGGATAGCCACCAACAGTTGCTGGTAAGGCAGATTTTAGAAAACGGCGGGGGGGGGGGGGGGGGGGGGACGTCTCGAATTCCAGCCTGTACCCCTGAGATACTACTTGAAGGGCCCAGGGATCCACCTGTGAGAGAGCCCACTGTGTGCTGAAATTTCTGAGACGGGCCCCCACCGTACCCGGGTCCGCCTGTGAAGCCCCAGCGTCATGCTGTGGACTCACCGGACGCGGGGGAGGACTTTTGCTCTTGGGAACTGGCTGTATGCTGCAGCTTTTTCCCTCTACCTTTGCCTCTCGGCAGAAAGGATGCGCCTCGAGCCCTCTTGTGTTTATGGGGCCGAAATGACTGTACTTGATAATACGGTGCCTTCTTTTGCTGTGGGGTAGCCTGTGGCAAAAATGTCGATTTCCCAGCCGTAGCTGTGGAAACGAGGTCTGAAAGACCATCCCCAAACAGTTCCACCCCCTTATAAGGCAAAACTTCCATGTGCCTTTTTGAATCGGCATCACCTGACCACTGCCGAGTCCATAACCCCCTTCTGGCGGCAATGGACATTGCGCTTATTTTTGATGCCAGCCGGCAAATATCCCTCTGTGCATCACGCATGTATAAGACAGCGTCCTTTATATGCTCTACTGTCAGCAAAATACTGTCCCTATCCAGGGTATCAATACTATCCGACAGGGAATCTGACCACGCAGCAGCAGCACTGCACATCCATGCTGATGCAATCGCTGGTCGCAATATAATGCCCGTGTGTGTATATATAGCTTTTAGGGTAGCCTCCTGCTTTCTATCAGCAGGATCCTTTAGGGCGGCCGTATCCGGAGACGGTAGTGCCACCTGTTTTGATAAACGTGTAAGCGCTTTATCTACCCTAGGGGACGTTTCCCAACGTGACCTATCCTCTGGCGGGAAAGGGTACGCTGCCAACAACCGTTTAGAAATTATCAATTTCTTATCGGGGGAAGTCCAGGCTTCCTCACACACCTCATTTAATTCCTCGGATGCAGGAAAAACTACTGGTAGTTTTTTCTCACCGAACATAATACCCTTTTTTGTGGTACCTGGGGTACTATCAGAAATGTGTAATACATTTTTAATTGCCTCAATCATGTAACGGGTGGACCTATTGGAGGGTACACTAGTCTCATCGTCGTCGACACTGGAGTCGGTATCCGTGTCGACATCTGTGTCTGCCATCTGAGGTAGCGGGCGTTTTAAAGCCCCTGATGACATTTGAGACGCTGGAACAGTCACAAGCTGAGTAGCCGGCTGTCCTATGTCGTCAAACCTTTTATGTAAGGAGCTGACACTGTCACGTAATTCCTTCCATAAGTCCATCCACACAGGTGTCGACCCCTCAGGGGGTGACAACACATTTACAGGCATTTGCTCTGCCTCCACATCATTTTCCTCATCATACATGTCGACACAGCGGTACAGACACACAGCACACACACAGGGAATGCTCTGACAGAGGACAGGACCCCACAAAGCCCTTTGAGGAGACAGAGGGAGAGTATGCCAGCACACACCAGAGCGCTATATACCACAGGGATATCACTATACAGAGTGTTTTCCCTTATAGCTGCATATAGATATTATACTGCGCCTAAATTTGTGCCCCCCCCCTCTCTTTTTTACCCTTTCTGTAGTGCAGGACTGCAGGGGAGAGCCAGGGAGCGATCCTTCCAGCGGAGCTGTGAGGGAAAATGGCGCCAGTGTGCTGAGGGAGATGGCTCCGCCCCTTTTTCGGCGGGCTTTCTCACGCTTTTTGTGTTATTCTGGCAGGGGTAATTTACACCTATATAGCCTCTGGGGCTATATATGGTGTCAGTTTTGCCAGCCAAGGTGTTAATATTGCTGCTCAGGGCGCCCCCCCCCAGCGCTCTGCACCCATCAGTGACCGAAGTGTGTGGTGTGCATGAGGAGCAATGGCGCACAGCTGCAGTGCTGTGCGCTACCTTGGAGAAGACAGAAGTCTTCAGCCGCCGATTTTCCGGACCTTCTTGCTTCTGGCACTGTAAGGGGGACGGCGGCGCGGCTCCGGGAACGGACGACGTGGTCGGGTCCTGTGTGCGATCCCTCTGGAGCTAATGGTGTCCAGTAGCCTAAGAAGCCCAAGCTACCACCACTTAGGTAGGTTCGCTTCTTCTCCCCTTAGTCCCTCGCTGCAGTGAGCCTGTTGCCAGCAGGTCTCACTGTAAAATAAAAAACCTAAACTATACTTTCTTTCTAGGAGCTCAGGAGAGCCCGTAGTGTGCATCCAGCTCGGCCGGGCACAGAAATCTAACTGAGGCTTGGAGGAGGGTCATAGGGGGAGGAGCCAGTGCACACCAGATAGACCTAAATCTTTCTTTAGATGTGCCCAGTCTCCTGCGGAGCCGTCTATTCCCCATGGTCCTTACGGAGTCCCCAGCATCCACTAGGACGTCAGAGAAATAAGATTTTACTCACCGGTAAATCTATTTCTCGTAGTCCGTAGTGGATGCTGGGACTCCGTAAGGACCATGGGAATAGCGGCTCCGCAGGAGACTGGGCACAACTAAGAAAGCTTTAGGACTACCTGGTGTGCACTGGCTCCTCCCACTATGACCCTCCTCCAGACCTCAGTTAGGATACTGTGCCCGGAAGAGCTGACACAATAAGGAAGGATTTTGAATCCCGGGTAAGACTCATACCAGCCACACCAATCACACCGTATAACTCGTGATATTATACCCAGTTAACAGTATGAAACATAACAGAGCCTCTCAACAGATGGCTCAACAATAACCCTTTAGTTAACAATAACTATATACAAGTATTGCAGACAGTCCGCACTTGGGACGGGCGCCCAGCATCCACTACGGACTACGAGAAATAGATTTACCGGTGAGTAAAATCTTATTTTCTCTGACGTCCTAAGGACTCCGTAAGGACCATGGGGATTATACCAAAGCTCCCAAACGGGCAGGAGAGTGCGGATGACTCTGCAGCACCGAATGAGAGAACTCAAAGTCCTCCTCAGCCAGGGTATCAAATTTGTAGAATTTTGCAAACGTGTTTGCCCCTGACCAAGTAGCAGCTCGGCAAAGTTGTAAAGCCGAGACCCCTCGGGCAGCCGCCCAAGAAGAGCCCACTTTCCTCGTGGAATGGGCTTTTACAGATTTAGGCTGCGGCAGGCCAGCCGCAGAATGCGCAAGCTGAATTGTGCTACAAATCCAGCGAGCAATAGTCTGCTTCGAAGCAGGTGCACCCAGCTTGTTGGGTGCATACAGGATAAATAGCGAGTCAGTCTTCCTGGCTCCAGCCGTCCGGGAAACATACATTTTCAAGGCCCTGACTACGTCCAGTAACTTGGAGTCCTCCAAGTCCCTAGTAGCCGCAGGCACAACGATAGGTTGGTTCAAGTGAAAAGCTGATACCACCTTAGGGAGAAACTGGGGACGAGTCCTCAATTCTGCCCTATCCATATGGAAAATCAAATAGAGGCTTTTATATGACAAAGCCGCCAATTCTGACACTCGCCTAGCCGAAGCCAAGGCCAAAAGCATGACCACTTTCCACGTGAGATATTTTAAATCCACGGTTTTAAGTGGCTCAAACCAATGTGACTTTAGGAAACCCAACACCACGTTGAGGTCCCACGGTGCCACTGGAGGCACAAAAGGAGGCTGAATATGCAGCACTCCCTTAACAAATGTCTGAACTTCAGGCAGTGAAGCCAGTTCTTTTTGGAAGAAAATCGACAGAGCCGAAATCTGGACCTTAATGGAACCCAGTTTTAGGCCCATAGTCACCCCTGACTGTAGGAAGTGCAGAAATCGACCCAGCTGAAATTCCTCCGTTGGGGCCTTCCTGGCCTCACACCACGCAACATATTTCCGCCATATGCGGTGATAATGTTGTGCGGTTACATCTTTTCTAGCTTAGGAATGACTTCCTCCGGAATACCCTTTTCCTTTAGGATCCGGTGTTCAACCGCCATGCCGTCAAACGCAGCAGCGGTAAGTCTTAGAACAGACAGGGCCCCTGCTGTAGCAGGTCTTGTCTGAGCGACAGAGGCCATGGGTCCTCTGAGATCAATTCTTGAAGTTCCGGGTACCAAGCTCTTCTTGGCCAATCCGGAACAATGAGTATAGTTCTTACTCCTCTTTTCCTTATTATCCTCAGTACCTTGGGTATGAGAGGAAGAGGAGGGAACACATAAACCGACCGGTACACCCACGGTGTCACTAGAGCGTCCACAGCTATCGCCTGAGGGTCTCTTGACCTGGCGCAATATTTTTCTTGCTTTTTGTTTAGGCGGGACGCCATCATGTCCACCTGTGGCCTTTCCCAACGGTTTACAATCAGCTGGAAGACTTCTGGATGAAGTCCCCACTCTCCCGGGTGGAGGTCGTGCCTGCTGAGGAAGTCTGCTTCCCAGTTGTCCACTCCCGGAATGAACACTGCTGACAGTGCTAACACGTGATTTTCCGCCCATCGGAGAATCCTTGTGGCTTCTACCATCGCCGTCCTGCTTCTTGTGCCGCCCTGTCGGTTTACATGGGCGACTGCCGTGATGTTGTCTGACTGGATCAGTACCGGCTGGCTTTGAAGCAGGGGTTTTGCCTGACTTAGGGCATTGTAAATGGCCCTCAGTTCCAGAATATTTATGTGTAGGGAAGTCTCCTGACTTGACCAAAGTCCTTGGAAGTTTCTTCCCTGCGTGACTGCCCCCCAGCCTCGAAGGCTGGCATCCGTGGTCACCAGGACCCAGTCCTGTATGCCGAATCTGCGGCCCTCTTTGAGATGAGCACTCTGCAGCCACCACAGCAGAGACACCCTGGTCCTTGGAGACAGGGTTATCAACCGATGCATTTGAAGATGCGATCCGGACCATTGGTCCAACAGGTCCCACTGAAAAGTTCTGGCATGGAACCTGCCGAATGGAATTGCTTCGTAGGAAGCTACCATCTTTCCCAGGACTCGTGTGCAGTGATGCACAGACACCTGTTTTGGTTTCAGGAGGCCTCTGACTAGAGATGACAGCTCCTTGGCTTTCTCCTCCGGGAGAAACACTTTTTTCTGGACTGTGTCCAGAACCATCCCCAGGAACAGTAGACGAGTCGTAGGAACCAGCTGTGACTTTGGAATATTTAGAATCCAACCGTGCTGGTGTAGCACCTGCTGAGATAGTGCTACGCCGACCAACAACTGCTCCCTGGACCTCGCCTTTATCAGGAGATCGTCCAAGTACGGGATAATTAAAACTCCCTTTTTTCAAAGGAGTACCATCAATTCGGCCATTACCTTGGTAAATACCCTCGGTGCCGTGGACAGGCCGAACGCCAACGTCTGGAATTGGTAATGACAATCCTGTACCACAAATCTGAGGTACTCCTGGTGAGGATGGTAAATGGGGACATGCAGGTAAGCATCCTTGATGTCCAGTGATACCATGTAATACCCCTCGTCCAGGCTTGCAATAACCGCCCTGAGCGATTCCATCTTGAACTTGAATTTTTTTATATATGTGTTCAAGGATTTCAAATTTAAAATGGGTCTCACCGAACCGTCCGGTTTCGGTACCACAAACATTGTGGAATAGTAACCCCGTCCTTGTTGAAGGAGGGGCACCTTGACTATCACCTGCTGGGAATACAGCTTGTGAATTGCCTCTAGCACAGCCTCCCTGCCTGAGGGAGTTGTTGGCAAGGCAGACTTGAGGAAACGGCGGGGGGGAAACGTCTCGAATTCCAGCTTGTACCCCTGAGATACCACTTGAAGGATCCAGGGATCTACTTGTGAGCGAGCCCACTGATTGCTGAAGTTTTTGAGACGGGCCCCCACCGTACCTGGCTCCGCCTGTTGAGCCCCAGCGTCATGCGGCGGACTTAGAGGAAGCGGGGGAGGACTTGTTCCTGGGGACTGGCTGTATGCTGCAGTTTTTTTCCCCTACCTCTGCCTCTGGGCAGAAAGGACGCGCCTCTACCCCGCCTGCCCTTTTGGGGACGAAAGGACTGTACCTGATAATACGGTGCTTTCTTTGGTTGCGAGGGGACATGTGGTAAAAATGCTGACTTCCCACCTGTTGCTGTGGAAACTAGGTCCGAGAGACCATCCCCGAACAACTCCTCACCCTTATAAGGCAAAACTTCCATGTGCCTTTTAGAATCTGCATCACCTGTCCACTGCCGAGTCCATAACCCTCTCCTGGCAGAAATGGACAGTGCACTTATTTTAGATGCCAGCCGGCAAATATCCCTCTGTGCATCTCTCATGTATAAGACTGCGTCTTTAATATGCTCTATGTTTAGCAATATAGTGTCCCTGTCTAGGGTATCAATATTTTCTGACAGGGAATCTGACCACGCAGCTGCAGCACTGCACATCCATGCTGAAGCAATAGCTGGTCTCAGTATAATACCAGTGTGTGTATATATAGCCTTCAGGAGAGCCTCCTGCTTTCTATCAGCAGGTTCCTTTAGGGCGGCCGTATCCGGAGACGGTAGTGCCACCTTTTTTGATAAGCGTGTAAGCGCTTTATCCACCCTAGGGGGTGTTTCCCAGCGTGACCTATCCTCTGGCGGGAAAGGGTACGCCATTAGTAACTTTTTAGAAATTACCAATTTTTTATCGGGGGAAGCCCATGCTACTTCACACACTTCATTTAATTCTTCAGAAGGGGGAAAAACTACCGGTAGTTTTTTCTCTCCAAACATAATACCCTTTTTTGTGGTACCTGGGGTAATATCCGAAATGTGTAAAACATTTTTCATTGCCTCAATCATGTAACGAGTGGCCTTATTTGACATTACATTAGTCTTTTCGTCGTCGACACTGGTATCAGTATCCGTGTCGACATCTGTGTCCGTCATCTGAGGTAGCGGGCGTTTTAGAGCCCCTGATGGCCTTCGAGACGTCTGGGCAGGCACGAGCTGAGAAGCCGGCTGTCCCGCATTTGGCATATCGTCAAATTTTTTATGTAAGGAGTCGACACTTTCACGTAATTCCTTCCACAAGTCCATCCACTCAGGTGTCTGCCCCGCAGGGGGTGACATCACATTTATAGGCATCTGCTCCGCCTCCACATAAGTCTCCTCATCAAACATGTCGACACAGCCGTACCAACACACCGCACACACACAGGGAATGCTCTGACAGAGGACAGGACCCCACAAAGCCCTTTGGGGAGACAGAGAGAGAGTATGCCAGCACACACCAGAGCGCTATATAATACAGGGATTAACTGAATTATATCCCCGTATAGCTGCTATATAACATATATTGCGCCTAAATTTAGTGTCCCCCTTCTCTTTTTTACCCTTCTGTAGTGTAGACTGCAGGGGAGAGCCAGGGAGCTTCCTTCCAGCGGAGCTGTGAGGGAGAAATGGCGCCAGTGTGCTGAGGGAGATAGCCCCGCCCCTTTTTTGGCGGACTTCTCCCGCGTTTTTGTAACTCTGGCAGGGGTATTAATTTACACCTATATAGCCTCTAGGACTATATATGGTGTAGATTTGCCAGCCAAGGTGTGTAATATGCCCTCAGGGCGCCCCCCCCCCAGCGCCCTGCACCCATCAGTGACCGGAGTGTGAGGTGTGCATGAGGAGCAATGGCGCACAGCTGCAGTGCTGTGCGCTACCTTGTTGAAGACAGAAGTCTTCTGCCGCCGATTTTCCGGACCACTTCTTGCTTCTGGCTCTGTAAGGGGGGCTGCGGCGCGGCTCCGGGACCGAACATCAAGGCCGGTTCCTGCGGTCGATCCCTCTGGAGCTAATGGTGTCCAGTAGCCTAAGAAGCCCAAGCTACCACCAGTTAGGTAGGTTCGCTTCTTCTCCCCTTAGTCCCTCGCTGCAGTGAGTCTGTTGCCAGCAGATCTCACTGTAAAATAAAAAACCTAAAATATACTTTCTTACTAGGAGCTCAGGAGAGCCCCTAGTGTGCATCCAGCTTTGCCGGGCACAAGATTCTAACTGAGGTCTGGAGGAGGGTCATAGTGGGAGGAGCCAGTGCACACCAGGTAGTCCTAAAGCTTTCTTAGTTGTGCCCAGTCTCCTGCGGAGCCGCTATTCCCATGGTCCTTACGGAGTCCCAGCATCCACTTAGGACGTCAGAGAAATGGGTGAGAGAGCAGTCAGCCTATAGCTACATTTGTGAAGAGAGAGTCATCCTTCTCTATGATCTGTTGGAGTTTTGCACTATCTGTGTTTGATTGGAGGATTGATATACAATTACTAACTTTAGTACAGAGCAACTGCAACATTAGCAGAGCTTGCAAACAGCTTGAACTAAGCATATTCATTTGCTTTGACATGTCTTGGAACATTTATGCGCGAGATCTCAGCATCAGCCATCGGATGATTTCGTTGGCACTGCATGATTGCTTCAGGTCGTTATGACAATATTCTTTTGAGAGACCACATTTTCAGCTGTGTTTCATACTGATTCTGGAATCAGTATTTTCTTAATTATAGATGTTCAATTGCATATGTGCATATGTGTCTTGTATATTTCTATTTTATTATAGGTCATTAACAGTAATATTGTTTTAGAAACTATGGGGTCTATTTACTAATCCTTGGATGAAGATAAAGTTGCTGGAGATCACCAACCAATCAGCTCCTAACTGCCATGTCACAGACTGCGTTTGAAAAATGACAGTTAGGTGCCGATTGGCCAGGACTTTATCTCCAGTGATTTTATCTCCATCCAAGGCTTAGTAAATAGACCCCCAACAGTGCATCCAGATTGTTGTCTTTGTATAAGAAATGAATGTACCCAGAGACCAGCTTTTATTTAGGGGTCATGTGACAGACAAGAGAAGGTTTGCACGCTGGCTGCTCATGCGAGACACTGCACTAGTCAGAAAGAAGAGTGTGCGATGAGCTCTCATTGGAGGGGCTCAGCACATGTAAAACAGAGTCACCGTTACATACCTCCCAACATGACCCTCTCCAGGAGGGCCAAGATGCTCTGTTCCTGGACTTCCCCCTTAATTTCCGAATGCCAACACACTTGTTTTGAACAGGTAGATTGCTAAGAAAGGCGTTTCAACACAAGTGATAGCAACCATAAATTAATAGGGAAGGCCTGGAACAGTGCACTTTGTCCCTCCTGGAAAGGGTCATGTTGGGAGGTATGCCGTTATCATGCAGCTGCATCACACTGAGCAGGTAGGAGATGCTGCAGTTGTACTAAAGTACACCTAATATCCTTAATATTTTCATATTAAAAATCCCTGCCAGACCCCCCACAGCGCATCAGCCTAGTGCTAATGCGCAGTGTCTTTCCTCCTCGCTGGCTCACTGGGCATGCGAGAGATCTCGCAAGCCTCACAAGATCTCACATGCAGATGGAAGCCAGCAGCTGCCACAGCCGAGCGACAGCCCTGTCCATGCTGTGGTGAATGAACAATGTCACCTGCAGCTGCCAAATTTGATAACTGCAGGTATTGGAAGGGTCAGAGCCACTGACCGTTCACACATTGCCCCGCATATCATCATGTTATCTTGTAGATAGCAGCACTGATATAGACAGAATTTAGCACACTTCCCTGCATTCATACATGGGAGAGAAGTGGCATCAGTGCACATAATGGGGTAAATGTATGAAGCAGTGATAAATAAGAGTGGAGAAGTGAGCCAGTGGAGAAGTTGCCCATGGCAACCAATCAGCTGCTCTGTATAATTTTATAGTATGCAAACTACAAATGTTACTTCAATGCTGATTGGTTGCCATGGGCAACTTCTCCACTGGCTCAATTCTCCACTCTTATCACTGCATCATACATTTACCCAGTGAGGCAATACCACTTCTAATACCAATTAATACACCTACCCTACTGTACCACAGTGACACCGCTCTTTCTAATAAAGAATACAGAGATAAATATACTGCCATTTCAAGCACTCCATGAAAACATGCACAGATTACCTTCTGCAGGGCAGTTTATAGGATGTACACGTAGAAGCTAATGTAGAGTTCAACATATACCTGTTTGCGAAGCGTATCTTGCATGTTTTCATACAGCGCATGTTCCAGATCAGATACGCCAATACAGGTGCTGCAGAGTTGTACGCATTACAATCGCATCTATACTTATGAACACAGAGAAATAACTCGGCTGTATTGGGGATTTTTCACACAGGCAAAGGTCAGTGAGGGCATGTTGGCTCAACTGCGGGCAAGGATGAGTCTCAGTGACTCCTACCAATGATGAATAGAGCTGGTGCCATGGTCGTGATATCAGCAGAAGTCCTTTAGCCAACTTGGATCTAGCATATATGTATATATTAAAGAGTAGGTAGGCAGCACTCAGGCGACTTGAAAAATATACAACACAGAGCTGTTGTTGTATCAACGTTTCAGAACTAGTGTTATTGGTTCTTTCCTGACAAATGAACCAATAACATAAGTTCTGAAACGTTGACATAACAGGTCTGCGTTGTATATTTTTCAAGTTGTCTCAGTGCCGCCTACCGGGATGTAGTTATGTGACCGGAGGTCAGGAGACCGACGGTCACATAACCTCCCCCTACATACCGCCCCCTCACAATACTGACGGTCGGCTTGCTGACCAACAGGGACTATTCCCACTCATGGGTGTCCACGACACACACAGTAGGTATAGAACCCATGGCAACCATAGGTTGCCATCGAGCCCGCAAGGGGCTTGCTGCACTCGCCGCCCCCCACCGGGATTCCGATGCCGGGCTCCCGGCGTCGGTATTCTGACCGGCGGTCACGTATACCACACCCCCACCTACCTACTACTTTCTAGATGTGTGTACCTACTTATGGTTTTACAGGGAAGGCAACCAGGCGCAAATACAGTATACATATGTGTCCTCTTACATCTTTGCTCCGTGCGCTACAAGTTGAGCTACAGATAACGTGTAATTGCCGTATGACTCTGTAGCGCTGAGCATCTTTTTTTCCGAAAATACGTCTTAGATGCCAAGTAATGTAATAGGACACACAAGCAGCTTCTGCTGATTAAATGTTATACAGCATGCCTATATTCTGTATGTGACTGCGACTGTATTTGCATACAAAATGCTACAGTGTTTTCATGGAAGACACAAATGTAGCATTTTGGATGCAGACAGAGCCGCAATTACACACAGAATATAGGTATGCTGTATACCATTTTAATCAGCAGAGGCTGCTTGTGTGTCATATTACATTACTTTGCGACCAAGATGCATTTTCACGGGGGGGGGGAGCTGCTAGCTGCTACTGAGTCACGCCACGGCATGGCACGACTTCAAGGGCTGTTTAGCGTGACTGCAGCAAGGATGTAAGAGGATACATCTGTATACTTAGGCTTACCATACTATCACTTTAAACAGGGACACTAATGAATTACACAGGTTCTGTGGCTGCCGACTTCAAGCCTGCATATCACCTGGTTTTAATCAGCCACAGAACCTGAGTAATGCATGAGCGTCCCAGGGTATGGTATGGTAAGCCTATTTCTATATCAGCCTACATCAGAGGTTCTCAAATGCGGTCTTCAAGTCACCCCAACAGTCCAAGTTTTAGGTATATCCATGGCTCAGCACCGTATGGTTAAAGCAAACTGACAAATTGCTAATTATGTCGCCAAGCATGGATAAACTTAAAACCTGGACCATTGGGGTGCCTTGAGGACAGCGTTTGAGAACCTCTGGCCTATATATTTTTGCCATAATATCACTATAATTTGGGACACCTATGAATTACACAGGTTCTGCGAGTGTCTAAAATCAAGCCTGCATTTCACCTGTTTTTAATCAGCTACAGAAAATGTTATACCCCTTTCAGATTGACAATAGCCGGGTCGCACCCGGGAATGAGTACACGGGTGTTTCCCAGGTGCGACCCGGCTTGAGACCCCTTCAGACTTGAGGCCCGACCCGGCATATTACCGGGTTGGTGACATCACCGCTAACACCACCGGAGGCGGTGCTTGGAGATAATCATCTCCAAGCACCGCCTCCTCCTATGCAGAGAACGGGTGCCGGGTCGACTTGACCCGGTTTACTCATTCACACTGCACCGCATCCCGGGTTGATTCCGGATTCAACCCAGGTCGGGACCTGGGATGAAATGCTGGGACGCTCGACCCGGGATATTCTTTCAGTACCCTTTCACACTGAGCAAATTCCCGGGTTGATGCGCGTTCATGTGCAATAACCCGGGAAATATTCGTCAGTGTGAAAGGGGTATAATTCAAAGGGATATTATGGCAAGCCTATTTATATACTCTAGATCACAGGTTCTCAAACTCGGTCCTCAGGACCCCACACAGTGCATGTTTTGCAGGTCTCCTCACAGAATTGCAAGTGAAATAATTAGCTCCACCAGTGGACCTTTTAAAATGTGTCAGTGAGTAATTAATACACCTGTGCACTTGCTGGGTTACCTGCAAAACATGCACTGTGTGGGGTTCTGAGGACCGAGTTTGAGAACCCCTGCTCTAGATCAGTGGTTCTCAACCTCGGTCCTCAAGTACCCCCAACAGTGTTTTCCAGGTCACCTAGCAGTTGAACAGGTGTATTCATTACTCACTGACATTTTAAAAGACCCACAGGTGGAGCAAATTATTTCACTTGCACTCCTGTGAGGAGACCTGGAAAACATGAACTGTTGGGGGTACCTGAGGACCACGGTTGCTAACCACTGCTCTAGATCAGTGTTTCCCAACCTTGGTCCTCAAAGCACTCTATTGGCGTGTACACACGGTGGGATGTGCTGTACAGCCCCGACATTAACTATTCGATGTGGCCGGAGCCCAGCCCCACTGATATAATCAATGTTGGGCTGCCTGCACAGTCTATTTTTCCTTGCGCTGCAGATCGGCATTGCAAGGACTATATACAAGGTGTAATATGCACTATATTTTCTTATGATTTTGACTATATAGTCAAAATCGTAAGAAAAATCGCACAGTGTGTACACACTGTAACAGCCCAGGTTTTAGTGATCTCCATGCATGATAACAGGTGACTTAATTAGTACATCAGTTCTTATAGATGGCTATCCTTAAAACCTGGGCTGCTAGTGTGCCTTGAGGACCGTGGTTGGGAACGCCTGCTCTAGATGCTACATCCAAGTGGGCTGAAAGACCAAACTGGATCCCTATCCCCATTCTATACATTAATTATAGGAAAATTCAGGCGAGGGTCCGATTCAATTGTTTGGAGCATCTAAGTTTCCTGTCTAAACGGGAATGTTTAGACGCCCAAACAATTGTCACAATTCATTTGTTGTCTGGGCGTACATGTATGTTGCGCCCAGAGAGGGGTTTGGCTGTGTAAACTGGTCTAAAGTCCTGCTTTGGGCATCCAAACACACATACGGACGCCAAAAGCGATGAATTAGCGCGCATGACTTCTCGCACCTCAGGAGGCTGCAAGAAGAAATGTCATCATCGCGGCTAACAGGCATCTAAACGGAACAACTGAACTGCTCCGTTTTACACGCCCTCGTGGTAGCCGCGGGTAAAAACAACATGGTATATAGAATGAGGGCAGGGATCCAATTTTGATACAAAATATTAATACACAATCTGTTCAAAATCTGCAAATACATCATATAGATGAATTAAATATTATGGGCCTTAGCTGGATGGAAATTGAGCCGCATTTTCAGTAATTACATTTATGTCATACAGTATATATAAAATACCCCTCTCTCTAGCTAAATATATTTATAAAATGGCTTTGTATAATGATAGAAAAAAAAAACTTCAGTGACATGATTGGACACATTGGGTGGGATTCAATTCTTTTCACCCCTTTCCACACTCGTTCTGTTTCTGCCCTCAGGGACGTTGTATCATTATTTCAGCTCGCTACCCCCGGAGTAGCGCGGCACCCAACCCTTTACACAGCTAAACCTGATTACTATGGGCGCAATAACAGAGATCATTTTAGAAAGGAAATTGGGCGTGATAGATCATTTGAATCTCACCCATTAAATCATGCGACTGTGCATTATTTCCCAATGACCGCACACATCCCAGTGTAACTGCACACGTGAACTATTTCCAACTGTCACAGCACCATCTATAAACAAAGCCAACTGTAAACAATAGAGAGACTAGTGATAGAATTACAATGCAGCATTTTCTCACTGACAGCAGCACATCCCCGCCAGAAAAAGGTCAACTTCTTTATTCACTAATACTGCTATCCAGTTGCATGTTTATGGCCTTATTTATCAATGAGTGATAAATTCCACTGTGAGTGATAAATTGCACCAGCCAATCACCTCCTGTCATTTTTCAAACACAGCCTGTGACATGGAAGTTAGGAGCTGATTGGATGGTGCAATGTATCACTCAAAGTGAAATTTATCACTACAGGTTAATAGGTATATGCAATTCACGGCGAATCGCGGCAATTTTTCGCCGTTTTTTAATTCGACTTAATTCGACAGGTGAATTCCGGAAGGTGGCTTCCGGAATTCACCATATTCAATGAAAAACGGATTCGCCAGAATCGCGGGCGAAAATCGGCCGATTTTGCCGCGATTTTAAAAAACGGGAAAAAACGGGAAAAACCCGGGGGAAAAAATGGCGTGGGGTCCCCCCTCCAAAGCATAACCAGCCTCGGGCTCTTCGAGCTGGTCCTTGGTTCTAAAAATGCAGGGGGAAAATTGGGCAGGGATCCCCCGTATTTTTAAAACCAGCACCGGGCTCTGCGCCTGGTGCTGGTGCCAAAAATACGGGGGACAAAAAGAGTAGGGGTCCCCCGTATTTTTAACACCAGCATCGGGCTCCACTAGCTGGACAGATAATGCCACAGCCGGGGGTCACTTTTATGCCGTGCCCTGCGGCCGTGGCATTAAATATCCAACTAGTCACCCCTGGCCGGGGTACCCTGGGGGAGTGGGGACCCCTACAATCAAGGGGTCCCCCCCCCAGCCACCCAAGGGCCAGGGGTGAAGCCCGAGGCTGTCCCCCCCCATCCAATGGGCTGCGGATGGGGGGGCTGATAGCCTTTTGTGATAATAAAAAGATATTGTTTTTTCCAGTAGTACTACAAGTCCCAGCAAGCCTCCCCCGCAAGCTGGTACTTGGAGAACCACAAGTACCAGCATGCGGGAGAAAAGCGGGCCCGCTGGTACCTGTAGTACTACAGGAAAAAAAATACCCAAATAAAAACAGTACACACACCTTGATAGTACAACTTTATTACACACTACCGACACACACATACTTACCTATGTTGACACGCCGACTGCCACGGTCTCCGACGATCCGAGGTACCTGTGAAAAAATTATACTCACCTTCCAGCGTCCAGAGGTACATCCAGGTCCAGAGAGATAAATCCACGTACTTGTAAAAAAAACAAAACGCAAATACCCGCTCCATACCGGACTGAAAGGGGTCCCATGCTGACACATCAGACCCCTTTCTCCCGAATGCCGGTACATCACGTGACTCCTGTCACTGAAGTCCCTTCAGCCAATCAGGAAGCGCTACTTCCGTGGCGCTCACCTGATTGGCTGTGCGCTGTCTGTGCTGTCAGACAGCGCATCGCAAAGCCGCTCCATTACTTTCAATGGTGGGAACTTTGCGGGTAGCGGTGGGGTTAACCCGCGGTCAGCCGCTGACCGGCGGGTGACCTCACCGCTAGCCGCTAAGTTCCCACCATTGAATATAATGGACGGGGCTGTGCGATGCGCTGTCTGAGTTCAGACAGCGCACAGCCAATCAGGTGAGCGCAACTTGCGCTTCCTGATTGGCTTTAGAGACCTTTCAGTGACAGCTGTCACTGAGAGGTCTCTCTGCATTCGGGGATAGGGGTCCCATGTGTCAGCGTGGGACCCCTTTCAGTCCGTTTGGTCGGGTGTCCGGTTTGTTATTTTCTACAAGTACGTGGATTTATCTCTGGACCCTGGTTGAGGTGAGTATATTGATCTTTTATTTTCAGGTATCCGTGGATTCTACATGGAGAAGAGGACCGATGTCGGCGTGTGAACATAGGTAAGTATGTGTGTGTCGGCAGTGTGTAATAAAGTTTTACTGTCGACGGTGTGTGTGTCCTGTTTTTATTTGGGTATTTTTTTTCCAGTAGTACTACTACAGGTACCAGCGGGCCCGCTTTTCTCCCGCATGCTGGTACTTGTGGTTCTCCAAGTACCAGCTTGCGGGGGAGGCTTGCTGGGACTTGTAGTACTGCTGGAAAAAACAATATTATTTTCATGATCACAAAAGGCTATCAGCCCCCCCATCCGCAGCCCATTGGATGGGGGGGGGACAGCCTCGGGCTTCACCCCTGGCCCTTGGGTGGCTGGGGGGGGGACCCCTTGATTGAAGGGGTCCCCACTCCCCCAGGGTACCCCGGCCAGAGGTGACTAGTTGGATATTTAATGCCACGGCCGCAGGGCACGGCATAAAAGTGACCCCCGGCTGTGGCATTATCTGTCCAGCTAGTGGAGCCCGATGCTGGTGTTAAAAATACGGGGGACCCCTACGCTTTTTGTCCCCCGTATTTTTGGCACCAGCACCAGGCGCAGAGCCCGGTGCTGGTTTTAAAAATACGGGGGATCCCCTGTCAATTTTTTCCCCGCATTTTTAGAACCAGGACCAGCTCGAAGAGCCCGAGGCTGGTTATGCTTTGGAGGGGGGACCCCACGCCATTTTTTTTTAGGATTTTACCGTTCCAGCAATAAAAAAATAAATAAATAAAAAATAATATTTTAAAAAATATATAAATAATATTTGTGCCTCCAAAAAAAAAAAAAAAAAAGTACCTAATCCCTTCTAATATAAATAGATCTGCTATTCCCCAAAAAAAAAAAAACATGTTTAAAATTTTTTTATTTGTTTTCACCCTCCAAAGTGTGGCGGATTGAAAATGACGAATTTGCTGTCTAAAAGCACTGCTGTCGAATTTCCAAACTTGAATTGAATATGCTTTGGTCGAATTGCAGCACTTGTATCATTGCAGAAAAGTCGAATTTGCAAAAATTCGAATTTCAAAAAGTCGAATTTTGAAAGTCCGTTTTTTGGTCGGAAAGCACTGAATTGCATAGGCAAATTTTTTTTTGGGTCGAAAATGACCCGAAATTCGACAATTTCGGGAATTCGACCGCAGTTGCATATACCCTTAAGTATCCCTTATCCAAAATGCTTGGGACCAGAGGTATTTTGGATATCGGATTTTTCCGTATTTTGGAATAATTGCATACCATAATGAGATATCATGGCGATGGGACCTAAGTCTAAGCACAGAATGCATTTGTGTTTCATATACACCTTATAAACACAGCCTGAAGTCAATTTTAGCCAATATTTTTTATAACTTTGTGCATTAAACAAAGTGTGTGTACATTCACACAATTCATTTATGTTTCATATACACCTTATATACACAGCCTGAAGGTCATTTAATACAATATTTTTAATAACTTTGTGTATTAAACAAAGTTTGTGTACATTGAGCCATCAAAAAACAAAGGTTTCACTATTTCACTCTCACTCAAAAAAGTCCGTATTTCGGAATATTCCGTATTTCGGAATATTTGGATATGGGATACTCAACCTGTATTGATAAATAAGGGCATTATAAAGTGAGTCACATTAAGCAGCCTATTGTGAACTATTTTTTCCTCATATTCTGTATATTTTTCATCCTATTTAGTCAATACAGGGGCCATTTTAGCATACCATTATATTGCGCTTGGAGAGAGATATACATACATATATATATATATATATATATATATATATATATATATATATATATATATATATATATATATACACATACACACACTAAAATAAATAAATATATATATATATATATTTTATTTTTTTTCATATTCACCTTGCGCTCAGATAACCAGCAGCAATTTGGAAGAAGTCCCTGTTAGTGGGCTTCCACAAAACAATTACAACCAACAAAAAACCAAATGCGCTCAGTATATAGCCCAAAACATGCTCAATATCTTAATTTCATGTATGTTCCAAGAGAATTTTCTCCGCAATGTGGGGTTCTTTTATTGTTGTTTAGCACCTTCACATTTGCAGGTGTGAGCTCAAAAAGGTGTAGTGGTGAACTAGACAGAAGACCGTAACTGATTTGACCCAACGCATTTCGTCAAGATGACTTCTTCAGGGGGTTGTATATGGTATCACATGGTCCACCCAGAATCAGTTAGAGAGCTCTTTATGCTGAGCATGATTGTATTTTCTGTATAAATATCTTTTATGGACAGGGTCCTTATATTGAGCCTGCAGCTTCCAGAAACAACCTCACACAGCAACCAGGTTCAGAATATCTCTGATTCTGGTTGGACCATTTGATTCAATCAATTTTAACTCGTATATTGAATATGGATGCTTTCATTAGTGAAGGTCTTTTTCTTCGTGTGATACTATATACAAACCCCTGAAGAATTAATCTTGACGAAACGCCTGCAAAGGTGAACGTGATTGTTCCAACTGTTGAGACTGACGGATTTCCTGAGCTGTTTTGTGATGTTAAAATTAACTGTACATGTAAATTTTAATAAAAAGTCTTGGTATCATATCTAATAAACATCCTAGTGACATTTGGTGGACCCCTTCATTCTAAGTAAAGCATTCGTTACCTCTAATACCAAGAAATAAAGACACGGAGACTTGAATTTGGCAGAAAAATTGCTAGCTATTTATTTGACCCTAACCATAGCAAACCTGTAAATGAAAACTTTGTTAAGATGCCGATTCAGAAGGCATATGGTGGCAGAAAAAAGAACGGCTCTATTAAACTGACGCTAACCTTAAAATGCTAAAATCAAAAACATCCTAATTTAACTACAAACTTATCAAAACAATAATAGGTGCTAGCTCAACCCCCACAGTGACTTCCCACCCTGATGGGTGCCCATTCCGCTGCCTCCCGGTCGGGTGGTCGAGCGGCCAATAAGTCGATGGAGGTGAGTGCACCTAAACCAAATCAAACTGTAAATCACTACAGCTTACCATACAACTACAAACTGCCGTTCTTTTCCGCCAATAAATAGCCAACGATAAAACCAGCCAACAATTCAATGCCAAGGCACTCCGTGCCAGAACCTCTACCAACAGGGCGGGAGGTAAATTCACCAACCAGAGAGAGACAAAATAGCCTATCCTTCCCTATATATACTAACCCTCCCCTTTTCCCAAGGGCTGTACTTTCCTTCCAGCTTGGTCCACCCCTCACAAGATGTTTAACTCATTCCTTTCCTATGCTGTCAATTCTCTCTCCTTAGGCCACTGGCCATTTTTCTTTTCGGGTGTTTTCTTGGTGTGAGGGTATACATATAGGTGCTAAACAACAACAAAAACCCACATTGTGGAGAAAATTTTCTTAGAACACACATGAAATTAATAGTGTGGGCTGGCTCCTCCCTCTATGCCCCTCCTACCAGACTGTTTAGAAACTGTGCCCGAGGAGACAGACAACTTCGAGAGAGGGACTTTACACAGATAGTGGCGAGATTCACACCAGCTCACACATACAAGGCAAACCAATTCGAAAACTCAGCAACTGCTTTACAAGAATACTTAACCAGGTAACAAAACAGTACTTAACCAAGAACAAAGCAGTACTGAACCAAGTAACCAATGCAGGATCACGAAGCGCTGGGCGGGAGCCCAGCATCCTCTACGGACTACGAGAAAAGGATTTACCGGTAGGTAATTAAAATACTATTTTCTCTTACGTCCTAGAGGATGCTGGGGTCCATATTAGTACCATGGGGATGTACCAAAGCTCCCAGAATGGGAGGGAGAGTGCGGAGGCTCCTACAGAACAGATTCAAACCTTAAGTCCTCAGTAGCCAAAGTATCGAACTTGTAGAACTTAGCAAACGTGTTCGACCCAGACCAAGTAGCCGCTCGGCAAAGCTGTATAGCCGAGACACCCCTGGCAGCCGCCCAGGAAGAACCCACCTTACGAGTAGAGTGGGCCTTAACAGATTTGGGACATGGCAATCCTGCCATAGAATATGCATGCTGGATAGTAACCCTGATCCAGCGAGAGATAGTCTGCTTAGACGCAGGACACACAATTTTCTTGGGATCATACAGGACAGAGAGTCCGATTTTCTGTGATGAGCAGTCCTCTTCACATAGATTTTCAGAGCATTTACAACATCCAAGGACTTTGACGAAATTGAGGAGTCAGTAGCAACTGGCACCACAATAGTTTGGTTGATATGAACAGCCGACACAAACTTTAGAAGGAACTGCTGACGTGTCTGGAGCTCAGCTCTATCTTCACGGAAGATTAAGTAGGGGCTTTTACAAGACAAAGCCCCCAACTCCGAGACACGTCTAGCAGAAGCTAAGGCCAACAAAGTGACAGCCTTCCCGTGAGAACTTGACCTCAACCTCCTGTAGAGGCTCGAACCAATCCGATTGGAGGAACTGTAACACCACATTAAGATCCCAGGGTGCCGTAGGCGGCACAAAGGGAGGCTGGATGTGCAGAACCCCTTTCAAGAAAGTCTGAACCACAGGGAGGGAAGCCAGTTGTTTCTGGAAGAAAACGGATAGGGCCGAAATCTGGACCTTTATGGATCCCAAACTCAGGCCCATATCTACACCTGCTTGCAGGAAGAGGAGAAACCGTCCCAGTTGAAACTCAACCGTAGGAAACTGCTTGGATTCACACCAAGAGACATACTTTTTCCAAATGCGATGGTAATGTTTAGACGTTACTCCTTTCCTAGTCTGTATCAGGGTAGGAATGACCTTGTTCGGAATGCCATTCCGAGCTAATATCTGGAGTTCAACCTCCAGACCGTCAAACGTAGCCGTGGTAAGTCTTGATAAGCGAACAGCCCCTGTTGCAGCAGGCCCTCCCGAAGAGGAAGAGGCCTCGGGTCTTCCAGCAGTAGATCCAGAAGATTCGCGTACCAAGCCCTTCTTGGTCATTCCTGAGCAATGAGAATTGCCTGAACTCCTGTTCTATTTACGAGTTTTAGAATCCTTGGAATGAGTGGAAGTGGAGGAAATACGTACACTGACTGGAACACCCACGGAGTTACCAGGGGGCCCACTGCCACTGCTTGTGGATCTCTTGACCTGGAACAGTACCGCCGAAGCTTCTTGTTGAGACGGAAGGCCATCATATCTATTTGAGGTACACCCCAAAGATTTGTCACCTCCGTGAACATCTCCGGATGGAGGCCCCACTCTCCTGGATGGAGATCGTGTCTGCCGAGGAAGTCCGCTTCCCAGTTGTCCACTCCCGGAATGAAGATTGCTGACATCACCAACGCGTGCCTTTCTGCCCAGAGGAGGATTCTTTTTACCTCTAACATTGCAGCTCTGCTCTTCGTTCCGCCCTATCGGTTTATGTAGGCCACCGCCGTTACACTGTCCGACTGCACCTGAATGGCCCGATCTTGTAGAAGATGTGCCGCTTGTACACGGCCCTTAGTTCCAGAATGTTGATTGGCAAATGGATCCCAGACTTGACCACCTCACTTGGAAGGTTTCCCCTTGGGTCAGGGCTGGATTAACAATGGGGCGGATGGAGCTGCAGCTCCAGGCCTCCCCATCAAAATAGGCCCACAGGATCCCTGCTGCTGGTAACAGGAAAAAATGTTTTTCCTATTACAGCAAGTCAGCAGCACTAAACAGCCTCAGAAGTCCTCCCTGCGTTGAAAGATTTCTCTGCTCCTCCCCTGCACCATGATCTCACACAGGCACCGTGCCTCCCCTCCACTGGGTACAATAGCAGCAGCCATCGGTGTACTTGCCTGCCGGGACGCAGGGTAACAGTGACTTAGCCGCTGGTCCAGTCCTGTGACCCCTCTGCCGTCCCGGCTAGTGGTGCTTGCTAAATGGTAGGGTCCCCCCCCCCCAAGAGGGCGTGGTCACGGGTCCGTGATTAGGCCACGCCCCCGACTTTTTCTGCATAGCTCAGTGACTGGGGGAAACGGGGGAGAGTGAGAGGGCTGTTGGGAACAGGGTATGTGTGTTGGAAGGGACAGGCTGGAGTTGTGTGTAGGGAATGGAGTGAACAGGGTGGCTGAGTGTGTGTGTATGGTGACTGGAGGGGACAAGCTGTGTGCGTGTGTGTGGGGGGGGGGAGGGCTGGGGGAAACAGGCTTTTTGTGTGTATGTATTTGTATGGGTTGTAGTATGGTATGCCGGCGGCCCGACCGCCGGCATACCAACAGCGTGGCAAGTGCAAATGAGCCCCTTGCGGGCTCACTGCACTCGCCACACTGCGGGCACGGTGGCTGTATTCTCCCTCCAGCGGGGTCGTGGACCCCCACGAGGGAGAAAAAAAGTGTCGGTATGCCGGCGCTGGTATACTGTGCGCCGGGATCCCGACAGTCGGCATACTGAAGACCACCCTTTGTATGTGTAGGGACTGGGGAAAGTGTGTGTGTGTGTGTGTGTGTGTGTGTGTGTGTGTGTGTGTGTGTGTGTGTGTGTAGGGACTGGGGAACAGGGTGTGTGTGTGTGTGTGTGTGTGTGTATAATATATATATATGTAGGGACTGGGGAACAGGGTGTGTGTGTGTGTGTGTGTGTGTGTGTGTGTGTGTAGGGACTGGGGAACAGTGTGTGTGTGTGTGTGTGTGTGTGTGTGTGTGTGTGTGTGTGTGTAGGGACTGGGGAACAGGGTGTGTGTGTGTGTGTGTGTGTGTGTGTGTGTGTGTGTGTGTGTGTGTGTATATATATGTAGGGACTGGGGAACAGGGTGTGTGTGTGTGTGTGTGTGTGTGTGTGTGTGTGTGTGTGTGTGTGTATATATGTAGGGACTGGGGAACAGGGTGTGTGTGTGTGTGTGTGTGTAGGGACTGGGGAACAGGGTGTGTGTGTGTGTGTGTGTGTGTGTGTGTGTGTATATATGTAGGGACTGGGGAACAGGGTCAGGGTGTGTGTGTGTGTGTGTGTGTGTGTGTGTGTGTGTGTGTAGGGACTGGGGAACAGGGTGTGTGTGTGTGTGTGTGTGTGTGTATGTAGGGACTGGGGAACAGGCTGTATGTGTGTGTGTGTGTGTGTGTGTGTGTGTGTGTAGGGACTGGGGAACAGGGTGTGTGTGTGTGTGTGTGTGTGTGTGTGTGTGTGTGTGTAGGGACTGGGGAACAGGGTGTGTGTGTGTGTGTGTGTGTGTGTAGGGACTGGGGAACAGGGGGGGTGTGTGTGTGTGTGTGTGTGTGTGTGTGTGTGTGTGTGTGTGTGTGTGTATGTAGGGACTGGGGAACAGGGTGTGTGTGTGTGTGTGTGTGTAGGGACTGGGGAACAGGGTGTGTGTGTGTGTGTGTGTGTGTGTGTGTGTGTAGGGACTGGGGAACAGGGTGTGTGTGTGTGTGTGTGTGTGTGTGTGTGTGTGTAGGGACTGGGGAACAGGGTGTGAGTGTGTGTGTGTAGGGACTGGGGAACAGGCTGTGTGTGTGTGACGTGTGTGTATATATGTAGGGACTGGGGAACAGGGTGTGTGTGTGTGTGTGTGTGTGTGTGTGTGTGTGTGTGTGTGTGTGTAGGGACTGGGTTGTGTGTGTGTAGGGACTGGGTAAACAGATTGTGTGTGTAGGGAGTGGGTGGGGGAACAGACTGTGCGTGTGTGGTGACATGGGCATGTTGGTGGGGGTGGTTGCGTGCACAGACTCTGGGTTGCTCACATTGGAGGCTATGCTCAGGCGGGTGATCTACACGTCTATGCACGCTCAGTCCATGTGCATTCGGATGCACTATGTGCACTGGGTGGAGAAGCGTTGGGAGGGTCGCTACTCGTCCAGCTCAGGGGATCCTGGCAGTGGCGGTTTTAGGTGCGGGCTAGCAGGGCGGGCACCCAGATCACTGCGGCCTGAGGCCCCCGCCAGTGCCATCAGCACCCGTCTGCTGCCTGCACCACAGTGCTCCCCACCACTACCTGCTCCGTCCGGCCGCCCCCCATCCTGGCCACTTCACGCTGCCTGCACCCCATCGCGGGAGTATGACAAGTACATAGAGTCGGGGGACCACAGGCGCCGAATGGTGAGTGACGGCTAGCTAGTGCAATTTGTATAATGGGCTACCTGTTGCTATGTGTATAAGGTGCTACCTGGTGCAGTTTGTATAACAGGCTCTACCTGGCGATACATGTATAAAAGGAGCTCCACCTGGCATAACGTCAATAAAAGAAAGGGGCTCTACCTGGCATAACGTGAATAAAAGGGGCTCTACATGGCGTATTGTGTATAAGGGCTCTACCCATAGTCACAACCCTGCTGTTGCTGGTCACACCCTCTGCGACAGTATATTATAGGCCCTTCATAAATTTCAGCTCCAGGCCCATGCGGTCCTTAATCTGGCACTGCCTTGGGTGACTGCTCCCCAACCTCTGAGACTTGCATCCGTGGTTAGAAGGATCCAGTTTTGAATACCGAACCTGCGGCCCTCTAGAAGGTGAGGCAATTGTAGCCACCACAGGAGTGAAATCCTGGCTTTTGGCGACAGACGTATCCTCTGGTGCATGTGCAGATGAGACCCTGACCACTTGTCCAGGAGATCCAGTTGGAAGGACCGTGCATGAAATCTTCCGTACTGAAGAGCCTCGTAGGAGGCAACCATCTTCCCCAGAAGGCGAATGCACTGATAAAAAAAAGATACCCGGGAAGGCTTCAAAACATCCCGGACCATAGTTTGGATCACCAACACTTTCTCCACTGGTAGAAACACCCTCTGCACTTCCGTGTCGAGGATCATCCCCAGGAAAGACAATCTGCTAGTCGGCTCCAAATGTGACTTGGGAAGATTCAGGATCCATCCATGTTCCCTGAGCAGTCGAATCGCGAGTGCAATGGACTGAAACAACCTCTCCCTGAACTGTGCCTTTATCAGCTGATCGTCCAGATAAGGAATTATGGCCCTCATTCCGAGTTGATCGGTCGCAAGGCGAATTTAGCAGAGTTACACACGCTAAGCCGCCGCCTACTGGGAGTGAATCTTAGCTTCTTAAAATTGCGACCGATGTATTCGCAATATTGCGATTACTAACTACTTAGCAGTTTCAGAGTAGCTCCAGACTTACTCTGCCTGTGCGATCAGTTCAGTGCTTGTCGTTCCTGGTTGACGTCACAAACACACCCAGCGTTCGCCCAGGCACTCCCACCGTTTCCCCGGCCACTCCTGCGTTTTTTCCGGAAACGGTAGCGTTTTCAGCCACACGCCCCTGAAACGCCGTGTTTCCGCCCAGTAACACCCATTTCCTGTCAATCACATTACGATCGCCGGAGCGAAGAAAAAGCCGTGAGTAAAAATACTTTCATCATAGTAAAGTTACTTGGCGCAGTCGCAGTGCGAACATTGCGCATGCGTACTAAGCGGATTTTCACTGCGATGCGATGAAAAATACCGAGCGAACAACTCGGAATGAGGGCCTATATTCACCCCCTGCCAGTGGAGGAGAATCATCATCTCTGCCATTACCCTCAGTGCTGTGGAGAGGCCAAACGGAAGTGCCTGGAACTGATAGCGACAGTCCAACAGCGCAAATCTGAGATAAGCCTGGTGTGACGGCCAAATCGGAATGTGGAGGTACGCATCCTTGATGTCTAAGAACACCAAAAACTCTCCCTCCTCCAGCCCTGAGATCGCCGTCTCAGAGACTCCATTTTGAACTTGAACTCCCTCCTATAAGGGTTTAGCGACTTCAGGTTCAAAATTGGCCTGACCGAACCATCCGGTTTCGGTACCACAAATAGGTTTGAATAGTAACCCTGGTTTACAAGATGAGGTGGAACTAGAACAATTACATCTGACCTTTCCAATTTTTGAATGGCTTCCTGAAGGATAGCCCTGTCAGCAAAGCTGGCAAGCCTGATTTGAAGAACCTGTGGTGTGGGAGCTCTTGAAACTCCAGTTTGTACCCCTGGGACATAGTATCCTGTACCCAGGGATCCAGATTGGATGACACCTAGACGTGACAAACGTCTGAGTCTCGCTCCCACCTGCCCGTTCTCCAGGCAGGGAGGTCCACCATCATGCTGAGGATTTTCAGGACACAGCGGCAGGTTTCTGGTCTTGGGAACCTGCAGGTGCTGGTTTTTTGGATTTTGCTCGCCCACCTCTGAAGAAAGTGGTAGGAGTCTTGGACTTTTTAGCTTTTGCAGACCGAAAGGACTGCATAGAGGATGTAGAAAAAGGTTTCTTCGTCATCTGAGAGGCTGAGGGAAGAAAGGCTGACTTACCAGCGGTTGCCGTGGAAATCCACACATCCAATGCTTCCCCAAATAGAGTCTGACCTGTGAAGGGTAGGTTGTCCACACTTCTCCTGGATTCCGCGTCTGCAGACCACTGGCGTAGACAGAGTCCCCTGCATGCTGAGACAGCCATGGACGATGTCCTTGCAGTCAGATTACCCAGGTCCTTCATGGCCTCCACCATGTAACCCGCCGAATCCTGTATGTTACGTAAAAACAATTCAACGTCACTTCTATCCATAGAATCTAAGTCCTCTAGTAATGTGCCTGACCACTTTACTATGGCTTTAGAAATCCATGCACAGGCAATAGTGGGCCTTAATGCCACTCCTGAAGCAGTGTATATGGATTTGAGCGTAGTTTCAATCTTGTGGTCTGCTGGTTCTTTCAAAGCGGTAGACCCAGGGACAGGTAAAACCACCTTTTTAGACAGTCTAGATACAGAAGCGTCTACTATAGGTGTGTTTTCACACTTTTTCCTATCATCCTCAGGGAAAGGAAAAGCCACAAGAACCCTCTTTGGGATCTGGAATTTTTTCTCTGGATTTTCCCAGGATTTTTCAAATAATGCGTTTAATTCCTCAGATGCAGGGAAGGTCAGGGAGGCTTTCTTAATGTCATTAAAGTAAGCCTCCTCTACCTGTTCAGGTGGTTTGTCAGTAATGTGTAACACATCCCTAATAACCTCAATCATGAGTTGCACCCCTCTTGCCAGGGAAGCCTCACCTCAACCCCCCCCCCCCTCCCCTGCATATCCTCATCACCCTCTGCCGTGTCAGAGTAGGTGTCTATGTCGACTTGCATAATCTGAGCAAGCGCACGTTTCTTGGAAACATCAGGGGATTTTGAGGTAGTGGGGACAGAACCAGACAAAACCTCCACAGATTGTTTTAAAATCTGTGATTCCATCTCATAATGCGAAATCCTAGTAGAAATCTGGGATATCATTCCCTTAATAGAAGCTGCCCAATGGGGCTCGGATTCAGAAGGCTGAGACAAAATATTACATTCCTGTGTACATGGAATGGATTCCTCTGGAGAAGATACATATTCTGCCACACAAGACACAGAGTCCCTGGACATGGTTATGTGAGAAAGTTGCATACACACACACACAGGAAAGTGTCAGACACAGTTTCCCCATAAGTAACTTCAGAGAAACACAGAGTTTGGAGCCAGCACACACAGCTTCTCAGTAGGCAGTTATAGAATAATTGTCTGGCGCTGACTGTGTACCCTTAATAGAACCACACAGTTAATAGACAGTCTCCCCCCCCCCCCCACCTTCTACAACCCCCTTGGTACCGCAAAATATAGCTGGAGTCGTGGAGGGTCAGCGCTCCCTGTCAGCATCTCAGAGTGTGGATCTGCAGGGAGAAAATGGCGCTGGTGAGCTGCTGGGTCCGCTCTGAGAAGCTCCACCCCCCAAACATGGCGCGTCTTCCCGCACTTTCAATATTTATACTGGCCTGAGGTAATGGCGCTAGAAGCGTTACCAAAGCCCCCGATAGCGTGAGTGACCAGTTGTAAGGGTATTGCGCTGGCCCAGGGCGCCCCACACAGCGCCGCACCTGTACCACTGAGCCTTCCGAAGCGCAGTGTTAGTACTGCGCTCCAACCCTGTAGCCGCCATGCACACCGGCTCCCCGCTTATCGGGTCACCGGTGACACACTCATCACCTCGATCTTCTGGCTCTGTTAGGGGGTGGCGGCATGCTGCAGGAGTGAGTGGTCGCCTCAGGGGCTAACGATCATCACCTTCAGTAGCTCAGTGTCCTGTCAGCGGAGATAGTGTCCATTAACCTCAGCGGGTTGGACACTACTCCCCCCCCTAAGTCCCACGAAGCAGGGAGGCTGTTGCCAGTGCCTAATTACTCTTAAAAAAAAACAAAAAAAAAACAAAGAAGCTCCAGGAGCTCCCCTAGCTGTGACCGGCTCCTCCGGGCACATTTTCTAAACAGAGTCTGGTAGGGGGGGCATAGAGGGAGGAGCCAGCCCACACTATTAAAGTCTTAAAGTGCCCATGGCTCCTGGTGGACCCGTCTATACCCCATGGTACTAATATGGACCCCAGCATCCTCTAGGACGTAAGAGAGAAATAATATATATATATATATATATATATATATATATATATATATATATATATATATATATATATATATATATATATATATATACACACATACACACACACACACACACACACACACACTGCTCAAAAAAATAAAGGGAACACTAAAATAACACATCCTAGACCTGAATGAATGAAATATTCTTATTAAATACTTTGTTCTTTACATAGTTGAATGTGCTGACAACAAAGTCACACAAAAATTATCAATGGAAATCAAATTTATTAACCCATGGAGGTCTGGATTTGGAGTCACCCTCAAAATGAAAGTGGAAACACACACTACAGGCTGATCCAACTTTGACGTAATGTCCTTAAAACAAGTCAAAATGAGGCTCAGTAGTGTGTGTGGCCTCCACGTGCCTGTATGACCTCCCTACAACGCCTGGGCATGCTCCTGATGAGGTGGCGGATGGTCTCCTGAGGGATCTCCTCCCAGACCTGGACTAAAGCATCCGCCAACTCCTGGACAGTCTGTGGTGCAACGTGGCGTTGGTGGATGGAGCGAGACATGATGTCCCAGATGTGCTCAATTGGATTCAGGTCTGGGGAACGGGCGGGCCAGTCCATAGCATCAATGCCTTCGTCTTGCAGGAACTGCTGACACACTCCAGCCACATGAGGTCTAGCATTGTCTTGCATTAGGAGGAACCCAGGGCCAACCGCACCAGCATATGGTCTCACAAGGGGTCTGAGGATCTCATCTCGGTACCTATGGCAGTCAGGCTACCTCTGGTGAGCACATGGAGGGCTGTGCGGCCCCCCAAAGAAATGCCACCCCACACCATTACTGACCCACTGCCAAACCGGTCATGCTGGAGGATGTTGCAGGCAGCAGAACGTTCTCCTTGGCGTCTCCAGACTCTGTCATGTCTGTCACATGTGCTCAGTGAGAACCTGCTTTCATCTGTGAAGAGCTCAGGGCGCCAGTGGCGAATTTGCCAATCTTGGTGTTCTCTGGCAAATGCCAAACGTCCTGCACGGTGTTGGGCTGTAAGCACAACCCCCACCTGTGGACGTCGGGCCCTCATACCACCCTCATGAAGTCTGTTTCTGATCGTTTGAGTAGACACATGAACATTTGTGGCTTGCTGGAGGTCATTTTGCAGGGCTCTGGCAGTGCTCCTCCTGTTCCTCCTTGCACAAAGGCGGAGGTAGCGGTCCTGCTGCTGGGTTGTTGCCCTCCTACGGCCTCCTCCACATCTCCTGATGTACTGGCCTATCTCCTGGTAGCGCCTCCATGCTCTGGACACTACGCTGACAGACACAGCAAACCTTCTTGCCACAGCTCGCATTGATGTGCCATCCTGGATGAGCTGCACTACCTGAGCCACTTGTGTGGGTTGTAGGGAGGTCATACAGGCACGTGGAGGCCACACACACTACTGAGCCTCATTTTGACTTGTTTTAAGGACATTACGTCAAAGTTGGATCAGCCTGTAGTGTGTTTTTCCACTTTAATTTTGAGGGTGACTCCAAATCCAGGGTTAATAAATTTGATTTCCATTGATAATTTTTGTGTGATTTTGTTGTCAGCACATTCAACTATGTAAAGAACAAAGTATTTAATAAGAATATTTCATTCATTCAGATCTAGGATGTGTTATTTTAGTGTTCCCTTTATTTTTTTGAGATAGATAGATAGAGATAGATAGAGATATATATATATATATATATATATATATATATATATATATATATATATATATATATATATATATATATATATTTATTAGGGCTGGGCAAGTTAACGCGTTAATATCGCGTTAACGCATTAACTAATTAACGGCGACAATTATTTTAACGCCGCAGCGCTTTTCTAACTACAATGCCGTCCGTGAGCCAATCGGAGGTCACGGACCGGCAGCCAATCAGGAGCTGCCATTTGGCAGCTCCTGATTGGCTGCGGCCCGTGACCTCCGATTGGCTCACGGACGGCTCTTTACTAATAATAACACTGTCGGCCGCCGCTCCTCTTCCCTCCCTGCCTCTACTGCTGCCCACCGCACCCGCCGGAGACTGAGGGGAAGGAGAGGCGCAGGCTGCACTCTCCTCCCCTCACACAGACAGGACAGCAGCGGCAGCGGTGAGTAGCAGGGGACCTGGCACTGAGGGATATCTGGCACTGGGGGGGGGGGGCATGTATACCTGGCACTGAGGGATATCTGGCACTGGGGGGGGGCATGTATACCTGGCACTGAGGGATATCTGGCACTGGGGGGGGCATGTATACCTGGAACTGGGGGCTTATCTGGCACTGGGGGATATCTGGCACTGGGGGGACATGTGTATCTGGCACTGTGGGCATATCTGGCACTGTGGGGGACTTTCTGTATCCGGCACTGGGGGGCAATGTATATCTGACACAGTGGGGGTATTTGTGCATCTGGCACTGTGGGGCAATGTGTATCTGGCACTGTGAGGCAATGCATATCTGGCAGCCATGGAGACCGTGACAGCGCCGGTGCCATTTAAAGTGTATTGCTGGCCGCTAGCGAGCCAATCGGAACTCGAGGACTGGCAGCCAGTCAGGAGCGCAATACACTAATTTTGAATTCATTATTGAATCTTGCGCATAACAATGCGATTAATCGCGATTAATCGGAGAAAATCATGCGATTAATCGCGATTAGAATTTTTAATCGTTGCCCACCACTAATAAAATATATATATATATATATATATATATATATATATATATATATATATATATATATATATATATATATATATATATATATATATATATATATATATATATATATATATATATATATATATATATATATATATAGAATCCACAATATGCCGGCACTCCATGTACAATATCAACGTGCTCCGGTGCTAACACCCAAAAAGAGGTATCCAATGCAAAAAAGAGGAGGCACTCAGAGTCAGCAAGGTATAGCAAAATGATGTATTCAAATTCGGTCAAGTACTTTCGAGGTCAGAACCCCGTCATCAGGACCACATCACAACGAATAACAGCCACTGTGGCATTATATATATATATATATATATATACACAATCAAGCGATGTGCGGCACTCAGGTATTGAAATAAATAGTCACCACTATCTGTCCGTCTTCAACGTTTCAATTTTTACTCAAAAAATTGTCATCAGGAAAGTAAAAATTGAAACGTTGAAGACGGACAGATAGTGGTGACTATTTATTTCAATACCTGAGTGCCGCACATCGCTTGATTGTATTTATCCATTTGGACAGTGAAGGCAACAGGACACATTCTCTTCAGTTATTGGAGTGCCGGACCTACCACAAGTTATATATATATATATATATATATATATATATATATATATATATATATATATATATATATATATACATATACACACACACACACACACACACACACACACACACACAAGCGCCGGCACTCGGACTGCCCCTTGGGCTAGCTTGCTCCGGTGCCCTCCACTAAGTCAATGAAAGAGGCTGCACTTGGAGTCTTTTGAATCAAAAAGTGGCTTTAGTGCATAAAGTGTTACATCAACGTTTTGGGGTACTAGACCCCCTCATCAGGATAGTGTGCAGTGCAGTGTTTTGTACTGCACACTATCCTGATGAAGGGGTCTAGCTAGTACCCCGAAACGTTGATGTAGCACTTTATGCACTAAAGCCACTTTTTGATTCAAAAGACTCAGAGTGCAGCCTCTTTCATTGATTATATACACACAGGTTGAGTATCCCATATCCAAATATTCTGAAATACGGAATATTCCGAAATACGGACTTTTTTTAGTGAGAGTGAGATGGTGAAATCTTTGTTTTTTGATGGCTCAATGTACACAAACTTTGTTTAATACACAAAGTTATTAAAAATATTGTATTAAATGACCTTCAGGCTGTGTGTATAAGGTGAATATGAAACATAAATGAATTGTGTGAATATACACATACTTTGTTTCATGCACAAAGTTACAAAAAATATTGGCTAAAATTACCTTCAGGCTGTGTGTATAAGGTGTATATGTAACAAAAATGCATTCTGTGCTTAGATTTAGGTCCCATCACCATGATATCTCATTATGGTGTGCAATTATTCCAAAATACAGAAAAATCAGATATCCAAAATACCTCTGGTCCCAAGCATTTTGGATAAGGGATACTCAATATGTATGTATGTATGTATGTATGTATGTATGTATGTATGTATGTATGTATGTATGTATAATATATATTAGATACTACCACACCATGAGGCTCCAACTGGGGCTTATGTTGTAGAAGAAACCAGCACTCCTTCAATATCCAAAAATGTTTTTGGATATTGAAGGAGTGCTGGTTTCTTCTACAACATAAGTCCCAGTTGGAGCCTCATGGTGTGGTAGTATCTATTGTGAATGACCCCAAACCGGGCACCCTGCATGAGATGTGGACAGTGTTGTGCGGACCATGACATACACTATATATATATATATATATATATATATATATATATATATATATATATATATATATATATATATATATATATATATATATATATAGTGTGTCTGTGTATATATATATATATATATATACACACATACATATATATATATATATATATATTTAGTGTGTCTGTGTGTGTATATATATTTAGTGTGTCTGTATATATATATATATATATATATATATATATATATATTTAGTGTGTCTGTGTATATATATATATATATATATATATATATATATATATATATATATATATATATATATATATATATATATATATATATACATATACACACACACACCTTGTTGGAAGCACTCCACCCTTCTACCTCCTGCAGCACAACACACACCAAATATCAGAGTGCGACCACACACCCAAGAGTGGTATATCTGTCACACAAATATACAGTATATCTCCAGCTTAAACATAAAGTTTTACTCCGTTTCTATTACTAATGTAAAACATGGGATAATAAACTAATTTGTATTTTATCATTATTTATGGACAAAGAAACAAAAGTGCTTAGATAACGTATATAATAACTATGTCCTGGAAGTCTCACACTCTGTTTTTGATTTGAGCAGACTAGTGCAATGGGGGCTTCAGACAGGAGCAGGCAAACAAGTCATACTATACAACAACAGTGACGAACTTTCCCGAGTCATCATCCCACACTAGCAGCACACAGCCCAGGCATCATGTGAGCTCATGCAGCAGGTGCTTTGTACTCACCGAAGACCCAGCCCAGAAGGGGCACGAACTCCTGATCTGGGGTGTCTTGCTGAGTGACAGAGCCCCAAAACTGAGAGCCACAGTGCAGCATCCCAGTATGAGCTGCAACAAGCCCAGGGAAAGCAGAGGTCTGCCTGGCACGGTCAGTCCGGATCCAGCCCGGCGCCTGCTAGAGGTAGGAGCCGGAGGGGGGCACAGGCTAAGAGAGGCAGAACATCGAGGGGACTGAAGCACCCCACGGATCCTGCGTGGACGGTGCAGAGATGGATCGCCGGCTGGAGAAGAAGAGGGTGCAGCGTTGCCCATGGAAGAAGAAAGCCCGGCCATGGGACAGCAGGAGCCAGGAAGCAGCACTGGGAGAGACATCATTCGGCCAGGAGGGGAGGGTGGCAGTAGCAGTGGAAAGGGGAGGGCGGAAACTGGAAAGGAGAAACCTGATCAGATAGAAAACAGCCAGCCCAATACGTTCTCCTCACAGCACTGATATGGCAAACTCATGGCATGGCACTGATTCAGCGCCACCCTGTACGCATAGCTTATATACGTGCCTCCGGGAGAGCCCTCTGTTTCCTCCGTCCCTTTTATCTCTCTCCATGTATGCCAGTTACTTCCTGTGCTGTTTATCCCTCGCTAGCATATTCCTCCTCTCCCTGCCACCCCCTTCCCTGTCTCCAGTGTTGTTGCTAGCGGACTCTCCGACATAGAAGTTTTAAAATAACTCCAGTGATTAGTAGGAGGGGAGCAGTGCTACAGTTTCACATATTCTGGCCCAGTATCAGAGAGGGTGTGTATAGAAAAGTAACAGATCCCGGCATAAACCTTTTAACAAGAATAATACGCCAATCAGATGCATTAATCCGATGTCCCAAACGTCAAGGCTAATCGTTAATAATTAATTAATTATAAAATTTACTTTGTGCAGCCAACTCATATTTATCTTACGTCCTGGACGATGCTGGGGTCCACATTAGTACCATGGGGTATAGACGGGTCCATCAGGAGCCATTGGCACTTTAAGCGTTTTAGAGTGTGAGCTGGCTCCTCCCTCTATGCCCCTCCTACCAGACTCAGTTTAGAAAATGTGACTGGAGGAGTCGGTCACAGCTAGGGGAGCTCACCAGAGCTTCTTTAGAGTTTGTTATTTTACAGGAAGGCTGCTGGCAACAGCCTCCCTGCTTCGTGGGACTAAGGGGGGGAGTAGTGTCCGCACTGCGGGGTCTGAGCCACTATCTCCGCTAACAGGACACTGAACTCCTGAGGGGATCGATCGTTCCCCGCCACAGGGGATCGCTCACCCCAGCAGCATGCCGCCACCCCCTTACAGAGCCAGAAGATTGGTGGCGAGTGAGTCACCGACCCCCTAGCAAGCGGGGGGCCGGTGTGAATATGGCGGCAACAGGGTATGGAGCCGGGGCTCAGCGGTACATAGTGCGGCGCTGTGAGGGGCGCCCTGAGCCAGTGCCTACACCCTACACTGGTCTCACAGCCTGTCGGGGTCCCAGGATCTCTGACAGCATAATTCCTCAGGCCAGTATAATCCTATGAAGAGCGGGAAGACAGTGCCATTTTGGGGGCGGAGCTTCTCCTCAGAGCAGACCCAGCAGCACTCAGCGCCATTTTCCTGCCTGCACAACGCTGTCAGTGAAGAGCAAGTCCCTCCAGAACAACTTCAGCTATCTCTCACGGTACCAGGGGGTTGTAGAAGGGGGGGAGGCTGTATACAGGCTGTGTAGCCTATTAAGGTGCACAGTCAGCGCTGGTTGGGGGCCTCCCTTTACCTAAAAAGCGCTGTGTGTAGGTTGGCTCCAATCTCTGTGTCTCTCTTGCCATTCTTGGGGGTGAAACTCTGTCTGCCCTCCCGTGTGTTTGTGTGTGTGTCAGTGGCGCACGCAGGGGGGGTTTCCGAGTACCCAGAAACCCCCCTGATCGGCCAAATTCTTTTAAGAGATGGAGACAGCTGTGTCTCCGTATTACTACAAACCGAGTCCGCGTACGCGATCGCGATCACAGCTGCTGCAGGGAGCTCTTGTTGGCAGAGCTCTCTGCATAGAGCAGCGCTGTAAGATGAGCCACCGCCAGGTCCGGTTTTTCTGCCCCCAGGATAGTACCTGCCCACCACGAGCGGAGACATCTGACACGCTCAGCAGCAGGTATCCAGCAATGTACTACAGTAAAGGGAAGAAACTCCAAATAAACTACATCTCCCAGCAGCCCTTGCTGCCCGGGAGCTGTAGTGTAATTGTACTTACTTCACTTTACTGTAGTGCGTTGCCGGACACCTGCTGCTGAGCGTGTCAAAGGAGGACAGAAAGGGACTGAGCTGCCACCTATTCCCAGCATCATAATGTTCTGGAAGCTCCCAGTGGGGAGATGGAGTACCTGTGTCAGAGCTGCAGCTGCGGGTGAGTTATATGACTGGGCTGATGCTCATGCTGCAAAGGGGCCATGTGACTTTTGCTCCTCATGCTGGGGCACTGCAACTGTGGGCATAGTGTAAGGGGCACTGCAGCTGTGGGCATAGTGTAAGGGGCACTGCAATTGTGGGCATAGTGTAAGGGGCACTGCAATTGTGGGCATAATATGTAAGGATCACTACAACTAAACTTTTCCCATGAGTAATCCATGGGGCACCATATTAGCTTAAGTAAATATTTGCTTACCAAAAAATTTGACCCCGGCCCTGGCCACCGCCTGCCTGCCCTCCCACCCACCAGAGACGCCAGCTGCCGCAGTCATTGCCATTGGGCTCGGGCACCGCAGCAGCCAGCTGTGACCTCTTGTATGGTGATGCGGATGTGACTCACAGGTCATGAACGCTACGTCGCCTGCCAGCTAGCCCGCCCAGCCAGTCCTGCTTCGTTGTGGTTGGAACCAGGATGCTGGGAGGGAATGCTCTGCCTCTGTGCTGCTCCTCACTGCTGTAATACTGAGATGGAAACCTGAGCTGTAAACTGAGGTTGGAGCCAGTGTTTTTTCTTTTTTTCTCTAACGTCCTAGTGGATGCTGGGTACTCCGTAAGGACCATGGGGAATAGACAGGCTCCGCAGGAGACTGGGCACTCTTAAGAAAGAATTAGTACTACTGGTGTGCACTGGCTCCTCCCTCTTTGCCCCTCCTCCAGACCTCAGTTAGAATCTGTGCCCGGACGGAGCTGGGTGCATTTTAGTGAGCTCTCCTGAGCTTGCTAATAAGAAAGTATTTTAGTTAGGTTTTTTTATTTTCAGAGAGCTTCTGCTGGCAACAGACTCTCTGCTACGTGGGACTGAGGGGAGAGAAGCAAACCTACTAACTGCGGCTAGGTTGCGCTTCTTAGGCTACTGGACACCATTAGCTCCAGAGGGATCGAACACAGGAACTTAACCTTGGTCGTCCGTTCCCGGAGCCGCGCCGCCGTCCCACTCGCAGAGCCAGAAGACAGAAGCCGGCGGGTGAAGCAAGAAGACGTCAAAATCGGCGGCAGAAGACTCCTGTCTTCATATGAGGTAGCGCACAGCACTGCAGCTGTGCGCCATTGCTCCCACACTAACCCACATACTCCGGTCACTGTAGGGTACAGGCGCAGGGGGGGGCGCCCTGGGCAGCAATTGAGTACCTCCTGGCAAAAGAGGCATATATACAGCTGGGCACTGTATATATGCATGAGCCCCCGCCATTATTTTACACAAATCGCGGGACAGAAGCCCGCCGCTGAGGGGGCGGGGCTTCTTCCTCAGCACTCACCAGCGCCATTTTCTCTCCACAGCTCCGCTGAGAGGAAGCTCCCCAGGCTCTCCCCTGCAGACTCACGGTAGAAAGAGGGTAAAAAGAGAGGGGGGGGCACATAAATTTAGCGCAATAATCACAAATACAGCAGCTACTGGGTAAACACTAAGTTACTGTGTAATTCCTGGGTTATATAGCGCTGGGGTGTGTGCTGGCATACTCTCTCTCTGTCTCTCCAAAAGGCCTTGTGGGGGTCCTGTCTTCAAATAGAGCATCCCCTGTGTGTGTGTGGTGTGTCGGTACGATTGTGTCGACATGTTTGACGAGGAAGGCTATGTGGAGGCAGAGCAGGTGCAGATGAATGACGTGTCTCCGCCGACGGCGCCGACACCTGATTGGATGGATATGTGGAAGGTGTTAAATGATAATGTAAACTCCTTGCATAAAAGGTTGGATAAAGCTGAAGCCTTGGGACAGTCGGGGTCTCAGCCCATGCCTGATCCTACAGCGCAGAGGCCGTCAGGGTCTCAGAAGCGCCCACTATCCCAAATTGTTGACACAGATATCGACACGGATTGTGACTCCAGTGTCGATGGCGATGATGCAAAATTGCAGCCTAAAATGGCTAAAGCCATCCGCTACATGATTATAGCAATGAAGGATGTATTGCACATATCAGAGGTAAACCCTGTCCCTGACAAGAGGGTTTATATGTTTGGGGAGAAAAAGCAAGAAGTGACTTTTCCCCCTTCACATGAGTTGAATGACTTATGTGAAAAAGCGTGGGATTCTCCTGATAGGAAAGTGCTGATTTCCAAAAGGTTACTTATGGTGTACCCTTTCCCGCCAACGGACAGGATGCGCTGGGAATCCTCCCCTAGGGTAGACAAAGCTTTGACACGCTTATCTAAGAAGGTGGCCCTGCCATCACAGGATACGGCCTCCCTAAAGGATCCTGCGGATAGGAAGCAGGAAGGTATCCTGAAGTCTGTTTATACACATTCAGGTACTCTACTGAGGCCGGTAATTGCGTCGGCCTGGATGTGTAGTGCTGTAGCAGCATGGACAGATACTCTGTCTGAGGAACTGGATACCTTGGACAAGGATACTATTTTGCTAACCCTGGGGCATATAAAAGACACTGTCCTATATATGAGGGATGCCCAGAGGGACATTTGCCTACTGGGCTCTAGAATAAATGCAATGTCGATTTCTGCCAGAAGGGTCCTGTGGACTCGGCAATGGACAGGTGATGCCGACTCTAAAAAGCACATGGAGATTTTACCTTATAAGGGTGAGGAATTGTTTGGGGACGGTCTCTCGGACCTAGTTTCCACAGCTACGGCTGGGAAGTCAAATTTTTTGCCATATATTCCCTCACAGCCTAAGAAAGCACCGTATTACCAAATGCAGTCCTTTCGATCATAAAAAAGCAAGAAAGTCAGAGGTGCATCCTTTCTTGCCAGAGGCAGGGGTAGAGGAAAGAAGCTGCACCATACAGCTAGTTCCCAGGAACAGAAGCCCTCCCCGGCTTCCACTAAATCCACCGCATGACGCTGGGGCTCCACAGGTGGAGCCGGGAGCGGTGGGGGCGCGTCTCCGAAATTTCAGCCACCAGTGGGTTCGCTCACAGGTGGATCCCTGGGCTATACAGATTGTGTCTCAGGGATACAAGCTGGAATTCGAAGTGATGCCCCCTCACCGTTACCTAAAATCGGCCCTGCCAGCTTCCCCCATGGAAAGGGAGGTAGTGTTAGCGGCAATTCACAAGTTATATCTCCAGCAGGTGGTGGTAAAGGTTCCCCTCCTTCAACAGGGAAGGGGTTACTATTCCACAATGTTTGTGGTACCGAAATCGGACGGTTCGGTCAGACCCATATTGAATTTAAAGTCCCTGTACATTTATCTGAAAAGATTCAAGTTCAAAATGGAATCGCTCAGAGCGGTCATTGCAAGCCTGGAAGAGGGGGATTTTATGGTGTCTCTGGACATCAAGGATGCTTACTTGCATGTCCCCATTTATCCACCTCATCAGGAGTACCTCAGATTTGTGGTACAGGACTGTCATTACCAGTTCCAGATGTTGCCGTTTGGTCTGTCCACGGCACCGAGAATATTTACCAAGGTAATGGCGGAAATGATGGTGTTCCTTCGAAAGCAAGGAGTCACGATTATCCCAAACTTGGACGATCTCCTCATAAAGGCGAGGTCCAGAGAGCAGTTGCTGATCAGCGTAGCACACTCTCAGGAAGTGTTGCAACAGCACGGCTGGATTCTGAATATTCCAAAGTCGCAGCTGATTCCTACGACGCGTCTGCCCTTCCTGGGCATGATTCTGGATACAGGCCAGAAGAAGGTGTTTCTCCCGGAGGAGAAGGCTCAGGAGCTCGCGACTCTGGTCAGGGACCTCCTGAAACCAAAACAGGTGTCGTTGCATCACTGCACGCGAGTCCTGGGAATGATGGTGGCTTCATACGAAGCAATTCCCTTCGGCAGGTTCCATGCGAGGATCTTTCAGTGGGATCTGTTGGACAAGTGGTCCGGATCGCATCTTCAGATGCATCGGCTGATCACCCTGTCCCAGAGGGCCAGGGTGTCTCTGCTGTGGTCGCTGCAGAGTGCTCATCTTCTCGAGGGACGCAGGTTCGGCATACAGGACTGGGTCCTGGTGACCACGGATGCAAGCCTCCGAGGATGGGGGGCAGTCACTCAGGGAAGAAACTTCCAAGGGCAGTGGTCAAGTCTGGAGACTTCACTACACATAAATATACTGGAACTAAGGGCCATTTACAATGCCCAGAGTCAAGCAGAGCCCCTGCTTCGAAACCAACCAGTGCTGATTCAGTCAGACAACATCACGGCGGTCGCCGATGTAAACCGCCAGGGCGGCACAAGAAGCAGGATTGCAATGGCAGAAGCCACAAGGATTCTTCGATGGGCGGAGAATCACGTGCTAGCACTGTCAGCAGTGTTCATTCCGGGAGTGGACAACTGGGAAGCAGACTTCCTCAGCAGACACGACCTCCACTCGGGAGAGTGGGGACTTCATCAAGAAGTCTTCACACAGATTGCAAATCGTTGGGAACGGCCACAGGTGGACATGATGGCGTCCCGCCTCAACAAAAAGCTAAAAAGATATTGCGCCAGGTCAAGGGACCCTCAGGCGATAGCTGTGGACGCACTAGTGACACCATGGGTGTACCAGTCGGTTTATGTGTTTCCTCCTCTTCCTCCCATACCCAAGGTACTGAGGATAGTAAGAAAGAGAGGAGTAAGAACAATACTCATCGTTCCAGATTGGCCAAGAAGAACTTGGTACCCAGAACTACAAGAAATGATCTCAGAGGACCCATGGCCTCTGCCTCTCAGACAGGACCTGTTGCAGCAGGGGCCCTGTCTGTTCCAAGACTTACCGCGGCTGCGTTTGACGGCATGGCGGTTGAACGCCGGATCCTAACGGAAAAGGGCATTCCAGATGAAGTGATTCCTACCCTGATAAAAGCTCGGAAGGATGTGACAGCAAAGCATTATCACCGCATATGGCGGAAATATGTTGCTTGGTGTGAGGCCAGGAAGGCCCCAACAGAGGAATTCCAGCTGGGTCGATTTCTGCACTTCCTACAGTCAGGGGTGACTATGGGCCTAAAATTGGGGTCCATAAAGGTCCAGATTTCGGCCCTATCTATTTTCTTTCATAAAGAACTGGCTTCACTGCCTGAAGTTCAGATGTTTGTTAAGGGAGTGCTGCATATTCAGCCCCCTTTTGTGCCTCCAGTGGCACCTTGGGATCTTAACGTTGTGTTGGATTTCCTGAAATCACACTGGTTTGAGCCACTTAAGACCGTGGAGCTAAAGTATTTCACGTGGAAGGTGGTCATGTTGTTGGCCTTAGCTTCAGCTAGGCGTGTGTCAGAATTGTCGGCTTTGTCATGTAAAAGCCCATATCTGATCTTCCATATGGACAGGGCAGAATTGAGGACTCGTCCCCAATTTCTCCCGAAGGTGGTATAAGCTTTTCATTTGAACCAACCTATTGTGGTGCCTGCGGCTACTCGGGACTTGAAGGACTCCAAGTTCCTTGATGTAGTCAGGGCTTTGAAAATCTATGTAGCCAGGACGGCTGGAGTCCGGAAAACGGACTCGCTGTTTATCCTGCATGCACCCAACAAGCTGGGTGCTCCTGCTTCAAAGCAAACTATTGCGCGCTGGATCTGTAACATGATTCAGCAAGCTCATTCTGCGGCAGGATTGCAGCATCCAAAATCAGTGAAAGCCCACTCCACAAGGAAGGTGGTTTCTTCTTGGGCGGCTGCCCGAGGGGTCTCGGCATTACAGCTTTGCCGAGCTGCTACTTGGTCGGGTTCAAACACGTTTGCAAAATTCTACAAGTTTGATACCCTGGCTGAGGAGGACCTTGAGTTTGCTCATTCGGTGCTGCAGAGTCATCCGCACTCTCCCGCCCGTTTGGGAGCTTTGGTATAATCCCCATGGTCCTTACAGAGTTCCCAGCATCCACTAGGACGTCAGAGAAAATAAGAATTTACTCACCGGTAATTCTATTTCTCGTAGTCCGTAGTGGATGCTGGGCGCCCGTCCCAAGTGCGGACTCTCTGCAATACGTGTATATAGTTATTGCAAAAATAAGGGTTATGTTATGAGCCATCTGTTTTGTGAGGCTCAGTTGTTGTTCATACTGTTAACTGGGTAAGGTTATCACAAGTTGTACGGTGTGATTGGTGTGGCTGGTATGAGTCTTACCCTGGATTCCAAAATCCTTTCCTTGTAATGTCAGCTCTTCCGGGCACAGTTTCCTTAACTGAGGTCTGGAGGAGGGGCATAGAGGGAGGAGCCAGTGCACACCAGATAGTACCTAATCTTTCTTTTAGAGTGCCCAGTCTCCTGCGGAGCCCGTCTATTCCCCATGGTCCTTACGGAGTTCCCAGCATCCACTACGGACTACGAGAAATAGAATTACCTGTGAGTAAATTCTTATTTTCTATCGTTACTTACAGATGAGACATGCGATAAACTTGCAGTTTTTTGGAATTTCTCCAATTATTATTAACTCACCTCTTAAATTGTTAATACAGAGTCAGAGGAATCAGCATCTTGTCTCTAGTATTTATACTACCATATTACAGACTTATTATATAGATCCAATGACCAACCTTAGGAAAAAATGGGAAGCAGATCTTGATCCAATTACAGATGAGTCATGGAATTGTGCTCTGTTCCCCTGGTTATATCATATGACACCAACGCGAATGTCTCGGTTTGGAACTACACATTCAATGAAGTGCCCGAAATGTGGGAATACAAATGCCAATTTTTGGCATCTAATTTGGTTGTGTCCCATGGTAGCAGCATTTTGGAAAGGGGTGATTAGGACACTGGTGTTAACTGGAATCCCAGCATCTGTCAGCAGTACTTTACTTGTTAAAATAAAAAAACGAAATACCCGAACCCAGTCAATCAGGAGGAGGTTACAATGTAGCGTAGTGGCGCACCATTATAACCAATGGTGGGAACTTTGCGGTCTGCGATTAACTGCGAGTTAATTGGGGTCACTCACAAGAGTGGGGGGGATAGCCTCGGGCTTCACCCCTGGCCCTTGGGTGGCTGGAGGGGGGGACCCCTTGATTTAAGGGGTCCCCACTCCTCCAGGGTACCCCGGCCAGGGGTGACTAGTTAGGGATATAATGTCAGGGCCGCAGGGACCAATATAAAAGTGTCCCCCGGCTGTGGCATTATGTCCCTGGCTAGTGAAGCCCAGTGCTGGTGTTAAAAATACGGGGGACCCCTACATTTTTTGTCCCCCGTATTTTTTGCACCAGGCACAGAGCATGGTGCTGGTTGTTTAAATATGGGGGAACCCCAGTAATTTTTTCCTCTGTATTTTTACAACCAGGACCGGCTCAAAGAGCCGAGGCTGGTTATGCTTAGGAGGGGGGACCCCACGCAATTTTTTTTTTTAACCCATTCCCACACCTTCCCACAGATAAACATGCACAGATCTCACTGATCTGTGCATGCCTATCAGAATATGGGGAAAAAAAGCAGGTCTATTTGAAAACTGCTTTTTTTTTTACGATTTGTACTTTTTCACAGCAGTGTTTGGCTTTTGACGGCAGTGATTGAGAATACGAATTTATAGTAAATTACCGAGTTGTATAAAATAACAGGCGTGTTTGACCGATGGTGTATTCATTCGTATTTTTTTTCCTCTGCCTTCAAAAAAAATACGAATGCCCTCATCACTGCCGAAATTTCAGTTTAGTAAATTCCCGACACTTTGAACAAAAAACACAAAATCGGTCAAAATCGGGAGCTTCCATATGAGGAATCAATACAAAATTAATTAAAATCGAATAAAAATCTTCAGTCAGTGAAGGTCCCTATCAGGAACTTTATACATGGTTACCAACGATTATGTTGGACCAATATATATATATTGTAAATAACTCACTTGTATTTTCAATTGCACTAATCACTTTACCTGGTTAATTGGATGCAAACACTCTACATATATAGCATATATAACATATACTTATGGCTGTTAGCATACACTAAGCAGGGGATTAAATTCACTCTCTGAGGATTTCCTCTTCACAATGAAGCACATGTTTTTAATATTTTACTGAATGGCTCAAGCAAATTCACTATAATAATAGAAATGAAAAATTACTTAATATAATTATTAAGTTTATAGGGAATGGTCCATGTCCATGCCTCAAGACATCAACATAACTCCTCTCAGTAATAAATTGGCAACATATCGGTTGGATTTGTTTGTTTTAGTGTGTTTGTTTTTCTTTGTTTTTGTTTTTTTGGTGTATGTATTGTTTTTTTCTATGCAAAACCATAATAAAAACTATGTAATAGGACTTCCGCTTCCGGCCCCGCTGATGAGAGCCGCACGTTAGTGCAGCTCTGACACCGCCGCCGGGCTCCCGATCTCACCGCTGCTTACACAGCCTCCACGCCGCCGGGACCCACACCCGCTGCCCTCACTAACACAGCTGCGGTGCATGGACCGCTATCTTCTCCACCTGATGCCCCGCAATAAAAGCAAAGGAGCTAAAGACGCCCCATCTAAGATGGCGATGGCGCCCGGAGCTGGCTGGACGGACTCCCCAGCACATGTGCCAGCAACTGCAAGCACAGAGCTGCACAGCAGAGGTGAGCCACCTACCCTGATCCCCCCTGGGCACACTTTTAGCACAGAGGCTGCACAGTTAGACACCCCTGTGACTTACAGGGACATGGTGACTGCAATTAGGGATGCCATAGGCCCCCTTATCACTGCACAAATGGCCAGCATCACACAGCAGCTGGACAAACTCACTCACAGAGTCCAGGACACTGAACAGAGGCTGGGAGCTATATTTTCTGATGTGGCAGATCTTCAGACCTCTTCTACCAAATAGAGGAAACTGCAACACTCGATCATTAACAAACTGCAAGATTTTGAGAACAGATCGCGCATAAATAATTTACTGGTTGTTGGGGTCCCTGAAGACGTAAAAGGCCCCGCCCTCTATGATTTCATAAGAACCACTCTCCCAGAGTTACTTCAAATTTCTGATCAATGCCAAGATATGGTTATTGAGCGGGCACATCGACTGGGACTGATACGCAGCCAGGCGGTTGCACGCCCCCGTGTAGTCATCTTCCGTATCCTTAATTATGCTCACAAAAACTTACTATGGGTAGCCTCCCGTAAGCTTGGTTCCCTGCAGTGGAATGGAAATAGACTGCTCCTATTTCAAGATTATACGGCAGAATTGACAGCTGCTAGAAAAGAGTTCTCCCCAGTATGTTCTTGCTTAATCAAGAAAGGGAAAAATTTGCCTTGTTATATCCGGCACAGCTCCGCATTTATAACGTATCCTCACACGTAGACTTCACTTCAGTGGCTGATGCTCAACAGTACCTGGAAGAACTGCATGCTGATATAGACGCCCAATCTGGGCACGACGATGATTGATGTGATTGTCTACTAAGATTGATTGCCTAACGCTCTCATGCACATTTGTGCAAAATCGTTCATATCCAAATATGTACACTGTTCCTTCCTTTATTGCTCTATTTGCCTGTTTGAAATGATTTGATCTTCCTTCTACAGAATAAATGCAGTGACTCAGTCTACTTCAGTATTACACCTGCTCCCCCCCCCCGCCCCGCCTCTTCCCCCCTCCCTATCCCCCCCCCCCCCTCCCGGTTGGCGATAACAATCTTGTCTTTTTAGTTACTAATTTCTCAACGCCTGAGCGGCGGTGCGGAGCTGTTCCCATGCTCCTTATGTTAATATTCTGGTTACCACATATTGGAAGTCTTACTTCCCAAGTTTACGCATCACACAGAGATCACCCATCCTCTGCTTGATGCCTTTAGTATTGTTATATGTTTTAATGTTCTGTATGTTTACACTTTGCTATTTCCAGGAACAAGTTTGCTCCAAACTTGCTCCCCCCTTCTCATTTACGTACATTCAGGCTCTTGCTATCGAGGTTGTACTATTGCTTTTATTTTTCTCCTATATGATGTATAGTGATACCTTCGTGCAGTACATTTACTTGGATAGATGATGTCCTTACTCAAAATTGGTTCACTAAATGTAGGAGGAGTAAATTCACCTTCAAAAAGAAGAAAAGTATTGCTCTACCTAACTAAGCAACACATTGATATAGCACTCCTTCAGGAGACACACCTCCTACCCGATGATCCACCCAGGTTGCAAATCCTTGGTTGGCGGGTATTACACTCTGCTTCATATACATCAAAGAAAAGAGGTGTAATCATCTTAGCTAAAAGAACCGTTCCCATTGAACTTCTGTCATCCACGACAGACCATGATGGGCATTATGTTTTAATAGAGGTTAATATTGGTGTGACAGTATATGTCTTTTGTAATTTATATGCACCCAGTGTTTCTCCCCAATAATTTTATGCTATTATTCTCACCGCCCTTCAGCAACATACTCATCTACCTATGCTAGTTTGTGGCGATTTAAATATGTACGTTTCTCCACACTTAGACAAACAGGGTACTTCCAACAAACCTCACCCGGCTCAGAAATATGGTATACCCATGCTGATGGACAAACTCCAACTGCTTGACAGCTGGAGAACGCATCACCCGACTGACAAGGTATATACATGCCTATCGGCAGCCCACGGTTCCCTATACAGAATTGACTACATTCTAGTCTCACCCTCTCTGTTCTCTAAAATAGAAGAGGTGGAAATCTCCCCTATCTGCATATCTGATCATGCTATGGTCTGGCTGTCACTACGCACCACTATAGATTAAGGCCCCTACATTCAATGGCGCTATCCCACTTCCTTTGCTGCATCTATTAAGTTCCGTAGCAAAGTCCAAGCTGCTTGGGCAGATTATGAATTACTAAACACCGAATCACTATCTACTGACCCTTCATTATTCTGGCAAGCATCCAAGTCAGTTCTTAGAGGAACAATTATGGCCTACACCCATTCCTTTAAAAAGAAACTGGCAACTGATTACATTTCTCAACAATCTCACCTCACTACCACCTACCAACTCTACATGTCTGACCCCTCCCCATTAATAAATCGACCTATTCCCTCGCCAAAAAACATTTTGATGTCTTACTTAATAAATTAGAATCTACATACTCTTTCCACAAAGATCACCTTTTCTTTAAGTTCGGTAACAAGGTGGGCAAACTATTGACAAATCTACTATGCAGCCAATCCCCGCCAATGGTGATTCACCCATTGAGACTGCCAGATGGTTCATTGGAATCCCGTGGTGAGTATATTGTTGAAATCATGACGGACTTCTACACTTCACTATACTCTGCCCCCACAAATGACACCAGACTGATAACTCCTTTTGGGACAACTTAACTGTTCCGACGCTGCCATCATCTGCCTCTGACTTACTCACAGCTCCAATAACTGAGTTGGAAGTCAAAACCACGATTTCTAATTTAAGATCAGGTAAAGCACCAGGACCTGATGGTCTGACGACCGAATATTACAAACTCCTAGCTCCTTCCATAGTCCCTATTTTGATGGCTCTATACAACCAAATTATCACCACCCATGCCCTCCCTAAATATTTTAACTCTGCTATAATTAAGCTAATCCCGAAACCAGGAAGAGATCATAGTAATCCCTCCTCTTATAGACCAATATCACTTCTCAACCAGGACTATAAAATCCTAACGAAAATCCTAGCTGATAGGCTAAAAATTCTCCTTCCTTCTATAATTCACACAGATCAGTCTGGATTTGTAGCTGGATGGCATTCCGTCACTAATGTTCAGAGGATCTTCTCGGCTATCTTCTCGGTCTCCCAAACAGTCTCCCCAATGCCTAGTGCCATACTTTCCCTAGATGCCGAGAATGCCTTCGACATGGTACTCTGGAATCATCACTTCTCTACCATGTCCAGATTTGGCTTCCCAGACAGCTTTATTAAGATTATTAAAACCTTATATTTCTTTGACGTCCTAGTGGATGCTGGGAACTCCGTAAGGACCATGGGGAATAGCGGCTCTGCAGGAGACTGGGCACAACTAAAGAAAGCTTTAAGACTACCTGGTGTGCACTGGCTCCTCCCTCTATGACCCTCCTCCAGACCTCAGTTAGAATCTTGTGCCCGGCTGAGCTGGATGCACACTAGGGGCTCTCCTGAGCTCCTAGGAAAAAAAGTATATATTTAGGTTTTTTATTTTCAGTGAGATCTGCTGGCAACAGACTCACTGCTACGAGGGACTAAGGGGAGAAGAAGCGAACCTACCTGCTTGCAGCTAGCTTGGGCTTCTTAGGCTACTGGACACCATTAGCTCCAGAGGGATCGAACACAGGGCCCGACCTCGATCGTCCGGAGCCGCGCCGCCGTCCCCCTTACAGAGCTAGAAGCAAGAAGATGGTCCTGGAAATCGGCGGCAGAAGACTTCGGTCTTCACCAAGGTAGCGCACAGCACTGCAGCTGTGCGCCATTGCTCCTCATGCACACCTCACACTCCGGTCACTGATGGGTGCAGGGCGCTGGGGGGGGGCGCCCTGAGCAGCAATATTATACACCTTGGCTGGCAAATCTACACAATATATAGTCATAGAGGCTATATATGTGTAAAATACCCCTGCCAGAGATCCATATAAAAGCGGGAGAAGTCCGTAAAAAAAGGTGCGGAGCTATCTCCCTCAGCACACTGGCGCCATTTTCTCTTCACAGTGCAGCTGGAAGACAGCTCCCCAGGCTCTCCCCTGTAGTTTTCAGGCTCAAAGGGTTAAAAAGAGAGGGGGGGCACTAAATTTAGGCGCAATATTGTGTATACAAGCAGCTATTGGGAAAAATCACTCAGTTATAGTGTTAATCCCTGCATTATATAGCGCTCTGGTGTGTGCTGGCATACTCTCTCTCTGTCTCCCCAAAGGACTTTGTGGGGTCCTGTCCTCAGTCAGAGCATTCCCTGTGTGTGTGCGGTGTGTCGGTACGGCTGTGTCGACATGTTTGATGAGGAAGGTTACGTGGAGGCGGAGCAGATGCCGATAAATGTGATGTCGCCCCCTGTGGGGCCAACACCAGAGTGGATGGATAGGTGGAAGGTATTAACCGACAGTGTCAACTCCTTACATAAAAGGCTGGATGACGTAACAGCTGTGGGACAGCCGGCTTCTCAGCCCGCGCCTGCCCAGGCGTCTCAAAGGCCATCAGGGGCTCAAAAAACGCCCGCTACCTCAGATGGCAGACACAGATGTTGACACGGAGTCTGACTCCAGTGTCGACGAGGTTGAGACATATACATAATCCACTAGGAACATCCGTTGCATGATCTCGGCAATGAAAAATGTGTTACACATTTCTGACATTAACCCAAGTACCACAAAAAAAGGGTTTTATGTTTGGGGAGAAAAAGCAGCCAGTGTTTTGTTCCCCCATCAGATGAGTGAATAAAGCGTGGGTTCCTCCGATAAGAAACTGGTAATTTCTAAAAAGTTACTGATGGCGTACCCTTTCCCGCCAGAGGATAGGTCACGTTGGGAGATATCCCCTAGGGTGGATAAGGCGCTCACACGTTTGTCAAAAAAGGTGGCACTGCCGTCTTAGGATACGGCCACTTTGAAGGAGCCTGCTGATAAAAAGCAGGAGGCTATCCTGAAGTCTGTATATACACACTCAGGTACTATACTGAGACCTGCAATTGCCTCAGCATGGATAGTGCTGCTGCAGCGTGGTCTATTACCCTGTCAGGACAGGGATACTATAACCATAGAGCATATTAAAGACGTCGTCTTATATATGAGGGATGCACAGAGGGATATTTGCCGGTTGGCATCCAGAATTAATGCAATGTCCATTCTTCCAGGAGGGTATTAGGGACCCGGCAGTGGACAGGTGATGCTGACTTTAAAAGGCACATTGAGATTCTGCCTTATAAGGGTGAGGAATTGTTTGGGGATGGTCTCTGGGACCTCGTATCCACAGCAACAGCTGGGAAGAAACATTTTTACCTCAGGTTTCCTCACAGCCTAAGAAAGCACCGTATTATCAGGTACAGTCCTTTCGGCTTCAGAAAAGCAAGCGGGTCAAAGGCGCTTCCTTTCTGCACAGAAACAAGGGAAGAGGGAAAAAGCTGCACCAGACAGCCAGTTCCCAGGATCAAAAATCTTCCCCCGCTTTCTCTGAGTCCACCGCATGACGCTGGGGCTCCACAGGTGGAGCCAGGTGCGGTGGGGGCGCAACTCGGGAACTTCAGCGACCAGTGGGCTCGCTCACAGGTGGATCCCTGGGTTCTGCAAGTAGTATCACAGGGATACAAGCTGGAGTTCGAGGCGACTCCCCCTCGCCGTTACCTCAAATCAGCCTTGCCTGCTGCCCTCGGAGAAAGGGGAGGTAGTACTGGCGGCAATTCACAAGCTGTACTTCCAGCAGGTGATAATCAAGGTACCCCTCCTTCAACAAGGCCGGGGTTACTATTCCAAAATGTTTGTGGTACCGAAACCAGACGGTTCGGTGAGACCCATTCTAAAATTGAAATACTTGAACACTTATATACGAAGGTTCAAGTTCAAAATGGAATCGCTCAGGGCGGTTATTGCAAGCCTGGACGAAGGGGATTACATGGTATCACTGGACATCAAGGATGCAAACCTGCATGTCCCCATTTACCCTCCTCACCAGGAGTACCTCAAAATTGTGGTACAGGACTGTCATTACCAATTCCAGACGTTGCCGTTGGTCTGTCCCCGGCACCGAGGGTTTTTACCAAGGTAATGGCCGAAATGATGATACTTCTTCGAAAAAAGGGAGTTATAATTATCCCGTACTTGGACGATCTCCTTATAAAGGCGAGGTCCAGGGAGCAGTTGTTGGTCGGAGTAGCACTATCACGGGAAGTGCTACAACAGCACGGCTGGATTCTGAATATTCCAAAGTCGCAGCTGGTTCCTACGACGCGTCTACTGTTCCTGGGTATGGTTCTGGACACAGAACAGGAAAAAGTGTTTCTCCAGGAGGATAAGGCCAAGGAGTAGTCATCTCTAGTCAGAGACCTCCTAAAACAAATACAGGTGTCGGTGCATCAATGCACGCGAGTCCTGGGAAAGATGGTAGCTTCTTACGAAGAAATTCCATTGGGCAGGTTCCATGCAAGGATCTTCCAGTGGGATCTGTTGGACAAGTGGTCCGGGTCGCATCTTCAGATGCATCGGCTGATAACCCTGTCTCCAAGGGCCAGGGTGTCGCTGTTGTGGTGGCTGCAGAGTGCTCATCTGCTAGAGGGCCGCAGATTCGGCATACAGGACTGGGTCCTGGTGACCACGGATGCCAGCCTTCGAGGCTGGGGGGCAGTCACACAGGGAAGAAACTTCCAAGGACTATGGTCGAGTCAGGAGACTTCCCTACACATAAATATTCTGGAACTAAGGGCCATTTACAATGCCCTAAGCCAGGCTAGACCCCTGCTTCAACACCAACCGGTGCTGATCCAGTCAGACAACATCACGGCGGTCGCCCATGTAAACCAACAGGGCAGCACAAGAAGCAGGATGGCGATGGCAGAAGCCACAAGGATTTTCCGATGGGCGGAAAATCATGTGTTAGCACTGTCAGCAGTGTTCATTCCCGGAGTGGACAACTGGGAAGCAGACTTTCTCAGCAGGCACGACCTCCACCCGGGAGAGTGGGGACTTCATCCAGAAGTCTTCCAAATGATTGTACACCATTGGGAAAGGCCACAGGTGGACATGATGGCGTCCCGCCTCAACAAAAAGCTAAAAAGATATTGCGCCAGGTCAAGGGACCCTCAGGTGATAGCTGTGAACGCTCTGGTAACACCGTGGGTGTACCAGTCGGGGTATGTGTTCCCTCCTCTGCCTCTCATACCCAAGGTACTCAGAATAATAAGAAGGAGAGGAGTAAGAACTATACTCGTGGTTCCGGATTGGCCAAGAAAAGCTTGGTACCCAGAACTTCAAGAAATGATCTCAGAGGACCCATGGCCTCTGCCGCTCAGACAGGACCTGCTGCAGCAGGGGCCCTGTCTGTTCCAAGACTTACCGCGGCTGCGTTTGACGGCATGGCGGTTGAACACCGGATCCTAAAGGAAAAAGGCATTCCGGAGGAAGTCATTCCTACGCTGATTAAAGCTAGGAAAGAAGTGATCGCAAAACATTATCACCGCATATGGCGAAAATATGTTGCTTGGTGTGAGGCCAGGAAGGCCCCAACGGAGGAATTTCAACTGGATCGATTTCTGCACTTCCTACAGTCAGGAGTGACTATGGGCCTAAAATTGGGTTCCATTAAGGTCCAGATTTCGGCTCTGTACATTTTCTTCCGAAAAGAACTGGCTTCACTGCCTGAAGTTCAGACTTTTGTTAAGGGAGTGCTGCATATTCAGCCCCCGTTTGTGCCTCCAGTGGCACCGTGGGATCTCAACGTGGTGTTGGATTTCCTGAAGTCGCATTGGGTTGAGCCACTTAAATCCGTAGAGCTACAATACCTCACGTGGAAAGTGGTCATGCTGTTGGCCTTGGTGTCGGCCAGGCGTGTATCAGAATTGGCGGCTTTGTCATGCAAAAGCCATTATCTGATTTTTCATATGGATAGGGCGGAATTGAGGACTCGTTCCCAATTCCTTCCTAAGGTAGCATCAGCTTTTCATGTGAACCAACCTATTCTGGTGCCTGCGGCTACTGGGGACTTGGAGGACTCCAAGTTACTGGACGTAGTCAGGGCCCTGAAAATATATGTTTCCAGGACGGCTGGAGTCAGGAAAACTGACTCGCTATTTATCCTGTATGCACCCAACAAGCAGGGTGCTCCTGCTTCTAAGCAGACTATTGCTCGCTGGATCTGTAGCACGATTCAACTTGCACATTCTGCGGCTGGACTGCCGCACCCTAAATCTGTAAAAGCCCATTCCACGAGGAAAGTGGGCTCTTCTTGGGCGGCTGCTCGAGGGGTCTTGGCTTACAACTTTGCCGAGCTGTTACTTGGTCGGGTTCAAACACTTTTGCAAGAGTCTACAAGTTTGATACCCTGGCTGAGGAGGACCTTGAGTTTGCTCATTCGGTGCTGCAGAGTCATCCGCACTCTCCCGCCCGTTTGGGAGCTTTGGTATAATCCCCATGGTCCTTACGGAGTTCCCAGCATCCACTAGGACGTCAGAGAAAATAAGATTTTACTCACCGGTAAATCTATTTCTCGTAGTCCGTAGTGGATGCTGGGCGCCCATCCCAAGTGCGGATTGTCTGCAATACTTGTATATAGTTATTGCCTAACTAAAGTGTTATTGTTATGAGCCATCTGTTAGTGAGGCTCAGTTATATTTCATACTGTTAACTGGGTATAATATCACGAGTTATACGGTGTGATTGGTGTGGCTGGTATGAGTCTTACCCGGGATTCCAAATCCTTTCCTTATTGTGTCAGCTCTTCCGGGCACAGTATCCTAACTGAGGTCAGGAGGAGGGTCATAGAGGGAGGAGCCAGTGCACACCAGGTAGTCCTAAAGCTTTCTTTAGTTGTGCCCAGTCTCCTGCGGAGCCGCTATTCCCCATGGTCCTTACGGAGTTCCCAGCATCCACTTCGGACTACGAGAAATAGATTTACCGGTGAGTAAAATCTTATTTTTTCCTCTACCTCCCAACTATCATGTAATGCAGGGATGGGGAAAATTCGTCCCTCCAGCTGTTGTTGAACTACACATACCAGCATGCCTTGCTACAGTTTTGCTATTTGGCTATGCTAAAGCTGTTGCAGGGCATGCTGGGATGTGTAGTTCAACAACAGCTGGAGGGCCGAAGGTTCCCCATCCCTGATGTAATGGATATCTATCACAACCTATTACCATATTCAGAGGTACCAGACAGGGCTGCCCACTATCCCCTCTACTCTTTGACATTGCATTGAAACCGCTAGCAATCATGTTACGTGACTGCCCCCTTTTTCAAAGCAATTCGTGTAGATCCGATTGACCTTCAAATTTGCCTATTTGCAGACGACATGCTTTTGTTTTTATCACATCCAGAACACTCCCTTTCAGTGGTAATGGATATCATTGCCCGATTCAGCATTTTTTCAGGCTACAAAATAAACATCGACAAATCAGATATCATGCCCATCTCAGAATCCCTAGATTTTATACACTCCAACCCATCCTTACAGTCCATGACGGTAGTCCCTACACATTTTAAATACATAGGTATCCAAGTTCCAGCTAAACTTTCTGATCTATATGACCTAAACTTCATTCCTTTAATATTGCGCATCTCTTATACTTTGGAAGGATGGAAAGCTCTTCCCCTATCTTTATTGGGCAGAGTAGCGGTCATAAAACATATAATCTTCCCCAAATTACTTTATTTGATGCAGATGCTCCCTGTATGTATATCCAATAAAGACATCTCCTGTTTAAATACCATTTTCCAAAGATTTCTTTGGAAAGGGGGGAAATCCCGCATCGCATGGAAAAAATTACAGATGTCACACTAACACGGTGGTCTAGGCCTCCCTGACCTACTGCTCTATACCCATTCGATTCTCTTCAGATATGCCTCTGATTGGCTCTTAGAAAAAAGCATAATCACTGATTATAGGTTAGACTCTGCGCTACTACACCCATAGTCACCTAATGCCCTCCTCCATAACCCAAGAACAAAACTACCCCCCAAATTGTTCCTCAATTCACTCTTTAAGGACACATATATATCATGGCTGGCTATTAACAATAAATTTAAACGTGACCATCGATACACCAAACACATTTCCTTATGGGGGAACCCCCTTTTTGAGCCGGGGAGGGACTCCTCCATTTTTCACAGGCTTTTCTTGAAAGGAATCCAAGCTACTTCAGATGTATTTGACCCAGGAGGCAAATTATACACCTTTCCTGCTATCCGGGAAAAGTTTGGACTCACTTCGCAACATATTTACTTTTACATGCAAATTCAACACTTTGTTTCCTCCCTATCCCACTTTGCACCACCCGGATCCACCCCGATGACATAGATTCATAGCTACACTTCCTAAATCAGCATACTTATAGATTGAAATTCCTCTACCTTCCTTTACTGACACAATACAAAGATAAGATTTGTACCTCAATAGTATCTCAATGGTCTGCAGACATCCCTTTTATAAAATCACCTGCAACTATATTTCAACATTATGACCGATCTATGAAACTGCTGAGATCCTCCTTACTACAAGAAGTTCATACAAAGATGATACATAGGGCTTACATCACACAAACGCAACGTCAGCACTATATACCTTCTGAACTCAAATGTTGTTTGAAATGTTCTATTGCATCTGCGACATTTATACACTATGTATGTGTTACGCACACCAGTGCTAACAGGAGTATACCGGTGTATGAACAGAGAGGGATGCGAAGCAAAACGAACTCGCAGACAGTATAACACAACATACACAGGAGGTGATGGAATAACTAATAAACACAAAATGAACGGGGAAGCCCAAAGGCTCAGGAATTGGGTGTCTCCCTAGTGTCAGGAATGCTCAGATGGAATAGAGCGGACAATGAAGCGAGATGTAGTGATTTAACATGTGGAGCACCCGAAATTATGTTGCTAAGAGCAACAGAAAAAACCCCAAAGGGTTACCAACGGGTGTGGGAATAAACTCCCTGGTCAGAGATAGAAATATAGACACAAGGAGAGTATCCACAATCCTAACCCCCACTTGCAGGGCACAGGTTCAGCTTACTGCCACTAAACTGACACCTGGACGCCCTGCACAGTGAGGGAGGATTAAGCAAGCAGGTCTGAGAGTACAGCCGCAAACCTGCTGGGTTCACAGAATAGCAAAAGAACCACAGCAGGTTAAACAACTGACTCCAGTCTTACTGCTAGGTCCGGATTGGCAGAATGAAGTACCGAATCCCAAGGCCTATTCGCAGTAAGCAACAAGTAAATACAAAGTCACACAGTACTAGCTAACTCTCTGGAACTAACTAACAAACAAAGATTCAGCAGCATTTGCCTAGCCTGAGAGGATGGTTTATATAGCAGGTGCCGTCTACGCCCCACTCAGACCTCACAGACTGTGAGCACAAAACCAGCGCCGGATTCCCTGCCGTGCACAGAGCCTGTAACCACTACACAGTAAAAACCCGGACCGGAGTATCAGCTGCGCTCAGGTTACTTCGCTAACACTTGCCTCCCGGTTGCCATGGCGACGTGGCAGCACAGAACAGGAGATCCTAACAGTACCCCCCCTCTGACGAGGGGTCAAAGAACCCCTACCACCGGGTTTATCGGGGAACTGCGAGAAGAAAGAGCGTATCAGTCTGGGGGCATGAAGATCACAACTGCGCACCCACGACCGCTCCTCCGGGCCATACCCCTTCCAGTGCACCAAAAATGACAGCCGACCCCGAACCATCTTGGAGTCAAGAACCCTTTCAACCACAAACTCCCTTTGACCCCGTATCAGAAGAGGAGAAGGTCTTCCACTGGAAGAAGGATTACTAACCGCCAGTTTTAAAAGGGAACAATGAAATGTTTTATTGATACCCAATGAACGGGGCAGATCTAACTGAAATGCCACCGGATTGATAACCCTGGTGATCTTATAAGGGCCGATGAACCGGGGGCCTAACTTATGAGATGGCTGTCTCAACTTCAAATTCTTGGTGGACAACCAGACGAAGTCTCCTAATTTGAAGCTGCAGGGTCTTCTCCGCTTATCAAAAACCCTTTTCGTCACTAATGACACAGACACAAGGGCTTTCTTAACTTTCCTCCAAATACCCCTAAGGGCCGAAACCACAGAGGAACCACCAGGCGTGGAATCCAGGGGGTCAAAAGAATTGGCCTTAGGATGATGCCCATACACACAAAGGAAGGGAGAGATCCCTGTAGCAGAGTGAGCCGCGTTGTTATAGGCAAACTCCGCCATGGACAGATGAGCAACCCAGTCAGTATGACACTTGGAGACATAACACCTGAGGAACTGCTCCAAGGACTGGTTCACCCTCTCAGTCTGCCCATTAGACTGTGGATGGTAGCCTGACGACAAGCTCACAGAAATCTGGAGATCAGAACAAAATGCCCTCCAGAATTTGGCCACAAACTGGGATCCACGGTCAGAGACCACATCAAGTGGCAACCCGTGGAGGCGCACAACGTGCTGCATAAATAACTCAGACAGGCGTCTGGCCGATGGCAACCCAACCAGTGGAACGAAATGCGCCATCTTCGAAAACCTGTCAACGACAACCCAAATGGCTGTCATCCCCGAGGATTTGGGCAAGTCCACCACAAAATCCATGGAAATGTGGGTCCATGGCTTAGATGGAATAGAGAGTGGATGTAATAGGCCGACAGGAACCCCTGTAGGAGTTTTATTTTGGGCACAAACGTCACATGCCCGAACCCACTGATCCAGATCCCTAGCCACCGAGGGCCACCACACCGCCCTAGACAGCAACTCCCGATTTCTGGCAATACCCGGATGCCCTGCCGACCTCTTGGCATGGAATTCCAGGAACACTTGCTGTCTTAACCTAGGAGGCACAAACAAGAGACCTACCGGAAGGTCTGGAGGAGCCTGCTCCTGTGCTCTAAGGACTAATGACAAGAGGTCCTGGGTAATGCCCACTTTAATACATGATGGGGACACAATGGGCAATGGCTCCTCGGTGGTCTCTTGGACTGGAGCAAAACTCTGCGAGAGCGCATCAGCCTTGATGTTTTTTGACCCAGGGCGATATGTTATAAAAAAATTAAAGCGAGCAAAAAACAAAGCCCATCGTGCTTGCCTGGCATTGAGCCGCTTCGCTGACTCTAAATATGCCAGATTCTTATGGTTGGTGAGAATTGAGACCACAAACTTAGCCCCCTCAAGCCAGTGTCTCCACTCCCCAAGTGCATCCTTTATAGCCAACAATTCCCGGTTACCCACATCATAATTCATCTCGGCAGACGAAAATTTACGGGAAAAGTAAGCACAGGGATGAAGGCGATTATCAGACACCCCATCTGAGAGAGCACTGCCCCAATACCTATCTCAGAGGCATCCACTTCTACCACAAAAGGACGCTCTGGATCTGGGTGTCGCAGCACCTTGGCCGAGACAAATGCCCTTTTGAGACGGGCAAAGGCCGCTTTGGCCTCACAAGACCAGTGAGCAACATCCGCCCCTTTCTTAGTGAGTGCCACCAAGGGGGCCACTATAGACGAAAATCCAGCGATAAACCGTCTATAAAAATTCGCAAAGCCCAGAAAACGCTGAAGCGCCTTCAAACTAGTGGGCTGCACACAATCCAGGACTGCCTGTACCTTAGAACCCTCCATTTTGAAACCTTCTGAGGAGATAATATACCCTAGAAATGCGATTTGCTGGACTTCAAATTCGCACTTCTCCAACTTCGCCCCAAGCTGGTGGTCTCTGAGTTTCTGGAGGACTAAGCGTACATGGTTCCGATGTTCCTCCAGGGAATGGGAGAAGATTAGGATGTCATCTAGATAAACAACTAAAAATCTATCCAAATATTCCCTGAGCACATCGTTCATGAATTCCTGGAAGACTGCCGGGGCATTAGAGAGCCCAAAAGGCATCACCAAATATTCATAATGCCCTGAGTGGGTATTAAAGGCAGTCTTCCATTCATCCCCCTCTCTTATTCGGATTAGATTGTAAGCACCGCGTAGGTCAATCTTAGAAAAAATGGTGGCAGTACGAAGCTGGTCAAACAAAACCGAAATGAGAGGCAGTGGATACGAGTTTTTAATCGTTATACGGTTCAATTCCCTGAAGTCGATGCAGGGTTGCAACGAACCGTCCTTTTTACCCACGAAGAAGAACCCCGACCCAACTGGGGACTGTGAGGGTCTGATAAATCCCTTAGCCAAGTTCTCCTGAATGTACTCTGCCATAGCCTGAGTCTCAGGACGTGACAGGGAGTACAACCTGCTCTTGGGAAGCTTAGCATCCGGCAACAAATCAATGGCACAGTCATAGGGGCGATGGGGAGGTAGTACCTCCGCAACTTTTTTGGAGAACACATCCGCAAAATCTGCATAACATCCTGGCAATCCTGGCAAACTTAGCTGCGAGAGCCTGACTGGAAGGCTCAAGCAACTCCTGAAACAATCACTACCCCAACTAAGAATCTCCCCAGAGACCCAGTTAAATTGAGGGTTATGGGCCCTTAACCAGGGTAACCCCAAAACCAATGGGGCAAAAGAACAGACAGTCACATAGAAAGACAATTTTTCAGAGTCTGTGGCTCCAATAAACAAAGGAATTTGGCTGGTGCAGGAGGTAATTTTACCCTGGGACAATGGTTCCCCGTTTAACCCACAGATCTCAATCTCTGATGCCAAAGGTACTGAGGGAACAGAGTGTTCCAGGGCGAATTGACGGTCCATGAAAACCCCATCGGCCCCACTGTCAACAAAGGCCTCAGTCTTGACAGTTTGACCGAGGATCTCCAAAGTCACCGGAATGAGAAAAGTCTTTTTGGGAAAATCTGACTTCTGGCCTGACAGGATATTTCCCATCACCCTCAGGCCCTGAAGTTTTCCGGCTTTTCTGGGCATGATACTACAACATGACCTTTATTCCCACAGTACAAACACAAACCCTGCTGTCTCCTCCGCGTCTTCTCACGCGAGGAGAGGCGGGTAGCCCCAATCTGCATAGGCTCCTCGGAATATTCCTCAGAGTCTGAGGTTCCCTTGGGAAAAAAGGAAACTGCGGTCTCCCCTTCAAGCCTACACTCTCTCAGCCGTCTATCCACCCGGATGGATAACTGCATGAGCTGATCTAAGCTATCAGGCGAGGGATATTGTACCAGTTGGTCCTTTATCTGGTCAGAAAGGCCCCTTCAGTACTGGTTTCTCAGGGCTGGGTCATTCCACTGGGTATCATGAGCCAACCTCCGAAACTCCGTACTATAAACCTCAGCTGGCCGTCGCCCTTGCTTAAGGACCGTAATCTGAGCTTCGGCTGAAGCCATCTTGTCAGGGTCATCATACAAAATGCCCAGTGCCGTAAAAAAAGCATCAACACTTTTAAGCGACAGACAGTCAGGCTGCAACCCATATGCCCAGACCTGTGGGTCTCCTTGTAGCAAGGAAATCACCATGCCCACCCGCTGAATCTCCGACCCAGAAGACTGGGGCCTAAGCCTGAAATATAGCTTACAGCTCTCCTTGAAACAAAAGAACTGCGAGCGATCTCCAGAAAAACGATCCGGGAGATTTACTTTCGGCCCCTTAGCCCCTAAACTTGCCGCTGCTGCTGCGGGAGCTCCGCTAGCAGCCTGCGGGGTGTTCATTTTAATGGACATCTCATTAAATTGTCGAGTCAGGACCTGCACCTGATCGACCACCTGTTGCAAAGTATTTTGAGGGGTATGCTCCATATTCCCACAAAATTTTAACAGGAGTAGGGCTGCTGAATATGTTATGCACACCAGTGCTAACAGGAGTATACCGGTGTATGAACAGAGAGGGATGCGAAGCAAAACGAACTCACAGACAGTATAACACAACATACACAGGAGGTGATGGAATAACTAATAAACACAAAATGAACGGGGAAGCCCAAAGGCTCAGGAATTGGGTGTCTCCCTAGTGTCAGGAATGCTCAGATGGAATAGAGCGGACAATGAAGCGAGATGTAGTGATTTAACATGTGGAGCACCCGAAATGATGTTGCTAAGAGCAACAGAAAAAACCCCAAAGGGTTACCAACGGGTGTGGGAATAAACTCCTTGGTCAGAGATAGAAATATAGACACAAGGAGAGTATCCACAATCCTAACCCCCACTTGCAGGGCACAGGTTCAGCTTACTGCCACTAAACTGACACCTGGACGCCCTGCACAGTGAGGGAGGATTAAGCAAGCAGGTCTGAGAGTACAGCCGCAAACCTGCTGGGTTCACAGAATAGCAAAAGAACCCCAGCAGGTTAAACAACTGACTCCAGTCTTACTGCTAGGTCCGGATTGGCAGAATGAAGTACCGAATCCCAAGGCCTATTCGCAGTAAGCAACAAGTAAATACAAAGTCACACAGTACTAGCTAACTCTCTGGAACTGACTAACAAACAAAGATTCAGCAGCATTTGCCTAGCCTGAGAGGATGGTTTATATAGCAGGTGCTGTCCACGCCCCACTCAGACCTCACAGACTGTGAGCACAAAACCAGCGCCGGATTCCCTGCCGTGCACAGAGCCTGTAACCACTACACAGTAAAAACCCGGACCGGAGTATCAGCTGCGCTCAGGTTACTTCGCTAACACTTGCCTCCCGGTTGCCATGGCGACGTGGCAGCACAGAACAGGAGATCCTAACAGTATGGCATTGTCACAAAATCCGAAAAATTTGGAACACGACTATATATTTCTATTAACACTACTTTAAAATTACAGCTTCAACTAGACCCAATCCCTTGTCTTTTTGCTAACTTTCAACCTTGGATACAACAGGGTATGTTACCTAACATGATCCCTTTCCTCATGATCCTGGTATCCGTAGCGAAAAAGGTTATTATGAGACACTGGATTTTGTCAACCTCCCCCTCGCTGTGTGAAGTGAAAACCTTACTCCTTAAGATCCTCTATTTCGATAGGGAATCGACAATTCCTGATCCGGAAAAGGGGGTAGTCCGCTTTTATAGAAAATGGGGCATATACATTAACACACTGGATGAGACAAAACAATCCAAGATATTCAAGCTCTAGGAAAACACTGATTGGTGGCATTATAAGCGATTGGAAGACCTCAACTAATTGGTGTAGCCCCCTGTGTCAAACTACAGGATACTTTGTTTCTCTATTCATCTGACTTAAAGCTCCTTTTCCCCCGCCCCCTTTTATTTGGTTTTAAAGTATCTATACCGATTATGACATCCTATTCTTACCTTTAAATGTCACCTCGATGCAGAGCCCCTCTTTAGCTGAATAACATTTCCCCCTCCCTCCCTTGATAAGTTTATATGCTAAGTTCCTACGAGAAAGAGAATTAGAATTGATATTATAGTCCTACAGATATGCTTAAGACGAAAGACGTAATTATCAACTGTTGAAATGTTGTTGTTATTATTATTATTATACATCATCTGTTTAAAAAAGTAACATTCTGCTACGTCATTCACTCAATTTTATATTATGATCATTTATAATGTTGTCTTTTATTACTCGATGATGAATCTGTATATCCGATATCTGGACAAATTTTACTGATAAGTGTACATGATTCATTTCACTAATTTTTCATTAATTTTGACATTCTCTCTCTTTTTCTGTTATGAATACTATTGTTGTTACCCTGAAAGAAAACCCAATAAATATATGTTAAATAAAAAAACTATGTAATAAAAGCCGATCCAGGGGCATACCTATGTATATTGTAGGCCCCAAGGTAAAAGTTTGAAATGACCCCTACTGTATGTACCACCCAATGGCGAAATATTTATTTAACACATGTAACTGACAGGAAAGGTAGGCCCCACTCAGCTCTGGGCCCCATTGCAGCTGCACTGCCTGCACCCTTGGTAGCTATGCCCTTGGTAGCAGTGCATTTAATTTCCAAAAAGCAGTACATTATAAAGTACTACAAATTTGCATACAGTGTCGTAGTTTCCTGACACAAAACTCAATCTTATTGGCTAATAAAACTCTATCTTCTAAGTCATACATCTACTAACGTCTATAATTCTTATATGTACTTAAATGGGTTAACTGGGGGGATTTTGCTAAAAGCAAGACATACATTTGTCTAGTTACGTTTTCACACCTGCTATACCACAAACTGACAGGTACCTTTTGAAGTCTACATGTCTACCTGCTGACAGTTACATTTCAATCAGAAAAGTACAAAAAAATTGATCTTAGAAAAAGGTCACAAGTTAATAGTTCACACAAAGGGGGGGCGTGGCTTAGCTGGCTGCCAGTGCGGACGTCCGACAAAGAAGCTCCTGCCTTATTTCACTTTTTTTAAAGGGCTTAATCAGCTTTAAATAGCCCAGGTGTGGAACACTTCCTCTTGCTACTCGCTGGTCGCACCCTTGAGAACCACCGACGATCTCTCCAGCAAGCCAGAGCTGTTCTTGCGGGTCGGAGTCTGTATCCTGGATGCATCAGCGGCCTCAGGTGGAGACGCCCTTCCCCGTATTTGTTCCAGCGGTGCCGCCTGTAAGACTTTGCCCTGCTTGGAGAGGCGCCGTGTCCTGCTGCCTGACTCCCTCCCGCACCATACCTGAGGAGATGGGTTGCGCTGGACGCCCATGCGATCAGAGCTTTGGTGCTCCAGAGCCACCTGCCGCTAGAGGTTCCCCTGCCACCGATCTTCCTGCCTCCTCTGCTGTGCGGGCTGGCACGGCTCTCTGGCTCTGCTAATGGACACTGGGAGGAAGGGGACCCGCTGCCACCACTGACATACTGGGTTGCTGCAGCTCTCCCTTAGCCCTGCTATTCACTTTCAAGCCCTGGAGCAGCTACAGGGTGGGAGTGCTGATGGCGCTGCACTTACTGGACTCCCCTCTTACCTGCAGTTACTACAGCATTTCTAATTGTGGCATTAGTTTAATAAGCCACTCTGCCTCTGCATGACCTGAGTTAGCAGCTCTTTAGCAAAAATAAAAGTAAATAATATAAAAAAGGGAAAAAAAGAGGAATACAAAGCCATCTTGCCTATTGGCACCGGGGGCCGCTACTGCCCTCCCAGGAAGGAGGTGCCTGGTCACTGGCTGGACCGTGATCAGTACCCCACCTTCTGTCCACATCTCTGGAAGTCCTAGGGGACTGCAACTGCACTTTTTTGTAGGTCATCCGAGGCACTGAAGAGGCTATGAGGCGTACTTAAAATTCTTTACATGGCTGACCTGTCCTACTGATACTCCACCCTGTGTCACCTGCTGGGACTCCCATTTCCCTCCCTTACCCCTCCAATTCACCTGTCTTCCATCGATCTTGCTCTTCTCTTCACTGGAACTATGGCTCAGAAAAATAAGAAATCTCAACAGGCTTCAACAAACTTTTTCGGGAATAAATCTAAAGGCGTTCAGAACCAAATGTCGTCCCCTGCATCTCCTTCCTCCCCTCGGTCTTCGGGCACAGATATCGACCCACAGATTCAAGCAGTTATGACGGGGCTCCTTGTAGGTGTACAAACAGCCTTTAAACAAGAACTATCTAAGGCAATCTCGGAAATCAGATCAGAGATTACGTCTCTTGGCGACAGAACGGACACTTTGGAAACGAAGACTGATGATCTCTGTCGTTCGCAACAGCGTTTTGATACGGAATTCACGAGGCTCCATGAGGAAGTTGAACTGTTGAAGTAACGGAAAGAGGACCAAGAGAATTGTTCTCTTCGTAATAATCTCAGAATACGCAACGTGATGGAGACGATTCAGAGTTCTGCATTGCTGGCCTTTTTACAAGACCTCTTTCAATTTTTAGTGCCGGACCTTACAGATGAGGAATGTCTCTGCAATAGGGCACACAGAGCCCTGCGTGCCAAGCCTTTTGCTTCTCAACCACCTAGAGACATAATAGTCCACCTTCATTACTATAGATCGAAAAAAAGGGTCCTGTCTGCGACTCGGGACGTCTAGGACATATCTTTTCAGGAGATGCAATTACAAATCTTTCAAGATCTAGTCCTGTCGACAATCCAGAAACGTCGGAATCTTCAACCGGTCACAAAACTCCTTTGTCACCACCAAATTATATACCGTTGGGGATTCCCCTTTATGCTGCAAGTCTTTTCCAAGAATTCTGTTCACGCTGTAAAAACTTTATCGCAAGGACAGGAACTACTATCTAAACTTTATATTCTCCCCGAAGCGACCGCTGTTCCCTCCTCTTCTGCTGTTTCTCTGAAACCTCAGCACTCCAGACCACCACTCCCAGAATGATCAAGAGTGACTCGTACCCAGAACTCAGATTGTGCTCCTACTTGAACCCTGGTGTTGCCTTCTGACCTGTTGCTTGATACTACTGGTGATTTATTTATACAGTGGACAGGCTTGTCCTCACCCTCACTCGGAGCCTACTCGTGATATCCTTTTTCAGTATTAATGTAGGGCGCTAAGTTTTATATTAAAAAATGTTCTTAACTTTATACTTTTTGTTCCCCGGTAAAGTGCTCCGGCTGGGACATGTTGTTACTGTTACTTTTGTCATCCCTCACCTTCCCCTCCCTTACTCCCTCTACCTTCCCTCATTCCCTCTCCCTTCCCTCCCCCTCCTCCCAGTCTTTGGATTGTTACAGGTGAAAGGCCCCACTGAAGGGCTTAGTTTTGATGTTCCGACATGTGTCGAATTGTTAAGGATTAGGTTTACAATGCCATGTTACGTATCTCTCCCACGACCCCATGCACCCTCTTTTGATGTTTCTTGTTATCAATATACAAGTTTTGGTAATGGTCCTACATAAGGACCTTTCTTTACAGGGTTTTTGCCTTTGTTGGCGCCTTCGCTTCTTTAGTCTTTCTCAAATTTCTTTTCTTTGTTATTCTTGTCTTCCTTTCTTTTCTCTGTGCCTGCTCCGGTGGGGTGGTCCTCGAGGGGTCTGGTTTTCACCCAGGGTTTTTTCTTTTATTGTGATTCTTGCATAGCGACCCGATTAATGTTATCCCATGGACCTTAAGTTGTTATCCGTCAATGTAAATGGACTCAATTCACCCAAAAAGCGCACCATATTGTTGAGCGCTTGCAGGAGGGAGAGGGCCGATATTGTGTTTCTTCAAGAGACTCACTTTACGGGCCTTCACTCGAAGCTTCAGGGTAAACAATTCAATCAATCCTTTTTTGCATCCGCTAACTGTAAAAAGAGGGGTGTCGCTGTTCTCATACATCTTAAAATTCCTGTTGTGCGCATTAAAACAGTGACTGACCCAGAAGGGCACTACATAATGATTGTTGGCACTCTGCGCTCTGAAACCCTGACCTTAATTTCAGTTTATGCTCCTAATCAAGAACAATCCCAGTTCTTTCAATCATTGTTTCACCATGTTGGTAGGATCGCTCGGGGACATATCATTTTAGGGGGATACTTTAATGCTGTACTTGACCCGCTTATTTATAGATCTACCCCCGCTCCTCGTAAGACAGCTGCTCCCTTAATTAAGGCCTCTCGAACCCTTATCTCCTCCCTCCAACAGTATAATTTCCGTGACTCCTGGTGCCTGAAACACGCTTTAGCCAGAGACTACATTCATTTCTCCACTCCACACCAACTTTACTCACGTATTGACATGATACACATATCCCAATCTTTAACATTCCTGATCGCAGATGCTGGGATTGTCCCATTCACTTGGACCAACCACTCAGGAACATATATTTTACTAGATATCTATGATGCCCCCAGGGGAGATCGGAAATGGCGCCTGAACGATTCTCTTCTACAACACCCATCCTCCCAAGCTGAAATAAGGGTTGCAATCCAGCACTACTTTGTAGACAATGCCTCTCATGATATCTCTCCTGGAATTATCTGGGAGGCGCATAAGGCCACTCTTAGGGGCCAATTGATGGCCAAATCCTCTGCCGTTCGGAGGAAAACTGCGCAGGAAATAGCGTTGCTTGAATCTCAGATTGCCACTTTGACCTCCCAGCATAAACAATCTCCATGTACCGCTTTGCTCCAACGCATAGATAATCTTAAGGGTCAATTAAATGCTATCCTTTCCCACCATGCAGCAATTATTTTACAAAAATTACACCACCGTTTTAATGACAAAGCTGACAAGATTGATGCTGTTCTGGTGAATAAATTGAGACGTAAACAAGCATTAGGTTCAATTGATAAATTATACCGTAACAAATTGGGGTGCCTTACTTATGATCCTAATGTAAAGGTGGACGAATTTAAAGATTATTATGAATCACTTTACAACCTTTCAGAGTCCACCTCTTCCCCCCCCAATGGCTCTGAGGGAGTGCGTTCATACCTTTCGATGGTTGCTCTACCCTGTATTACGGACGACCAGCTTTCAGATTTGAACAAAGCTATCTCGGTGGATGAAACTATTGCAGCTATTAAGTACATGAGGTCTTCAACAGCCCCGGGCCCTGATGGGTTCACAGCCCAATATTACAAACTATTCGCCGCAGACCTAGCCCCACATCTTACTTCCCTCTTTAATAATGTTCTAGAAGGGGCATCATTTGCCCCGGCCTCAACCTAGGCTGATATCGTGGTAATCCCGTAACCGGACAGATACCCTACATTATGTCAAAACTACAGGCCTATTTCCTTGCTGAATGTTGGCCTGAAGATATACGTCAAGGTTCTGGCTTCTCGATTGGCTCCTCTTCTTCCACTCCTGATTCACCCAGATCAGGTGGGTTTCATACCAGGGCGCCAAGCGTCTGACAATACAAGAAGAACCATTGATTAAATTAATTCTATCAATAAACAGAAACTGCCTGCAGTTATACTGGCATTGGACGCCGAAAAGGCATTTGACCGTATCTCGTGGTCTTTTGCCTTTGAAGTTCTAAAAAAATTTGTTTTTTCTGGAAGAATTTATGAGGGGATTTCAGCATTGTACCGTTCCCCTTCTGCAAGGGTCTCTGTCAACCAATCTTCCTCCTCTACCTTCGGGATTGCTAACGGTACCAGACAGGGCTGCCCGCTCTCACCCCTGATCTTTGCCTTAACGATGGAACCTCTAGCTGCGAGGATCCGTTGTAATGCGGCGATCACAGGGGTTATAGCGGGTTTCAAAGAACATAAAATAGCACTATATGCAGACGATGTCCTAATCTCCCTTTCTGACCTGCCCATTCTATGGCACCGCTTTCCTCCGAAATTAGCACCTACTCTACATACCCCGGTTATAAAATTAATAATAGTAAAACGGAAGTACTTGATTTTTATGTTCCTGCGACTATTATGAATACTTTAGAAGTCTCATTTCCGTTTGCTTGGCATAAACAATAAATGAAGTTTCTAGAAGTCTTCCTGACTCGTAACCACCACCAGCTTTTCCAAGCTAATTTCCCTTGTTTATTGGACCAAATCAAGTTTGATCTTCACTCATGGTCCAACCAATTTATCTCATGGATTGACCGCGTGAATTTGGTGAAAATGAACGTACTCCCTCGGCTCCTATACCTTTTCCAAACCCTCCCTATATATATTCCTCCCTATGTGTTTAAATTATTGCAATTTCATATTACATATTACATATTATATTACATATTACATCTCACTTTGTTTGGGCCGTTAAACGTCCTAGGGTAAAACTGAGTGTGTTGCAACGTCCTTCCCGCAGTGGAGGTCTAGGTATCCTCGACTTAAAAAAATATTACTTAGCAGCTCAACTTGCTCACTGTGTGTAATGGTGCAATCCCAAGGCGAGAAAGGTCTGGGTTGATATTGAGGCAGATGAGCTAGGCCTTTCCTCACTTTCTTCCCTACTATGGCACCCTAAAACCCGTCGCCCCAGATCGGTGCTCTCTCACCTGACAGTTTTGCGCACCTTATCCATCTGGGACTATGTCAATAGGAAATACAAATTAGCTTGCAGCTCGTCCCCTTTAATCCCTCTATTCCATAATCCAGATTTCCCTCCGGGTCTGATTGGATCGGCTTTTCCTCCCGTGGAAGAGGGGTAATATTCTATATCTCATTGACATTACTACAGATGTTAGCTTCCCCCAATTTTCCCAGATTCAGGAAAGGACTGAATTCCTCCCTGCAGACTTTTATCAATACCTACAGATCAGACATTTCCACTCTAAAATGGGAAATATCCTTATTCAAAGGCCGCTCACGAGCTTTGAGACACTTTGTTGGAAACGCTCCTCAACTAAAGGTTTAATATCCAATATTTCCGCACTATTGGTTGGGGAGGCTTCTACCACAGGAGACTCTCATGAGATTGCGTGGGGGAGGGACTTAGGTTCTGACCTGACCCCTGAAGATTGGTCGGAGATCTGGGACAATGCTGCCTCTAGCTCAATATGTGTCAAAATTAAGGAAAACATATACAAACTGATCTATAGGTGGTATTATGTACCCTCCAGATGCTGGAGGGGATGTTCTGAAGAGGGTACCTTTATGCATATTTTGTGGCAATGCCCTAAAATCACTAAAGTCTGGAAAGAGATTATATTCCTAATTTCCAGTGTTCTTGAGGTTCCCGTCCCCTATGATCCTAAACATTTCCTTCTCCCACTGGGGTTTACTGATTTAACTAGATATCAAAACACACAATGGCGCGACATATTATAAATGCTATGACATGTCAAATAGCAGTTGATTGGAAGAAACCCTCTCCTCGCTCTTTGAACTCTATTACCTCTCGTATTTGGTTTAACTATAACATGGAATATATGACAAGCATAATTAAACACTCTGCCAAATCCTTTGATAAGGTTTGGAGCCCTTGGTTGACATCTCAACATGCCCCTTCCCCATTTTTCGGCTAATATCCCACACGGGATAGACATTGTGTAATATATATATATATATATATATATATATATGTATATAAAGTTATAAATATATATATATATGTTTTTTAAGTATGTATGTATGTATATGTGTATGTATGTGTACTTGTGTGTATGTATGTGCATATATATAATTTTTCCCTTTTGATTGTGACCCTCCTCTTGGGACCCCTTTCCCCGCAATGGTATCACTCTGCTCTTCTTCTTCCTCTTCTTTTTTTTTCTCTTTCTATCTATTTCTCATACCTTGTCCTCTAATGGCTGGATCTTCTGTCCTATGTGAGGACACTCTACTCTCTCCGTAAACAAAATGGATCACTCAGTTGAATGTCATAACTTAGCTTTATTGCATACTCTTTCAGATACATGAATGTATTTCGCTGTTATGTATACTTCCTTGTATTGCATTGTGATCTCCCTAATAAAAAGTTTATTAAAAAAAATAGTTCACACAAAGTGCAATGCCTTACACTTGTTCCAATATCAGTTCTGAGCTGTAAAACTATTTTAAACAGCTTATAAAATGTTAATGGGCATATTAAAACATGGAGTCTATGAACAAAGATGGCTTCCATCTTTATCACTGCTGAACATTTTTATTGCAGAAACAGATTTCTGCATAAAAACCCATTGATTTCTCACACGATCACATCAGTAGCACAGTTTACCACATCGCCATAGGAAGCAGGGCTGGATTAAGGGGTAGATGTATAAAGCAGTGAAAATAGTGGAGAAGTGTGCCAGTAGAGTAGTTGCCTATGGCAACCAATCGGCATTGGGGTAACATCAAGTGCTTTCTATAAATTTATTTTATAGAATTTGTTTGTTTTAGCTTTTATGGGTAGAGTTTTCATCAGTGAACCTATACCTTACACATGTTTGTATTAGTTCATATTAGAGCATTGTAGGCTGATTAAGCCTGGCTGATTAAACCAGGGTGTAGGACTCGGAGTAGACTCAAAGGGAGAAGATATATCATTTTAATATCAAAGCCTGGACTTAGCCTGGATGAAAAACTGAAAGAAAACATCTAACAACACAAATAATAACAGATGGTCTACTTATCAATATTAATTGTATGTGCAAATTTATCGCCCCCTAAAACTTTTAATTTGTGAACACTATGCAACCCATTGCAGAAAGGAACATATGTAAAGGGGGGTACAAACGGAGCGATGTTCACTTAATTTCTAAGTGAACACATCGCTCCGTGTAGGGTTGCTGGTGACAGCGATGCACAGCCCCACATGTTGCTATCGCTGGTGCTAGATTGGCCAATCTAGCACAGGCATGTCAAACTCATGGTCATACAATGTTGTGAAACTACAAGTCCCAGCATGCTTTACCAGCTAATCAGTGGAAGGTATTCTGGCAAAGCATGCAGGGACTTGTAGTTTCACAACAGCTGGAGGGCCATGAGTTTGACATGCCTGATCTACCAAATCGCTCATTTCACCCGCTGGGTGAAATGAGCGCCCCCCCCCCCTTCGCTCAGCACACATCGTGCTGTGCTGAGCAGGGGGGGGGGGGGGGGCATGTGTGCTGAGCAGTCACTTATAGATCGCTCAGCACACATCTGTGGGACAATTTAGAACGTGAGTACTCAGAGTCGGCCCTAGGCATAGGCAAACTATGCAATTGCCTGGGCATTTGGAATGCCTAGGGGCACAAGCAGCTTCTGCTGATTAAAATGATATGCAGCATACCTATATTCTGTGTGTGACTGAGGCTGTATCTGCAAACGAAATACTAGGTTATAGTGTATTCCTGGAAATCACTGTAACATTGTAGCATTTTGCATGCAGATACAGCCACAGTCGCACAAGAATATAGGCATGCCGCATATAATTTTAGTCAGGAGAAGCTGTTTGTGTGTCCTAGTCACATAGCAATGCAAATAAGATGTTAGAGCTGGCCGTGAGCTGCCAGCTGACTTACGCCATGCATCTCCTGCTGCATGGCATATTGAGGCAAGATGTATGAGGACACATCTGTATCGAAGCAGAGGCAGAGGTCATAGTTTTAGCAGCCATATGAGTGCTGTGTACGGGTAGGTTGGTTATGCAATAGTGTTCAGCATATGTGTAAGGAACACTATATGTGTCATTATGTGTATAAGGGCATTAATAATGTACAGCATATGTGTAAGGGACATTATGTGTATAAGGGCATTAAAAAAGGTTGGCATAATGTGTAAGGTGCATTTTGTTTATAAGGACATTAATGTGTGTCATATGTGTAAGGGGCATTACTGTGTGGTGTTATGTGTATAAAGGCATTACTAATGTGTGGCATTATCTGTATTAAGTGCTCTACTGTGTCACGTAATGTATAGAAAAGGCACTACTGTGTGGTCTAATGTGAATAAAGAGCAATATAGTGTGGTGTAATGTGAATAAGGCGCTCTACTGTGAGGCGTAATGTATTTAAGGTAAAGTGGTGCTACAGTTTGATGTAACATGAATTAGAGACACTATTGCATGATATAATGTGAATAAAGTTGCACTACTAGGTGGTGTAATTTAAATTGGGGGTGCTATTTTGTGGCCATGCCCCTTTCCAGCAAGATTATGCCAATTTTTGGGCTGCACACCAAATGTGTGCACTGTTCCTATTTCAAATATAGGAGTGGGAGTACCAAAATGAGAACTGCTATGGGTGATGGGTGATTGTGTTGGGAAAGGGGTACAGGGTCAGAGGCGGAACTAGTGACGGTGCTAGGCAACACCAGCCGAAATCTTGCCTAGGTCATCATATTGGTTAGGGCCAGCTCTGTGTGTACTGGCCTTAAGATCAAGTTTCCATCAATAATCAGGATCACAAAGATCTTCATTGGCACAATTGTGAGTTCACCTTCTTATCACACCTAACAAATCTTGGCTGTGTAACCTGGACAATAAGCACTGTTTTTCTATGTTTCTGATGCATTTACAATTTTTGTTCTCCTTCAGTTAATGGTGTGTTTATTTGCAGTATTCACAAACATCTTCATGCACTTGCTGAACCTATATAATTTTGTCTTTACACACTTGCAAATCCAGTCTGAATTTCCTTTGCTTACCCTCTCATGTCCTCTCATTTGTAACACCTCCTTCTACTTCAATTTCTACAACTACATAAACTTTCTGCTGTAACCACATTTTATTGCCACTGAACACTTCCAACACTATCCTTTCACCTGCATTTTTGCAATCCTACTGCTCTGTTCATCTTACAACCACCACTCCTATTTCCAAATGTATCATACTATTTACCTCATCCACACTACAGCATGCCTAGCTTGTCACTATCACCCCCAACACTCCTTGTCTGCTCTATCCTTTTCTCTGTTCCCTGCTCCCACCTCTATCCTTCTCCCCTAGTCTCCTACATTTCCCCCTCTCTCCCCTTCTCTGTCTCCCATCCACCCCAGTGCCTCACTTCCACTCCTCCCCTGACTCCCCACTGTCATTCACCTCTACCCCACCTTGGGCCCAATCGTCCACCACTCTGCCCTGCTCCCTCCCTCCTCTTCATATTTCACCTCATATCCCTACCTCACCTCATATCCCTCTATACCACACTTTACTCCCTCCTCGCTCAACTGCTGCAGTGTCCCTTCCTTGCTCAGGAGCCAACACCCTCACTACACCCTCTGTATCCCTGCCTTCTAAATCCATCTCATCTCATTGCTACAGCAACCCTAATAATCTCATTCACCTCATTCCCTCAGACTCTCTCCCTCTCTCCTGTGCCCTCTGGAATGACAGATCTGACAAACTGGTCGCCACCCATGACCTTTTCATCTCAATTTCCTTGCATCTCCTAGCCATCACTGAACCTTGGATTACTCTCTCTGACACAGTTTCTCCTGCTGCTCTCTCTGCTGGGGGTCTCACATTCTCACATCCCCGACCTGGGGGTCACCACGGTGGTGGTGTTGGGTTTCTACTACCCTCTAGCTACTCATACCAACTCATACCACCAGAACCATCCCTTACATTCTCTACATTTGTGGTCCATGCTATTCTCCTCTTCCAACCTGTTCATCTTCGAGTAGCTGTCATTTACCACCCCCCTGGCTTGCCCTCCAAATTCCTTGACAACTTTGCATCCTGGATTCCTCACTTCCTCTCTTCTGACATTCCTTCCGTTATCCTAGGTGATTTTAACATCCCTATCGATAACCCCACAAAATCACCTGCCTCTAAACTGCTTAACCTCACCTCTTCTCTTGGTCTCTCCCAGTGGACCTCATCCCCCTCCCATGTGATTGGAAGCTCACTGGATCTGGTCTTCACCCACTACTGTGATCTTTCTGATTTCCCCAACTCCCTGTTCCCCCTCTCTGACCATCGCCTGCTCACGTTTAACCTATCTCTATCTGCTTCTCCATCTCTAACACCTAAGACTACCATCACAAAGCGTAACATTGAGGCTGTTGACACCACTTTCCTATCCTCCCTGTTTGACTCACTCCTCTCTCCTATTCTCTCTCTCTCCAGCCCAGAACAAGCTGTTTCCCTATAAAATGCATCCCTTACCTCTGCTCTTGACTCTGTCACCCTACCAACCACTATTCACCCTCGCAGATCAACACCTCAACCCTGGCAATGCACAAGATATCTGCAAAAATGCTCAAGTACGATGAGCGACAGAGGAGGAAATTACACTCTAAGGCCAACTTCCTCCACTACCAATTTATGCTCTCATCCTACTTTGCTGCCCTTACCCTCTCTAAACAATCTTACTTCAAAAACCTCATCTCCCAATCCTCAAGGCCCCGGCACCCCTTTGCCACTGTCAACTCGCTCCTGTGCCCACCCCACCTCAACTCCTCTCTTCACATTCTACTCTTTGCCACTTACTTCACATCCAAAATTGACTCCATTCGTCAGGACATAACATCCCACCAGAACCTGAGCAACCCCCCCTCCTCCATTTCCTGATACCCCCTCTCCTTCCCTCCTACCAACTCTGACATCTTTTTTCACTGTATCTGGAGAGGAAGTCATGGTCCTCATCCGGTCTTCACCCCCCTCCAACTCCCCACTTGGCCCTATTCCCTTCCACCTTCTCCACTTCCTCTTTTCTTCTGCCTTTTCCCATCTTGCCCATCTACTCAATCTCTCTCTCTCATCAGGCACTGCACCTTCCCTTGTCTTGCCTATTCCTAAAAAACCTACCCTTGATCCAAGCAATCTCTCCAACTACCAACCAATCTCTCTCCTCCCTTTTGCCTCCAAACTCCTTGAGCGTATTGTCTACAACCGCCTCACTGTCTTTCTTTCTTCCTGCTCACTGCTTGACCCTTTTCAATCTGGTTTCTGTCCTCTGCACTCCACTGAAACAGCCTTCACAAAAGTCTGCATTGACCTCCTTGCTGCTAAATCCAGGGCCCACTACTCTCTGCTTATTCTCCTTGACCTCTCTGCTGCTTTTGACACTGTAGACTACCCTCTCCTCCTGCAAATCCTTTACTCCCTTTCTGACCATTCTTTCTCTGTCTCCTCTCATGACTCCACCCCCCCACTTCCATTACCAGTAGGTGTCCCCCAAGGTACTGTTCTTGGGCCTCTACTTTTTTCTCTCTACACATCTTCATTAGGTGAGCTCATTAGCTTTTTTGACTTACAATATCATCTCCACGCTAATGATACTCAAATCTACTTTTCCTTCCTTGACCTCTCCCCTGCTCTCCTCACTCGTATCTCCAACTGTCTCTCTGCTATCTCCTCCTGGATGTCCCAGTGCTTTCTTTAACGTAACATGTCTAAGACTGAGCTGATCATCTTCCCTCCCTCCTGCTTAACCTCACCTCCCACAATTTCATTATTCATTGATGGCACAACTATCTTCTCTAGCCCCCAAGTGTGATGAGTTGGAGTAATCCTTGACTCCTCCCTCTCCTTCTAACCACACATTTAGTACCTCTCACAGAGAAGTCACCAATGTTTACCTGAGGATATTTATATCACCAAAGGATATTCAATTGTATGCTGTATAGACTGTCCTGATTAGGAGGAATTATATCTCAAATATTTCTCTTAAAGAGCCAGCGCTATGAATTACTGCATTTTTTCTTTTCAAGCCACATACTGTTGTGAGATGGAAGATGCTGTAGAAACTATAATATAGTAAAATAACATTTAGATGCTTTTTTAACACTCATGTCACCAGCTGACTTTCAAATGTCCATTAAAATATTTATATTGTATGCCACACAGTACCCCAATTCACATTATGTGATGCAGTGCACCCCCAAACCACATTATATGCCACACCGTGCCCCAATTCACATTAGGTGCCCCAAAACCACATTGTGCACTGCATAGTGCATCCAATTCACATTATAGGCCCCATTTTGCCCCCAATTCAGATTATATGCCCGAATGTGCATCCACTCCACATTAAATACCACAACATGCCCCCAAAATCAGTTTATATGCCTTACTGTGCCCCCATTTCACATTATATACTCCCACTGTGCCCACAAAATCACAGAATACACCCCTCTGTGCCCCCAAATAACAAAATATGCCACACTGTGTCCCCAATTTAAGAGACTACAGCAGGTTCTTTCTTACTTACATGTTCTCTCTATTTCTTTTCTGTCTTCTTTTTTTCTGTGTTCTTCTACTTCATCTTTCTGTGCTATGCAGCTCCTCTTAGCACAGTGGCTCCTCATTACTGATGGTGACAATGTCCATTTAATTCACTGCATCATTGCAGCATCTTGGCCCAGAACAGCTGCAAAGTGATGAGAGCCGGGCAGACAGGGCTATGCATTATTCAGTAAACAATAACATATCTCCTGTGCTGCACAGAGGAAGGTGCAACTTAATATGAATGTGACATTCACCAATCACAAAAGGAAGCAATTCATAAAATTGTAATTATATATATATATATATATATATATCACCATTAAATTAATTGGAGGGTGCTTAATTACTTTCTGTTAGACCAGCATTTTGTACAAAAAGTCAATTTATCTCCAAATATATATATATATTTTTTCCCCCAAAAATATATTTATAAAATTTTCAATGTGTACAAAAGAAAGAAGAACAGCAGTCAGGATATACAATAGAAAAGGCACATCAAGTTATCTGACAATAAGTAAACAGTAGCTGGTCCAGTTGGACAAAACAATCATCATGGGTACAGAGAAACTATTGATCTAACCGGATGAAGGTACAAATCTGTATCAAACAGCGTGCCATTCCATTGCATCCATCTTACCATACAAATTATACATATAATTGAATTAAAGAGAAAATAAGAAAGGTAAAGAAGAAAGAGAGAGAAAACAATCACAAGGGGGAAAGGGAGGGGGGTTTGCAATTCTGACTATGTGAGAAACGTTGATATGGTATGTGTAAATATAAGAGTTTTGCTTGTATGACCGAGGCTTTGAAATACCAAATTAACACAAATAAATATATAAGTACATAATTATATACCAAATTAACACAAATAAATATATAAGTACATAATTATATACCAAATTAACACAAATAAATATATAAGTACATAGTGAAATAGTGATATCCTGACCTCTCCATATGTTGTATCCTCGCTAACATCAACATGCAGTCACAACATTTCGACTTTCCATTTAGTGAGCTGATTCAGAAAGTTTCCTATAATGAAACTAGTCAGTATGTTCAAATATCTCATTCATCGATTCTCTGGAAGAAGCTACAGACTTGCACATAGGCGGAGAAACGCGCAGAGAGGAGGGCTATCTACGGCTGAGACTCATTGTGTATCCAGCGGCTGTACGTGAGGACCAGAGTGTGAGTTAATAGGAGTGAGACGTCACCCTGCATCTAGATTCCTGGTCTGAAGACACGTTGAGCTGGTTTTAATCATATAGCATGGCCACGCTGGACTGTTGAGTATAATTATAATCTCTGGAAAGAGACTACACAGAGACCACTAATATTTATAATTTCTGCTACTAACAAGTTGCATGAATATATATGCTCTGAACCTATAACATCTTCAAGCTTAATCATCTTCATTTGGCAAACGCTATGAACTGTCAGTTAAATATTGCTATATGGTACTAACCATTGGTGCTTTTTGAGCTTCTAACATCTTCAAGCTTTTCCATCTATATCTGGCATATACAAATGCTATGAACTGTTGGCTAAACGTTGTTACATGTTGCTAACTATTAGTGCAGCAAATAAGCTAATTGATTCAGGAGTGGCCACTAGGATCTATATACTTTTATGTTATTTTAATTAATTGGTATACACCGGCCGTGTGATTAATGTTTTGTGTGTAATGTATATTAAATGTTTTATGTTTTAAAAATGTACTGATCTGGACAGCGCTTCATTCTTTGTTGTTGTGTATTATTTGTTCAAATATTTGGAAGACTTTGTTTTTAGTGACCTCAGGTAGAGACTCAAGATATGGGCCCCCCATTTACGATAAAATCTCAGCACTTCCATCTCAACATCAGGCATAGTAGAATACCTTTTAAAATATAAAGTTTTTAAAAGCATATTGTGTGCCACTGCAATTCTGGGTGTAGCCTTGGAGATCCATAGCTGCATAATCAGTTTTTTTGCCATCGTCACCAGTAAGATCAGGAACGGGCGTAAATCAAATGCAGATGAGCCCAGGTCCCAATTTCGGAAATCTGCAAAGAGTAACGCATAGGGGTCTAGATTGGCCTTGCAAGAAAATGTCCTGACAATGTACTGAACTACTTTGATCCAGAATTTCTTAATAATCCCACTTGACCATAATAATGTAAAAGTCTCGCTGAAGTAGCTCCACATTTCAAACAGTGGCCTGTTTCACTAGGCACATAGTGTTTTCTCTGTGCCTGTGAAATGTAATCTCTATGTATTATCTTGAAATGAGTTTCTTGTAATGAGACAGAGTGGAGAGACTTCATCACAAAGACAGTGTTCTTAAACAATTGCTTGCCTACTATATCTATGTCTAAGTCTATTTGCCAAGGAGCACAGACTTTCGACCAAATACATGAGGTAGACATCTGGACAAGATCATTATACAGATACTTTGTTTAATAGGGAATACTTTTAACTAAGTTCAAAAGAGACGATAACGAATCTGAAGACACAAGAGGCAACTGTGCTCCATATAAAGACATGGCATATGTTATGATCCTGATGCTCAGGTCAGGGGAGGTCTTATACGGTGAGACCTGAGTACCAGGACGTAATGCTGGGAAAGGGAAACGGAATGGGAATAGCCCCTGGCACCCTACCTCCGTTGTTTTACCCGTGCTGTCAATTCACTCTTGCGAGACTATGGTTTCTTGGGCCCATGGCAGCCGCGTTTGAAGGGCGGATTAAGTCTGCCCAACTCGGATGCCCCCTCAGGTCTTAAGGAGAGACAAAGAGTGAACTGAGACAGGGTAATAACAAGGGGCCCTCTAACTGAAACAACAAGGCCAGGGGCTACTGGCAAACCTAAAACTAAAGTATGCACGGCACGCCGCCAAAGGAAGAGAACTACAAAGAAAACCACCGTCCCCTCCCCCACACGGCACCGCCGAGTTCCGGGGAGGACAGTGAAAGCGGAAACCTCCGCAAATGCACCAATTCAAAGAAGTAAATACTAAGCGGCATAGGCCGCAACACGCGGCAGATGCCGCTACTCACAAAACCGGGCGAGAACCCCAGATGACAGCAACAGGTTCACAAGGACTAGAAGGATTCCCGGCACCGGCTTCGGATCTCCAAGGTACAAGAGGGCAGGGAGCAAGATCCACTAAATACAGCTGACAGGAACAGAGTTCTGCAAGGCAGGAACAGCAAACAGGAAGCTATCACCGGCGTTTGTGTGAGGCACTGAGGAGGCATATAACAGGGAACCCTCCAATCAGAGTACAGAGCCTAATTACACAAAATGTCGTGCAGCTGCCTTGCTGCACGATCAGAGAAAACATGTGTGCATAATTTATTACTGCAACGGGGAACGCGGTCCGCTTGTGGCGTCCCCGTTGCTATGGACCCGGCGGCTCGGCGCACACTGCATCCTAGCGTTGCTAGGGACCCGGCGGCTCAGCGCGCACGGCGTCCTAGCATTGCTAGGGACCCGGCGGCTCAGCGCGCACGGCGTCCCCAGTTGCTAGGCGCCGGGTGGGCAGGGAGGAAGGTGCAGCGGCCGCGGTAGTCGCCCGGAAACAGACCGAGCGGCGCCATGGACCGCGGCACCTAACAGTACCCCCCCTTGAGGAGGGGATAAAGAACCCCTAAAGCCAGGTTTCTGAGGAAATTCCTGAAAGAATAATCTCTTGAGTTTAGGGGCATGTAGATCCTTATCCAGGACCCAAGACCTTTCCTCCGGACCATAGCCTTTCCAGTGAACCAAAAAATAAAGCCGGCCCCGGGAAACTTTTGAATCTAAAACCTTCTCCACCAAGAACTCTTGTTGCCCCTGAACATCCACCGGAGATCTACCCTGGGAAGTCCTCCGAGGAAATCTCATGGAAGAAAAATACTGTTTCAAAAGGGAACAGTGAAAAGTATTGCCAATTCTGAGAGATCTCGGCAAGCGTAGCCGAAAAGCAACTGGGTTGACCTTCTTAATGATAAGGAATGGTCCAATAAATTTGGGTCCCAATCTAGCCGAGGGTTGTCGGAGCTTGATGTTGCGAGTTGACAACCATACCTTTTCTCCCACCTTAAAAGTGCAAGGACGTCGGAGCCTATCAGAAAATTTCTTTTCTCGGAAGGCAGCTTTTCTCAGGGCAAGGTGCACTTTTCTCCAAATTGTTCTGAGATGGGAGGTTAAGGTCAATGAGGAGACTGGAGAATGATGGAAAAAAGAGTTGGCTCTAGGATGAAAACCAAAGACTGAAAAGAATGGGGACTCCTTGGTGGAAGAATGACAAGAGTTATTATAAGCAAATTCGGCTAAAGGAATAAATTCAGACCAATCATTCTGGAGTTTGGCCGAATACAAGCGTAAATATTGTTTTAATGACTGGTTGACTCGTTCGGTTTGCCCGTTAGATTGTGGATGGTACCCAGATGTTAAAGAGTTTCATATTTAAAGAGGCACAAAAACGTTTCCAGAAACGGGCAATGAATTGCGGACCCCGATCAGAGACAATATCCCTGGGCAACCCATGGAGCCTGAACACATGACGGAGAAACAAGACTGCCAACCCTTGAGCAGAGGGCAATTGGGGAAGAGCAATGAAATGAGCCATCTTACTAAAACGGTCCACTACCACCCAAATGACTCAAAATCCGGCTGAAAGGGGAAGGTCCACCACGAAATCCATGGATATATGAGACCATGGCCTGAGAGGAACGGCTAAAGGTATGAGTTGCCCGATCGGCAACGAACGAGGGACCTTATGCTGTGCACAAACCTGACAGGAATGGACAAATTCCCTTACGTCTTTAGAAAGACTAGGCCACCACACCGAGCGAGAGACTAACTCCAAGGTCTTAGTGATACCTGGATGACCAGAGACTTTGTTGTCATGAAACTCAGCTAAAACAGTGCCTCTCAAAAATTCAGGGACAAAGAGACGACCAGCAGGAGTAAGTCTAGGAGCCTGCTGTTGAGGCTGGTTTAACTAAGTAAATAAATCCTGTGTGAGGCCTGCCCGGATGACTGATGATGGAACTATGGGGGTAGTAACAGGATTGCTATTGTGAACCGGAAGAAAGCAACGTGACAGGGCATCAGCTTCCGTATTCTTGGAACCAGGCCTGAAGGTGATAATAAACCTGAAACGAGTAAAAAACAATGCCCAACGTGCCTGCCGAGCATTAAGCCGTTTAGCTGACTCAATATATTGCAGGTTCTTATGGTCAGTGAATACTATAATAGTATGCCTAGCTCCCTCCAGCCAATGCCTCCACTCCTCGAAAGCCCATTTTACTGCCAGTAATTCTCGATTACCAATGTCATAGTTGGATTCTGCGGAGGAGAATTTCCTGGACATGAAGGCACAAGGATGTAATTCCTGAGACTCCGGATCTTCCTGAGAAAGGATAGCCCCCACTCCAACCTCTGAGGCATCAACCTCAACAATAAAGGGGAGCTCCGAATTAGGGTGTCTGAGGACAGGAGCCGAGACAAAGGCCTGCTTCAAGGCCCGAAAGGCAGACTCAGCTTCAGGCGACCAATTGGAAGGATCCGCTCCTTTTTTAGTCAATGCTACTATAGGAGCGACCAGATCAGAAAAGGTATGAATGAACCGCCTATAATAATTTGCAAACCCTAAAAAGCGCTTAATTGCTTTTAAATTTGTGGGTTGCGCCCAATTAAGGATGGCCTGGAGTTTTTTCGGTTCCATGAAAAATCCCTGGGGAGAAATAATGTACCCCAAGAAGGACACTTCTGTGATGTGAAAATCACATTTCTCAAGCTTAGTGTATAAATGATTCTCCCGTAGTTTTTGAAGAACCAGACAAACCTGGGTAATATGTTGTTCCATAGACTCAGAGTATATCAAAATGTCGTCTAAATAAACTACTACGACCTTCCCAAGGAAGTCACGAAGAACATCATTGATGAGGTCTTGAAATACCGCAGGAGCATTTGACAGCCCAAACGGCATCACCAGGTATTCATAGTGACCTGACTGAATGCTGAAAGCCGTCTTCCACTCATCCCCAGATCTTATTCGGATGAGGTTGTAAGCTCCCCTAAGATCGATTTTTGAGAAGATAATGGCGGAGCATAACTGATCAAAAAGTACTGAAATCAATGGCAAAGGGTAGGTGTTCTTAACAGAAATTTTATTCAGAGCCCGAAAATCAATACATGGTCTGAGCGACCCATCTTTTTTCTCAACAAAGAAAAAACCTGCACTCAATGGGGATTTCGAAGGCCTAATAAAGCCTTTTTTCAGGCTCTCCTGAATGTAATTATCCATGGCCGTGGTTTCTGGCCCGGACAGGGCATATAATCTCCCCTTAGGTAAAGTGGCACCTGGAACTAAATCTATCGCACAGTCATAGGACCGATGGGGAGGCAGAACGTCTGCATTGTCTTTGGAGAAAACATCGGCAAAATCCTGATATTCCACAGGAATAAGTTCTGGGATGACTGCCGCAACCCGGACTGGATGGGAAATACATTCCTTAACACAAAAAGGACCCCATTGGGAAATCTCCCCAGACTGCCAATCAATGGTGGGATTATGAAAGGCAAGCCAGGGGTGACCCAAAACTACTGGAACTTCCGGACAATGTGTAAGGTAAAATTCTATGTCTTCTGAATGTAGGGCCCCCACTGTCAGCAATACTGGAGGTGTGTGGTGAGTAATTATACCATTGGAAAGCGGACCCCCATCCAAGCCGTGCATTGTGATACGTTTATCTAAGGGTATCTGTGGAATGCCTAAAGCCTTAGCCCAAGCTAAGTCCATAAAATTTCCAGCAGCTCCACTGTCGACGAAGGCTGACACCAACGAACTGAGGCTGCCAAAGGAAATCTTAACAGGAACTAATAGAGAATCATTAGAGGAGATTAACTGCAGACCCAAGTGAACCCCCTCACAATTCACTTGGTCAGAGCGTTTCCCGACTTGTTCGGGCAGTTGCGAGCAATATGTCCCTTACCACCACAATACAAACAAAGACCAGAACTTAACCTTCTGGTTCTTTCCTCTGGGGACAGCCGGGAGAGACCCATTTGCATGGGCTCCTCGACGTCCTCAGGAAAGTTATATACACAAGGATTAGGCCTAAAAGTTGTTCCTCTTTCAGCCCTCAGCTCTCGGAGACGACGATCTATTTTAATAGCGAGCTCCATGAGTTTGTCGAGAGTCTCAGGAGCGGGGTACTGAAGGAGACTGTCTTTAATAAGTTCAGACAAACCGAGGCGAAACTGACTGCGCAGGGCCGGGTCATTCCAGCCACAGTCGTTCCACCAACGGCGATATTCGGTACAATACACCTCTGCTGGATTTTTACCTTGCTTAAGGGCACGCAGGTGACTCTCAGCTGATACCTCCCTATCTGGGTCATCATATAGCAGGCCTAAAGATTTAAAAAAGGCGTCTACTGATAACAAGGCAGGATCATCTGTTCTTAGCCCAAACGCCCAGGTCTGTGGATCACCCTGGAGCAACGACAAAACAATCCCAACCCGCTGAGACTCAGTACCAGAGGAACGGGGCCTTAAACGAAAATAAAGCTTACAAGCTTCCTTAAAATTAAAAAAATCTTTTCGGTTACCCGAAAAACGGTCAGGTAAATGCATTTTTGGTTCTGGGACCATACTCAGGGAGGCTCGCAAAAGATCTTCCTGCGATCTCACCCGAAGAGTAAGGTCCTGAACCATCTAAGTTAGTTCCTGAATTTGGTTAACCAAAAGCTGACTGGGATTTGGCCCTAAACCTGCCGGATTCATGAAGCCGAATTTTTAGACTCACCAAAACAAATGGAAAAAATTAAACCCCCCTTTTTTTTTTTTTTTTTAACCGGTGATAATGTTATGATCCTGATGCTCAGGTCAGGGGAGGTCTTATATGGTGAGACCTGAGTACCAGGACGTAATGCTGGGAAAGGGAAACGGAATGGGAATTGCCCCTGGCACCCTACCTCCGTTGTTTTACCCGTGCTGTCAATTCACTCTTGCGAGACTATGGTTTCTTGGGCCCATGGCAGCCGCATTTGAAGGGTGGATTAAGTCTGCCCAACTCCGATGCCCCCTCAGGTCTTAAGGAGAGACAAAGAGTGAACTGAGACAGGGTAATAACAAGGGGCCCTCTAACTGAAACAACAAGGCCAGGGGCTACTGGCAAACCTAAAACTAAAGTATGCGCGGCACGCCGCCAAAGGAAGAGAACTACAAGGAAAACCACCGTCCACTTTCCCACACGGCACCGCCGAGTTCCGGGGAGGACAGTGAAAGCGGAAACCTCCGCAAATGCACCAATTCAAAGAAGTAAATACTAAGCGGCATAGGCCGCAACACGCGGCAGATGCCGCTACTCACAAAACCGGGCGAGAACCCCAGATGACAGCAACAGGTTCACAAGGACTAGAAGGATTCCCAGCACCGGCTTCGGATCTCCAAGGTACAAAGGGCAGGGAGCAAGATCCACTAAATACAGCTGACAGGAACAGAGTTCTGCAAGGCAGGAACAGCAAACAGGAAGCTATCACCGGCATTTGTGTGAGGCACTGAGGAGGCATATAACAGGGAACCCTCCAATCAGAGTACAGAGCCTAATTACACAAAATGTCGGGCAGCTGCCTTGCTGCACGATCAGAGAAAACATGTGTGCATAATTTATTACTGCAACGGGGAACGCGGTCCGCTTGTGGTGTCCCCGTTGCTATGGACCCGGTGGCTCGGCGCGCACGGCGTACTAGCGTTGCTAGGGACCCGGCGGCTCAGCGCGCACGGCGTCCTAGCGTTGCTAGGGACCCGGCGGCTCAGCGCGCACGGCGTCCTAGCGTTGCTAGGGACCCGGCGGCTCAGCGCGCACGGCGTCCCCAGTTGCTAGGCGCCGGGCGGGCAGGGAGGAAGGTGCAGCGGCCGCGGTAGTTGATCGGAAAAAGACCGAGCGGCGCCATGGACCGCGGCACCTAACAGCATAATGTTTAACTTGGAGATAGGGTACTGATCTGTTAAGCGAAATGTTTCCCCCAGGGTCAAAAACATCAGATGTGAGTCTTAGACCCTTAGCCTTCAGCCGAACAAAAGCCAGAGATTCTAAGCCGGGATTGAATTGGGGATTGCCCCAAAGAGAAATCATGTGTGAAAAACAAGGATTCCTGTCAAGAGTCTTATTAATTGCCCATCAAGTGTTGTAGGTATCTCTAAAAAATATATTATTAAAAATATGTTGCAGCAAAGATTGCTTCGGTGTGTGCAATAGTGCTCCTGGTGAGCAGGGGAAACAGAATGAGCAATCCAACGCATTCTCTGAGAATAGATCCCTCACTAAAAGCCTGTCGGAGATATACCGATAATATATAGATTGAGAAAAGTTATTTAAATCTGGCAAACCCAGACCCCGTTCTGATCTAGAGAGATGTAGTTTAGCTCGGGCGATTCTAGGGCATTTGGAGTTCCAGATAAAGGTACTAAAACCGCTATACAATTTTTTTATGTCAGAATCAGACAATCGAATAGGCAACATTTGCATAGTATACATTATTTTTGGAAAGATAACTGATTTATGTACGGCAATTCTACCCATCAAAGATAAAGTTAAAGACTGCCAGGAGTCCAATAGCTTAATCACTGAGGTTACCAGAGGCTTAAAATTCAAAGAATAGAGTTTAGAGATCTGCTTCGGTATATGCACCCCTAGGTATTTAAAATGTGACGTTACTACCCTGATATCTCCAATCACCATCGAGTACACATCAGATGAACCTAGAAACATGAGCTCATATTTGTATGTATTGATTCTATAGCAAGAGAAAGGACTAGAACTGTGCAATAGCATCCATTATTATCGGTAAAGAGTAAGAAGGATTGGACATAAATAGTATCATATCATCAGCAAATAGTGCTAGGCGAAGGTCAACAGATCCAATCATAATGCCCTGATACAAGGGCGACTGTCGCAATGCAATAGCCAGTGGTTCTAGTGCCACCGCAAATAACAATGGGGAGAACGGGCATCTTTGCCTCGTCCCTTTTTGAATCAAAAAGGAGTTAAATAGATATCCATTGCACAGCACATGAGTCTCCGGCTTAGTATACAGCGACTGTAAGACTTTAATAAATCCATTCAGGAAGATAGAGAAGATAGAATAATGGGGGGCACCAATAGTGCATTAAAAAATGACAATTTATTGACACATCATAAAACACAGGTCTAAAAATGTAAGCGTACCAAAGATGGCGGCATAATCACCGCTGATACATTCATTTTAAAATAAAAGATACAAGATGGATTCACGGATTCATCCTGGTGACGAAAACGGTAGGGGCGTGGCTTATGGATGGACGCTGAACAAGGCAACATGCAGTGGTGAATCCATCTTGTATCTTTGATTTTAAAATGAATGTATCAGCGGTGATTATACCGCCATCTTTTGTACGCTTACATTTTTAGACCTGTGTTTTATGATGTGTCAATAAATTGTCATCTTTTAATGCACTATTGGCGCCCCCCATTATTCTATCTACTCTAGACATAATCTTTCCCCGATGGGAGACGGGAGAACGGGGTGGACGACAGCTGATCTAAACGGCAGTGTGCAGCCAGATTATTTGGAGACTTTAACTGTTTTCATTTGGATCTAACAATCTGGACTTGGATTTGTAGTTCCACAGACATTCTCCATTTAAACCCGGTTTGCGCTCACACCTCCAATTTCTTTTTCCATATATATATATATAAATACACTGCTCAAAAAAATAAAGGGAACACATTCTAGATCTGAATGAATGAAATATTCTCATTAAATACTTTGTTCTTTACATAGTTGAATGTGCTGACAACAAAATCACCCACAAATTATCAATGGAAATCAAATTTATTAACCCATGGAGGTCTGGATTTGGAGTCACCCTCAATATTAAAGTGGAAAAACACACTACAGGCTGATCCAACTTTGATGTAATGTCCTTAAAACAAGTCAAAATGAGGCTCAGTAGTGTGTGTGGCCTCCACATGCCTGTATGACCTCCCTACAACACCTGGGCATGCTCCTGATGAGGTGGCGGATGATCTTCTGAGGGATCTCCTCCCAGAACTGGACTAAAGCATCCACCAACTCCTGGACAGTCTGCGGTGCAAAGTGGGTTTGGTGGATGGAGCGAGATATGATGTCCCAGATGTGCTCAATTGGATTCAGGTCTGGTGAACGGGCGGGCCAGTCCATAGCATCAATGCCTTCATCTTGCAGGAACTGCTGACAAACTCCAGCCACATGAGGTCTAGCATTGTCTTGCATTAGGAGGAACCCAGGGCCAACCGCACCAGCATATGGTATCACAAGGGGTCTGTGGATCTCATCTCGGTACCTAATGGCAGTCAGGCTACCTCTGGTGAGCACATGGAGGGCTGTGCGGCCCCCCAAAGAAATGCCATCCCACACCATTACTGACCCACTGCCAAACCGGTCATGCTGGAGGATGTTGCAGGCAGCAGAACGTTCTCCTTGGTGTCTCCAGACTGTCACATCTGTCACATGTGCTCAGTGAGAACCTGCTTTCATCTGTGAAGAGCACAGGGCGCCAGTGGCGAATTTGCCAATCTTGGTGTTCTCTGGCAAATGCCAAACGTCCTGCACGGTGTTGGGCTGTAAGCACAACCCCCACCTGTGGATGTCGGGCCCTCATACCACCCTCATGGAATCTGTTTCTGATCATTTGAGTAGACACGTGCACATTTGTGGCTTGCTGGAGGTCATTTTGCAGGGCTCTGGCAGTGTTCCTCCTGTTCCTCCTTGCACAAAGGCGGAGGTAGCGGTCCTGCTGCTGGGTTGTTGCCCTCCTATGGCCTCCTCCACATCTCCTGATGTACTGGCCTGTCTCCTGGTAGCGCCTCCATGCTCTGGACACTACGCTGACAGACACAGCAAACCTTCTTGCCACAGCTTGCATTGATGTGCCATCCTGGATGAGCTGCACTACCTGAGCCACTTGTGTGGGTTGTAGGGAGGTCATACAGGCACGTGGAGGCCACACACACTACTGAGCCTCATTTTGACTTGTTTTAAGGACATTACATCAAAGTTGGATCAGCCTGTAGTGTGTTTTTCCACTTTAATATTGAGGGTGACTCCAAATCCAGACCTCCATGGGTTAATAAATTTGATTTCCATTGACAATTTTTGTGTGATTTTGTTGTCAGCACATTCAACTATGTAAAGAACAAAGTATTTAATGAGAATATTTCATTCATTCAGATCTAGAATGTGTTATTTTAGTGTTCCCTTTATTTTTTTGAGCAGTGTATTTTTATTCCCCTCCAAATGTTTAGGGTGATGCGGCCCACCCCTAAAAAGTTTGCCCATATCTGCTGCTTGCTTGTATACTTACAGTACATGCTGGTAATTTATTGTTTTTACTTATGAAATATAAAACAATGATTAAATGTCAGTATTGACATGGATTTTTACACATACTCTCATATATGTGCTTCCACATTGGCCTTGCTTTTTTCAGTAAGAAACAATCTACATTTGCCAAATGTACCGCTAAAATTACTTAGTCAAAATGCATATGTGTGGTTTGCAAAACTTTTTACCGTAAAGTATTTGTTGTGCATAAACATGGGCCAAAATATTACAATGAGTCCCAAATTTCAAACATTACAAATATAGAAAAGCACAATGCAAAAAAGTCAGAAACCTTAATCTTTAATGTTGAGGCACATTATTTTTTGTTTTGTGACCTGCTAGAAGCAGACTTGCCTACTTTTGGGACCACACCCCTTGTTCTTACACTACGGCATGGGGGAGTAGTAGGAGAGGTACTTATAGGTGTACATGAGACACTACTTATAGTTGAAGGTGCATTTCGAATTATTGGTTGGCCTTCAGTAGTAAGGTATGTGTGTAGGGACACTAATGCATTTGTGTGTGACCTTATGCCATCTGTTTGGGTTTATTTACAGTGGTAACAAAATAAAATATCTCACAAATTCATCCAAGCAAACCCATGAGCTAAATTAAGTAACCAATTTGTGCAAGATTCACAAATTTCATTTCATTGCTGAGTTAAAATCCATTAGAGAACAAACTCTAGACACTTGGATTCCAAACCTGAACATGGAAAACAAAACTTACTTTTATTGTAAAGCCAACTAGAAACCTCTTTAAAATGAATGGAAAAGCAATTCATATCTACTTTTTAAATTAACAGTTTTAATAGCAACATTGTCATTGTAACTATATATAGGTTATTTCATAATATACATCTTTTCAAAAAGCTGTGGTTTCATGTGTCAGTATGGCCGAGTGGTCTAAGGCGCTGCGTTCAGGTCGCAGTCTCCTCTGGAGGCGTGGGTTCAAATCCCACTTCTGACAATGTTACTCGTTTTCTTCTTTGCTCTACAGTTTCTATTTCTTGTTACTTGTGAAAAGATTGACTTTAGAATTAGACAAACACTCACTGCAAATCTCTTTCAATTTATAACATAAAAAATGCATCAATTATTTCATTATATTCCATGTTGAAATAAAAGATCAGATTGTATTCTCCCTGGATAAAAGAGAAACCAACCACATATGTGTATATCATATTATTTTTATTATTTGATCCACAATTCTTTATTTACAGAGGTAGCAAAATAAAATATCTCACAAATTCATAATGAGGGCTCCATATCTTTGGCTTAAGAAAACTGCTCTTCTCAGCCAATGGTCATGAACAGAAACCCCACTGGGGTCCACTACAATGGCATCCAATCGAACCCATGAGCTAAATTAAATAACCAGTTTGTGCAAGATTCACAAATTTCATTTCATTGCTGAGTTAAAATCCATTAGAGAACAAACTCTAGACACTTGGATTCCAACCCTGAACATGGAAAACAAAACTTACTTTTATTGTAACGCCAACTAGAAACCTCTTTAAAATGAATGGAAAAGCAATTCATATTTAGTTTTTAAATTAACAGTTTTAATAGCAACATTGTCATTGTAACTATAGATAGGTTAATTCATAATATACATCTTTTCAAAAAGCAGTGGTTTCATGTGTCAGGATGGCCGAGTGGTCTAAGGCGCTGCGTTCAGGTCGCAGTCTCCTCTGGAGGCGTGGGTTCAAATCCCACTTCTGACAATGTTATTCATTTTCTTCTTTGCTCTACAGTTTCTATTTCTTGTTACTTGTGAAAAGATTGACTTTAGAATTAGACAAACACTCACTGCAAATCTCCTTCAATTTACAACATAAAAAATGCATCAATTATTTCATTATTTCCCATGTTGCAATAAAAGATCAGATTGTATTCTCCCTGGCTAAAAGAACTTGAAACCAACCACATATGTGTTTATCATATTATTTTTATTATTTTATCCACAATTCTTTATTTACAGAGGTAGCAAAATAAAATATCTCACAAATTCAGAATGAGGGCTCCATATCTTTGTCTTAAGAAAACTGCTCTTCTCAGCCAATGGTCATGAACAGAAACCCCACTGGGGTCCACTACAATGGCATCCAATCAAACCCATGAGCTAAATTAAGTAGCCAGTTTGTGCAAGATTCACAAATTTCATTTCATTGCTGAGTTAAAATCCATTAGAGAACAAACTCTAGACACTTGGATTCCAACCCTGAACATGGAAAACAAAACGTACTTTTATTGTAACGCCAACTAGAAACCTCTTTAAAATGAATGTAAAAGCAATTCATATTTAGTTTTTAAATTAACAGTTTTAATAGCAACATTGTCATTGTAACTATAGATAGGTTAATTCATAATATACATCTTTTCAAAAAGTAACGATTTCATGTGTCAGGATGGCCGAGTGGTCTAAGGCGCTGCGTTCAGGTCGCAGTCTCCTCTGGAGGCGTGGGTTCAAATCCCACTTCTGACAATGTTATTCATTTTATTCTTTGCTCTACAGTTTCTATTTCTTGTTACTTGTGAAAAGATTGACTTTAGAATTAGACAAACACTCACTGCAAATCTCTTTCAATTTACAACATAAAAAATGCATCAATTATTTCATTATTTCCCATGTTGCAATAAAAGATCACATTGTATTCTCCCTGGATAAAAGAACTTGAAACCAACCACATATGTGTATATCATATTATTTTTATTATTTTATCCACAATTCTTTATTTACAGAGGTAGCAAAATAAAATATATCACAAATTCAGAATGAGGGCTCCATATCTTTGGCTTAAGAAAACTGCTCTTCTCAGCCAATGGTCATGAACAGAAACCCCACTGGGGTCCACTACAATGTCATCCAATCAAACCCATGAGCTAAATTAAGTAGCCAGTTTGTGCAAGATTCACAAATTTCATTTCATTGCTGAGTTAAAAACCATTAGAGAACAAACTCTAGACACTTGGATTCCAACCCTGAACATGGAAAACAAAACTTACAGATGTAGCCACCTTTATCTTGACTGTTTCTCCGCCGAGATGGGCGTTTAGTCACGCTAAGGCGATAGCTGAGTTTAATCACAGGCAGGCGCGTTGAGGCGATCTAGATACTCATCATGCATTACACATCTCCACCACTGTGTGGCTAATGCTCCACTAATCCAGTACTTTCGATCGTACAGTATAGCGGCGGATTGATCTACAGCTCTGGCAATACTGTAGGCGTAACGGGAGGCGGTGGAAAAAGTATGGAGTACTGTACAGTACTGTATGTGTATGGAGACGCAGCTACAGTAATTGTGTAAAAGGAAGAATGTACCGTACAATGTATAAACACCGTGCTTTTAAAATATATGAGCGTCTGAGTTCGCTAATGCATAATGGGAATGGAGGACAGGCAGGAGGCGGAGGAAAATACCGTGCTTTACAAATGCGAGCGTCCGAGTCCTCTAAGGCATAAACCAACACCAATGGGGCGGGGGCCGGGCGCTGTTTGCAGTACTTTCACACATGAAATTGGAAATCTCTCATGAGGCGTCGTGGGCTAGGGGTGAAGGCTCCCACCTCCCTAGCTGGGGGTCCAGGGTTCGAGACCTGATGTGCTTTCTTTTTTTTCTTTTTTTTCTGTAATAATACACTGTATTATTTTATTTACATTGTAAGACAGTCAATGGAAGGATGCACACAGGTTTCACATAAATCAAAGTACATCTGCAGGAGCGATTCTTTACGCTAAATGCACCTAAACAGCGGGAATGAAATGAGTGTATTCTGACGCTACCAACTGAGCAAAACAGTACTGTAGATCTTCAGCGTTTGTGTATTGCACAGGACCTGAATTTCCTCCCTGTGCAGGCTCCCAGGGGGGAAGGGCGATGGGGGTAGGGGGGAGACGATGGAAAATACTGTGCCTTTGAAATGCAATTACATGAGCGTCCGAGTACACTACGGCATACTGTAAACCAACACCAATGGGAAGGAAGTGCCAACCTTATTTTTAATGTGTTCCCGTGACATTCACTTTAATATTTTTTTTTTCTCTCTAATACAGTACATCCAATGGAAGGATGCACACAGGTTTCACATAAATCAAAGTACATCTGCAGGAGCGATTCTTTACGCTAAATGCAACCTACAGTAAGTGAGCAAAACAGTACTACAGTGGGCGTTTGTGTATTGCACATGACCTGCATTCCCTCCCTGTCTACTGCATGATCTGTGCAGGCTCCCATGGGGGAAGGGCAACAGGCTGGCAGGAGGCGGAGGAAAATACCGTGCTTTACAAATGCGAGCGTCCGAGTCCTCTAAGGCATAAACCAACACCAATGGGGCGGGGGCCGGGCGCTGTTTGCAGTACTTTCACACATGAAATTGGAAATCTCTCATGAGGCGTCGTGGGCTAGGGGTGAAGGCTCCCACCTCCCTCGCTGGGGGTCCAGGGTTCGAGACCTGATGTGCTTTCTTTTTTTTTTTTTCTGTAATAATACACTGTATTATTTTATTTACATTGTAAGACAGTCAATGGAAGGATGCACACAGGTTTTACATAAATCAAAGTACATCTGCAGGAGCGATTCTTTACGCTAAATGCACCTAAACAGCGGGAATGAAATGAGTGTATTCTGACGCTACCAACTGAGCAAAACAGTACTGTAGATCTTCAGCGTTTGTGTATTGCACAGGACCTGAATTTCCTCCCTGTGCAGGCTCCCAGGGGGGAAGGGCGATGGGGGTAGGGGGGAGACGATGGAAAATACTGTGCCTTTGAAATGCAATTACATGAGCGTCCGAGTACACTACGGCATACTGTAAACCAACACCAATGGGAAGGAAGTGCCAACCTTATTTTTAATGTGTTCCCGTGACATTCACTTTAATATTTTTTTTTTCTCTCTAATACAGTACATCCAATGGAAGGATGCACACAGGTTTCACATAAATCAAAGTACATCTGCAGGAGCGATTCTTTACGCTAAATGCAACCTACAGTACTGTAAGTGAGCAAAACAGTACTACAGTGGGCGTATGTGTATTGCACATGACCTGCATTCCCTCCCTGTCTACTGCATGATCTGTGCAGGCTCCCATGGGGGAAGGGCAACAGGCTGGCAGAAGGCGGAGGAAAATACCGTGCTTTACAAATGCGAGCGTCCGAGTCCTCTAAGGCATAAACCAACACCAATGGGTCAAAGAAAGGGCATATTCAAAACTAAGGGAAACTGTCACAAAGTACAGTAACTACAGTACTGTACATTGAATGCCTGGAACGCACGACGTCTGAGACGCACGACGTCTGAGGCGCACGACGTCTGAGACGCTCATTGAGCATAAGGACGGTCATGGCTGCTGTACGGGACCGTCCTTATGCTCTGGGTGAGCTGCGTCTCCTCGTTCGCTGGCGGGACAGAACTCTCGCCAGCAACGAGGAGAAAGTCAGAGTGTACCGGAGGGCAAGTAGGGCTATCCTCCGGACTTACAACCGGAGGAGAACAGTGAGGTCTCTCCAGAGGAGATGGAGTGACCTCGTGAGGAGGACCCCAAGACGCCTGCAGGCCATAAGGGATTGTAAGTACAGTACATTACTGTAGATTACTGTACTTTAAGTTACTGTAGTTACAGGTACAGTACATTATAGCAGGGGCTGCTGTAGCAGCAGGTATCCGGTCTATACAGCACTGTACAGTATTTGTGGTAAACAAATGGTTAAACAAGGACCAAACATTAACCCGGGTCAAAAGGTCAATTTGTTTTTTGGTGTCGACCTAGATGGTGCGGCTTTTGAAATTGGTTGACACCAGTTACTGTAGGTTGACATGGTCGTTAAGTTGACATGGAAAAAGATCGACATGCGTTTTACAAAAACAATTATTATTTTTTTAAACTTGTGTATATACAGTAGTTCTTTACAATCCACGTGGTCTACGATTGTGCAGTGTACAGTATCATGCAGTGTACAATATATGCAATGTATCACAGTGTATCGTGCTGCGTAATTGCAGCGTGTCATGCAGTGTACATTCAGTATATGGTATTGTGCAGTGAGTGTAATGCATAGTGAATCACATCGTGCAGCAGAGCCGGCCTTAGGCATAGGCAAACTACAGTAGGCAAATGCCTAGGGCATTTGCTATGCTTAGGGGCACCAGCAGCTTCTGCTGATTAAAATGATATGCGGCATGCCTATATTTTGCGTGACTGCGGCTGTATCTGGCTAGGGCCAGCACTGTCGTGCAGTGTACTGTATACACATGTGGTAATTGCAGTTTTTTGTGCAGTGTACATTGTATCATATTTTGCAGGGAAATGTGCAGTGTAATGTGCAGTTTGTCGTATCACGCAGTGCATACAGTATGCAGTGTCGTGCAGTGCATTGTGTGGTTTAATTGCAGTGTGTCGTGCAGTGTGCAGAAATTTGTGTTTCAGATAGTACAGTGTTCTAAGGGATGTTACTTTGGCAGAAATTATTCTAAGGGATGTTACAGTGGCCTAATGTGTTCTGACGTGCATTACTCTTGCATAATGTGTTATAAGGTTCATGACTGTGGCAGATCTCTACTTTGTGACGTAATGTGGATATACTACTGCACTACTGTGACGTACAGTACAGTAACGTGAATAAGGTGCTCTACTGTGTGACACAACGTGAATCAAGGACAGTACTGTGACGTGAATACGGTGCTCTACTGTGTGACACAACGTGAATCAAGGACAGTACTGTGACGTGAATAAACTGCACTACTGTGACATGACGTGAATAAGATGAATTCAGGTGAGTGCTGCATCATCTGTCATGAAATCAATTTATACTGTAATGAACAGTACTGAGATGGTTAAGGGTGGGAGGGCTGCATGCTGATGTGTGTCATAATGTTTATAAGGGCAATGCTAATGTGTGTTACAATGTCTATAAAGGTAGTGTTCTGTCTAATACCCTGGACCTACTGTACTGTAGCGATACTGTAAGTGTACTGTATGTCACATTTAGAAATGTGCCCCTTAAGTTTTGAAGACAGTACAGTACACTATGCCCTCCTGAGTGATTAGGTGCAGGGTACTAGAATGAACAATTCCATTTATTGTGATGTCATAAAGATGCTGTCAATGTTGAATTTCATTGGCTGTACAGTATGCTGCCATTATACTGTATATATATATATTTTTACAGGGCTGGTAGCACGACGGCACAGGAGGCGGGACAGGCGCCGCCAAGCTGGTAAGTATTGTCAAATACAGTAGTGTACAGTACATAGTGATTTCTATAGTCCCAACCCCCTGTCCTGACCATCACAGATAACTCGCTGCAATCCGGATGGGAGGGAGGGTGGGACACTTCCTGTGAGATCTGGTTGCCCGTGATGTTAAGAATGTCTGTTTACAAAACTAAATGTAAATATTAAACACAAAGTATAAATAACATTGTAGATAGCTGAATACCCATGCTTCGCTACGGGATGAGGATGGTAAATTCCAGTGATAGTTGTTTGTTCATTTACGTTTGTTGGCGATCTAGTATACAGTACTGTATACTTTAAGCATACTGTATCTTGCTTCTCTGATGCAGGTTGTGTAGTGGCCGGACCCCTTTTTGGTCCTGGATACTGTACAGTACATGTTTCAAATTGACAGCTTCACTTACAGTACTGTTATTTTTTTTCCCACAGTACCACCACCACCACCACCACCACCACCACCTGCTGCGCTGCCAGGTATTGTGTAACGAGAATTCTGGTGGGACTGTCATCGTTACACTACTGTACATGTGTCCTGGATATTGTATAGTACATGTTACAAATTGACAGCTTCACTTACAGTAATGTTATTTTTTTTCCCACAGTACCACCACCACCACCACCACCACCACCTGCTGCGCTGCCAGGTATTGTGTAACGAGAATTCTGGTGCGACTGTCATCGTTACACTACTGTACATGTGTCCTGGATACTGTACAGTACATGTTTCAAATTGACAGCTTCACTTACAGTACTGTTATTTTTTTTCCCACAGTACCACCACCACCACCACCACCACCACCACCACCTGCTGCGCTGCCAGGTATTGTGTAACGAGAATTCTGGTGCGACTGTCATCGTTACACTACTGTACATGTGTCCTGGATACTGTACAGTACATGTTTCAAATTGACAGCTTCACTTACAGTACTGTTATTTTTTTTCCCACAGTACCAACACCACCACCACCACCACCACCTGCTGCGCTGCCAGGTATTGTGTAACGAGAATTCTGGTGCGACTGTCATCGTTACACTACTGTACATGTGTCCTGGATACTGTACAGTACATGTTTCCAATTGACAGCTTCACTTACAGTACTGTTATTTTTTTTCCCACAGTACCAACACCACCACCACCACCACCACCACCACCACCTGCTGCGCTGCCAGGTATTGTGTAACGAGAATTCTGGTGCGACTGTCATCGTTACACTACTGTACATGTGTCCTGGATACTGTACAGTACATGTTTCCAATTGACAGCTTCACTTACAGTACTGTTATTTTTTTTCCCACAGTACCAACACCACCACCACCACCTGCTGCGCTGCCAGGTATTGTGTAACGAGAATTCTGGTGCGACTGTCATCGTTACACTACTGTACATGTGTCCTGGATACTGTACAGTACATGTTTGCAATTGACAGCTTCACTTACAGTACTGTTATTTTTTTTCCCACAGTACCACCACCACCACCACCTGCCCACCAGCACCAGACTGGCACGGAGGAGGCGCCGCCACCATCCGAGAGCTCCGGAAGTGGTAATAATTATTTTTGTTACAGACACACTAGTTTCCTACAGTATTACTGTAATTTTTGTATTTTACAATACTTGTTATCTTTTACACACAGACCGCCTCGTAATTGATACGGAGGCGGAGGAGGAAATGTGGGAGCCCTCAGGCCAGCCTGGTAAGAATTGTAATCTACTGTACTGTATTGTACATTTATTATTTATTGATTTATTAACAGTTTCTTACCATACTGTATATACTGTAGTGCAGCATACAGTATTCTATTGCGCTTTACAATTAGAATAACAGTCATAGCTCGCAAGCTTACAATCTATAGGGAAATAGGTGAGGTTAGGTGTTCTGTACAGAGAGGATGTAATTGTATAGGGAAGCATTGAAGGTTATGTGGGTGGGTCTGGAATATGATACAGTAGGCTTGTCTGAAGAGATGAGTTTTCCAATTGTGTACCAATGGCTTGGGTTCGCGTGACCAGTGGTCAGGATTCCAGCAGTCAAGTGATCGACAGCGGCATCCTGATTGCAGAAATCCCATCAGGTTGAGGTATCGTATCGAAACCCTCCTCCACTACCCCCTAACCCTCCATTTATACTCTGATTCCGGCCTCTTCATTCTGAATGCCGGGATCCGGACAGCTGGTGTTTTAGATGCAGGTACAGTACGTCCCCTACCAATGGGCGGTCATTCCACACTCCGGCTAAGAATGTCTCTCTCTGCCTCTCGACTTTCTGTAGCACTGTACTACTGTAAAGTATTGGATAATACTTTAGTACAGTAGTATTAGAAATAAAAATGGCAAATTTGACTTTTCTCTTTGGTTTATAAAATTTTTTTTTTTATATTCAAAACAGATGTCACTTACGTCGAGTCGGGGGAGGAAGAGGAGCCAGAGTATAGTAAGTACAGTAGGATTTTCTCAAGCCCATTCTTAAAAGTATTGACCAAGTCCACTTTTATTACTTTTCAGGCAGGGAATTCCAAACATGTACTGTACAGTATTTCCCTCACTGTGAAGACCCCTTTTCGCCTCTGTGCGAAATCGCCTCTCCTTCAACAAGAGTTACTGTGCACGTGTCCTCTGTGTCCATCTTATCAAAAACAGTTCCTGTGTATTGTCCCCTTACTGTATACAGTATATTTGTAAAGGTTAATCATGTCCCCTCTTAATCTCCTCTTTTCCAATGTAAACATGCCTAGCCTAGCAAGCCTTTCCTTGTATTCCATCTTCTCAATCCACTTCATCACTTTGGTCGCCCGCCTCTAAACCTTTTGTAGTTCCACGATATCCATTTTGTATTATGGTGCCCAAAATTGTGCATCCTACCCACCCTCCACTAGCCTAACCCTCCAATCATACTCTGAATCCACACTCTGCATTCTGAATGTCGGGATCCAGACAGTAGGTCTTTTAAATACAGTACTGTATGTCCCCTACCACTGGACAGTCATTCTGCTCCTACTGTATTATGAATATATCTCTGCCTCCTGTAGCACTGTACTACTGTGCAATTTTGTAGTAACTGTACTCTACTGTATTTTGTTTATAATATTTTTTTATTTTCCACTCAGTAATTATTGACAGTGAGGAGGAAGAGGAGAAAAAACCCTCTCCCCAACTAGGTAAGTAAACTGCAGTATTGTACTGTACTGTACATTGTGTTAAACCAATGGGTTGGGTTTGCGTGACCAGCAGTCAGGATTCTAGCGGTCAGGTGACCGACAGTGGCATCCTGATTGCAGCAATCCCAACAGGGTGAGGTACGGTATCCTAACCCTCATCCACTACCCCCTGATTCTGGCCTCGACATTCTCGTCTCTGTGTGCGAAATCTACTCTCCTCCTCCAATTCCTGACTGAATTTTTGCTTTACTGTATTCAACACAGAATACAAAAGTATATTTCATGGAATTTTTGCTTTCACAGGCCCTACACTGTCACAGGTGGTGGCGGTGGCGGAGGAGGAGGAGGAGGACCAGGACTCTCTGTCCCTCACCACACTGCACCCATTAAGTAAGTCCAGTACGGTACATCTTGCCTCTGTAGAGCCAGTTTGAGCAAGGAGAGATTGATTGCTTCTTTTTTTGGTGGGGGCCCAAACCAACCAGTCATTTCAGCCACAGTCGTGTGGCAGACCCTGTTTATATAACATAAGGGTGGGTGGGAGGGCCCAATCACAATTCCATCTTGCACCTCTTTTTTTATTTATTTATCTTTGCATCATGTGATGTTTGGGGAAAATTGTTATAAGTGCCATCCTGTCTGCCACTGCACTGCCACTCCTAGATGGGCCAGGTGTTTGTGCCGGCCACTTGGGTCGCTTAGCTTAGTCATCCAGTGACCTCGGTGCAAATTTTAGGACTACAAATAATATTGTGAGGTGTTCAGAATAGACTGGAAATGAGTGGAAATTATGGTCATTGAGGTTAATAACACTATACAGTAGGATCAAAAATACCCCCAAATTCTACGATTTAAGCTATTTTTGAGAGGTTTTTGAAAAAAAGCACCAGGATCCAAAACAAGTCCGAATCCAAAAGCAAAACACAAAACCCGAAAAATTTCCGGTGCACATCTCTAGTTTTAATAAAGTCCAGGAGGGAAACATTCTCCTAATGAAGACACTGCAAGCAATAGGACACGAGGATGTGCACGGAGACTGGAGGGGGGCGAGGTTCAGGGGGAATTTTAAGAAAAATTACTTCACAGAAAGTGCAGTGGACAAGTGGAATAGCCTCCCATCAGAGGTGATAGAGCCTAAAACAGTAGAGCTACAGTATTTAAACATGCATGGAAGAGACATACATAAGGATATCCTTACAAAGAAATAAGGATCAAATAAGGTTTGATGTAAAAAAAAGGTTAAAAAAAAAGAGGCAGATTAGATGGGCAAAGTGGTTCTTACAGTATTTGTCATCAAATTCTATGTTTCTGTATGCAGACCCTCCAACATGACCCGCCGCACTGCTCTGTTTCTAGACTTCCCTCTTAATTTATGATTTCCATCACCTGTGTTGAACTAGTTAAATGATAAGAATGCTGTTTCTTCACAGGTGATGGCAATAATAAATTAAGAGGGAAGTCCAGAACCAGAGCATTTTGTACCTAGTGGGGCGGGTCATGTTGGAGGGTATGTGTATTTCCTGGAATGAACCTTTTTTTTTTTCACATTAATGTTTTTTTTCACAGGCCCTACACTGGAACAGGCCACTGAGGAGGAGGAGGATGATGATGATGATGCTGCATTTAGTGGTAAGAATTATTACTGACATTGATCTGATGCCATCAGAGTAGCACTTTTCATCAGATTTTTCTGGCAAATGTGTAGAAATCGGATGAAAATTGTTTTTGTTTGAACTGGTGATATTGCCCATACAGTAGCAACCGATCACATTCCACATTAACATTTACAGTATCTAGTTACACTTACAGACGATAATACAGTACAGTAGGTAATATTTGATTGGTTGCTACTGTATGGACAACATCACCTGTTCTAAAAAAAAACACCCATCTTACTCAATTTCTCTCTCTCTCTCTCTCTCTCTCTCTCTCTCTCTCTCTCTCTCTCTCTCACCCCTTGTCACTGTCTCTCCATTCATCTCTCTCTAGATACTGTCAGTGATGAATTTCCCATTAGGCACGAGAGGCACGTACTGTACCTAGTGGCGGCATCTGTTTGGGGCCTCAGTTGGATGCTTACAGTATGCTAATACTGTCATCCCAAAAATTACCACTACAGTAACTGCTAAATATTTTAAGTGTACTGTACAATATGCACATACAGTACTGTACAGTATACATAATTCAAAAGAAAAAAGAGTTGCTACCTTATTCTAGTCATAATCACCGGCATACGGGCCACTCACAAATTTTCTGATGGTCTCGGTGGGGTCCCTTGGAATCACCATGCCTGTCACAAGCATACCTTTTTTTACCCACCTGACACTGGGCCTGGACACTAGTGTACTATTACTATACTTTTTATTGTATACTGTATCTTATAATATTCTTCTCTTTTACCCACAGACGACGAGCCAGAATACATTTTTGGTAAATATACTGTACAGTAGCAATAGTTGGTACTGTAATTACAGTATTTTTTTTCTCCAACATTATTTTAAGTCAAACTGATATGACTAACTGTATTTTATCTTTTTACAGTCCGTCGCCAACCAGTGGAGGAGACACCTGGTAATAAAATATAAATACATAATGCACTGTACTGTATTCACCGTCCAGCGGGATTACGTACTGATCTCCAGTCTGAGCCTGCCCTAGGCATAGGCATACTTGCCAAATGCCTAGGGGCACAAGCAGCTTCTGCTGATTAATATGATATGCAGCATGCCTACAGTATATTCTGTGTGTGACTGCGTCTGTATCTGCATACAAAATGCATTACTAATGTGCAGCATTATGTGTATAAGGGGTACTACAGTACTTTGTTGTGTAACATATACTGTAGCAAGGGCACTACTGTGTGGTCTAATGTGAACAAAGAGCAATATGATGTGATGCAATGTGAATAAGTGGGAATACTTTGAGGAGTAATGTGGTACTATCCTATGATGTAACGAGAATAAGAGACACTATTGCATGATATGTTGTGAATAAAGTTGCAGTACTGTGTGGCGTCATTTCAGATTAGGGAATTACTGTGTGGCCATGCCCCTTCCCAGCAAGAACATGCACCGTTTTGGGATGCACACCGAATGTGCACACTGTTGCTATTTTAAACATACAGTAGGTTGGAGGAGCACCAAAACGAGGACTGCTATGGTTGAGGGGTGATGGTGCTGGGAAAGGGGTACAGGGTCAGAGGCGGAAATAGCATCTGTGCAAGGGGGCAGCATCCAAAAACTTGACTAGGGAATCATATTATTTATGGCTGGCTCTGAGTACAGTCCACTATTATTGATAGTACTCCCTACAACACCACCTACAGTACTGTAACCCTCTTTTTTCTGAAGCTGTCATGAAATGTCATGACTGCTAATACATAAATGTCTACAGTATTTGTACTGTGGTGTTTTATTCCTTTGACAATTTGTTTATGACCTATTTAGGCTAAACTCTTGTACAGTACTTTCTATTTTGAATACCAGCAATACAGTATAATACTGTACCTACAGTATACAGTAGTAATTGTATAGTATTTGAATGTGACTAATGTTTTTTTATCCAATATAGAGCCAATGATTTATGGGGGCCCAAGACAGGGCCATGAACGGTGGGCTGGCCCAGAAGCGGGCAGGCAGCAGCCCACTTATACAAGAGGTAAACTAAAGCAATGTTTAAATTACCTCGACAGCATACAGTAGTGTTCGATTTACTGTACTGACAATACAGTACTGTACATTGTAAATAACAAGATTGTCTAATATAGAGTAAAGTACTGTATTGCCATTACTACACTGTAAAGTATTCAGTATTTGTTTTGTAATACTGTCCTTTTTTCCCCACAGAACAGTTGCAGCGTGCCATCCTGCTCCTGCGGGTGGTGGTCCACCTCTTAGTGGACCACTTTTTTAATTTCTTATTAAGATCACTTTAATTTTATTTAATAAATATTTTTGTTATTGTACTCCATTGTATAGTATCTTTTTCTACTGTATAAGATAGGCATACTGTACACCATACAATTATCTGGCAGATAATCTGCCAGATCTGGCTGTTTGTAATGAAATTCTGGTAATGGATGAGAGCAAATGACAATCCTCCATTACCATAATTTCATTCCAAACAGCCAAAGTACAGGCAGCAGTTGATTGATACTGTATGCACACTTCTCCGTCTTTTTACTGTTTTATACTGTACATCTACCCCATGTGTGCTTTACAAGGAATGCAGAACGATGCATCAAGGGACATGGCAGCACTACAGTACAATGCAAGGGACTAGGAAACTATCTCACAGTAGATTGAGCATACTGTTCATTGTAGCAATAGCATACAGTAAGTGTGACATGTACAGTATAATACAGTGGGTGGCATGTACTGTATCACTGGGAAACTGATTAGGATCAACTGGTAATGTACAGTACCAATGGTAACCTACTGTACTGTATATACAAAGTTGTATGTACTACAAAGTGCTAGTACAGTAACAGTATGACCCTGCCTGGATGAAGCCATCAGAAGCCATAGACTCATGCCCAGTAACAGAGGGATAAAATGGGGGACACTTCTACCATGCCCCTGAAATGCCCAAGTATTCTGCCCCTCAGCAAGCTATTGCATACAGTACAACCCCTTCTCTTGAGTCACAGTGCTCCCCAGGCCGCCACAGACACCAGTGAAACAAGATGCCTAACCAAGTTGTTTTACATACAGTATACCACTCTTAATTGAATTCCCATCATACAGTAGTACTAATTTATACAGTACAGGAAGTTGGGAATACAAACATTGGAAACCACGTCATGTTTATTTTAAGAAACACTTTATTTACGGACAAAATTTAACATTTTTATAATTTGTTTTTTTGTGGTGGGGGGTGCGGGGTAATGGTTTTTGTACTTAATTTTTTTATTTTTAGGTTTTGTTTTTTTGAATTATTTTTCGTTTTTGTCTTTTGCTTTTTAACACTGTCGCATACGGACACCAGAATAGAGGACTGACAACAGCAGCCCCTGGATGGAAACGCAGCCCAAGGCCCCAGATGGACACAGCACAATGGACTCGGCTGCTACTGGATAGATACAGCAGCGCCCAAAAAATCAACTGGTGACAGTGAAATAAAAGGGGCAACTTGAACCAGGCCCTTACATTACCAGGAATGTGGTGAGCCAAGTTCATGCACTCCCCTTTGAGTAACCGTGCTGCTCCAAATGGATTCAGCACAGTGCATGCAGCCCCAGAAAATGTACAGGTCATACAGGTACATTGACACAATTTTTTAGCTTCAGCTGTGTGAAGCTGATGTGCTGAAGCTAGGAGGTAGGTAATGATCTGGTTTCATCATAGTGGAGCTTCCAAGTCATTTTCCTCCTCATTCTCAGCGCAGCGTTTATGGTATCCCTTATCTTCCTCTTTTCTGGAGCACCAATCCTCACGCGGCGTTCACACCTAGCCATGATGTCATGTACCAGATTTTTGGGCAGCGGAAGTTTGCCCTTGGAACCATCAAAGTTCACACGATTGGCCCACGTCAAGTATTTGTCGTATTTTACATGGTACTGGAACAGAGAATATGCATATTTCTGAATATGTCCATTTGAAGCTCTGTACAGATGGTCGTCCAGGGAAGTTGAGATGACAGCCAGGGCAATATTGTTCAGAGAGCCTCCGAATGTATTGAGAAGTGGCCTGTGAGCAGGTGTGCTGGTCATCATTGGTGTTCCTGGCAACAGCACACTTGAATCCAGGCCTCCTCTGCGGTCGTCCAGGCCTCCTCTGAGGTCGTCCAGGCCTCCTCTGCGGTCGTCCAGGCCGCTGACATCGTCCAGGCCTCCTCTGCGGTCGTCCAGGCCTCCTCTGCGGTCGTCCAGGCCTCCTCTGCGGTCGTCCAGTCTGCTGCGGTCGTCCAGGCCTCCTCTGCGGTCATCCAGGCCTCCTCTGCGGTCGTCCAGTCTGCTGCGGTCGTCCAGGCCTCCTCTGCGGTCGTCCAGGCCTCCTCTGCGGTCGTCCAGGCCTCCTCTGCGGTCATCCAAGCCGCTGACTTCGTCCAGGCCTCCTCTGCGGTCGTCCAGGCCTCCTCTGCGGTTGTCCAAGCCGCTGACTTCGTCCAGGCCTCCTCTGCGGTCGTCCAGGCCTCCTCTGCGGTCGTCCAGGCCTCCTCTGCGGTCGTCCAGTCCGCTGACGTCGTCCAGTCCTCTGCGGTCGTCCAGGCCTCCTCTGCGGTCGTCCAGTCCGCTGACGTCGTCCAGTCCTCCTCTGCGGTCGTCCAAGCCGCTGACGTCGTCCAGTCCTCCTCTGCGGTCGTCCAGTCCGCTGACGTCATCCAGTCCTCCTCTGCGGTCGTCCAGGCCTCCTCTGCGGTCGTCCAGTCCGATGCGGTCGTCCAGTCCTCCTCTGCGGTCGTCCATGCCGCTGACTTCGTCCAGTCCGCTGCGGTCGTCCAGTCCTCCTCTGCGGTCGTCCAGGCCTCCTCTGCGGTCGTCCAGTCCGCTGCGGTCGTCCAGTCCTCCTCTGCGGTCGTCCAGGCCTCCTCTGCGGTCGTCCAGTCCGATGCGGTCGTCCAGTCCTCCTCTGCGGTCGTCCAAGCCGCTGACTTCGTCCAGTCCGATGCGGTCGTCCAGTCCTCCTCTGCGGTCGTCCAAGCCGCTGACTTCGTCCAGTCCGCTGCAGTCGTCCAGTCCTCCTCTGCGGTCGTCCAGTCCTCCTCTGCGGTCGTCCAGGCCTCCTCTGCGGTCGTCCAAGCCGCTGACTTCGTCCAGTCCGCTGCGGTCATCCAGTCCTCCTCTGCGGTCGTCCAGGCCTCCTCTGCGGTCGCCCAGGCCTCCTCTGTGGTCGCCCAGGCCGCTGACTTCGTCCAGTCCGCTGCGGTCGTCCAAGCCGCTGACTTCGTCCAGTCCGCTGACTTCGTCCAGTCCGCTGCGGTCCTCCAGGCCTCCTCTGCGGTCGTCCAGGCCTCCTCTGCGGTCGTCCAGTCCTCCTCTGCGGTCGTCCAGGCCTCCTCTGCGGTCGTCCAGTCTGCTGCGGTCGTCCAGGCCTCCTCTGCGGTCGTCCAGGCCTCCTCTGCGGTCGTCCAGGCCTCCTCTGCGGTCGTCCAGTCCTCCTCTGCGGTCGTCCAGGCCTCCTCTGCGGTCGTCCAGTCTGCTGCGGTCGTCCAGGCCTCCTCTGCGGTCGTCCAGGCCTCCTCTGCGGTCGTCCAGTCCGCTGCGGTCCTCCAGGCCTCCTCTGCGGTCGTCCAGGCCTACTCTGCGGTCGTCCAGTCCTCCTCTGCGGTCGTCCAGGCCTCCTCTGCGGTCGTCCAGGCCTCCTCTGTGGTCGTCCAGTCCGCTGCGGTCCTCCAGGCCTCCTCTGCGGTCGTCCAGGCCTCCTCTGCGGTCGTCCAGTCCTCCTCTGCGGTCGTCCAGGCCTCCTCTGCGGTCGTCCAGTCTGCTGCGGTCGTCCAGGCCTCCTCTGCGGTCGTCCAGGCCTCCTCTGCGGTCGTCCAGGCCTCCTCTGCTTCGCCCAGGCCTCCTCTGCGGTCGTCCAGGCCTCCTCTGCGGTCGTCCAGGCCTCCTCTGCGGTCGTCCAGGCCGCTGACTTGAACCGCTTGGTGGTGTGTTGCAATTATGGTGCGGCAAACTCCAACTTGCCATTCTTTCCTTGTTTGTTCAATGACTTTCTTCATGGCTTCTACCATCTGTTCCTTTATGCCTTCTTTAAGGCCAGCCACATCGGTCTGCAGCTGATTGACCTGTCCACCAAGTTCTGCCTCCATATTGGTCACCTTACTGAGTAGCTCCTTTAGTAAAACAGGACAGGTACACTGGCAGTCCTGCACTTTGGTGTTCACATCTGTGAAATGCAACCTTCTTCGTGGTGAATGTGTCATGTCTTCTTGTCCAGGGGTGGCTACATGGTCCAAAAAAGAAGCTTCCTGATGCAGCGTGTTTGTCATGTCCTCTAGCACCGGTATTTCCAGATTCATTGGCTGAACACCGTGATCTGCAAGAGATGGAACAATGACATCATTTGGCACACCACATATCAACCCCAAACTATTATTCTTTGCCTTGGCATTTTTTCGTGGTTTCACCACATTTTCTTTCTGAGCCGCCTTGGCAGTTTTCTTCTTCTTTTGTGGGACTAATGCAGCAAGTTTCTGTGCCACTGATGGGTGGGTTTTGGCACTCCCGTAAAATCTGGTAGTCTGCATTCTTTGTCTTTTGTCTAAAAATATAAAAACCACAATAAGAAAACATGTAAAGCACAGCATGCTAAAAATAGCAAACCACTGTACATTTTCAAATAAAGTGCACAACAGTAAAGTGCAAATACTGTACAGTATTATACTTTTTTCCCTGTGCCTCCCAACATGAACCTCTGCAGGAGGGACAGAATGCTCTGTTACGGACTTCAGTTTAAATATACAGTATGATTACCATCACCTGTGCGAACAACTATACTGTACAGTAGTTACTGCATTTGATAAGATACTGTGGGGGCAATGTATATCTGGCACTGGGGGCATTGTATATCTGGCACAGTGGGGGCAATGTATCTCTGGCACAGTGGGGGCAATGTATCTCTGGCACAGTGGGGGCAATGTATCTCTGGCACAGTGGGGGCATTGTATATCTGGCACAGTGGGGGCATTGTATATCTGGCACAGTGGGGGCAATGTATATCTGGCACAGTGGGGGCAATGTATCTCTGGCACAGTGGGGGCAATGTATCTCTGGCACAGTGGGGGCAATGTATATCTGGCACAGTGGGGGCAATGTATCTCTGGCACAGTGGGGGCAATGTATCTCTGGCACAGTGGGGGCAATGTATCTCTGGCACAGTGGGGGCAATGTATCTCTGGCACAGTGGGGGCAATGTATCTCTGGCACAGTGGGGGCAATGTATCTCTGGCACAGTGGGGGCAATGTATCTCTGGCACAGTGGGGGCAATGTATCTCTGGCACTGTGGGGGCATTGTATATCTGGCACTGTGGGGGCATTGTATATTTGGCACTGAGGGGGCGATGTTACTTCATCATTGGGCATTGTGTGTGTATATTATACACACAATGTCCAGTGATAAAGTAATATGTTGCTCAGAGTCTGGCCCTGCCCCCGATCCCAATTCCCACATTGCAAACGAAAATGCAGGCTTTTGTGCATGCACTAGACATATAAATAGTTTTCACCATCGAATACTTTTGATGTGATGGTTAGTAACCATTGCATCGAAAGTTTCAATGGTGGAGCATTGCCATCATATGATGGTTTGCTTTCGATGTCCATCCCTAAGATACATGCACATTACGGTATACCGAGCTGGATCGCTTAGCAACCTGACAAAATGGCCGCCGACCGTGAACCCCCAGCACGTGGCAGCGCTCGGATATGGAGTGAGATACAGTATGGTATACATTTTACACGCCAGGGAGCAATGCTGAAGGAGCGTCACAATCCCCTAGCTCAATTACACCGGGATAAGCGAGGTCTATGCACAATACGGTATACCGAGCTGGATCGCTTAGCAACCTGACAAAATGGCCGCCGACTGTGAACCCCCAGCACGTGGCAGCGCTCGGATATGGAGTGAGATACAGTATGGTATACATTTTACACGCCAGGGAGCAATGCTGAAGGAGCGTCACAATCCCCTAGCTCAATTACACCGGGATAAGCGAGGTCTATGCACATTACGGTATACCGAGCTGGATCGCTTAGCAACCTGACAAAATGGCCGCCGACCGTGAACCCCCAGCACGTGGCAGCGCTCGGATATGGAGTGAGAAACAGTATGGTATACATTTTACACGCCAGGGAGCAATGCTGAAGGAGCGTCACAATCCCCTAGCGCAATTACACTGGGATAAGCGAGGTCTATGCACATTACGGTATACCGAGCTGGATCGCTTAGCAACCTGACAAAATGGCCGCCGACCGTGAACCCCCAGCACGTGGCAGCGCTCGGATATGGAGTGAGATACAGTATGGTATACATTTTACACGCCAGGGAGCAATGCTGAAGGAGCGTCACAATCCCCTAGCTCAATTACACCGGGATAAGCGAGGTCTATGCACATTACGGTATACCGAGCTGGATCGCTTAGCAACCTGACAAAATGGCCGCCGACCGTGATCCCCCAGCACGTGGCAGCGCTCGGATATGGAGTGAGATACAGTATGGTATACATTTTACACGCCAGGGAGCAATGCTGAAGGAGCGTCACAATCCCCTAGCTCAATTACACCGGGATAAGCGAGGTCTATGCACATTACGTTATACCGAGCTGGATCGCTTAGCAACCTGACAAAATGGCCGCCGACCGTGAACCCCCAGCACGTGGCAGCGCTCGGATATGGAGTGAGAGATGGTATACATTTTAAAAGACACTGGGATAAATTGTACACGCCAGGGAGCAATGCACAGGGACATTCATCATTTACGTATATAAATAATTGTAAACCGTAAATGAAAGAATTACCGGTCAAATACTGTATGACGAAACTGTGTCAATGAGCTGGAACACGTGAGCCTAGCAGAAGTTTTAAAATGCAGAAACCGAGAGCAAATTATCAGGAGATTTCGCAAAGGTCGGAGCCGATCCACACAGCAAGTCTGCTTACGAGGAAATAGCTTTGCAAAGTGGGTAGCGGGCGGTGACTGAGACGCTCTTTTATTCACATTCACACAAAAGGAATTCTTACCGCTGTGATTGGTGCCAATATAGGCGCATTCATCCCTACACCAATCACAGAGCATACTGTACTTTGAATTTGAATAAAAGAGCGTCTCAGTCACCGCCCGCTACCCACTTTGCAAAGCTATTTCCTCGTAAGCAGACTTGCCGTGTGGATCGTCTCCGACCTTTGCGAAATCTCCTGATAATTTGCTCTCGGTTTCTGCATTTTAAAACTTCTGCTAGGCTCACGTGTTCCAGCTCATTGACACAGTTTCGTCATACAGTATTTGACCGGTAATTCTTTCATTTACGGTTTACAATTATTTATATACGTAAATGATGCATTGCTCCCTGGCGTGTACAATTTATCCCGGTGTCTTTTAAAATGTATACCATCTCTCACTCCATATCCGAGTGCTGCCACGTGCTGGGGGTTCACGGTCGGCGGCCATTTTGTCAGGTTGCTAAGCGATCCAGCTCGGTATACCGTAATGTGCATAGACCTCGCTTATCCCGGTGTAATTGAGCTAGGGGATTGTGACGCTCCTTCAGCATTGCCCCCTGCACTCTAAAATGTATACCATACTGTATCTCACTCCATATCCGAGCGCTGCCACGTGCTGGGGGTTCACGGTCGGCGGCCATTTTGTCAGGTTGCTAAGCGATCCAGCTCGGTATACCGTAATGTGCATAGACCTCGCTTATCCCGGTGTAATTGAGCTAGGGGATTGTGACGCTCCTTCAGCATTGCCCCCTGCACTGTAAAATGTATACCATACTGTATCTCACTCCATATCCGAGCGCTGCCACGTGCTGGGGGTTCACGGTCGGCGGCCATTTTGTCAGGTTGCTAAGCGATTCAGCTCGGTATACCGTAATGTGCATAGACCTCGCTTATCCCGGTGTAATTGAGCTAGGGGATTGTGACGCTCCTTCAGCATTGCTCCCTGGCGTGTAAAATGTATACCATACTGTATCTCACTCCATATCCGAGCGCTGCCACGTGCTGGGGGTTCACGGTCGGCGGCCATTTTGTCAGGTTGCTAAGCGATCCAGCTCGGTATACCGTAATGTGCATAGACCTCGCTTATCCCGGTGTAATTGAGCTAGGGGATTGTGACGCTCCTTCAGCATTGCCCCCTGGCCTGTAAAATGTATACCATACTGTATCTCACTCCATATCCGAGCGCTGCCACGTGCTGGGGGTCCACGGTCGGCGGCCATTTTTAGTGTGCATAGAACTCGCTTATCCACATAGGCCCCTGTGTTTTTAACTACTATATTGAGATGCACATTTCTAGGCCTACAGTATTTAATATACAGTAAGCAGCATTGTTGTTAGGCAATAACTGAAGAATTTACATACAGTACTGACATGTACTGTATGTAATGCTTGTACATCATGTCAGTCGCCCCTTATGCTGTACACTACTGTAAGTCTCACAGGGCCCATGCACTTCCAAGGAGGGTTATTTACTGTACTGTATCTGTTTCATACAGGAAACTAATTGCAGTCCATAACACTGAAGTGGTATTTTCAGTACTGTACAGTATACAATACTTAAATTTGAACATCAGGTACTGGATAGTAAACATGTACAGTATTAACTTCTATCATAAAACTCCTATGCATTTTCAGATGTGTACATTTTAGACTACAGTATTCACAAATGTTTTTTTCTCCATACAGGAATTATAGTTGGACAACATGCCAGTAACTATCAACAAAACGATGAGCAAGATAATCGCCAACATGAAAAAAGAAAATAAAACCATCAAAGAGATCCATGCATGGCTCAAGGAAAGTGGCATTATAGTCACTTTAGAAACGGTGCGCTATCATGCATTCGAGAGAACAACGCCCAGATTTGTATTTCCTACAAAATGCACATGGTATGTACTGTACACTACTGTAATGTTTAAATGACTTGCTTTATACCATAACAATTTTTTGGAAATAAAAAAAAAAACTTAATCTATTGTAACTGTGATTGTGCTGTTCATGAATTCATATTTTTCATACTGTATTGTACTGTAGGAGAGTGCAACAAATTGTGGAGGAACTAACTCGTGAGGATGATGAGCGTACTGCTTTGCAAATAAAACAAATTCTCCATTCCAAGTATGACCTGGACATATCGGCCACCAGCATCAGAAGGATGCGACGGAAAATGGGATGGACCTTTGGCGCAACAAGGTAAAATACTGAAAGCAGTATAAACCATACAGTAAATGCACTGTTAATAATCCCTTGATGCATGATATAACAATGCCATAAATCATTATACAGAGTGTGTACTTTATACTATATACAGTGTGTGTGTATATACTGTATATATTCTATCCCAAAAGAGATACCTACTGTATAGGCACTCAGAGACAGCAATGAAGCATTGCCGGCTTATTGTGATGATTACATACTGTATACTGTGTGTGTGTGTGTGTGTGTGTGTGTATATGTACAGTATGTATATATATATATATATATATATATATATTACTCTGTATGTTCCTTAATGTATGTACAGTTTAATGTATACAGTAGGTATATAATACAGTATACTGCACATACAGTCTACTGTATATACAGTAATCTGTAAATCTGTAATTTCATAACTGTATCTGATTTCATTATTTTTGGATCTTCACAGGATATCTCCAATGATAAGAGATGTGAATAAAGAAAAGAGAGTGGAACAGGCACGGCGATGGATTGAGAGTGGTGAAACATTTGATGATGTCATTTTCACAGATGAATCGTCTATTGCCCTTGAGCGGTTCTCCAGAATGTCATTCAGGAAACGTAACCATATCTCATTAAAACCACGCCCAAAGCATCCATTGAAAGTCCATGTATGGGGAGGCATATCACGATTAGGAGCTGGTCCCCTATTATTTTTCGAAGGTACAGTACTATACTTTATTCTGTGCCTGTGTTCTGTAAAAATACATGCTGTACTGTAGAGTACATGTAACTGCACAATAAAAGGAGTTGCTTATTAATGAACAACATTTTTTGATTTCTGTAGGGATCATGGATAAGAAATTTTTCCAAGAAACAATAGTAGAGGAATGTATGGTGCCATTTGTGAATAAATATTACCCAACTCACCATAGGATATTCCAAGACAATGATCCTAAACACTCCGCCTCAGCCAAATTTATGGAAGAGAAAGGTATGAATTGGGAACGCACACCACCAGAGTGAGTATTCTTTCAACAGTGTACAAGTAAAATTTTAGATAGCACTCTAGTACTGTAAATTTATTTTTTGTTTAATAAACAGTACAATATTGTATGTTTAATTTTCTCTATTTACTGTAATGTCATTAATTTTTTCTATACGCTTTTTTTTAATTTTTATATAGATCACCAGACATGAACCCAATCGAATTAGTGTGGGCTCAATTGAAGAGGTACATTAGGAGTGTTGCAAAGCCAACAACAAAACAGCAACTGTTGGATGGGATAAATAAATTTTGGCTAGAAGTACTCACACCTGAACATTGTAATAATTATATAAATCACCTGTATAAAGTATTACCTGTTGTAGTCGAAAGAAATGGTCAAGCCACAAATATGTAGTTCTGTACTGTATTTTCTGTTTAAAATTTTAAATTGGTGCATTATTAAAAAACATTATAAAATTGCCTTTGTCTGATTATTGCATAAACTAATGTAGAATATTATACAGTAGTAATGTTTATTGATGTGTATGAACAGTTATTTTCAGTTTTATAAGTCCTGAATAAGAGTACTGTACATTTTGATCAGTGCAGTACATGGAATCGGATGTTGTAATATGTACTTTTTTTTACATTAATATTGATGCTTTTCCAATAAATATTCAATTTTACACTATGGTACGGTACAGTACATCAGGGTACCTGTACAATATGATACGTCATTATGGGGGAGAAATACTGTATCCACTAAATGTACAGTAAAATGTTTTTTTATTATTACAAACACACAAAGGCATCTCAGATGGAAATACAGTATGCTATACACAGCAGATAGCTTATGGTGACAGAACTTCCCTACTGTATCCCCACCCATAGTCGTGGTATATTTTAGATTGCCTAATGAGACACTCCTGCAGCATTGCCAATGATTCATGTAAAACCTGTGTGCAAACAGTATCTGTATTGAATGCAAAGTACAGTAAGAGTACAGTATTATCAGAGCCATACCTGACCAACATGATGCCCTAGGCTAGATTTTGGCTGATGCCCTCTTGCACAGATGCTACGTACTGTAGTTCCGCCTTTAACCCTGCACCCCTTTCCCAGCACCATCACCCATTTTGGCGCTCCTACCCCCTATAATCTAATTAAGAACAATGTGCACATTTAGTGCCAGCCCAAAACAGTGTACAGTATGTTCTTGCTGGGAAGGGGCATGGTAACACAATAATACCCGAAGATGAAATTACACAACACAGTACTGCAACTTTATTCACATTATATCATGCAGTAGTGTCTCTCTTATTCTCATTACATCATATCATAGTACCACATTACTCCTAACAGTATTGCCCCTTATTCACATTACACCCCACCACATTCATCTTTATTTACATTAGACCACAGGTTCTCAAACTCAGTCCTCAGGACCCCACACAGTGCAGGTTTTGCAGGTCTCACAGAATCACAAGTGAAAAAATTAGCTCCACCTACTGTATGGACCTTCTAAAATGTGTCAGTTAGTAATTAATACACCTGTGCACTTGCTGGTTTACCTGCAAAACATGCACTGTGTGGGGTCCCGAGGACCGAGTTTGAGAACCACTGCATTAGACCATGCAGTAGTGCCCTTTCCTTATGTTACACCAGAAAATATTGTAGTACACCTTATACACATACAGTACAGTAATGCCACACATTAGTAATGCATTTCATATTTACATTTTCTGATTTAATTTCATAGAGCCGCAGTCACTCACAGAATATAGGCATGTACTGTAGCATCTCATTTTATTCAGCAGAAGCTGATTATTCCCGTTTGGCTAGTTTGCCGCCTCTGTACAGTATATTACAATAGAAAAAAGTTATAGTGTCAGTGAAAAAAGCACCTCATGACAGATACTGTACACAAGCGCATGTCTAAATACTGTATACTGTAAGCAGTGACATTAAGGGGTACAGTATATGCAATTGCGGTCGAATTCCGTCAGGAATACGAAAAAATGGACACGGGATCCCCCATCTTTTTAGAACCAGCACCGGGCTCTGCGCCTGGTCCTGGTGCAAAAACTAAGGGGGACAAAAAAGCGTAGGGGTTCCCCGTATTTTTGGAACCAGCACTAGGCTCCACTAGCTGGACAGATAATGCACAGCCAGGGGACACTTTTATACCGGTCCCTGCGGCCGTGGCATTAAATACCCAACTAGTCACCCCTGGCCGGGGTACCCTGGAGGAGTGGGGACCCCTTAAATCAAGGGGACCCCCCCTCCAGCCACTCGATTATCTCTATCGCCCCTGTGTATTGTAGCTAGGGGATTGTGACGCTCCTTCAGCATTGCCCCGTAGCCTGCAAAATCTGTGCTGTTATTTGCTCCATACTGTAGCTGAGTGCCTCCTAGGAGCTACAGTACAGTAGGAGTCACAGGCGGTAACCATTTCAATTGAGTCTGCCCTGCTATAGAATTGTATGTGTACCGTACGGTGCATAGAACCTTTACAGTAGAAACTCTCCTGCAGCTTGGGGGACAAAAAGCATAGGGGTTCCACCTATTTTTTTAACCAGCACCGGGCTCCACTAGCTGGACAGATAATGCACAGCCGGGGGACACTTTTATACCGGTCCCTGCGGCCATGGAATTAAATACCCAACTAGTCACACCTGACCGGGGTACCCTGGAGGAGTGGGGACCCCTTAAATCAAGGGGACCCCCCCTCCAGCCACTCGATTATCCCTATCGCCCCTGTGTATTGTAGCTAGGGGATTGTGACGCTCCTTCAGCATTGCCCCATAGCCTGCAAAATCTGTGCTGTTATTTGTTCCATAGCTGAGTGCTTCCTAGGAGCTACAGTACAGTAGGAGTCACAGGCGGTAGCCATTTCAATTGAGTCTGCCCTGCTATAGAATTGTATGTGTACCGTACGGTGCATAGAACTTTTACAGTAGAAACTCTCCTGCAACTTTGGCCTGCTTTATGTAAAACTTGTGTTTTGTCAGCTTGCTATGCGATCGAGTCCGGTGTAACGTACTGTAATGTGCATAGACCTTGCTTACAGTATCTCTGTTTGCTAGGGGATTGTGACGCTCCTTCAGCATCGCCCCGTAGCCTGCACAACTTCTGCCATTTCTCATTCCATACCCGACTGCTGCCTGCCACGAGGTGGGGGTTCAGGGGTAGTGGTCACTTTGACAGTGTGCTACAGTATGCGATTGAGTCCGGTGTACCGTAATACTGCAATCCTACAGTATAGTAACTTATCCCCATCGCCCCTGTGTATTTTGGCTAGGGGATTGTGACGCTCCTTCAGCATTGCCCCATAGTCTGCAAAAGGGTTCAGGGGCGGCGGCCATTTTGCCAGTGCTATGCGATCGAGTCCGGTGTACTGTACCATAATGTGCATACTGCTGTATGTATTTTAGCTAGGGGATTGTGACGCTCCTTCAGCATTGCCCCATAGTCTGTACAATTTGGACTATTACTTGCTCCGTAGCCTAGGGCCTCTGTGGGGCAAGGAGTCATAGGTGGTAGCCATTTCTAAAGAGTCTGCCCAGCTACAGAATTGTATGTGTACTGTACGGAGCATAGAACCTTAACATTAGAACCACTCATGCAGCTTTGCCCTGGTTTACTGTATGTGAATAAAAATAATAATAAAGTGTATGAAAAAAAACTAACATGCATTCGTACTGTACTGTACTTAAGGAATCGAACCCGGGACTCTGAGTATAGGAAGCTAAACACTTCACCACTTCGCCGCAGACAAATGTATAAATCCATTGGTTTTGATTATGCTGTAATGGCTACGGGATTAGGACGATAACATACAGTACTGTACAAAATTCCGAATCCTGAGAGGCAATAGTGAACTTCTAACACACATCCATTTGCGACAGTGTACACTACTGGTTTTATGTTTTGCCTGCGGGACTTGGACGCTCACATACAGTATTCATAAAGTATTGTAGATGGATCATATACTGTATGCTGTACTATTTGCGTCTGTGTCGTATATACAGTACTGTATTAAATAATGCAGCGTAATGAGTATTTACTGTATGCAGCGTAATGAGACGCCTTAGTAAAGTAGTCCTTATTATGTATTTCAGTATTGTATTTTACGGGAAACCACACGCATGCGCAGTGGTGATTGTAAAAAGCGACATCTGGTGGCTGATCGCAGGTATTACACGTAAAGGTAACGCCAAATGCCATGTCTGCCTCCGTGCGATTAGGTACGCCTCTCTGTGACTAGGCGCGCCTCCCTACGCTGCATACGCTCTATCGGGACAAACGCCTCAGCCACTCAAGATAAAGGTGGCTACATCTGTACTTTTATTGTAACGCCAACTAGAAACCTCTTTAAAATGAATGGAAAAGCAATTCATATCTACTTTTTAAATTAACAGTTTTAATAGCAACATTGTCATTGTAACTATAGATAGGTTATTTCATAATATACATCTTTTCAAAAAGCAGTGGTTTCATGTGTCAGGATGGCCGAGTGGTCTAAGGCGCTGCGTTCAGGTCGCAGTCTCCTCTGGAGGCGTGGGTTCAAATCCCACTTCTGACAATGTTATTCATTTTCTTCTTTGCTCTACAGTTTCTATTTCTTGTTACTTGTGAAAAGATTGACTTTAGAATTAGACAAACACTCACTGCAAATCTCCTTCAATTTACAACATAAAAAATGCATCAATTATTTCATTATTTCCCATGTTGCAATAAAAGATCAGATTGTATTCTCCCTGGATAAAAGAACTTGAAACCAACCACATATGTGTATATCATATTTTTTTTATCATTTTATCCACAATTCTTTATTTACAGAGGTAGCAAAATAAAATATCTCACAAATTCAGAATGAGGGCTCCATATCTTTGGCTTAAGAAAACTGCTCTTCTCAGCCAATGGTCATGAACAGAAACCCCACTGGGGTCCACTACAATGGCATCCAATCAAACCCATGAGCTAAATTAAGTAGCCAGTTTGTGCAAGATTCACAAATTTCATTTCATTGCTGAGTTAAAATCCATTAGAGAACAAACTCTAGACACTTGGATTCCAACTCTGAACATGGAAAACAAAACGTACTTTTATTGTAACGCCAACTAGAAACCTCTTTAAAATGAATGTAAAAGCAATTCATATTTAGTTTTTAAATTAACAGTTTTAATAGCAACATAGTCATTGTAACTATAGATAGGTTAATTCATAATATACATCTTTTCAAAAAGTAATGGTTTCATGTGTCAGGATGGCCGAGTGGTCTAAGGCGCTGCGTTCAGGTCGCAGTCTCCTCTGGAGGTGTGGGTTCAAATCCCACTTCTGACAATGTTATTCATTTTATTCTTTGCTCTACAGTTTCTATTTCTTGTTACTTGTGAAAAGATTGACTTTAGAATTAGACAAACACTCACTGCAAATCTCTTTCAATTTACAACATAAAAAATGCGTCAATTATTTCATTATTTTCCATGTTGCAATAAAAGATCACATTGTATTCTCCCTGGATAAAAGAGAAACCAACCACATATGTGTATATCATATTATTTTTATTATTTGATCCACAATTCTTTATTTACAGAGGTAGCAAAATAAAATATCTCACAAATTCATAATGAGGGCTCTATATCTTTGGCTTAAGAAAACTACTCTTCTCAGCCAATGGTCATGAACAGAAACCCCACTGGGGTCCACTACAATGGCATCCAATCGAACCCATGAGCTAAATTAAATAACCAGTTTGTGCAAGATTCACAAATTTAATTTCATTGCTGAGTTAAAATCCATTAGAGAACAAACTCTAGACACTTGGATTCCAACCCTGAACATGGAAAACAAAACTTACTTTTATTGTAACGCCAACTAGAAACCTCTTTAAAATGAATGGAAAAGCAATTCATATCTAGTTTTTAAATTAACAGTTTTAATAGCAACATTGTCATTGTAACTATAGATAGGTTATTTCATAATATACATCTTTTCAAAAAGCAGTGGTTTCATGTGTCAGGATGGCTGAGCGGTATAAGGCGCTGTGTTCAGGTCGCAGTCTCCTCTGGAGGTGTGGGTTCAAATCCCATTTCTGACAATGTTATTCAATTTCCACTTTGCTCTACAGTTTCTATTTCTTGTTACTTGTGAAAAGATTGACTTTAGAATTAGACAAACACTCACTGCAAATCTCTTTCAATTTACAACATAAAAAATGCATCAATTATTTCATTTTTTCCCATGTTGCAATAAAAGATCAGATTGTATTCTCCCTGGATAAAAGAGCTTGAAACCAACCACATATGTGTATATCATATTATTTTTATTATTTGATCTACAATTCTTTATTTACAGAGGTAGCAAAATAAAATATCTCACAAATTCAGAATGAGGGCTCCATATCTTTGGCTTAAGAAAACTGCTCTTCTCAGCCAATGGTCATGAACAGAAACCCCACTGGGGTCCACTACAATGACATCCAATCGAACCCATGAGCTAAATTAAATAACCAGTTTGTGCAAGATTCACAAATTTAATTTCATTGCTGAGTTAAAATCCATTAGAGAACAAACTCTAGACACTTGGATTCCAACCCTGAACATGGAAAACAAAACTTACTTTTATTGTAACGCCAACTAGAAACCTCTTTAAAATGAATGGAAAAGCAATTCATATCTAGTTTTTAAATTAACAGTTTTAATAGCAACATTGTCATTGTAACTATAGATAGGTTATTTCATAATATACATCTTTTCAAAAAGCAGTGGTTTCATGTGTCAGGATGGCCGAGCGGTCTAAGGCGCTGCGTTCAGGTCGCAGTCTCTTCTGGAGGCGTGGGTTCAAATCCCACTTCTGACAATGTTATTCATTTTCTTCTTTGCTCTACAGTTTCTATTTCTTGTTACTTGTGAAAAGATTGACTTTAGAATTAGACAAACACTCACTGCAAATCTCTTTCAATTTACAACATAAAAAATGCATCAATTATTTCATTATTTCCCATGTTGCAATAAAAGATCAGATTGTATTCTCCCTGGATAAAAGAGCTTGAAACCAACCACATATGTGTAAATCATATTATTTTTATTATTTGATCCACAATTCTTTATTTACAGAGGTAGCAAAATAAAATATCTCACAAATTCAGAATGAGGGCTCCATATCTTTGGCTTAAGAAAACTGCTCTTCTCAGCCAATGGTCATGAACAGAAACCCCACTGGGGTCCACTACAATGGCTTCCAATCAAACCCATGAGCTAAATTAAGTAGCCAGTTTGTGCAAGATTCACAAATTTCATTTCATTGCTGAGTTAAAATCCATTAGAGAACAAACTCTAGACACTTGGATTCCAACCCTGAACAAGGAAAACAAAACTTACTTTTATTGTAACGCCAACTAGAAACCTCTTTAAAATGAATGGAAAAGCAATTCATATCTAGTTTTTAAATTAACAGTTTTAATAGCAACATTGTCATTGTAACTATAGATAGGTTATTTCATAATATACATCTTTTCAAAAAGCAGTGGATTCATGTGTCAGGATGGCCGAGCGGTCTAAGGCGCTGCGTGGCCTGAGTTCAAATCCAACTTCTGACAATGTTATTCATTTTCTTCTTTGCTCTACAGTTTCTATTTCTTGTTACTTGTGAAAAGATTGGCTTTAGAATTAGACAAACACTCACTGCAAATCTCTTTCAATTTACAACATAAAAAATGCATCAATTATTTCATTATTTCCCATGTTGCAATAAAAGATCAGATTGTATTCTCCCTGGATAAAAGAGCTTGAAACCAACCACATATGTGTATATCATATTATTTTTATTATTTGATCCACAATTCTTTATTTACAGAGGTAGCAAAATAAAATATCTCACAAATTCAGAATGAGGGCTCCATATCTTTGGCTTAAGAAAACTGCTCGTCTCAGCAAATGGTCATGAACAGAAACCCCACTGGGGTCCACTACAATGGCATCCAATCGAACCCATGAGCTAAATTAAATAACCAGTTTGTGCAAGATTCACAAATTTAATTTCATTGCTGAGTTAAAATCCATTAGAGAACAAACTCTAGACACTTGGATTCCAACCCTGAACATGGAAAACAAAACTTACTTTTATTGTAACGCCAACTAGAAACCTCTTTAAAATGAATGGAAAAGCAATTCATATTTAGTTTTTAAATTAACAGTTTTAATAGCAACATTGTCATTGTAACTATAGATAGGTTATTTCATAATATACATCTTTTCAAAAAGTAGTGGTTTCATGTGTCAGGATGGCCGAGCGGTCTAAAGCGCTGCGTTCAGGTCGCGGTCTCCTCTGGAGGCGTGGGTTCAAATCCCACTTCTGACAATGTTATTCATTTTCTTCTTTGCTCTACAGCAGTGGTTCTCAAACTCAGTCCTCAGGACCCCACACAGTGCATGTTTTGCAGGTAACCCAGCAAGTGCACAGGTGTATTAATCACTCACTGACACATTTTAAAAGGTCCACTGGTGGAGCTAATTATTTACTTGTGATTCTGTGAGGAGACCTGCAAAACATGCACTGTGTGGGGTCCTGAGGACCGAGTTTGAGAACCTGTGCTCTACAGTTTCTATTTCTTGTTACTTGTGAAAAGATTGACTTTAGAATTAGACTTACACTCACTGCAAATCTCTTTCAATTTACAACATAAAAAATGCATCAATTATTTCATTATTTCCCATGTTGCAATAAAAGATCAGATTGTATTCTCTCTGGATAAAAGATCTTGAAACCAACCACATATGTGTATATCATATTATTTTTATTATTTGATCCACAATTCTTTATTTACAGAGGTAGCAAAATAAAATATCTCACAAACTCAGAATGAGGGCTCCATATCTTTGGCTTAAGAAAACTGCTCTTCTCAGCCAATGGTCATGAACAGAAACCCCACTGGGGTCCACTAAATTGGCATCCAATCAAACCCATGAGCTAAATTAAGTAGCCAGTTTGTGCAAGATTCACAAATTTCATTTCATTGCTGAGTTAAAATCCATTAGGGAACAAACTCTAGACACTTGGATTCCAACCCTGAACATGGAAAACAAAACTTACTTTTATTGTAACGCCAACTAGAAACCTCTTTAAAATGAATGGAAAAGCAATTCATATCTAGTTTTTAAATTAACAGTTTTAATAGCAACATTGTCATTGTAACTATAGATAGGTTATTTCATAATATACATCTTTTCAAAAAGCAGTGGTTTCATGTGTCAGGATGGCCGAGCGGTCTAAGGCGCTGAGTGGCCTGGGTTCAAATCCCACTTCTGACAATGTTATTCATTTTCTTCTTTGCTCTACAGTTTCTATTTCTTGTTACTTGTGAAAAGATTGGCTTTAGAATTAGACAAACACTCACTGCAAATCTCTTTCAATTTACAACATAAAAAATGCATCAATTATTTCATTATTTCCCATGTTGCAATAAAAGATCAGATTGTATTCTCCCTGGATAAAAGAGCTTGAAACCAACCACATATGTGTATATCATATTATTTTTATTATTTGATCCACAATTCTTTATTTACAGAGGTAGCAAAATAAAATATCTCACAAATTCAGAATGAGGGCTCCATATCTTTGGCTTAAGAAAACTGCTCTTCTCAGCCAATGGTCATGAACAGAAACCCCACTGGGGTCCACTACAATGGCATCCAATCAAACCCATGAGCTAAATTAAGTAGCCAGTTTGTGCAAGATTCACAAATTTAATTTCATTGCTGAGTTAAAATCCATTAGAGAACAAACTCTAGACACTTGGATTCCAACCCTGAACATGGAAAACAAAACTTACTTTTATTGTAACGCCAACTAGAAACCTCTTTAAAATGAATGGAAAAGCAATTCATATTTAGTTTTTAAATTAACAGTTTTAATAGCAACATTGTCATTGTAACTATAGATAGGTTATTTCATAATATACATCTTTTAAAAAAGCAGTGGTTTCATGTGTCAGGATGGCCGAGCGGTCTAAGGCGCTGAGTGGCCTGGGTTCAAATCCCACTTCTGACAATGTTATTCATTTTCTTCTTTGCTCTACAGTTTCTATTTCTTGTTACTTGTGAAAAGATTGGCTTTAGAATTAGACAAACACTCACTGCAAATCTCTTTCAATTTACAACATAAAAAATGCATCAATTATTTCATTATTTCCCATGTTGCAATAAAAGATCAGATTGTATTCTCCCTGGATAAAAGAGCTTGAAACCAACCACATATGTGTATATCATATTATTTTTATTATTTGATCCACAATTCTTTATTTACAGAGGTAGCAAAATAAAATATCTCACAAATTCAGAATGAGGGCTCCATATCTTTGGCTTAAGAAAACTGCTCTTCTCAGCCAATGGTCATGAACAGAAACCCCACTGGGGTCCACTACAATGGCATCCAATCAAACCCATGAGCTAAATTAAGTAGCCAGTTTGTGCAAGATTCACAAATTTAATTTCATTGCTGAGTTAAAATCCATTAGAGAACAAACTCTAGACACTTGGATTCCAACCCTGAACATGGAAAACAAAACTTACTTTTATTGTAACGCCAACTAGAAACCTCTTTAAAATGAATGGAAAAGCAATTCATATTTAGTTTTTAAATTAACAGTTTTAATAGCAACATTGTCATTGTAACTATAGATAGGTTATTTCATAATATACATCTTTTCAAAAAGCAGTGGTTTCATGTGTCAGGATGGCCGAGCGGTCTAAGGAGCTGAGTGGCCTGGGTTCAAATCCCACTTCTGACAATGTTATTCATTTTCTTCTTTGCTCTACAGTTTCTATTTCTTGTTACTTGTGAAAAGATTGGCTTTAGAATTAGACAAACACTCACTGCAAATCTCTTTCAATTTACAACATAAAAAATGCATCAATTATTTCATTATTTCCCATGTTGCAATAAAAGATCAGATTGTATTCTCCCTGGATAAAAGAGCTTGAAACCAACCACATATGTGTATATCATATTATTTTTATTATTTGATCCACAATTCTTTATTTACAGAGGTAGCAAAATAAAATATCTCACAAATTCAGAATGAGGGCTCCATATCTTTGGCTTAAGAAAACTGCTCTTCTCAGCCAATGGTCATGAACAGAAACCCCACTGCGGTCCACTACAATGGCATCCAATCAAACCCATGAGCTAAATTAAGTAGCCAGTTTGTGCAAGATTCACAAATTTCATTTCTGAGTTAAAATCCATTAGAGAACAAACTCTAGACACTTGGATTCCAACCCTGAACATGGAAAACAAAACTTACTTTTATTGTAACGCCAACTAGAAACCTCTTTAAAATTAATGGAAAAGCAATTCATATTTAGTTTTTAAATTAACAGTTTTAATAGCAACATTGTCATTGTAACTATAGATAGGTTATTTCATAATATACATCTTTTCAAAAAGCAGTGGTTTCATGTGTCAGGATGGGCGAGCGGTCTAAGGCGCTGAGTGACCTGGGTTCAAATCCCACTTCTGACAATGTTATTCATTTTCTTCTTTGCTCTACAGTTTCTATTTCTTGTTACTTGTGAAAAGATTGGCTTTAGAATTAGACAAACACTCACTGCAAATCTCTTTCAATTTACAACATAAAAAATGCATCAATTATTTCATTATTTCCCATGTTGCAATAAAAGATCAGATTGTATTCTCCCTGGATAAAAGAGCTTGAAACCAACCACATATGTGTATATCATATTATTTTTATTATTTGATCCACAATTCTTTATTTACAGAGGTAGCAAAATAAAATATCTCACAAATTCAGAATGAGGGCTCCATATCTTTGGCTTAAGAAAACTGCTCTTCTCAGCCAATGGTCATGAACAGAAACCCCACTGGGGTCCACTACAATGGCATCCAATCGAACCCATGAGCTAAATTAAATAACCAGTTTGTGCAAGATTCACAAATTTAATTTCATTGCTGAGTTAAAATCCATTAGAGAACAAACTCTAGACACTTGGATTCCAACCCTGAACATGGAAAACAAAACATACTTTTATTGTAACGCCAACTAGAAACCTCTTTAAAATGAATGAAAAAGCAATTCATATTTAGTTTTTAAATTAACAGTTTTAATAGCAACATTGTCATTGTAACTATAGATAGGTTATTTCATAATATACATCTTTTAAAAAAGTAGTGGTATCATGTGTCAAGATGGCCGAGCGGTCTAAGGCGCTGCGTTCAGGTCGCAGTCTCCTCTGGAGGTGTGGGTTCAAATCCCACTTCTGACAATGTTATTCATTTTCTTCTTTGCTCTACAGTTTCTATTTCTTGTTACTTGTGAAAAGATTGACTTTAGAATTAGACAAACACTCACTGCAAATCTCTTTCAATTTACAACATAAAAAATGCATCAATTATTTCATTATTTCCCATGTTGCAATAAAAGATCAGATTGTATTCTTCCTGGATAAAAGAGCTTGAAACCAACCACATATGTGTATATCATATTATTTTTATTATTTGATCCACAATTCTTTATTTACAGAGGTAGCAAAATAAAATATCTCACAAATTCAGAATTTGGGCTCCATATCTTTGGCTTAAGAAAACTGCTCTTCTCAGCCAATGGTCATGAACAGAAACCCCACTGGGGTCCACTACAATGGCATCCAATCAAACCCATGAGCTAAATTAAGTAGCCAGTTTGTGCAAGATTCACAAATTTAATTTCATTGCTGAGTTAAAATCCATTAGAGAACAAACTCTAGACACTTGGATTCCAACCCTGAACATGGAAAACAAAACTTACTTTTATTGTAACGCCAACTAGAAACCTCTTTAAAATGAATGGAAAAGCAATTCATATTTAGTTTTTAAATTAACAGTTTTAATAGCAACATTGTCATTGTAACTATAGATAGGTTATTTCATAATATACATCTTTTCAAAAAGCAGTGGTTTCATGTGTCAGGATGGCAGAGCGGTCTAAGGCGCTGAGTGGCCTCGGTTCAAATCCCACTTCTGACAATGTTATTCATTTTCTTCTTTGCTCTACAGTTTCTATTTCTTGTTACTTGTGAAAAGATTGGCTTTAGAATTAGACAAACACTCACTGCAAATCTCTTTCAATTTACAACATAAAAAATGCATCAATTATTTCATTATTTCCCATGTTGCAATAAAAGATCAGATTGTATTCTCCCTGGATAAAAGAGCTTGAAACCAACCACATATGTGTATATCATATTATTTTTATTATTTGATCCACAATTCTTTATTTACAGAGGTAGCAAAATAAAATATCTCACAAATTCAGAATGAGGGCTCCATATCTTTGGCTTAAGAAAACTGCTCGTCTCAGCCAATGGTCATGAACAGAAACCCCACTGGGGTCCACTACAATGGCATCCAATCGAACCCATGAGCTAAATTAAATAACCAGTTTGTGCAAGATTCACAAATTTAATTTCATTGCTGAGTTAAAATCCATTAGAGAACAAACTCTAGACACTTGGATTCCAACCCTGAACATGGAAAACAAAACTTACTTTTATTGTAACGCCAACTAGAAACCTCTTTAAAATGAATGGAAAAGCAATTCATATTTAGTTTTTAAATTAACAGTTTTAATAGCAACATTGTCATTGTAACTATAGATAGGTTATTTCATAATATACATCTTTTCAAAAAGTAGTGGTTTCATGTGTCAGGATGGCCGAGCGGTCTAAAGCGCTGCGTTCAGGTCGCAGTCTCCTCTGGAGGCGTGGGTTCAAATCCCACTTCTGACAATGTTATTCATTTTCTTCTTTGCTCTACAGTTTCTATTTCTTGTTACTTGTGAAAAGATTGTCTTTAGAATTAGACTTACACTCACTGCAAATCTCTTTCAATTTACAACTTAAAAAAAACCTCAATTATTTCATTATTTCCCATGTTGCAATAAAAGATCAGATTGTATTCTCTCTGGATAAAAGAGCTTGAAACCAACCACATATGTGTATATCATATTATTTTTATTATTTGATCCACAATTCTTTATTTACAGAGGTAGCAAAATAAAATATCTCACAAACTCAGAATGAGGGCTCCATATCTTTGGCTTAAGAAAACTGCTCTTCTCAGCCAATGGTCATGAACAGAAACCCCACTGGGGTCCACTAAATTGGCATCCAATCAAACCCATGAGCTAAATTAAGTAGCCAGTTTGTGCAAGATTCACAAATTTCATTTCATTGCTGAGTTAAAATCCATTAGGGAACAAACTCTAGACACTTGGATTCCAACCCTGAACATGGAAAACAAAACTTACTTTTATTGTAACGCCAACTAGAAACCTCTTTAAAATGAATGGAAAAGCAATTCATATCTAGTTTTTAAATTAACAGTTTTAATAGCAACATTGTCATTGTAACTATAGATAGGTTATTTCATAATATACATCTTTTCAAAAAGCAGTGGTTTCATGTGTCAGGATGGCCGAGCGGTCTAAGGCGCTGAGTGGCCTGGGTTCAAATCCCACTTCTGACAATGTTATTCATTTTCTTCTTTGCTCTACAGTTTCTATTTCTTGTTACTTGTGAAAAGATTGGCTTTAGAATTAGACAAACACTCACTGCAAATCTCTTTCAATTTACAACATAAAAAATGCATCAATTATTTCATTATTTCCCATGTTGCAATAAAAGATCAGATTGTATTCTCCCTGGATAAAAGAGCTTGAAACCAACCACATATGTGTATATCATATTATTTTTATTATTTGATCCACAATTCTTTATTTACAGAGGTAGCAAAATAAAATATCTCACAAATTCAGAATGAGGGCTCCATATCTTTGGCTTAAGAAAACTGCTCTTCTCAGCCAATGGTCATGAACAGAAACCCCACTGGGGTCCACTACAATGGCATCCAATCAAACCCATGAGCTAAATTAAGTAGCCAGTTTGTGCAAGATTCACAAATTTAATTTCATTGCTGAGTTAAAATCCATTAGAGAACAAACTCTAGACACTTGGATTCCAACCCTGAACATGGAAAACAAAACTTACTTTTATTGTAACGCCAACTAGAAACCTCTTTAAAATGAATGGAAAAGCAATTCATATTTAGTTTTTAAATTAACAGTTTTAATAGCAACATTGTCATTGTAACTATAGATAGGTTATTTCATAATATACATCTTTTCAAAAAGCAGTGGTTTCATGTGTCAGGATGGCCGAGCGGTCTAAGGCGCTGAGTGGCCTGGGTTCAAATCCCACTTCTGACAATGTTATTCATTTTCTTCTTTGCTCTACAGTTTCTATTTCTTGTTACTTGTGAAAAGATTGGCTTTAGAATTAGACAAACACTCACTGCAAATCTCTTTCAATTTACAACATAAAAAATGCATCAATTATTTCATTATTTCCCATGTTGCAATAAAAGATCAGATTGTATTCTCCCTGGATAAAAGAGCTTGAAACCAACCACATATGTGTATATCATATTATTTTTATTATTTGATCCACAATTCTTTATTTACAGAGGTAGCAAAATAAAATATCTCACAAATTCAGAATGAGGGCTCCATATCTTTGGCTTAAGAAAACTGCTCTTCTCAGCCAATGGTCATGAACAGAAACCCCACTGGGGTCCACTACAATGGCATCCAATCAAACCCATGAGCTAAATTAAGTAGCCAGTTTGTGCAAGATTCACAAATTTAATTTCATTGCTGAGTTAAAATCCATTAGAGAACAAACTCTAGACACTTGGATTCCAACCCTGAACATGGAAAACAAAACTTACTTTTATTGTAACGCCAACTAGAAACCTCTTTAAAATGAATGGAAAAGCAATTCATATTTAGTTTTTAAATTAACAGTTTTAATAGCAACATTGTCATTGTAACTATAGATAGGTTATTTCATAATATACATCTTTTCAAAAAGCAGTGGTTTCATGTGTCAGGATGGCCGAGCGGTCTAAGGCGCTGAGTGGCCTGGGTTCAAATCCCACTTCTGACAATGTTATTCATTTTCTTCTTTGCTCTACAGTTTCTATTTCTTGTTACTTGTGAAAAGATTGGCTTTAGAATTAGACAAACACTCACTGCAAATCTCTTTCAATTTACAACATAAAAAATGCATCAATTATTTCATTATTTCCCATGTTGCAATAAAAGATCAGATTGTATTCTCCCTGGATAAAAGAGCTTGAAACCAACCACATATGTGTATATCATATTATTTTTATTATTTGATCCACAATTCTTTATTTACAGAGGTAGCAAAATAAAATATCTCACAAATTCAGAATGAGGGCTCCATATCTTTGGCTTAAGAAAACTGCTCTTCTCAGCCAATGGTCATGAACAGAAACCCCACTGCGGTCCACTACAATGGCATCCAATCAAACCCATGAGCTAAATTAAGTAGCCAGTTTGTGCAAGATTCACAAATTTCATTTCTGAGTTAAAATCCATTAGAGAACAAACTCTAGACACTTGGATTCCAACCCTGAACATGGAAAACAAAACTTACTTTTATTGTAACGCCAACTAGAAACCTCTTTAAAATGAATGGAAAAGCAATTCATATCTAGTTTTTAAATTAACAGTTTTAATAGCAACATTGTCGTTGTAACTATAGATAGGTTATTTCATAATATACATCTTTTCAAAAAGCAGTGGTTTCATGTGTCAGGATGGGCGAGCGGTCTAAGGCGCTGAGTGACCTGGGTTCAAATCCCACTTCTGACAATGTTATTCATTTTCTTCTTTGCTCTACAGTTTCTATTTCTTGTTACTTGTGAAAAGATTGGCTTTAGAATTAGACAAACACTCACTGCAAATCTCTTTCAATTTACAACATAAAAAATGCATCAATTATTTCATTATTTCCCATGTTGCAATAAAAGATCAGATTGTATTCTCCCTGGATAAAAGAGCTTGAAACCAACCACATATGTGTATATCATATTATTTTTATTATTTGATCCACAATTCTTTATTTACAGAGGTAGCAAAATAAAATATCTCACAAATTCAGAATGAGGGCTCCATATCTTTGGCTTAAGAAAACTGCTCTTCTCAGCCAATGGTCATGAACAGAAACCCCACTGGGGTCCACTACAATGGCATCCAATCGAACCCATGAGCTAAATTAAATAACCAGTTTGTGCAAGATTCACAAATTTAATTTCATTGCTGAGTTAAAATCCATTAGAGAACAAACTCTAGACACTTGGATTCCAACCCTGAACATGGAAAACAAAACATACTTTTATTGTAACGCCAACTAGAAACCTCTTTAAAATGAATGAAAAAGCAATTCATATTTAGTTTTTAAATTAACAGTTTTAATAGCAACATTGTCATTGTAACTATAGATATGTTATTTCATAATATACATCTTTTAAAAAATGAGTGGTTTCATGTGTCAGGATGGCCGAGCGGTCTAAGGTGCTGTGTTCAGATTGCAGTCTCCTCTGGAGGCGTGGGTTCAAATCCCACTTCTGACAATGTTATTCATTTTCTTCTTTGCTCTACAGTTTCTATTTCTTGTTACTTGTGAAAAGATTGACTTTAGAATTAGACTTACACTCACTGCAAATCTCTTTCAATTTACAACATAAAAAATGCATCAATTATTTCATTATTTCCCATGTTGCAATAAAAGATCAGATTGTATTCTCCCTGGATAAAAGAGCTTGAAACCAACCACATATGTGTATATCATATTATTTTTATTATTTGATCCACAATTCTTTATTTACAGAGGTAGCAAAATAAAATATCTCACAAATTCAGAATGAGGGCTCCATATCTTTGGCTTAAGAAAACTGCTCTTCTCAGCCAATGGTCATGAACAGAAACCCCACTGGGGTCCACTACAATGGCATCCAATCGAACCCATGAGCTAAATTAAATAACCAGTTTGTGCAAGATTCACAAATTTAATTTCATTGCTGAGTTAAAATCCATTAGAGAACAAACTCTAGACACTTGGATTCCAACCCTGAACATGGAAAACAAAACATACTTTTATTGTAACGCCAACTAGAAACCTCTTTAAAATGAATGAAAAAGCAATTCATATTCAGTTTTTAAATTAACAGTTTTAATAGCAACATTGTCATTGTAACTATAGATAGGTTATTTCATAATATACATCTTTTAAAAAAGTAGTGGTATCATGTGTCAAGATGGCAGAGCGGTCTAAGGCGCTGCGTTTAGGTCGCAGTCTCCTCTGGAGGCGTGGGTTCAAATCCCACTTCTGACAATGTTATTCATTTTCTTCTTTGCTCTACAGTTTCTATTTCTTGTTACTTGTGAAAAGATTGACTTTAGAATTAGACAAACACTCACTGCAAATCTCTTTCAATTTACAACATAAAAAATGCATCAATTATTTCATTATTTCCCATGTTGCAATAAAAGATCAGATTGTATTCTTCCTGGATAAAAGAGCTTGAAACCAACCACATATGTGTATATCATATTATTTTTATTATTTTATCCACAATTCTTTATTTACAGAGGTAGCAAAATAAAATATCTCACAAATTCAGAATGAGGGCTCCATATCTTTGGCTTAAGAAAACTGCTCTTCTCAGCCAATGGTCATGAACAGAAACCCCACTGGGGTCCACTACAATGGCATCCAATCAAACCCATGAGCTAAATTAAGTAGCCAGTTTGTGCAAGATTCACAAATTTAATTTCATTGCTGAGTTAAAATCCATTAGAGAACAAACTCTAGACACTTGGATTCCAACCCTGAACATGGAAAACAAAACTTACTTTTATTGTAACGCCAACTAGAAACCTCTTTAAAATGAATGGAAAAGCAATTCATATTTAGTTTTTAAATTAACAGTTTTAATAGCAACATTGTCATTGTAACTATAGATAGGTTATTTCATAATATACATCTTTTCAAAAAGCAGTGGTTTCATGTGTCAGGATGGCCGAGCGGTCTAAGGCGCTGAGTGGCCTGGGTTCAAATCCCACTTCTGACAATGTTATTCATTTTCTTCTTTGCTCTACAGTTTCTATTTCTTGTTACTTGTGAAAAGATTGGCTTTAGAATTAGACAAACACTCACTGCAAATCTCTTTCAATTTACAACATAAAAAATGCATCAATTATTTCATTATTTCCCATGTTGCAATAAAAGATCAGATTGTATTCTCCCTGGATAAAAGAGCTTGAAACCAACCACATATGTGTATATCATATTATTTTTATTATTTGATCCACAATTCTTTATTTACAGAGGTAGCAAAATAAAATATCTCACAAATTCAGAATGAGGGCTCCATATCTTTGGCTTAAGAAAACTGCTCTTCTCAGCCAATGGTCATGAACAGAAACCCCACTGCGGTCCACTACAATGGCATCCAATCAAACCCATGAGCTAAATTAAGTAGCCAGTTTGTGCAAGATTCACAAATTTCATTTCTGAGTTAAAATCCATTAGAGAACAAACTCTAGACACTTGTATTCCAACCCTGAACATGGAAAACAAAACTTACTTTTATTGTAACGCCAACTAGAAACCTCTTTAAAATGAATGGAAAAGCAATTCATATCTAGTTTTTAAATTAACAGTTTTAATAGCAACATTGTCGTTGTAACTATAGATAGGTTATTTCATAATATACATCTTTTCAAAAAGCAGTGGTTTCATGTGTCAGGATGGGCGAGCGGTCTAAGGCGCTGAGTGACCTGGGTTCAAATCCCACTTCTGACAATGTTATTCATTTTCTTCTTTGCTATACAGTTTCTATTTCTTGTTACTTGTGAAAAGATTGGCTTTAGAATTAGACAAACACTCACTGCAAATCTCTTTCAATTTACAACATAAAAAATGCATCAATTATTTCATTATTTCCCATGTTGCAATAAAAGATCAGATTGTATTCTCCCTGGATAAAAGAGCTTGAAACCAACCACATATGTGTATATCATATTATTTTTATTATTTGATCCACAATTCTTTATTTACAGAGGTAGCAAAATAAAATATCTCACAAATTCAGAATGAGGGCTCCATATCTTTGGCTTAAGAAAACTGCTCGTCTCAGCCAATGGTCATGAACAGAAACCCCACTGGGGTCCACTACAATGGCATCCAATCGAACCCATGAGCTAAATTAAATAACCAGTTTGTGCAAGATTCACAAATTTAATTTCATTGCTGAGTTAAAATCCATTAGAGAACAAACTCTAGACACTTGGATTCCAACCCTGAACATGGAAAACAAAACTTACTTTTATTGTAACGCCAACTAGAAACCTCTTTAAAATGAATGGAAAAGCAATTCATATTTAGTTTTTAAATTAACAGTTTTAATAGCAACATTGTCATTGTAACTATAGATAGGTTATTTCATAATATACATCTTTTCAAAAAGTAGTGGTTTCATGTGTCAGGATGGCCGAGCGGTCTAAAGCGCTGCGTTCAGGTCGCAGTCTCCTCTGGAGGCGTGGGTTCAAATCCCACTTCTGACAATGTTATTCATTTTCTTCTTTGCTCTACAGTTTCTATTTCTTGTTACTTGTGAAAAGATTGTCTTTAGAATTAGACTTACACTCACTGCAAATCTCTTTCAATTTACAACTTAAAAAAAACCTCAATTATTTCATTATTTCCCATGTTGCAATAAAAGATCAGATTGTATTCTCTCTGGATAAAAGAGCTTGAAACCAACCACATATGTGTATATCATATTATTTTTATTATTTGATCCACAATTCTTTATTTACAGAGGTAGCAAAATAAAATATCTCACAAACTCAGAATGAGGGCTCCATATCTTTGGCTTAAGAAAACTGCTCTTCTCAGCCAATGGTCATGAACAGAAACCCCACTGGGGTCCACTAAATTGGCATCCAATCAAACCCATGAGCTAAATTAAGTAGCCAGTTTGTGCAAGATTCACAAATTTCATTTCATTGCTGAGTTAAAATCCATTAGGGAACAAACTCTAGACACTTGGATTCCAACCCTGAACATGGAAAACAAAACTTACTTTTATTGTAACGCCAACTAGAAACCTCTTTAAAATGAATGGAAAAGCAATTCATATCTAGTTTTTAAATTAACAGTTTTAATAGCAACATTGTCATTGTAACTATAGATAGGTTATTTCATAATATACATCTTTTCAAAAAGCAGTGGTTTCATGTGTCAGGATGGCCGAGCGGTCTAAGGCGCTGAGTGGCCTGGGTTCAAATCCCACTTCTGACAATGTTATTCATTTTCTTCTTTGCTCTACAGTTTCTATTTCTTGTTACTTGTGAAAAGATTGGCTTTAGAATTAGACAAACACTCACTGCAAATCTCTTTCAATTTACAACATAAAAAATGCATCAATTATTTCATTATTTCCCATGTTGCAATAAAAGATCAGATTGTATTCTCCCTGGATAAAAGAGCTTGAAACCAACCACATATGTGTATATCATATTATTTTTATTATTTGATCCACAATTCTTTATTTACAGAGGTAGCAAAATAAAATATCTCACAAATTCAGAATGAGGGCTCCATATCTTTGGCTTAAGAAAACTGCTCTTCTCAGCCAATGGTCATGAACAGAAACCCCACTGGGGTCCACTACAATGGCATCCAATCAAACCCATGAGCTAAATTAAGTAGCCAGTTTGTGCAAGATTCACAAATTTAATTTCATTGCTGAGTTAAAATCCATTAGAGAACAAACTCTAGACACTTGGATTCCAACCCTGAACATGGAAAACAAAACTTACTTTTATTGTAACGCCAACTAGAAACCTCTTTAAAATGAATGGAAAAGCAATTCATATTTAGTTTTTAAATTAACAGTTTTAATAGCAACATTGTCATTGTAACTATAGATAGGTTATTTCATAATATACATCTTTTCAAAAAGCAGTGGTTTCATGTGTCAGGATGGCCGAGCGGTCTAAGGCGCTGAGTGGCCTGGGTTCAAATCCCACTTCTGACAATGTTATTCATTTTCTTCTTTGCTCTACAGTTTCTATTTCTTGTTACTTGTGAAAAGATTGGCTTTAGAATTAGACAAACACTCACTGCAAATCTCTTTCAATTTACAACATAAAAAATGCATCAATTATTTCATTATTTCCCATGTTGCAATAAAAGATCAGATTGTATTCTCCCTGGATAAAAGAGCTTGAAACCAACCACATATGTGTATATCATATTATTTTTATTATTTGATCCACAATTCTTTATTTACAGAGGTAGCAAAATAAAATATCTCACAAATTCAGAATGAGGGCTCCATATCTTTGGCTTAAGAAAACTGCTCTTCTCAGCCAATGGTCATGAACAGAAACCCCACTGCGGTCCACTACAATGGCATCCAATCAAACCCATGAGCTAAATTAAGTAGCCAGTTTGTGCAAGATTCACAAATTTCATTTCTGAGTTAAAATCCATTAGAGAACAAACTCTAGACACTTGGATTCCAACCCTGAACATGGAAAACAAAACTTACTTTTATTGTAACGCCAACTAGAAACCTCTTTAAAATGAATGGAAAAGCAATTCATATCTAGTTTTTAAATTAACAGTTTTAATAGCAACATTGTCGTTGTAACTATAGATAGGTTATTTCATAATATACATCTTTTCAAAAAGCGGTGGTTTCATGTGTCAGGATGGGCGAGCGGTCTAAGGCGCTGAGTGACCTGGGTTCAAATCCCACTTCTGACAATGTTATTCATTTTCTTCTTTGCTCTACAGTTTCTATTTCTTGTTACTTGTGAAAAGATTGGCTTTAGAATTAGACAAACACTCACTGCAAATCTCTTTCAATTTACAACATAAAAAATGCATCAATTATTTCATTATTTCCCATGTTGCAATAAAAGATCAGATTGTATTCTCCCTGGATAAAAGAGCTTGAAACCAACCACATATGTGTATATCATATTATTTTTATTATTTGATCCACAATTCTTTATTTACAGAGGTAGCAAAATAAAATATCTCACAAATTCAGAATGAGGGCTCCATATCTTTGGCTTAAGAAAACTGCTCTTCTCAGCCAATGGTCATGAACAGAAACCCCACTGGGGTCCACTACAATGGCATCCAATCGAACCCATGAGCTAAATTAAATAACCAGTTTGTGCAAGATTCACAAATTTAATTTCATTGCTGAGTTAAAATCCATTAGAGAACAAACTCTAGACACTTGGATTCCAACCCTGAACATGGAAAACAAAACATACTTTTATTGTAACGCCAACTAGAAGCCTCTTTAAAATGAATGAAAAAGCAATTCATATTTAGTTTTTAAATTAACAGTTTTAATAGCAACATTGTCATTGTAACTATAGATATGTTATTTCATAATATACATCTTTTAAAAAATGAGTGGTTTCATGTGTCAGGATGGCCGAGCGGTCTAAGGTGCTGTGTTCAGGTTGCAGTCTCCTCTGGAGGCGTGGGTTCAAATCCCACTTCTGACAATGTTATTCATTTTCTTCTTTGCTCTACAGTTTCTATTTCTTGTTACTTGTGAAAAGATTGACTTTAGAATTAGACTTACACTCACTGCAAATCTCTTTCAATTTACAACATAAAAAATGCATCAATTATTTCATTATTTCCCATGTTGCAATAAAAGATCAGATTGTATTCTCCCTGGATAAAAGAGCTTGAAACCAACCACATATGTGTATATCATATTATTTTTATTATTTGATCCACAATTCTTTATTTACAGAGGTAGCAAAATAAAATATCTCACAAATTCAGAATGAGGGCTCCATATCTTTGGCTTAAGAAAACTGCTCTTCTCAGCCAATGGTCATGAACAGAAACCCCACTGGGGTCCACTACAATGGCATCCAATCAAACCCATGAGCTAAATTAAGTAGCCAGTTTGTGCAAGATTCACAAATTTCATTTCATTGCTGAGTTAAAATCCATTAGAGAACAAACTCTAGACACTTGGATTCCAACCCTGAACATGGAAAACAAAACTTACTTTTATTGTAACGCCAACTAGAAACCTCTTTAAAATGAATGGAAAAGCAATTCATATCTAGTTTTTAAATTAACAGTTTTAATAGCAACATTGTCATTGAAACTATAGATAGGTTATTTCATAATATACATCTTTTCAAAAAGCAGTGGTTTCATGTGTCAGGATGGCCGAGCGGTCTAATGCACTGCGTTCAGGTCGCAGTCTCCTCTGGAGGCGTGGGTTCAAATCCCACTTCTGACAATGTTATTCATTTTCTTCTTTGCTCTACAGTTTCTATTTCTTGTTACTTGTGAAAAGATTGACTTTAGAATTAGACAAACACTCACTGCAAATCTCTTTCAATTTATAACATAAAAAATGCATCAATTATTTCATTATTTCCCATGTTGCAATAAAAGATCAGATTGTATTCTTCCTGGATAAAAGAGCTTGAAACCAACCACATATGTGTATATCATATTATTTTTATTATTTTATCCACAATTCTTTATTTACAGAGGTAGCAAAATAAAATATCTCACAAATTCAGAATGAGGGCTCCATATCTTTGGCTTAAGAAAACTGCTCTTCTCAGCCAATGGTCATGAACAGAAACCCCACTGGGGTCCACTACAATGGCATCCAATCAAACCCATGAGCTAAATTAAGTAGCCAGTTTGTGCAAGATTCACAAATTTAATTTCATTGCTGAGTTAAAATCCATTAGAGAACAAACTCTAGACACTTGGATTCCAACCCTGAACATGGAAAACAAAACTTACTTTTATTGTAACGCCAACTAGAAACCTCTTTAAAATGAATGGAAAAGCAATTCATATTTAGTTTTTAAATTAACAGTTTTAATAGCAACATTGTCATTGTAACTATAGATAGGTTATTTCATAATATACATCTTTTCAAAAAGCAGTGGTTTCATGTGTCAGGATGGCCGAGCGGTCTAAGGCGCTGGGTGGCCTGGGTTCAAATCCAACTTCTGACAATGTTATTCATTTTCTTCTTTGCTCTACAGTTTCTATTTCTTGTTACTTGTGAAAAGATTGGCTTTAGAATTAGACAAACACTCACTGCAAATCTCTTTCAATTTACAACATAAAAAATGCATCAATTATTTCATTATTTCCCATGTTGCAATAAAAGATCAGATTGTATTCTCCCTGGATAAAAGAGCTTGAAACCAACCACATATGTGTATATCATATTATTTTTATTATTTGATCCACAATTCTTTATTTACAGAGGTAGCAAAATAAAATATCTCACAAATTCAGAATGAGGGCTCCATATCTTTGGCTTAAGAAAACTGCTCTTCTCAGCCAATGGTCATGAACAGAAACCCCACTGGGGTCCACTACAATGGCATCCAATCGAACCCATGAGCTAAATTAAATAACCAGTATGTGCAAGATTCACAAATTTAATTTCATTGCTGAGTTAAAATCCATTAGAGAACAAACTCTAGACACTTGGATTCCAACCCTGAACATGGAAAACAAAACTTACTTTTATTGTAACGCCAACTAGAAACCTCTTTAAAATTAATGGAAAAGCAATTCATATTTAGTTTTTAAATTAACAGTTTTAATAGCAACATTGTCATTGTAACTATAGATAGGTTATTTCATAATATACATCTTTTCAAAAAGCAGTGGTTTCATGTGTCAGGATGGCCGAGCGGTCTAAGGCGCTGGGTGGCCTGGGTTCAAATCCCACTTCTGACAATGTTATTCATTTTCTTCTTTGCTCTACAGTTTCTATTTCTTGTTACTTGTGAAAAGATTGGCTTTAGAATTAGACAAACACTCACTGCAAATCTCTTTCAATTTACAACATAAAAAATGCATCAATTATTTCATTATTTCCCATGTTGCAATAAAAGATCAGATTGTATTCTCCCTGGATAAAAGAGCTTGAAACCAACCACATATGTGTATATCATATTATTTTTATTATTTGATCCACAATTCTTTATTTACAGAGGTAGCAAAATAAAATATCTCACAAATTCAGAATGAGGGCTCCATATCTTTGGCTTAAGAAAACTGCTCTTCTCAGCCAATGGTCATGAACAGAAACCCCACTGGGGTCCACTACAATGGCATCCAATCGAACCCATGAGCTAAATTAAATAACCAGTTTGTGCAAGATTCACAAATTTAATTTCATTGCTGAGTTAAAATCCATTAGAGAACAAACTCTAGACACTTGGATTCCAACCCTGAACATGGAAAACAAAACATACTTTTATTGTAACGCCAACTAGAAACCTCTTTAAAATGAATGAAAAAGCAATTCATATTTAGTTTTTAAATTAACAGTTTTAATAGCAACATTGTCATTGTAACTATAGATATGTTATTTCATAATATACATCTTTTAAAAAATGAGTGGTTTCATGTGTCAGGATGGCCGAGCGGTCTAAGGTGCTGTGTTCAGATTGCAGTCTCCTCTGGAGGCGTGGGTTCAAATCCCACTTCTGACAATGTTATTCATTTTCTTCTTTGCTCTACAGTTTCTATTTCTTGTTACTTGTGAAAAGATTGACTTTAGAATTAGACTTACACTCACTGCAAATCTCTTTCAATTTACAACATAAAAAATGCATCAATTATTTCATTATTTCCCATGTTGCAATAAAAGATCAGATTGTATTCTCCCTGGATAAAAGAGCTTGAAACCAACCACATATGTGTATATCATATTATTTTTATTATTTGATCCACAATTCTTTATTTACAGAGGTAGCAAAATAAAATATCTCACAAATTCAGAATGAGGGCTCCATATCTTTGGCTTAAGAAAACTGCTCTTCTCAGCCAATGGTCATGAACAGAAACCCCACTGGGGTCCACTACAATGGCATCCAATCGAACCCATGAGCTAAATTAAATAACCAGTTTGTGCAAGATTCACAAATTTCATTTCATTGCTGAGTTAAAATCCATTAGAGAACAAACTCTAGACACTTGGATTCCAACCCTGAACATGGAAAACAAAACATACTTTTATTGTAACGCCAACTAGAAACCTCTTTAAAATGAATGAAAAAGCAATTCATATTCAGTTTTTAAATTAACAGTTTTAATAGCAACATTGTCATTGTAACTATAGATAGGTTATTTCATAATATACATCTTTTAAAAAAGTAGTGGTATCATGTGTCAAGATGGCAGAGCGGTCTAAGGCGCTGCGTTTAGGTCGCAGTCTCCTCTGGAGGCGTGGGTTCAAATCCCACTTCTGACAATGTTATTCATTTTCTTCTTTGCTCTACAGTTTCTATTTCTTGTTACTTGTGAAAAGATTGACTTTAGAATTAGACAAACACTCACTGCAAATCTCTTTCAATTTACAACATAAAAAATGCATCAATTATTTCATTATTTCCCATGTTGCAATAAAAGATCAGATTGTATTCTTCCTGGATAAAAGAGCTTGAAACCAACCACATATGTGTATATCATATTATTTTTATTATTTTATCCACAATTCTTTATTTACAGAGGTAGCAAAATAAAATATCTCACAAATTCAGAATGAGGGCTCCATATCTTTGGCTTAAGAAAACTGCTCTTCTCAGCCAATGGTCATGAACAGAAACCCCACTGGGGTCCACTACAATGGCATCCAATCAAACCCATGAGCTAAATTAAGTAGCCAGTTTGTGCAAGATTCACAAATTTCATTTCATTGCTGAGTTAAAATCCATTAGAGAACAAACTCTAGACACTTGGATTCCAACCCTGAACATGGAAAACAAAACTTACTTTTATTGTAACGCCAACTAGAAACCTCTTTAAAATGAATGGAAAAGCAATTCATATTTAGTTTTTAAATTAACAGTTTTAATAGCAACATTGTCATTGTAACTATAGATAGGTTATTTCATAATATACATCTTTTCAAAAAGCAGTGGTTTCATGTGTCAGGATGGCCGAGCGGTCTAAGGCGCTGAGTGGCCTGGGTTCAAATCCCACTTCTGACAATGTTATTCATTTTCTTCTTTGCTCTACAGTTTCTATTTCTTGTTACTTGTGAAAAGATTGGCTTTAGAATTAGACAAACACTCACTGCAAATCTCTTTCAATTTACAACATAAAAAATGCATCAATTATTTCATTATTTCCCATGTTGCAATAAAAGATCAGATTGTATTCTCCCTGGATAAAAGAGCTTGAAACCAACCACATATGTGTATATCATATTATTTTTATTATTTGATCCACAATTCTTTATTTACAGAGGTAGCAAAATAAAATATCTCACAAATTCAGAATGAGGGCTCCATATCTTTGGCTTAAGAAAACTGCTCTTCTCAGCCAATGGTCATGAACAGAAACCCCACTGCGGTCCACTACAATGGCATCCAATCAAACCCATGAGCTAAATTAAGTAGCCAGTTTGTGCAAGATTCACAAATTTCATTTCTGAGTTAAAATCCATTAGAGAACAAACTCTAGACACTTGTATTCCAACCCTGAACATGGAAAACAAAACTTACTTTTATTGTAACGCCAACTAGAAACCTCTTTAAAATGAATGGAAAAGCAATTCATATCTAGTTTTTTAAATTAACAGTTTTAATAGCAACATTGTCGTTGTAACTATAGATAGGTTATTTCATAATATACATCTTTTCAAAAAGCAGTGGTTTCATGTGTCAGGATGGGCGAGCGGTCTAAGGCGCTGAGTGACCTGGGTTCAAATCCCACTTCTGACAATGTTATTCATTTTCTTCTTTGCTCTACAGTTTCTATTTCTTGTTACTTGTGAAAAGATTGGCTTTAGAATTAGACAAACACTCACTGCAAATCTCTTTCAATTTACAACATAAAAAATGCATCAATTATTTCATTATTTCCCATGTTGCAATAAAAGATCAGATTGTATTCTCCCTGGATAAAAGAGCTTGAAACCAACCACATATGTGTATATCATATTATTTTTATTATTTGATCCACAATTCTTTATTTACAGAGGTAGCAAAATAAAATATCTCACAAATTCAGAATGAGGGCTCCATATCTTTGGCTTAAGAAAACTGCTCGTCTCAGCCAATGGTCATGAACAGAAACCCCACTGGGGTCCACTACAATGGCATCCAATCGAACCCATGAGCTAAATTAAATAACCAGTTTGTGCAAGATTCACAAATTTAATTTCATTGCTGAGTTAAAATCCATTAGAGAACAAACTCTAGACACTTGGATTCCAACCCTGAACATGGAAAACAAAACTTACTTTTATTGTAACGCCAACTAGAAACCTCTTTAAAATGAATGGAAAAGCAATTCATATTTAGTTTTTAAATTAACAGTTTTAATAGCAACATTGTCATTGTAACTATAGATAGGTTATTTCATAATATACATCTTTTCAAAAAGTAGTGGTTTCATGTGTCAGGATGGCCGAGCGGTCTAAAGCGCTGCGTTCAGGTCGCAGTCTCCTCTGGAGGCGTGGGTTCAAATCCCACTTCTGACAATGTTATTCATTTTCTTCTTTGCTCTACAGTTTCTATTTCTTGTTACTTGTGAAAAGATTGTCTTTAGAATTAGACTTACACTCACTGCAAATCTCTTTCAATTTACAACTTAAAAAAAACCTCAATTATTTCATTATTTCCCATGTTGCAATAAAAGATCAGATTGTATTCTCTCTGGATAAAAGAGCTTGAAACCAACCACATATGTGTATATCATATTATTTTTATTATTTGATCCACAATTCTTTATTTACAGAGGTAGCAAAATAAAATATCTCACAAACTCAGAATGAGGGCTCCATATCTTTGGCTTAAGAAAACTGCTCTTCTCAGCCAATGGTCATGAACAGAAACCCCACTGGGGTCCACTAAATTGGCATCCAATCAAACCCATGAGCTAAATTAAGTAGCCAGTTTGTGCAAGATTCACAAATTTCATTTCATTGCTGAGTTAAAATCCATTAGGGAACAAACTCTAGACACTTGGATTCCAAACCTGAACATGGAAAACAAAACTTACTTTTATTGTAACGCCAACTAGAAACCTCTTTAAAATGAATGGAAAAGCAATTCATATCTAGTTTTTAAATTAACAGTTTTAATAGCAACATTGTCATTGTAACTATAGATAGGTTATTTCATAATATACATCTTTTCAAAAAGCAGTGGTTTCATGTGTCAGGATGGCCGAGCGGTCTAAGGCGCTGAGTGGCCTGGGTTCAAATCCCACTTCTGACAATGTTATTCATTTTCTTCTTTGCTCTACAGTTTCTATTTCTTGTTACTTGTGAAAAGATTGGCTTTAGAATTAGACAAACACTCACTGCAAATCTCTTTCAATTTACAACATAAAAAATGCATCAATTATTTCATTATTTCCCATGTTGCAATAAAAGATCAGATTGTATTCTCCCTGGATAAAAGAGCTTGAAACCAACCACATATGTGTATATCATATTATTTTTATTATTTGATCCACAATTCTTTATTTACAGAGGTAGCAAAATAAAACATCTCACAAATTCAGAATGAGGGCTCCATATCTTTGGCTTAAGAAAACTGCTCTTCTCAGCCAATGGTCATGAACAGAAACCCCACTGGGGTCCACTACAATGGCATCCAATCAAACCCATGAGCTAAATTAAGTAGCCAGTTTGTGCAAGATTCACAAATTTAATTTCATTGCTGAGTTAAAATCCATTAGAGAACAAACTCTAGACACTTGGATTCCAACCCTGAACATGGAAAACAAAACTTACTTTTATTGTAACGCCAACTAGAAACCTCTTTAAAATGAATGGAAAAGCAATTCATATTTAATTTTTAAATTAACAGTTTTAATAGCAACATTGTCATTGTAACTATAGATAGGTTATTTCATAATATACATCTTTTCAAAAAGCAGTGGTTTCATGTGTCAGGATGGCCGAGCGGTCTAAGGCGCTGAGTGGCCTGGGTTCAAATCCCACTTCTGACAATGTTATTCATTTTCTTCTTTGCTCTACAGTTTCTATTTCTTGTTACTTGTGAAAAGATTGGCTTTAGAATTAGACAAACACTCACTGCAAATCTCTTTCAATTTACAACATAAAAAATGCATCAATTATTTCATTATTTCCCATGTTGCAATAAAAGATCAGATTGTATTCTCCCTGGATAAAAGAGCTTGAAACCAACCACATATGTGTATATCATATTATTTTTATTATTTGATCCACAATTCTTTATTTACAGAGGTAGCAAAATAAAATATCTCACAAATTCAGAATGAGGGCTCCATATCTTTGGCTTAAGAAAACTGCTCTTCTCAGCCAATGGTCATGAACAGAAACCCCACTGCGGTCCACTACAATGGCATCCAATCAAACCCATGAGCTAAATTAAGTAGCCAGTTTGTGCAAGATTCACAAATTTCATTTCTGAGTTAAAATCCATTAGAGAACAAACTCTAGACACTTGGATTCCAACCCTGAACATGGAAAACAAAACTTACTTTTATTGTAACGCCAACTAGAAACCTCTTTAAAATGAATGGAAAAGCAATTCATATCTAGTTTTTAAATTAACAGTTTTAATAGCAACATTGTCGTTGTAACTATAGATAGGTTATTTCATAATATACATCTTTTCAAAAAGCAGTGGTTTCATGTGTCAGGATGGGCGAGCGGTCTAAGGCGCTGAGTGACCTGGGTTCAAATCCCACTTCTGACAATGTTATTCATTTTCTTCTTTGCTCTACAGTTTCTATTTCTTGTTACTTGTGAAAAGATTGGCTTTAGAATTAGACAAACACTCACTGCAAATCTCTTTCAATTTACAACATAAAAAATGCATCAATTATTTCATTATTTCCCATGTTGCAATAAAAGATCAGATTGTATTCTCCCTGGATAAAAGAGCTTGAAACCAACCACATATGTGTATATCATATTATTTTTATTATTTGATCCACAATTCTTTATTTACAGAGGTAGCAAAATAAAATATCTCACAAATTCAGAATGAGGGCTCCATATCTTTGGCTTAAGAAAACTGCTCTTCTCAGCCAATGGTCATGAACAGAAACCCCACTGGGGTCCACTACAATGGCATCCAATCGAACCCATGAGCTAAATTAAATAACCAGTTTGTGCAAGATTCACAAATTTAATTTCATTGCTGAGTTAAAATCCATTAGAGAACAAACTCTAGACACTTGGATTCCAACCCTGAACATGGAAAACGAAACATACTTTTATTGTAACGCCAACTAGAAACCTCTTTAAAATGAATGAAAAAGCAATTCATATTTAGTTTTTAAATTAACAGTTTTAATAGCAACATTGTCATTGTAACTATAGATATGTTATTTCATAATATACATCTTTTAAAAAATGAGTGGTTTCATGTGTCAGGATGGCCGAGCGGTCTAAGGTGCTGTGTTCAGGTTGCAGTCTCCTCTGGAGGCGTGGGTTCAAATCCCACTTCTGACAATGTTATTCATTTTCTTCTTTGCTCTACAGTTTCTATTTCTTGTTACTTGTGAAAAGATTGACTTTAGAATTAGACTTACACTCACTGCAAATCTCTTTCAATTTACAACATAAAAAATGCATCAATTATTTCATTATTTCCCATGTTGCAATAAAAGATCAGATTGTATTCTCCCTGGATAAAAGAGCTTGAAACCAACCACATATGTGTATATCATATTATTTTTATTATTTGATCCACAATTCTTTATTTACAGAGGTAGCAAAATAAAATATCTCACAAATTCAGAATGAGGGCTCCATATCTTTGGCTTAAGAAAACTGCTCTTCTCAGCCAATGGTCATGAACAGAAACCCCACTGGGGTCCACTACAATGGCATCCAATCAAACCCATGAGCTAAATTAAGTAGCCAGTTTGTGCAAGATTCACAAATTTCATTTCATTGCTGAGTTAAAATCCATTAGAGAACAAACTCTAGACACTTGGATTCCAACCCTGAACATGGAAAACAAAACTTACTTTTATTGTAACGCCAACTAGAAACCTCTTTAAAATGAATGGAAAAGCAATTCATATCTAGTTTTTAAATTAACAGTTTTAATAGCAACATTGTCATTGAAACTATAGATAGGTTATTTCATAATATACATCTTTTCAAAAAGCAGTGGTTTCATGTGTCAGGATGGCCGAGCGGTCTAATGCACTGCGTTCAGGTCGCAGTCTCCTCTGGAGGCGTGGGTTCAAATCCCACTTCTGACAATGTTATTCATTTTCTTCTTTGCTCTACAGTTTCTATTTCTTGTTACTTGTGAAAAGATTGACTTTAGAATTAGACAAACACTCACTGCAAATCTCTTTCAATTTACAACATAAAAAATGCATCAATTATTTCATTATTTCCCATGTTGCAATAAAAGATCAGATTGTATTCTTCCTGGATAAAAGAGCTTGAAACCAACCACATATGTGTATATCATATTATTTTTATTATTTTATCCACAATTCTTTATTTACAGAGGTAGCAAAATAAAATATCTCACAAATTCAGAATGAGGGCTCCATATCTTTGGCTTAAGAAAACTGCTCTTCTCAGCCAATGGTCATGAACAGAAACCCCACTGGGGTCCACTACAATGGCATCCAATCAAACCCATGAGCTAAATTAAGTAGCCAGTTTGTGCAAGATTCACAAATTTAATTTCATTGCTGAGTTAAAATCCATTAGAGAACAAACTCTAGACACTTGGATTCCAACCCTGAACATGGAAAACAAAACTTACTTTTATTGTAACGCCAACTAGAAACCTCTTTAAAATGAATGGAAAAGCAATTCATATTTAGTTTTTAAATTAACAGTTTTAATAGCAACATTGTCATTGTAACTATAGATAGGTTATTTCATAATATACATCTTTTCAAAAAGCAGTGGTTTCATGTGTCAGGATGGCCGAGCGGTCTAAGGCGCTGGGTGGCCTGGGTTCAAATCCAACTTCTGACAATGTTATTCATTTTCTTCTTTGCTCTACAGTTTCTATTTCTTGTTACTTGTGAAAAGATTGGCTTTAGAATTAGACAAACACTCACTGCAAATCTCTTTCAATTTACAACATAAAAAATGCATCAATTATTTCATTATTTCCCATGTTGCAATAAAAGATCAGATTGTATTCTCCCTGGATAAAAGAGCTTGAAACCAACCACATATGTGTATATCATATTATTTTTATTATTTGATCCACAATTCTTTATTTACAGAGGTAGCAAAATAAAATATCTCACAAATTCAGAATGAGGGCTCCATATCTTTGGCTTAAGAAAACTGCTCTTCTCAGCCAATGGTCATGAACAGAAACCCCACTGGGGTCCACTACAATGGCATCCAATCGAACCCATGAGCTAAATTAAATAACCAGTATGTGCAAGATTCACAAATTTAATTTCATTGCTGAGTTAAAATCCATTAGAGAACAAACTCTAGACACTTGGATTCCAACCCTGAACATGGAAAACAAAACTTACTTTTATTGTAACGCCAACTAGAAACCTCTTTAAAATTAATGGAAAAGCAATTCATATTTAGTTTTTAAATTAACAGTTTTAATAGCAACATTGTCATTGTAACTATAGATAGGTTATTTCATAATATACATCTTTTCAAAAAGCAGTGGTTTCATGTGTCAGGATGGCCGAGCGGTCTAAGGCGCTGGGTGGCCTGGGTTCAAATCCCACTTCTGACAATGTTATTCATTTTCTTCTTTGCTCTACAGTTTCTATTTCTTGTTACTTGTGAAAAGATTGGCTTTAGAATTAGACAAACACTCACTGCAAATCTCTTTCAATTTACAACATAAAAAATGCATCAATTATTTCATTATTTCCCATGTTGCAATAAAAGATCAGATTGTATTCTCCCTGGATAAAAGAGCTTGAAACCAACCACATATGTGTATATCATATTATTTTTATTATTTGATCCACAATTCTTTATTTACAGAGGTAGCAAAATAAAATATCTCACAAATTCAGAATGAGGGCTCCATATCTTTGGCTTAAGAAAACTGCTCTTCTCAGCCAATGGTCATGAACAGAAACCCCACTGGGGTCCACTACAATGGCATCCAATCGAACCCATGAGCTAAATTAAATAACCAGTTTGTGCAAGATTCACAAATTTAATTTCATTGCTGAGTTAAAATCCATTAGAGAACAAACTCTAGACACTTGGATTCCAACCGTGAACATGGAAAACAAAACATACTTTTATTGTAACGCCAACTAGAAACCTCTTTAAAATGAATGAAAAAGCAATTCATATTTAGTTTTTAAATTAACAGTTTTAATAGCAACATTGTCATTGTAACTATAGATATGTTATTTCATAATATACATCTTTTAAAAAATGAGTGGTTTCATGTGTCAGGATGGCCGAGCGGTCTAAGGTGCTGTGTTCAGGGTGCAGTCTCCTCTGGAGGCGTGGGTTCAAATCCCACTTCTGACAATGTTATTCATTTTCTTCTTTGCTCTACAGTTTCTATTTCTTGTTACTTGTGAAAAGATTGACTTTAGAATTAGACTTACACTCACTGCAAATCTCTTTCAATTTACAACATAAAAAATGCATCAATTATTTCATTATTTCCCATGTTGCAATAAAAGATCAGATTGTATTCTCCCTGGATAAAAGAGCTTGAAACCAAGCACATATGTGTATATCATATTATTTTTATTATTTGATCCACAATTCTTTATTTACAGAGGTAGCAAAATAAAATATCTCACAAATTCAGAATGAGGGCTCCATATCTTTGGCTTAAGAAAACTGCTCTTCTCAGCCAATGGTCATGAACAGAAACCCCACTGGGGTCCACTACAATGGCATCCAATCAAACCCATGAGCTAAATTAAGTAGCCAGTTTGTGCAAGATTCACAAATTTCATTTCATTGCTGAGTTAAAATCCATTAGAGAACAAACTCTAGACACTTGGATTCCAACCCTGAACATGGAAAACAAAACTTACTTTTATTGTAACGCCAACTAGAAACCTCTTTAAAATGAATGGAAAAGCAATTCATATTTATTTTTTAAATTAACAGTTTTAATAGCAACATTGTCATTGTAACTATAGATAGGTTATTTCATAATATACATCTTTTCAAAAAGCAGTGGTTTCATGTGTCAGGATGGCCGAGCGGTATAAGGCGCTGAGTGGCCTGGGTTCAAATCCCACTTCTGACAATGTTATTCATTTTCTTCTTTGCTCTACAGTTTCTATTTCTTGTTACTTGTGAAAAGATTGGCTTTAGAATTAGACAAACACTCACTGCAAATCTCTTTCAATTTACAACATAAAAAATACATCAATTATTTCATTATTTCCCATGTTGCAATAAAAGATCAGATTGTATTCTCCCTGGATAAAAGAGCTTGAAACCAACCACATATGTGTATATCATATTATTTTTATTATTTGATCCACAATTCTTTATTTACAGAGGTAGCAAAATAAAATATCTCACAAATTCAGAATGAGGGCTCCATATCTTTGGCTTAAGAAAACTGCTCTTCTCAGCCAATGGTCATGAACAGAAACCCCACTGGGGTCCACTACAATGGCATCCAATCAAACCCATGAGCTAAATTAAGTAGCCAGTTTGTGCAAGATTCACAAATTTCATTTCATTGCTGAGTTAAAATCCATTAGAGAACAAACTCTAGACACTTGGATTCCAACCCTGAACATGGAAAACAAAACTTACTTTTATTGTAACGCCAACTAGAAACCTCTTTAAAATTAATGGAAAAGCAATTCATATCTAGTTTTTAAATGAACAGTTTTAATAGCTACATTGTCATTGTAACTATAGATAGGTTATTTCATAATATACATCTTTTTAAAAAGGAGTGGGTTCATGTGTGAGGATGGCCGAGCGGTCTAAGGCGCTGCGTGGCCTGGGTTCAAATCCCACTTCTGACAATGTTATTCATTTTCTTCTTTGCTCTACAGTTTCTATTTCTTGTTACTTGTGAAAAGATTGGCTTTAGAATTAGACAAACACTCACTGCAAATCTCTTTCAATTTACAACATAAAAAATGCATCAATTATTTCATTATTTCCCATGTTGCAATAAAAGATCAGATTGTATTCTCCCTGGATAAAAGAGCTTGAAACCAACCACATATGTGTATATCATATTATTTTTATTATTTGATCCACAATTCTTTATTTACAGAGGTAGCAAAATAAAATATCTCACAAATTCAGAATGAGGGCTCCATATCTTTGGCTTAAGAAAACTGCTCTTCTCAGCCAATGGTCATGAACAAAAACCCCACTGGGGTCCACTACAATGGCATCCAATCGAACCCATGAGCTAAATTAAATAACCAGTTTGTGCAAGATTCACATATTTAATTTCATTGCTGAGTTAAAATCCATTAGAGAGCAAACTCTAGACACTTGGATTCCAACCCTGAACATGGAAAACAAAACTTACTTTTATTGTAACGCCAACTAGAAACCTCTTTAAAATGAATGGAAAAGAAATTCATATTTAGTTTTTAAATTAACAGTTTTAATAGCAACATTGTCATTGTAAGTATAGATAGGTTATTTCATAATATACATCTTTTCAAAAAGTAGTGGTTTCATGTGTCAGGATGGCCGAGCGGTCTAAGGCACTGCGTTCAGGTCGCAGTCTCCTCTGGAGGTGTGGGTTCAAATCCCACTTCTGACAATGTTATTCATTTTCTTCTTTGCTCTACAGTTTCTATTTCTTGTTACTTGTGAAAAGATTGACTTTAGAATTAGACTTACACTCACTGCAAATCTCTTTCAATTTACAACATAAAAAATGCATCAATTATTTCATTATTTCCCATGTTGCAATAAAAGATCAGATTGTATTCTCCCTGAATAAAAGAGCTTGAAACCAACCACATATGTGTATATCATATTATTTTTATTATTTGATCCACAATTCTTTATTTACAGAGGTAGCAAAATAAAATATCTCACAAATTCAGAATGAGGGCTCCATATCTTTGGCTTAAGAAAACTGCTCTTCTCAGCCAATGGTCATGAACAGAAACCCCACTGGGGTCCACTAAATTCGCATCCAATCAAACCCATGAGCTAAATTAAGTAGCCAGTTTGTGCAAGATTCACAAATTTCATTTCATTGCTGAGTTAAAATCCATTAGGGAACAAACTCTAGACACTTGGATTCCAACCCTGAACATGGAAAACAAAACTTACTTTTATTGTAACGCCAACTAGAAACCTCTTTAAAATGAATGGAAAAGCAATTCATATCTAGTTTTTAAATTAACAGTTTTAATAGCAACATTGTCATTGTAACTATAGATAGGTTATTTCATAATATACATCTTTTCAAAAAGCAGTGGCTTCATGTGTCAGGATGGCCGAGCGGTCTAAGGCGCTGTGTTCAGGTCGCAGTCTCCTCTGGAGTCGTGGGTTCAAATCCCACTTCTGACAATGTTATTCATTTTCTTCTTTGCTCTACAGTTTCTATTTCTTGTTACTTGTGAAAAGATTGACTTTAGAATTAAACAAACACTCACTGCAAATCTCTTTCAATTTACAACATAAAAAATGCATCAATTATTTCATTATTTCCCATGTTGCAATAAAAAATCAGATTGTATTCTTCTTGGATAAAAGAGCTTGAAACCAACCACATATGTGTATATCATATTATTTTTATTATTTTATCCACAATTCTTTATTTACAGAGGTAGCAAAATAAAATATCTCACAAATTCAGAATGAGGGCTCCATATCTTTGGCTTAAGAAAACTGCTCTTCTCAGCCAATGGTCATGAACAGAAACCCCACTGGGGTCCACTACAATGGCATCCAATCAAACCCATGAGCTAAATTAAGTAGCCAGTTTGTGCAAGATTCACAAATTTCATTTCATTGCTGAGTTAAAATCCATTAGAGAACAAACTCTAGACACTTGGATTCCAACCCTGAACATGGAAAACAAAACTTACTTTTATTGTAACGCCAACTAGAAACCTCTTTAAAATGAATGGAAAAGCAATTCATATTTATTTTTTAAATTAACAGTTTTAATAGCAACATTGTCATTGTAACTATAGATAGGTTATTTCATAATATACATCTTTTCAAAAAGCAGTGGTTTCATGTGTCAGGATGGCCGAGCGGTATAAGGCGCTGAGTGGCCTGGGTTCAAATCCCACTTCTGACAATGTTATTCATTTTCTTCTTTGCTCTACAGTTTCTATTTCTTGTTACTTGTGAAAAGATTGGCTTTAGAATTAGACAAACACTCACTGCAAATCTCTTTCAATTTACAACATAAAAAATACATCAATTATTTCATTATTTCCCATGTTGCAATAAAAGATCAGATTGTATTCTCCCTGGATAAAAGAGCTTGAAACCAACCACATATGTGTATATCATATTATTTTTATTATTTGATCCACAATTCTTTATTTACAGAGGTAGCAAAATAAAATATCTCACAAATTCAGAATGAGGGCTCCATATCTTTGGCTTAAGAAAACTGCTCTTCTCAGCCAATGGTCATGAACAGAAACCCCACTGGGGTCCACTACAATGGCATCCAATCAAACCCATGAGCTAAATTAAGTAGCCAGTTTGTGCAAGATTCACAAATTTCATTTCATTGCTGAGTTAAAATCCATTAGAGAACAAACTCTAGACACTTGGATTCCAACCCTGAACATGGAAAACAAAACTTACTTTTATTGTAACGCCAACTAGAAACCTCTTTAAAATTAATGGAAAAGCAATTCATATCTAGTTTTTAAATGAACAGTTTTAATAGCTACATTGTCATTGTAACTATAGATAGGTTATTTCATAATATACATCTTTTTAAAAAGGAGTGGGTTCATGTGTGAGGATGGCCGAGCGGTCTAAGGCGCTGCGTGGCCTGGGTTCAAATCCCACTTCTGACAATGTTATTCATTTTCTTCTTTGCTCTACAGTTTCTATTTCTTGTTACTTGTGAAAAGATTGGCTTTAGAATTAGACAAACACTCACTGCAAATCTCTTTCAATTTACAACATAAAAAATGCATCAATTATTTCATTATTTCCCATGTTGCAATAAAAGATCAGATTGTATTCTCCCTGGATAAAAGAGCTTGAAACCAACCACATATGTGTATATCATATTATTTTTATTATTTGATCCACAATTCTTTATTTACAGAGGTAGCAAAATAAAATATCTCACAAATTCAGAATGAGGGCTCCATATCTTTGGCTTAAGAAAACTGCTCTTCTCAGCCAATGGTCATGAACAAAAACCCCACTGGGGTCCACTACAATGGCATCCAATCGAACCCATGAGCTAAATTAAATAACCAGTTTGTGCAAGATTCACATATTTAATTTCATTGCTGAGTTAAAATCCATTAGAGAGCAAACTCTAGACACTTGGATTCCAACCCTGAACATGGAAAACAAAACTTACTTTTATTGTAACGCCAACTAGAAACCTCTTTAAAATGAATGGAAAAGAAATTCATATTTAGTTTTTAAATTAACAGTTTTAATAGCAACATTGTCATTGTAAGTATAGATAGGTTATTTCATAATATACATCTTTTCAAAAAGTAGTGGTTTCATGTGTCAGGATGGCCGAGCGGTCTAAGGCACTGCGTTCAGGTCGCAGTCTCCTCTGGAGGTGTGGGTTCAAATCCCACTTCTGACAATGTTATTCATTTTCTTCTTTGCTCTACAGTTTCTATTTCTTGTTACTTGTGAAAAGATTGACTTTAGAATTAGACTTACACTCACTGCAAATCTCTTTCAATTTACAACATAAAAAATGCATCAATTATTTCATTATTTCCCATGTTGCAATAAAAGATCAGATTGTATTCTCCCTGAATAAAAGAGCTTGAAACCAACCACATATGTGTATATCATATTATTTTTATTATTTGATCCACAATTCTTTATTTACAGAGGTAGCAAAATAAAATATCTCACAAATTCAGAATGAGGGCTCCATATCTTTGGCTTAAGAAAACTGCTCTTCTCAGCCAATGGTCATGAACAGAAACCCCACTGGGGTCCACTAAATTCGCATCCAATCAAACCCATGAGCTAAATTAAGTAGCCAGTTTGTGCAAGATTCACAAATTTCATTTCATTGCTGAGTTAAAATCCATTAGGGAACAAACTCTAGACACTTGGATTCCAACCCTGAACATGGAAAACAAAACTTACTTTTATTGTAACGCCAACTAGAAACCTCTTTAAAATGAATGGAAAAGCAATTCATATCTAGTTTTTAAATTAACAGTTTTAATAGCAACATTGTCATTGTAACTATAGATAGGTTATTTCATAATATACATCTTTTCAAAAAGCAGTGGCTTCATGTGTCAGGATGGCCGAGCGGTCTAAGGCGCTGTGTTCAGGTCGCAGTCTCCTCTGGAGTCGTGGGTTCAAATCCCACTTCTGACAATGTTATTCATTTTCTTCTTTGCTCTACAGTTTCTATTTCTTGTTACTTGTGAAAAGATTGACTTTAGAATTAAACAAACACTCACTGCAAATCTCTTTCAATTTACAACATAAAAAATGCATCAATTATTTCATTATTTCCCATGTTGCAATAAAAAATCAGATTGTATTCTTCTTGGATAAAAGAGCTTGAAACCAACCACATATGTGTATATCATATTATTTTTATTATTTTATCCACAATTCTTTATTTACAGAGGTAGCAAAATAAAATATCTCACAAATTCAGAATGAGGGCTCCATATCTTTGGCTTAAGAAAACTGCTCTTCTCAGCCAATGGTCATGAACAGAAACCCCACTGGGGTCCACTACAATGGGATCCAATCAAACCCATGAGCTAAATTAAGTAGCCAGTTTGTGCAAGATTCACAAATTTCATTTCATTGCTGAGTTAAAATCCATTAGAGAACAAACTCTAGACACTTGGATTCCAACCCTGAACATGGAAAACAAAACTTACTTTTATTGTAACGCCAACTAGAAACCTCTTTAAAATGAATGGAAAAGCAATTCATATTTATTTTTTAAATTAACAGTTTTAATAGCAACATTGTCATTGTAACTATAGATAGGTTATTTCATAATATACATCTTTTCAAAAAGCAGTGGTTTCATGTGTCAGGATGGCCGAGCGGTCTAAGGCGCTGAGTGGCCTGGGTTCAAATCCCACTTCTGACAATGTTATTCATTTTCTTCTTTGCTCTACAGTTTCTATTTCTTGTTACTTGTGAAAAGATTGGCTTTAGAATTAGACAAACACTCACTGCAAATCTCTTTCAATTTACAAAATAAAAAATACATCAATTATTTCATTATTTCCCATGTTGCAATAAAAGATCAGATTGTATTCTCCCTGGATAAAAGAGCTTGAAACCAACCACATATGTGTATATCATATTATTTTTATTATTTGATCCACAATTCTTTATTTACAGAGGTAGCAAAATAAAATATCTCACAAATTCAGAATGAGGGCTCCATATCTTTGGCTTAAGAAAACTGCTCTTCTCAGCCAATGGTCATTAACAGAAACCCCACTGGGGTCCACTACAATGGCATCCAATCAAACCCATGAGCTAAATTAAGTAGCCAGTTTGTGCAAGATTCACAAATTTCATTTCATTGCTGAGTTAAAATCCATTAGAGAACAAACTCTAGACACTTGGATTCCAACCCTGAACATGGAAAACAAAACTTACTTTTATTGTAACGCCAACTAGAAACCTCTTTAAAATTAATGGAAAAGCAATTCATATCTAGTTTTTAAATGAACAGTTTTAATAGCTACATTGTCATTGTAACTATAGATAGGTTATTTCATAATATACATCTTTTTAAAAAGGAGTGGGTTCATGTGTGAGGATGGCCGAGCGGTCTAAGGCGCTGCGTGGCCTGGGTTCAAATCCCACTTCTGACAATGTTATTCATTTTCTTCTTTGCTCTACAGTTTCTATTTCTTGTTACTTGTGAAAAGATTGGCTTTAGAATTAGACAAACACTCACTGCAAATCTCTTTCAATTTACAACATAAAAAATGCATCAATTATTTCATTATTTCCCATGTTGCAATAAAAGATCAGATTGTATTCTCCCTGGATAAAAGAGCTTGAAACCAACCACATATGTGTATATCATATTATTTTTATTATTTGATCCACAATTCTTTATTTACAGAGGTAGCAAAATAAAATATCTCACAAATTCAGAATGAGGGCTCCATATCTTTGGCTTAAGAAAACTGCTCTTCTCAGCCGATGGTCATTAACAGAAACCCCACTGGGATCCACTACAATGGCATCCAATCAAACCCATGAGCTAAATTAAGTAGCCAGTTTGTGCAAGATTCACAAATTTCATTTCATTGCTGAGTTAAAATCCATTAGAGAACAAACTCTAGACACTTGGATTCCAACCCTGAACATGGAAAACAAAACTTACTTTTATTGTAACGCCAACTAGAAACCTCTTTATAATGAAAGGAAAAGCAATTCATATCTAGTTTTTAAATTAACAGTTTTAATAGCAACATTGTCATTGTAACTATAGATAGGTTATTTCATAATATACATCTTTTCAAAAAGCAGTGGTTTCATGTGTCAGGATGGCCGAGCGGTCTAAGGCGCTGCGTTCAGGTCGCAGTCTCCTCTGGAGGCGTGGGTTCAAATCCCACTTCTGACAATGTTATTCATTTTCTTCTTTGCTCTACAGTTTCTATTTCTTGTTACTTGTGAAAAGATTGACTTTAGAATTAGACAAACACTCACTGCAAATCTCTTTCAATTTACAACATAAAAAATGCATCAATTATTTCATTATTTCCCATGTTGCAATAAAAGATCAGATTGTATTCTTCTTGGATAAAAGAGCTTGAAACCAACCACATATGTGTATATCATATTATTTTTATTATTTTATCCACAATTCTTTATTTACAGAGGTAGCAAAATAAAATATCTCACAAATTCAGAATGAGGGCTCCATATCTTTGGCTTAAGAAAACTGCTCTTCTCAGCCAATGGTCATGAACAGAAACCCCACTGGGGTCCACTACAATGGCATCCAATCAAACCCATGAGCTAAATTAAGTAGCCAGTTTGTGCAAGATTCACAAATTTCATTTCATTGCTGAGTTAAAATCCATTAGAGAACAAACTCTAGACACTTGGATTCCAACCCTGAACATGGAAAACAAAACTTACTTTTATTGTAACGCCAACTAGAAACCTCTTTAAAATGAATGGAAAAGCAATTCATATTTATTTTTTAAATTAACAGTTTTAATAGCAACATTGTCATTGTAACTATAGATAGGTTATTTCATAATATACATCTTTTCAAAAAGCAGTGGTTTCATGTGTCAGGATGGCCGAGCGGTCTAAGGCGCTGAGTGGCCTGGGTTCAAATCCCACTTCTGACAATGTTATTCATTTTCTTCTTTGCTCTACAGTTTCTATTTCTTGTTACTTGTGAAAAGATTGGCTTTAGAATTAGACAAACACTCACTGCAAATCTCTTTCAATTTACAACATAAAAAATACATCAATTATTTCATTATTTCCCATGTTGCAATAAAAGATCAGATTGTATTCTCCCTGGATAAAAGAGCTTGAAACCAACCACATATGTGTATATCATATTATTTTTATTATTTGATCCACAATTCTTTATTTACAGAGGTAGCAAAATAAAATATCTCACAAATTCAGAATGAGGGCTCCATATCTTTGGCTTAAGAAAACTGCTCTTCTCAGCCAATGGTCATGAACAGAAACCCCACTGGGGTCCACTACAATGGCATCCAATCAAACCCATGAGCTAAATTAAGTAGCCAGTTTGTGCAAGATTCACAAATTTCATTTCATTGCTGAGTTAAAATCCATTAGAGAACAAACTCTAGACACTTGGATTCCAACCCTGAACATGGAAAACAAAACTTACTTTTATTGTAACGCCAACTAGAAACCTCTTTAAAATTAATGGAAAAGCAATTCATATCTAGTTTTTAAATGAACAGTTTTAATAGCTACATTGTCATTGTAACTATAGATAGGTTATTTCATAATATACATCTTTTTAAAAAGGAGTGGGTTCATGTGTGAGGATGGCCGAGCGGTCTAAGGCGCTGCGTGGCCTGGGTTCAAATCCCACTTCTGACAATGTTATTCATTTTCTTCTTTGCTCTACAGTTTCTATTTCTTGTTACTTGTGAAAAGATTGGCTTTAGAATTAGACAAACACTCACTGCAAATCTCTTTCAATTTACAACATAAAAAATGCATCAATTATTTCATTATTTCCCATGTTGCAATAAAAGATCAGATTGTATTCTCCCTGGATAAAAGAGCTTGAAACCAACCACATATGTGTATATCATATTATTTTTATTATTTGATCCACAATTCTTTATTTACAGAGGTAGCAAAATAAAATATCTCACAAATTCAGAATGAGGGCTCCATATCTTTGGCTTAAGAAAACTGCTCTTCTCAGCCAATGGTCATGAACAGAAACCCCACTGGGATCCACTACAATGGCATCCAATCAAACCCATGAGCTAAATTAAGTAGCCAGTTTGTGCAAGATTCACAAATTTCATTTCATTGCTGAGTTAAAATCCATTAGAGAACAAACTCTAGACACTTGGATTCCAACCCTGAACATGGAAAACAAAACTTACTTTTATTGTAACGCCAACTAGAAACCTCTTTATAATGAAAGGAAAAGCAATTCATATCTAGTTTTTAAATTAACAGTTTTAATAGCAACATTGTCATTGTAACTATAGATAGGTTATTTCATAATATACATCTTTTCAAAAAGCAGTGGTTTCATGTGTCAGGATGGCCGAGCGGTCTAAGGCGCTGCGTTCAGGTCGCAGTCTCCTCTGGAGGCGTGGGTTCAAATCCCACTTCTGACAATGTTATTCATTTTCTTCTTTGCTCTACAGTTTCTATTTCTTGTTACTTGTGAAAAGATTGACTTTAGAATTAGACAAACACTCACTGCAAATCTCTTTCAATTTACAACATAAAAAATGCATCAATTATTTCATTATTTCCCATGTTGCAATAAAAGATCAGATTGTATTCTTCTTGGATAAAAGAGCTTGAAACCAACCACATATGTGTATATCATATTATTTTTATTATTTTTTCCACAATTCTTTATTTACAGAGGTAGCAAAATAAAATATCTCACAAATTCAGAATGAGGGCTCCATATCTTTGGCTTAAGAAAACTGCTCTTCTCAGCCAATGGTCATGAACAGAAACCCCACTGGGGTCCACTACAATGGCATCCAATCAAACCCATGAGCTAAATTAAGTAGCCAGTTTGTGCAAGATTCACAAATTTCATTTCATTGCTGAGTTAAAATCCATTAGAGAACAAACTCTAGACACTTGGATTCCAACCCTGAACATGGAAAACAAAACTTACTTTTATTGTAACGCCAACTAGAAACCTCTTTAAAATGAATGGAAAAGCAATTCATATTTATTTTTTAAATTAACAGTTTTAATAGCAACATTGTCATTGTAACTATAGATAGGTTATTTCATAATATACATCTTTTCAAAAAGCAGTGGTTTCATGTGTCAGGATGGCCGAGCGGTCTAAGGCGCTGAGTGGCCTGGGTTCAAATCCCACTTCTGACAATGTTATTCATTTTCTTCTTTGCTCTACAGTTTCTATTTCTTGTTACTTGTGAAAAGATTGGCTTTAGAATTAGACAAACACTCACTGCAAATCTCTTTCAATTTACAACATAAAAAATACATCAATTATTTCATTATTTCCCATGTTGCAATAAAAGATCAGATTGTATTCTCCCTGGATAAAAGAGCTTGAAACCAACCACATATGTGTATATCATATTATTTTTATTATTTGATCCACAATTCTTTATTTACAGAGGTAGCAAAATAAAATATCTCACAAATTCAGAATGAGGGCTCCATATCTTTGGCTTAAGAAAACTGCTCTTCTCAGCCAATGGTCATGAACAGAAACCCCACTGGGGTCCACTACAATGGCATCCAATCAAACCCATGAGCTAAATTAAGTAGCCAGTTTGTGCAAGATTCACAAATTTCATTTCATTGCTGAGTTAAAATCCATTAGAGAACAAACTCTAGACACTTGGATTCCAACCCTGAACATGGAAAACAAAACTTACTTTTATTGTAACGCCAACTAGAAACCTCTTTAAAATTAATGGAAAAGCAATTCATATCTAGTTTTTAAATGAACAGTTTTAATAGCTACATTGTCATTGTAACTATAGATAGGTTATTTCATAATATACATCTTTTTAAAAAGGAGTGGGTTCATGTGTGAGGATGGCCGAGCGGTCTAAGGCGCTGCGTGGCCTGGGTTCAAATCCCACTTCTGACAATGTTATTCATTTTCTTCTTTGCTCTACAGTTTCTATTTCTTGTTACTTGTGAAAAGATTGGCTTTAGAATTAGACAAACACTCACTGCAAATCTCTTTCAATTTACAACATAAAAAATGCATCAATTATTTCATTATTTCCCATGTTGCAATAAAAGATCAGATTGTATTCTCCCTGGATAAAAGAGCTTGAAACCAACCACATATGTGTATATCATATTATTTTTATTATTTGATCCACAATTCTTTATTTACAGAGGTAGCAAAATAAAATATCTCACAAATTCAGAATGAGGGCTCCATATCTTTGGCTTAAGAAAACTGCTCTTCTCAGCCAATGGTCATGAACAGAAACCCCACTGGGATCCACTACAATGGCATCCAATCAAACCCATGAGCTAAATTAAGTAGCCAGTTTGTGCAAGATTCACAAATTTCATTTCATTGCTGAGTTAAAATCCATTAGAGAACAAACTCTAGACACTTGGATTCCAACCCTGAACATGGAAAACAAAACTTACTTTTATTGTAACGCCAACTAGAAACCTCTTTATAATGAATGGAAAAGCAATTCATATCTAGTTTTTAAATTAACAGTTTTAATAGCAACATTGTCATTGTAACTATAGATAGGTTATTTCATAATATACATCTTTTCAAAAAGCAGTGGTTTCATGTGTCAGGATGGCCGAGCGGTCTAAGGCGCTGCGTTCAGGTCGCAGTCTCCTCTGGAGGCGTGGGTTCAAATCCCACTTCTGACAATGTTATTCATTTTCTTCTTTGCTCTACAGTTTCTATTTCTTGTTACTTGTGAAAAGATTGACTTTAGAATTAGACAAACACTCACTGCAAATCTCTTTCAATTTACAACATAAAAAATGCATCAATTATTTCATTATTTCCCATGTTGCAATAAAAGATCAGATTGTATTCTTCCTGGATAAAAGAGCTTGAAACCAACCACATATGTGTATATCATATTATTTTTATTATTTTATCCACAATTCTTTATTTACAGAGGTAGCAAAATAAAATATCTCACAAATTCAGAATGAGGGCTCCATATCTTTGGCTTAAGAAAACTGCTCTTCTCAGCCAATGGTCATGAACAGAAACCCCACTGGGGTCCACTACAATGGCATCCAATCAAACCCATGAGCTAAATTAAGTAGCCAGTTTGTGCAAGATTCACAAATTTAATTTCATTGCTGAGTTAAAATCCATTAGAGAACAAACTCTAGACACTTGGATTCCAACCCTGAACATGGAAAACAAAACTTACTTTTATTGTAACGCCAACTAGAAACCTCTTTAAAATGAATGGAAAAGCAATTCATATTTAGTTTTTAAATTAACAGTTTTAATAGCAACATTGTCATTGTAACTATAGATAGGTTATTTCATAATATACATCTTTTCAAAAAGCAGTGGTTTCATGTGTCAGGATGGCCGAGCGGTCTAAGGCGCTGGGTGGCCAGGGTTCAAATCCCACTTCTGACAATGTTATTCATTTTCTTCTTTGCTCTACAGTTTCTATTTCTTGTTACTTGTGAAAAGATTGGCTTTAGAATTAGACAAACACTCACTGCAAATCTCTTTCAATTTACAACATAAAAAATGCATCAATTATTTCATTATTTCCCATGTTGCAATAAAAGATCAGATTGTATTCTCCCTGGATAAAAGAGCTTGAAACCAACCACATATGTGTATATCATATTATTTTTATTATTTGATCCACAATTCTTTATTTACAGAGGTAGCAAAATAAAATATCTCACAAATTCAGAATGAGGGCTCCATATCTTTTGCTTAAGAAAACTGCTCTTCTCAGCCAATGGTCATGAACAGAAACCCCACTGGGGTCCACTACAATGGCATCCAATCGAACCCATGAGCTAAATTAAATAACCAGTATGTGCAAGATTCACAAATTTAATTTCATTGCTGAGTTAAAATCCATTAGAGAACAAACTCTAGACACTTGGATTCCAACCCTGAACATGGAAAACAAAACTTACTTTTATTGTAACGCCAACTAGAAACCTCTTTAAAATGAATGGAAAAGCAATTCATATTTAGTTTTTAAATTAACAGTTTTAATAGCAACATTGTCATTGTAACTATAGATAGGTTATTTCATAATATACATCTTTTCAAAAAGCAGTGGTTTCATGTGTCAGGATGGCCGAGCGGTCTAAGGCGCTGGGTGGCCTGGGTTCAAATCCCACTTCTGACAATGTTATTCATTTTCTTCTTTGCTCTACAGTTTCTATTTCTTGTTACTTGTGAAAAGATTGGCTTTAGAATTAGACAAACACTCACTGCAAATCTCTTTCAATTTACAACATAAAAAATGCATCAATTATTTCATTATTTCCCATGTTGCAATAAAAGATCAGATTGTATTCTCCCTGGATAAAAGAGCTTGAAACCAACCACATATGTGTATATCATATTATTTTTATTATTTGATCCACAATTCTTTATTTACAGAGGTAGCAAAATAAAATATCTCACAAATTCAGAATGAGGGCTCCATATCTTTGGCTTAAGAAAACTGCTCTTCTCAGCCAATGGTCATGAACAGAAACCCCACTGGGGTCCACTACAATGGCATCCAATCGAACCCATGAGCTAAATTAAATAACCAGTTTGTGCAAGATTCACAAATTTAATTTCATTGCTGAGTTAAAATCCATTAGAGAACAAACTCTAGACACTTGGATTCCAACCCTGAACATGGAAAACAAAACATACTTTTATTGTAACGCCAACTAGAAACCTCTTTAAAATGAATGAAAAAGCAATTCATATTTAGTTTTTAAATTAACAGTTTTAATAGCAACATTGTCATTGTAACTATAGATAGGTTATTTCATAATATACATCTTTTAAAAAAGTAGTTGTTTCATGTGTCAAGATGGCCGAGCGGTCTAAGGCGCTGCGTTCAGGTCGCAGTCTCCTCTGGAGGCGTGGGTTCAAATCCCACTTCTGACAATGTTATTCATTTTCTTCTTTGCTCTACAGTTTCTATTTCTTGTTACTTGTGAAAAGATTGACTTTAGAATTAGACAAACACTCACTGCAAATCTCTTTCAATTTACAACATAAAAAATGCATCAATTATTTCATTATTTCCCATGTTGCAATAAAAGATCAGATTGTATTATCCCTGGATAAAAGAGCTTGAAACCAACCACATATGTGTATATCATATTATTTTTATTATTTGATCCACAATTCTTTATTTACAGAGGTAGCAAAATAAAATATCTCACAAATTCAGAATGAGGGCTCCATATCTTTGGCTTAAGAAAACTGCTCTTCTCAGCCAATGGTCATGAACAGAAACCCCACTGGGGTCCACTACAATGTCATCCAATCAAACCCATGAGCTAAATTAAGTAGCCAGTTTGTGCAAGATTCACAAATTTCATTTCATTGCTGAGTTAAAATCCATTAGAGAACAAACTCTAGACACTTGGATTCCAACCCTGAACATGGAAAACAAAACTTACTTTTATTGTAACGCCAACTAGAAACCTCTTTAAAATGAATGGAAAAGCAATTCATATCTAGTTTTTAAATTAACAGTTTTAATAGCAACATTGTCATTGTAACTATAGATAGGTTATTTCATAATATACATCTTTTCAAAAAGCAGTGGTTTCATGTGTCAGGATGGCCGAGCGGTCTAAGGCGCTGCGTTCAGGTCGCAGTCTCCTCTGGAGGCGTGGGTTCAAATCCCACTTCTGACAATGTTATTCATTTTCTTCTTTGCTCTACAGTTTCTATTTCTTGTTACTTGTGAAAAGATTGACTTTAGAATTAGACTTACACTCACTGCAAATCTCTTTCAATTTACAACATAAAAAATGCATCAATTATTTCATTATTTCCCATGTTGCAATAAAAGATCATATTGTATTCTTCCTGGATAAAAGAGCTTGAAACCAACCACATATGTGTATATCATATTATTTTTATTATTTGATCCACAATTCTTTATTTACAGAGGTAGCAAAATAAAATATCTCACAAATTCAGAATGAGGGCTCCATATCTTTGGCTTAAGAAAACTGCTCTTCTCAGCCAATGGTCATGAACAGAAACCCCACTGGGGTCCACTACAATGGCATCCAATCAAACCCATGAGCTAAATTAAGTAGCCAGTTTGTGCAAGATTCACAAATTTCATTTCATTGCTGAGTTAAAATCCATTAGAGAACAAACTCTAGACACTTGGATTCCAACCCTGAACATGGAAAACAAAACTTACTTTTATTGTAACGCCAACTAGAAACCTCTTTAAAATGAATGGAAAAGCAATTCATATTTAATTTTTAAATTAACAGTTTTAATAGCAACATTGTCATTGTAACTATAGATAGGTTATTTCATAATATACATCTTTTCAAACAGCAGTGGTTTCATGTGTCAGGATGGCCGAGTGGTCTAAGGCTCTGCGTTCAGGTTGCAGTCTCCTCTGAAGGCGTGGGTTCAAATCCCACTTTTGACAGTGTTATTCATTTTCTTCTTTGCTCTACAGTTTCTATTTCTTGTTACTTGTGAAAAGATTGACTTTAGAATTAGACAAACACTCACTGCAAATCTCTTTCAATTTACAACATAAAAAATGCATCAATTATTTCATTATTTCCCATGTTGCAATAAAAGATCAGATTGTATTCTCCCTGGATAAAATAACTTGAAACCAACCACATATGTTTATATCATATTATTTTTATTATTTTATCCACAATTCTTTATTTACAGAGGTAGCAAAATAAAATATCTCACAAATTCAGAATGAGGGCTCCATATCTTTGGCTTAAGAAAACTGCTCTTCTCAGCCAATGGTCATGAACAGAAACCCCACTGGGGTCCACTACAATGGCATCCAATCAAACCCATGAGCTAAATTAAGTAGCCAGTTTGTGCAAGATTCACAAATTTCATTTCATTGCTGAGTTAAAATCCATTAGAGAACAAACTCTAGACACTTGGATTCCAACCCTGAACATGGAAAACAAAACTTACTTTTATTGTAACGCCAACTAGAAACCTCTTTAAAATGAATGGAAAAGCAATTCATATTTAATTTTTAAATTAACAGTTTTAATAGCAACATTGTCATTGTAACTATAGATAGGTTATTTCATAATATACATCTTTTCAAACAGCAGTGGTTTCATGTGTCAGGATGGCCGAGCGGTCTAAGGCTCTGCGTTCAGGTTGCAGTCTCCTCTGAAGGCGTGGGTTCAAATCCCACTTTTGACAGTGTTATTCATTTTCTTCTTTGCTCTACAGTTTCTATTTCTTGTTACTTGTGAAAAGATTGACTTTAGAATTAGACAAACACTCACTGCAAATCTCTTTCAATTTACAACATAAAAAAATGCATCAATTATTTCATTATTTCCAATGTTGCAATAAAAGATCAGATTGTATTCTCCCTGGATAAAAGAACTTGAAACCAACCACATATGTGTATATCATATTATTTTTATTATTTTATCCACAATTCTTTATTTACAGAGGTAGCAAAATAAAATATCTCACAAATTCAGAATGAGGGCTCCATATCTTTGGCTTAAGAAAACTGCTCTTCTCAGCCAATGGTCATGAACAGAAACCCCACTGGGGTCCACTACAATGGCATCCAATCAAACCCATGAGCTAAATTAAGTAGCCAGTTTGTGCAAGATTCACAAATTTCATTTCATTGCTGAGTTAAAATCCATTAGAGAACAAACTCTAGACACTTGGATTCCAACCCTGAACATGGAAAACAAAACTTACTTTTATTGTAACGCCAACTAGAAACCTCTTTAAAATTAATGGAAAAGCAATTCATATCTAGTTTTTAAATTAACAGTTTTAATAGCTACATTGTCATTGTAACTATAGATAGGTTATTTCATAATATACATCTTTTTAAAAAGGAGTGGTTTCATGTGTGAGGATGGCCGAGCGGTCTAAGGCGCTGCGTGGCCTGGGTTCAAATCCCACTTCTGACAATGTTATTCATTTTCTTCTTTGCTCTACAGTTTCTATTTCTTGTTACTTGTGAAAAGATTGGCTTTAGAATTAGACAAACACTCACTGCAAATCTCTTTCAATTTACAACATAAAAAATGCATCAATTATTTCATTATTTCCCATGTTGCAATAAAAGATCAGATTGTATTCTCCCTGGATAAAAGAGCTTGAAACCAACCACATATGTGTATATCATATTATTTTTATTATTTGATCCACAATTCTTTATTTACAGAGGTAGCAAAATAAAATATCTCACAAATTCAGAATGAGGGCTCCATATCTTTGGCTTAAGAAAACTGCTCTTCTCAGCCAATGGTCATGAACAAAAACCCCACTGGGGTCCACTACAATGGCATCCAATCGAACCCATGAGCTAAATTAAATAACCAGTTTGTGCAAGATTCACATATTTAATTTCATTGCTGAGTTAAAATCCATTAGAGAGCAAACTCTAGACACTTGGATTCCAACCCTGAACATGGAAAACAAAACTTACTTTTATTGTAACGCCAACTAGAAACCTCTTTAAAATGAATGGAAAAGAAATTCATATTTAGTTTTTAAATTAACAGTTTTAATAGCAACATTGTCATTGTAAGTATAGATAGGTTATTTCATAATATACATCTTTTCAAAAAGTAGTGGTTTCATGTGTCAGGATGGCCGAGCGGTCTAAGGCACTTCGTTCAGGTCGCAGTCTCCTCTGGAGGTGTGGGTTCAAATCCCACTTCTGACAATGTTATTCATTTTCTTCTTTGCTCTACAGTTTCTATTTCTTGTTACTTGTGAAAAGATTGACTTTAGAATTAGACTTACACTCACTGCAAATCTCTTTCAATTTACAACATAAAAAATGCATCAATTATTTCATTATTTCCCATGTTGCAATAAAAGATCAGATTGTATTCTCCCTGAATAAAAGAGCTTGAAACCAACCACATATGTGTATATCATATTATTTTTATTATTTGATCCACAATTCTTTATTTACAGAGGTAGCAAAATAAAATATCTCACAAATTCAGAATGAGGGCTCCATATCTTTGGCTTAAGAAAACTGCTCTTCTCAGCCAATGGTCATGAACAGAAACCCCACTGGGGTCCACTAAATTGGCATCCAATCAAACCCATGAGCTAAATTAAGTAGCCAGTTTGTGCAAGATTCACAAATTTCATTTCATTGCTGAGTTAAAATCCATTAGGGAACAAACTCTAGACACTTGGATTCCAACCCTGAACATGGAAAACAAAACTTACTTTTATTGTAACGCCAACTAGAAACCTCTTTAAAATTAATGGAAAAGCAATTCATATCTAGTTTTTAAATGAACAGTTTTAATAGCTACATTGTCATTGTAACTATAGATAGGTTATTTCATAATATACATCTTTTTAAAAAGGAGTGGGTTCATGTGTGAGGATGGCCGAGCGGTCTAAGGCGCTGCGTGGCCTGGGTTCAAATCCCACTTCTGACAATGTTATTCATTTTCTTCTTTGCTCTACAGTTTCTATTTCTTGTTACTTGTGAAAAGATTGGCTTTAGAATTAGACAAACACTCACTGCAAATCTCTTTCAATTTACAACATAAAAAATGCATCAATTATTTCATTATTTCCCATGTTGCAATAAAAGATCAGATTGTATTCTCCCTGGATAAAAGAGCTTGAAACCAACCACATATGTGTATATCATATTATTTTTATTATTTGATCCACAATTCTTTATTTACAGAGGTAGCAAAATAAAATATCTCACAAATTCAGAATGAGGGCTCCATATCTTTGGCTTAAGAAAACTGCTCTTCTCAGCCAATGGTCATGAACAGAAACCCCACTGGGATCCACTACAATGGCATCCAATCAAACCCATGAGCTAAATTAAGTAGCCAGTTTGTGCAAGATTCACAAATTTCATTTCATTGCTGAGTTAAAATCCATTAGAGAACAAACTCTAGACACTTGGATTCCAACCCTGAACATGGAAAACAAAACTTACTTTTATTGTAACGCCAACTAGAAACCTCTTTATAATGAATGGAAAAGCAATTCATATCTAGTTTTTAAATTAACAGTTTTAATAGCAACATTGTCATTGTAACTATAGATAGGTTATTTCATAATATACATCTTTTCAAAAAGCAGTGGTTTCATGTGTCAGGATGGCCGAGCGGTCTAAGGCGCTGCGTTCAGGTCGCAGTCTCCTCTGGAGGCGTGGGTTCAAATCCCACTTCTGACAATGTTATTCATTTTCTTCTTTGCTCTACAGTTTCTATTTCTTGTTACTTGTGAAAAGATTGACTTTAGAATTAGACAAACACTCACTGCAAATCTCTTTCAATTTACAACATAAAAAATGCATCAATTATTTCATTATTTCCCATGTTGCAATAAAAGATCAGATTGTATTCTTCCTGGATAAAAGAGCTTGAAACCAACCACATATGTGTATATCATATTATTTTTATTATTTTATCCACAATTCTTTATTTACAGAGGTAGCAAAATAAAATATCTCACAAATTCAGAATGAGGGCTCCATATCTTTGGCTTAAGAAAACTGCTCTTCTCAGCCAATGGTCATGAACAGAAACCCCACTGGGGTCCACTACAATGGCATCCAATCAAACCCATGAGCTAAATTAAGTAGCCAGTTTGTGCAAGATTCACAAATTTAATTTCATTGCTGAGTTAAAATCCATTAGAGAACAAACTCTAGACACTTGGATTCCAACCCTGAACATGGAAAACAAAACTTACTTTTATTGTAACGCCAACTAGAAACCTCTTTAAAATTAATGGAAAAGCAATTCATATCTAGTTTTTAAATTAACAGTTTTAATAGCTACATTGTCATTGTAACTATAGATAGGTTATTTCATAATATACATCTTTTTAAAAAGGAGTGGTTTCATGTGTGAGGATGGCCGAGCGGTCTAAGGCGCTGCGTGGCCTGGGTTCAAAACCCACTTCTGACAATGTTATTCATTTTCTTCTTTGCTCTACAGTTTCTATTTCTTGTTACTTGTGAAAAGATTGGCTTTAGAATTAGACAAACACTCACTGCAAATCTCTTTCAATTTACAACATAAAAAATGCATCAATTATTTCATTATTTCCCATGTTGCAATAAAAGATCAGATTGTATTCTCCCTGGATAAAAGAGCTTGAAACCAACCACATATGTGTATATCATATTATTTTTATTATTTGATCCACAATTCTTTATTTACAGAGGTAGCAAAATAAAATATCTCACAAATTCAGAATGAGGGCTCCATATCTTTGGCTTAAGAAAACTGCTCTTCTCAGCCAATGGTCATGAACAAAAACCCCACTGGGGTCCACTACAATGGCATCCAATCGAACCCATGAGCTAAATTAAATAACCAGTTTGTGCAAGATTCACATATTTAATTTCATTGCTGAGTTAAAATCCATTAGAGAACAAACTCTAGACACTTGGATTCCAACCCTGAACATGGAAAACAAAACTTACTTTTATTGTAACGCCAACTAGAAACCTCTTTAAAATGAATGGAAAAGCAATTCATATTTAGTTTTTAAATTAACAGTTTTAATAGCAACATTGTCATTGTAAGTATAGATAGGTTATTTCATAATATACATCTTTTCAAAAAGTAGTGGTTTCATGTGTCAGGATGGCCGAGCGGTCTAAGGCACTGCGTTCAGGTCGCAGTCTCCTCTGGAGGCGTGGGTTCAAATCCCACTTCTGACAATGTTATTAATTTTCTTCTTTGCTCTACAGTTTCTATTTCTTGTTACTTGTGAAAAGATTGACTTTAGAATTAGACAAACACTCACTGCAAATCTCTTTCAATTTACAACATAAAAAATGCATCAATTATTTCATTATTTCCCATGTTGCAATAAAAGATCAGATTGTATTATCCCTGGATAAAAGAGCTTGAAACCAACCACATATGTGTATATCATATTATTTTTATTATTTGATCCACAATTCTTTATTTACAGAGGTAGCAAAATAAAATATCTCACAAATTCAGAATGAGGGCTCCATATCTTTGGCTTAAGAAAACTGCTCTTCTCAGCCAATGGTCATGAACAGAAACCCCACTGGGATCCACTACAATGGCATCCAATCAAACCCATGAGCTAAATTAAGTAGCCAGTTTGTGCAAGATTCACAAATTTCATTTCATTGCTGAGTTAAAATCCATTAGAGAACAAACTCTAGACACTTGGATTCCAACCCTGAACATGGAAAACAAAACTTACTTTTATTGTAACGCCAACTAGAAACCTCTTTATAATGAAAGGAAAAGCAATTCATATCTAGTTTTTAAATTAACAGTTTTAATAGCAACATTGTCATTGTAACTATAGATAGGTTATTTCATAATATACATCTTTTCAAAAAGCAGTGGTTTCATGTGTCAGGATGGCCGAGCGGTCTAAGGCGCTGCGTTCAGGTCGCAGTCTCCTCTGGAGGCGTGGGTTCAAATCCCACTTCTGACAATGTTATTCATTTTCTTCTTTGCTCTACAGTTTCTATTTCTTGTTACTTGTGAAAAGATTGACTTTAGAATTAGACAAACACTCACTGCAAATCTCTTTCAATTTACAACATAAAAAATGCATCAATTATTTCATTATTTCCCATGTTGCAATAAAAGATCAGATTGTATTCTTCTTGGATAAAAGAGCTTGAAACCAACCACATATGTGTATATCATATTATTTTTATTATTTTATCCACAATTCTTTATTTACAGAGGTAGCAAAATAAAATATCTCACAAATTCAGAATGAGGGCTCCATATCTTTGGCTTAAGAAAACTGCTCTTCTCAGCCAATGGTCATGAACAGAAACCCCACTGGGGTCCACTACAATGGCATCCAATCAAACCCATGAGCTAAATTAAGTAGCCAGTTTGTGCAAGATTCACAAATTTCATTTCATTGCTGAGTTAAAATCCATTAGAGAACAAACTCTAGACACTTGGATTCCAACCCTGAACATGGAAAACAAAACTTACTTTTATTGTAACGCCAACTAGAAACCTCTTTAAAATGAATGGAAAAGCAATTCATATTTATTTTTTAAATTAACAGTTTTAATAGCAACATTGTCATTGTAACTATAGATAGGTTATTTCATAATATACATCTTTTCAAAAAGCAGTGGTTTCATGTGTCAGGATGGCCGAGCGGTCTAAGGCGCTGAGTGGCCTGGGTTCAAATCCCACTTCTGACAATGTTATTCATTTTCTTCTTTGCTCTACAGTTTCTATTTCTTGTTACTTGTGAAAAGATTGGCTTTAGAATTAGACAAACACTCACTGCAAATCTCTTTCAATTTACAACATAAAAAATACATCAATTATTTCATTATTTCCCATGTTGCAATAAAAGATCAGATTGTATTCTCCCTGGATAAAAGAGCTTGAAACCAACCACATATGTGTATATCATATTATTTTTATTATTTGATCCACAATTCTTTATTTACAGAGGTAGCAAAATAAAATATCTCACAAATTCAGAATGAGGGCTCCATATCTTTGGCTTAAGAAAACTGCTCTTCTCAGCCAATGGTCATGAACAGAAACCCCACTGGGGTCCACTACAATGGCATCCAATCAAACCCATGAGCTAAATTAAGTAGCCAGTTTGTGCAAGATTCACAAATTTCATTTCATTGCTGAGTTAAAATCCATTAGAGAACAAACTCTAGACACTTGGATTCCAACCCTGAACATGGAAAACAAAACTTACTTTTATTGTAACGCCAACTAGAAACCTCTTTAAAATTAATGGAAAAGCAATTCATATCTAGTTTTTAAATGAACAGTTTTAATAGCTACATTGTCATTGTAACTATAGATAGGTTATTTCATAATATACATCTTTTTAAAAAGGAGTGGGTTCATGTGTGAGGATGGCCGAGCGGTCTAAGGCGCTGCGTGGCCTGGGTTCAAATCCCACTTCTGACAATGTTATTCATTTTCTTCTTTGCTCTACAGTTTCTATTTCTTGTTACTTGTGAAAAGATTGGCTTTAGAATTAGACAAACACTCACTGCAAATCTCTTTCAATTTACAACATAAAAAATGCATCAATTATTTCATTATTTCCCATGTTGCAATAAAAGATCAGATTGTATTCTCCCTGGATAAAAGAGCTTGAAACCAACCACATATGTGTATATCATATTATTTTTATTATTTGATCCACAATTCTTTATTTACAGAGGTAGCAAAATAAAATATCTCACAAATTCAGAATGAGGGCTCCATATCTTTGGCTTAAGAAAACTTCTCTTCTCAGCCAATGGTCATGAACAGAAACCCCACTTGGATCCACTACAATGGCATCCAATCAAACCCATGAGCTAAATTAAGTAGCCAGTTTGTGCAAGATTCACAAATTTCATTTCATTGCTGAGTTAAAATCCATTAGAGAACAAACTCTAGACACTTGGATTCCAACCCTGAACATGGAAAACAAAACTTACTTTTATTGTAACGCCAACTAGAAACCTCTTTATAATGAATGGAAAAGCAATTCATATCTAGTTTTTAAATTAACAGTTTTAATAGCAACATTGTCATTGTAACTATAGATAGGTTATTTCATAATATACATCTTTTCAAAAAGCAGTGGTTTCATGTGTCAGGATGGCCGAGCGGTCTAAGGCGCTGCGTTCAGGTCGCAGTCTCCTCTGGAGGCGTGGGTTCAAATCCCACTTCTGACAATGTTATTCATTTTCTTCTTTGCTCTACAGTTTCTATTTCTTGTTACTTGTGAAAAGATTGACTTTAGAATTAGACAAACACTCACTGCAAATCTCTTTCAATTTACAACATAAAAAATGCATCAATTATTTCATTATTTCCCATGTTGCAATAAAAGATCAGATTGTATTCTTCCTGGATAAAAGAGCTTGAAACCAACCACATATGTGTATATCATATTATTTTTATTATTTTATCCACAATTCTTTATTTACAGAGGTAGCAAAATAAAATATCTCACAAATTCAGAATGAGGGCTCCATATCTTTGGCTTAAGAAAACTGCTCTTCTCAGCCAATGGTCATGAACAGAAACCCCACTGGGGTCCACTACAATGGCATCCAATCAAACCCATGAGCTAAATTAAGTAGCCAGTTTGTGCAAGATTCACAAATTTAATTTCATTGCTGAGTTAAAATCCATTAGAGAACAAACTCTAGACACTTGGATTCCAACCCTGAACATGGAAAACAAAACTTACTTTTATTGTAACGCCAACTAGAAACCTCTTTAAAATGAATGGAAAAGCAATTCATATTTAGTTTTTAAATTAACAGTTTTAATAGCAACATTGTCATTGTAACTATAGATAGGTTATTTCATAATATACATCTTTTCAAAAAGCAGTGGTTTCATGTGTCAGGATGGCCGAGCGGTCTAAGGCGCTGGGTGGCCTGGGTTCAAATCCCACTTCTGACAATGTTATTCATTTTCTTCTTTGCTCTACAGTTTCTATTTCTTGTTACTTGTGAAAAGATTGGCTTTAGAATTAGACAAACACTCACTGCAAATCTCTTTCAATTTACAACATAAAAAATGCATCAATTATTTCATTATTTCCCATGTTGCAATAAAAGATCAGATTGTATTCTCCCTGGATAAAAGAGCTTGAAACCAACCACATATGTGTATATCATATTATTTTTATTATTTGATCCACAATTCTTTATTTACAGAGGTAGCAAAATAAAATATCTCACAAATTCAGAATGAGGGCTCCATATCTTTTGCTTAAGAAAACTGCTCTTCTCAGCCAATGGTCATGAACAGAAACCCCACTGGGGTCCACTACAATGGCATCCAATCGAACCCATGAGCTAAATTAAATAACCAGTATGTGCAAGATTCACAAATTTAATTTCATTGCTGAGTTAAAATCCATTAGAGAACAAACTCTAGACACTTGGATTCCAACCCTGAACATGGAAAACAAAACTTACTTTTATTGTAACGCCAACTAGAAACCTCTTTAAAATGAATGGAAAAGCAATTCATATTTAGTTTTTAAATTAACAGTTTTAATAGCAACATTGTCATTGTAACTATAGATAGGTTATTTCATAATATACATCTTTTCAAAAAGCAGTGGTTTCATGTGTCAGGATGGCCGAGCGGTCTAAGGCGCTGGGTGGCCTGGGTTCAAATCCCACTTCTGACAATGTTATTCATTTTCTTCTTTGCTCTACAGTTTCTATTTCTTGTTACTTGTGAAAAGATTGGCTTTAGAATTAGACAAACACTCACTGCAAATCTCTTTCAATTTACAACATAAAAAATGCATCAATTATTTCATTATTTCCCATGTTGCAATAAAAGATCAGATTGTATTCTCCCTGGATAAAAGAGCTTGAAACCAACCACATATGTGTATATCATATTATTTTTATTATTTGATCCACAATTCTTTATTTACAGAGGTAGCAAAATAAAATATCTCACAAATTCAGAATGAGGGCTCCATATCTTTGGCTTAAGAAAACTGCTCTTCTCAGCCAATGGTCATGAACAGAAACCCCACTGGGGTCCACTACAATGGCATCCAATCGAACCCATGAGCTAAATTAAATAACCAGTTTGTGCAAGATTCACAAATTTAATTTCATTGCTGAGTTAAAATCCATTAGAGAACAAACTCTAGACACTTGGATTCCAACCCTGAACATGGAAAACAAAACATACTTTTATTGTAACGCCAACTAGAAACCTCTTTAAAATGAATGAAAAAGCAATTCATATTTAGTTTTTAAATTAACAGTTTTAATAGCAACATTGTCATTGTAACTATAGATAGGTTATTTCATAATATACATCTTTTAAAAAAGTAGTTGTTTCATGTGTCAAGATGGCCGAGCGGTCTAAGGCGCTGCGTTCAGGTCGCAGTCTCCTCTGGAGGCGTGGGTTCAAATCCCACTTCTGACAATGTTATTCATTTTCTTCTTTGCTCTACAGTTTCTATTTCTTGTTACTTGTGAAAAGATTGACTTTAGAATTAGACAAACACTCACTGCAAATCTCTTTCAATTTACAACATAAAAAATGCATCAATTATTTCATTATTTCCCATGTTGCAATAAAAGATCAGATTGTATTATCCCTGGATAAAAGAGCTTGAAACCAACCACATATGTGTATATCATATTATTTTTATTATTTGATCCACAATTCTTTATTTACAGAGGTAGCAAAATAAAATATCTCACAAATTCAGAATGAGGGCTCCATATCTTTGGCTTAAGAAAACTGCTCTTCTCAGCCAATGGTCATGAACAGAAACCCCACTGGGGTCCACTACAATGTCATCCAATCAAACCCATGAGCTAAATTAAGTAGCCAGTTTGTGCAAGATTCACAAATTTCATTTCATTGCTGAGTTAAAATCCATTAGAGAACAAACTCTAGACACTTGGATTCCAACCCTGAACATGGAAAACAAAACTTACTTTTATTGTAACGCCAACTAGAAACCTCTTTAAAATGAATGGAAAAGCAATTCATATCTAGTTTTTAAATTAACAGTTTTAATAGCAACATTGTCATTGTAACTATAGATAGGTTATTTCATAATATACATCTTTTCAAAAAGCAGTGGTTTCATGTGTCAGGATGGCCGAGCGGTCTAAGGCGCTGCGTTCAGGTCGCAGTCTCCTCTGGAGGCGTGGGTTCAAATCCCACTTCTGACAATGTTATTCATTTTCTTCTTTGCTCTACAGTTTCTATTTCTTGTTACTTGTGAAAAGATTGACTTTAGAATTAGACTTACACTCACTGCAAATCTCTTTCAATTTACAACATAAAAAATGCATCAATTATTTCATTATTTCCCATGTTGCAATAAAAGATCATATTGTATTCTTCCTGGATAAAAGAGCTTGAAACCAACCACATATGTGTATATCATATTATTTTTATTATTTGATCCACAATTCTTTATTTACAGAGGTAGCAAAATAAAATATCTCACAAATTCAGAATGAGGGCTCCATATCTTTGGCTTAAGAAAACTGCTCTTCTCAGCCAATGGTCATGAACAGAAACCCCACTGGGGTCCACTACAATGGCATCCAATCAAACCCATGAGCTAAATTAAGTAGCCAGTTTGTGCAAGATTCACAAATTTCATTTCATTGCTGAGTTAAAATCCATTAGAGAACAAACTCTAGACACTTGGATTCCAACCCTGAACATGGAAAACAAAACTTACTTTTATTGTAACGCCAACTAGAAACCTCTTTAAAATGAATGGAAAAGCAATTCATATTTAATTTTTAAATTAACAGTTTTAATAGCAACATTGTCATTGTAACTATAGATAGGTTATTTCATAATATACATCTTTTCAAACAGCAGTGGTTTCATGTGTCAGGATGGCCGAGTGGTCTAAGGCTCTGCGTTCAGGTTGCAGTCTCCTCTGAAGGCGTGGGTTCAAATCCCACTTTTGACAGTGTTATTCATTTTCTTCTTTGCTCTACAGTTTCTATTTCTTGTTACTTGTGAAAAGATTGACTTTAGAATTAGACAAACACTCACTGCAAATCTCTTTCAATTTACAACATAAAAAATGCATCAATTATTTCATTATTTCCCATGTTGCAATAAAAGATCAGATTGTATTCTCCCTGGATAAAATAACTTGAAACCAACCACATATGTTTATATCATATTATTTTTATTATTTTATCCACAATTCTTTATTTACAGAGGTAGCAAAATAAAATATCTCACAAATTCAGAATGAGGGCTCCATATCTTTGGCTTAAGAAAACTGCTCTTCTCAGCCAATGGTCATGAACAGAAACCCCACTGGGGTCCACTACAATGGCATCCAATCAAACCCATGAGCTAAATTAAGTAGCCAGTTTGTGCAAGATTCACAAATTTCATTTCATTGCTGAGTTAAAATCCATTAGAGAACAAACTCTAGACACTTGGATTCCAACCCTGAACATGGAAAACAAAACTTACTTTTATTGTAACGCCAACTAGAAACCTCTTTAAAATGAATGGAAAAGCAATTCATATTTAATTTTTAAATTAACAGTTTTAATAGCAACATTGTCATTGTAACTATAGATAGGTTATTTCATAATATACATCTTTTCAAACAGCAGTGGTTTCATGTGTCAGGATGGCCGAGCGGTCTAAGGCTCTGCGTTCAGGTTGCAGTCTCCTCTGAAGGCGTGGGTTCAAATACCACTTTTGACAGTGTTATTCATTTTCTTCTTTGCTCTACAGTTTCTATTTCTTGTTACTTGTGAAAAGATTGACTTTAGAATTAGACAAACACTCACTGCAAATCTCTTTCAATTTACAACATAAAAAAATGCATCAATTATTTCATTATTTCCAATGTTGCAATAAAAGATCAGATTGTATTCTCCCTGGATAAAAGAACTTGAAACCAACCACATATGTGTATATCATATTATTTTTATTATTTTATCCACAATTCTTTATTTACAGAGGTAGCAAAATAAAATATCTCACAAATTCAGAATGAGGGCTCCATATCTTTGGCTTAAGAAAACTGCTCTTCTCAGCCAATGGTCATGAACAGAAACCCCACTGGGGTCCACTACAATGGCATCCAATCAAACCCATGAGCTAAATTAAGTAGCCAGTTTGTGCAAGATTCACAAATTTCATTTCATTGCTGAGTTAAAATCCATTAGAGAACAAACTCTAGACACTTGGATTCCAACCCTGAACATGGAAAACAAAACTTACTTTTATTGTAACGCCAACTAGAAACCTCTTTAAAATTAATGGAAAAGCAATTCATATCTAGTTTTTAAATTAACAGTTTTAATAGCTACATTGTCATTGTAACTATAGATAGGTTATTTCATAATATACATCTTTTTAAAAAGGAGTGGTTTCATGTGTGAGGATGGCCGAGCGGTCTAAGGCGCTGCGTGGCCTGGGTTCAAATCCCACTTCTGACAATGTTATTCATTTTCTTCTTTGCTCTACAGTTTCTATTTCTTGTTACTTGTGAAAAGATTGGCTTTAGAATTAGACAAACACTCACTGCAAATCTCTTTCAATTTACAACATAAAAAATGCATCAATTATTTCATTATTTCCCATGTTGCAATAAAAGATCAGATTGTATTCTCCCTGGATAAAAGAGCTTGAAACCAACCACATATGTGTATATCATATTATTTTTATTATTTGATCCACAATTCTTTATTTACAGAGGTAGCAAAATAAAATATCTCACAAATTCAGAATGAGGGCTCCATATCTTTGGCTTAAGAAAACTGCTCTTCTCAGCCAATGGTCATGAACAAAAACCCCACTGGGGTCCACTACAATGGCATCCAATCGAACCCATGAGCTAAATTAAATAACCAGTTTGTGCAAGATTCACATATTTAATTTCATTGCTGAGTTAAAATCCATTAGAGAGCAAACTCTAGACACTTGGATTCCAACCCTGAACATGGAAAACAAAACTTACTTTTATTGTAACGCCAACTAGAAACCTCTTTAAAATGAATGGAAAAGAAATTCATATTTAGTTTTTAAATTAACAGTTTTAATAGCAACATTGTCATTGTAAGTATAGATAGGTTATTTCATAATATACATCTTTTCAAAAAGTAGTGGTTTCATGTGTCAGGATGGCCGAGCGGTCTAAGGCACTGCGTTCAGGTCGCAGTCTCCTCTGGAGGTGTGGGTTCAAATCCCACTTCTGACAATGTTATTCATTTTCTTCTTTGCTCTACAGTTTCTATTTCTTGTTACTTGTGAAAAGATTGACTTTAGAATTAGACTTACACTCACTGCAAATCTCTTTCAATTTACAACATAAAAAATGCATCAATTATTTCATTATTTCCCATGTTGCAATAAAAGATCAGATTGTATTCTCCCTGAATAAAAGAGCTTGAAACCAACCACATATGTGTATATCATATTATTTTTATTATTTGATCCACAATTCTTTATTTACAGAGGTAGCAAAATAAAATATCTCACAAATTCAGAATGAGGGCTCCATATCTTTGGCTTAAGAAAACTGCTCTTCTCAGCCAATGGTCATGAACAGAAACCCCACTGGGGTCCACTAAATTGGCATCCAATCAAACCCATGAGCTAAATTAAGTAGCCAGTTTGTGCAAGATTCACAAATTTCATTTCATTGCTGAGTTAAAATCCATTAGGGAACAAACTCTAGACACTTGGATTCCAACCCTGAACATGGAAAACAAAACTTACTTTTATTGTAACGCCAACTAGAAACCTCTTTAAAATTAATGGAAAAGCAATTCATATCTAGTTTTTAAATGAACAGTTTTAATAGCTACATTGTCATTGTAACTATAGATAGGTTATTTCATAATATACATCTTTTTAAAAAGGAGTGGGTTCATGTGTGAGGATGGCCGAGCGGTCTAAGGCGCTGCGTGGCCTGGGTTCAAATCCCACTTCTGACAATGTTATTCATTTTCTTCTTTGCTCTACAGTTTCTATTTCTTGTTACTTGTGAAAAGATTGGCTTTAGAATTAGACAAACACTCACTGCAAATCTCTTTCAATTTACAACATAAAAAATGCATCAATTATTTCATTATTTCCCATGTTGCAATAAAAGATCAGATTGTATTCTCCCTGGATAAAAGAGCTTGAAACCAACCACATATGTGTATATCATATTATTTTTATTATTTGATCCACAATTCTTTATTTACAGAGGTAGCAAAATAAAATATCTCACAAATTCAGAATGAGGGCTCCATATCTTTGGCTTAAGAAAACTGCTCTTCTCAGCCAATGGTCATGAACAGAAACCCCACTGGGATCCACTACAATGGCATCCAATCAAACCCATGAGCTAAATTAAGTAGCCAGTTTGTGCAAGATTCACAAATTTCATTTCATTGCTGAGTTAAAATCCATTAGAGAACAAACTCTAGACACTTGGATTCCAACCCTGAACATGGAAAACAAAACTTACTTTTATTGTAACGCCAACTAGAAACCTCTTTATAATGAATGGAAAAGCAATTCATATCTAGTTTTTAAATTAACAGTTTTAATAGCAACATTGTCATTGTAACTATAGATAGGTTATTTCATAATATACATCTTTTCAAAAAGCAGTGGTTTCATGTGTCAGGATGGCCGAGCGGTCTAAGGCGCTGAGTTCAGGTCGCAGTCTCCTCTGGAGGCGTGGGTTCAAATCCCACTTCTGACAATGTTATTCATTTTCTTCTTTGCTCTACAGTTTCTATTTCTTGTTACTTGTGAAAAGATTGACTTTAGAATTAGACAAACACTCACTGCAAATCTCTTTCAATTTACAACATAAAAAATGCATCAATTATTTCATTATTTCCCATGTTGCAATAAAAGATCAGATTGTATTCTTCCTGGATAAAAGAGCTTGAAACCAACCACATATGTGTATATCATATTATTTTTATTATTTTATCCACAATTCTTTATTTACAGAGGTAGCAAAATAAAATATCTCACAAATTCAGAATGAGGGCTCCATATCTTTGGCTTAAGAAAACTGCTCTTCTCAGCCAATGGTCATGAACAGAAACCCCACTGGGGTCCACTACAATGGCATCCAATCAAACCCATGAGCTAAATTAAGTAGCCAGTTTGTGCAAGATTCACAAATTTAATTTCATTGCTGAGTTAAAATCCATTAGAGAACAAACTCTAGACACTTGGATTCCAACCCTGAACATGGAAAACAAAACTTACTTTTATTGTAACGCCAACTAGAAACCTCTTTAAAATTAATGGAAAAGCAATTCATATCTAGTTTTTAAATTAACAGTTTTAATAGCTACATTGTCATTGTAACTATAGATAGGTTATTTCATAATATACATCTTTTTAAAAAGGAGTGGTTTCATGTGTGAGGATGGCCGAGCGGTCTAAGGCGCTGCGTGGCCTGGGTTCAAAACCCACTTCTGACAATGTTATTCATTTTCTTCTTTGCTCTACAGTTTCTATTTCTTGTTACTTGTGAAAAGATTGGCTTTAGAATTAGACAAACACTCACTGCAAATCTCTTTCAATTTACAACATAAAAAATGCATCAATTATTTCATTATTTCCCATGTTGCAATAAAAGATCAGATTGTATTCTCCCTGGATAAAAGAGCTTGAAACCAACCACATATGTGTATATCATATTATTTTTATTATTTGATCCACAATTCTTTATTTACAGAGGTAGCAAAATAAAATATCTCACAAATTCAGAATGAGGGCTCCATATCTTTGGCTTAAGAAAACTGCTCTTCTCAGCCAATGGTCATGAACAAAAACCCCACTGGGGTCCACTACAATGGCATCCAATCGAACCCATGAGCTAAATTAAATAACCAGTTTGTGCAAGATTCACATATTTAATTTCATTGCTGAGTTAAAATCCATTAGAGAACAAACTCTAGACACTTGGATTCCAACCCTGAACATGGAAAACAAAACTTACTTTTATTGTAACGCCAACTAGAAACCTCTTTAAAATGAATGGAAAAGCAATTCATATTTAGTTTTTAAATTAACAGTTTTAATAGCAACATTGTCATTGTAAGTATAGATAGGTTATTTCATAATATACATCTTTTCAAAAAGTAGTGGTTTCATGTGTCAGGATGGCCGAGCGGTCTAAGGCACTGCGTTCAGGTCGCAGTCTCCTCTGGAGGCGTGGGTTCAAATCCCACTTCTGACAATGTTATTCATTTTCTTCTTTGCTCTACAGTTTCTATTTCTTGTTACTTGTGAAAAGATTGACTTTAGAATTAGACAAACACTCACTGCAAATCTCTTTCAATTTACAACATAAAAAATGCATCAATTATTTCATTATTTCCCATGTTGCAATAAAAGATCAGATTGTATTATCCCTGGATAAAAGAGCTTGAAACCAACCACATATGTGTATATCATATTATTTTTATTATTTGATCCACAATTCTTTATTTACAGAGGTAGCAAAATAAAATATCTCACAAATTCAGAATGAGGGCTCCATATCTTTGGCTTAAGAAAACTGCTCTTCTCAGCCAATGGTCATGAACAGAAACCCCACTGGGGTCCACTACAATGTCATCCAATCAAACCCATGAGCTAAATTAAGTAGCCAGTTTGTGCAAGATTCACAAATTTCATTTCATTGCTGAGTTAAAATCCATTAGAGAACAAACTCTAGACACTTGGATTCCAACCCTGAACATGGAAAACAAAACTTACTTTTATTGTAACGCCAACTAGAAACCTCTTTAAAATGAATGGAAAAGCAATTCATATCTAGTTTTTAAATTAACAGTTTTAATAGCAACATTGTCATTGTAACTATAGATAGGTTATTTCATAATATACATCTTTTCAAAAAGCAGTGGTTTCATGTGTCAGGATGGCCGAGCAGTCTAAGGCGCTGCGTTCAGGTCGCAGTCTCCTCTGGAGGCGTGGGTTCAAATCCCATTTCTGACAATGTTATTCATTTTCTTCTTTGCTCTACAGTTTCTATTTCTTGTTACTTGTGAAAAGATTGACTTTAGAATTAGACTTACACTCACTGCAAATCTCTTTCAATTTACAACATAAAAAATGCATCAATTATTTCATTATTTCCCATGTTGCAATAAAAGATCATATTGTATTCTTCCTGGATAAAAGAGCTTGAAACCAACCACATATGTGTATATCATATTATTTTTATTATTTGATCCACAATTCTTTATTTACAGAGGTAGCAAAATAAAATATCTCACAAATTCAGAATGAGGGCTCCATATCTTTGGCTTAAGAAAACTGCTCTTCTCAGCCAATGGTCATGAACAGAAACCCCACTGGGGTCCACTACAATGGCATCCAATCAAACCCATGAGCTAAATTAAGTAGCCAGTTTGTGCAAGATTCACAAATTTAATTTCATTGCTGAGTTAAAATCCATTAGAGAACAAACTCTAGACACTTGGATTCCAACCCTGAACATGGAAAACAAAACTTACTTTTATTGTAACGCCAACTAGAAACCTCTTTAAAATGAATGGAAAAGCAATTCATATTTAATTTTTAAATTAACAGTTTTAATAGCAACATTGTCATTGTAACTATAGATAGGTTATTTCATAATATACATCTTTTCAAACAGCAGTGGTTTCATGTGTCAGGATGGCCGAGTGGTCTAAGGCTCTGCGTTCAGGTTGCAGTCTCCTCTGAAGGCGTGGGTTCAAATCCCACTTTTGACAGTGTTATTCATTTTCTTCTTTGCTCTACAGTTTCTATTTCTTGTTACTTGTGAAAAGATTGACTTTAGAATTAGACAAACACTCACTGCAAATCTCTTTCAATTTACAACATAAAAAATGCATCAATTATTTCATTATTTCCCATGTTGCAATAAAAGATCAGATTGTATTCTCCCTGGATAAAATAACTTGAAACCAACCACATATGTTTATATCATATTATTTTTATTATTTTATCCACAATTCTTTATTTACAGAGGTAGCAAAATAAAATATCTCACAAATTCAGAATGAGGGCTCCATATCTTTGGCTTAAGAAAACTGCTCTTCTCAGCCAATGGTCATGAACAGAAACCCCACTGGGGTCCACTACAATGGCATCCAATCAAACCCATGAGCTAAATTAAGTAGCCAGTTTGTGCAAGATTCACAAATTTCATTTCATTGCTGAGTTAAAATCCATTAGAGAACAAACTCTAGACACTTGGATTCCAACCCTGAACATGGAAAACAAAACTTACTTTTATTGTAACGCCAACTAGAAACCTCTTTAAAATGAATGGAAAAGCAATTCATATTTAATTTTTAAATTAACAGTTTTAATAGCAACATTGTCATTGTAACTATAGATAGGTTATTTCATAATATACATCTTTTCAAACAGCAGTGGTTTCATGTGTCAGGATGGCCGAGCGGTCTAAGGCTCTGCGTTCAGGTTGCAGTCTCCTCTGAAGGCGTGGGTTCAAATACCACTTTTGACAGTGTTATTCATTTTCTTCTTTGCTCTACAGTTTCTATTTCTTGTTACTTGTGAAAAGATTGACTTTAGAATTAGACAAACACTCACTGCAAATCTCTTTCAATTTACAACATAAAAAAATGCATCAATTATTTCATTATTTCCAATGTTGCAATAAAAGATCAGATTGTATTCTCCCTGGATAAAAGAACTTGAAACCAACCACATATGTGTATATCATATTATTTTTATTATTTGATCCACAATTCTTTATTTACAGAGGTAGCAAAATAAAATATCTCACAAATTCAGAATGAGGGCTCCATATCTTTGGCTTAAGAAAACTGCTCTTCTCAGCCAATGGTCATGAACAGAAACCCCACTGGGGTCCACTACAATGGCATCCAATCAAACCCATGAGCTAAATTAAGTAGCCAGTTTGTGCAAGATTCACAAATTTCATTTCATTGCTGAGTTAAAATCCATTAGAGAACAAACTCTAGACACTTGGATTCCAACCCTGAACATGGAAAACAAAACTTACTTTTATTGTAACGCCAACTAGAAACCTCTTTAAAATTAATGGAAAAGCAATTCATATCTAGTTTTTAAATTAACAGTTTTAATAGCTACATTGTCATTGTAACTATAGATAGGTTATTTCATAATATACATCTTTTTAAAAAGGAGTGGTTTCATGTGTGAGGATGGCCGAGCGGTCTAAGGCGCTGCGTGGCCTGGGTTCAAATCCCACTTCTGACAATGTTATTCATTTTCTTCTTTGCTCTACAGTTTCTATTTCTTGTTACTTGTGAAAAGATTGGCTTTAGAATTAGACAAACACTCACTGCAAATCTCTTTCAATTTACAACATAAAAAATGCATCAATTATTTCATTATTTCCCATGTTGCAATAAAAGATCAGATTGTATTCTCCCTGGATAAAAGAGCTTGAAACCAACCACATATGTGTATATCATATTATTTTTATTATTTGATCCACAATTCTTTATTTACAGAGGTAGCAAAATAAAATATCTCACAAATTCAGAATGAGGGCTCCATATCTTTGGCTTAAGAAAACTGCTCTTCTCAGCCAATGGTCATGAACAAAAACCCCACTGGGGTCCACTACAATGGCATCCAATCGAACCCATGAGCTAAATTAAATAACCAGTTTGTGCAAGATTCACATATTTAATTTCATTGCTGAGTTAAAATCCATTAGAGAGCAAACTCTAGACACTTGGATTCCAACCCTGAACATGGAAAACAAAACTTACTTTTATTGTAACGCCAACTAGAAACCTCTTTAAAATGAATGGAAAAGAAATTCATATTTAGTTTTTAAATTAACAGTTTTAATAGCAACATTGTCATTGTAAGTATAGATAGGTTATTTCATAATATACATCTTTTAAAAAAGTAGTGGTTTCATGTGTCAGGATGGCCGAGCAGTCTAAGGCACTGCGTTCAGGTCGCAGTCTCCTCTGGAGGTGTGGGTTCAAATCCCACTTCTGACAATGTTATTCATTTTCTTCTTTGCTCTACAGTTTCTATTTCTTGTTACTTGTGAAAAGATTGACTTTAGAATTAGACTTACACTCACTGCAAATCTCTTTCAATTTACAACATAAAAAATGCATCAATTATTTCATTATTTCCCATGTTGCAATAAAAGATCAGATTGTATTCTCCCTGAATAAAAGAGCTTGAAACCAACCACATATGTGTATATCATATTATTTTTATTATTTGATCCACAATTCTTTATTTACAGAGGTAGCAAAATAAAATATCTCACAAATTCAGAATGAGGGCTCCATATCTTTGGCTTAAGAAAACTGCTCTTCTCAGCCAATGGTCATGAACAGAAACCCCACTGGGGTCCACTAAATTGGCATCCAATCAAACCCATGAGCTAAATTAAGTAGCCAGTTTGTGCAAGATTCACAAATTTCATTTCATTGCTGAGTTAAAATCCATTAGGGAACAAACTCTAGACACTTGGATTCCAACCCTGAACATGGAAAACAAAACTTACTTTTATTGTAACGCCAACTAGAAACCTCTTTAAAATGAATGGAAAAGCAATTCATATCTAGTTTTTAAATTAACAGTTTTAATAGCAACATTGTCATTGTAACTATAGATAGGTTATTTCATAATATACATCTTTTCAAAAAGCAGTGGCTTCATGTGTCAGGATGGCCGAGCGGTCTAAGGCGCTGCGTTCAGGTCGCAGTCTCCTCTGGAGGCGTGGGTTCAAATCCCACTTCTGACAATGTTATTCATTTTCTTCTTTGCTCTACAGTTTCTATTTCTTGTTACTTGTGAAAAGATTGACTTTAGAATTAAACAAACACACTGCAAATCTCTTTCAATTTACAACATAAAAAATGCATCAATTATTTCATTATTTCCCATGTTGCAATAAAAAATCAGATTGTATTCTTCTTGGATAAAAGAGCTTGAAACCAACCACATATGTGTATATCATATTATTTTTATTATTTTATCCACAATTCTTTATTTACAGAGGTAGCAAAATAAAATATCTCACAAATTCAGAATGAGGGCTCCATATCTTTGGCTTAAGAAAACTGCTCTTCTCAGCCAATGGTCATGAACAGAAACCCCACTGGGGTCCACTACAATGGCATCCAATCAAACCCATGAGCTAAATTAAGTAGCCAGTTTGTGCAAGATTCACAAATTTCATTTCATTGCTGAGTTAAAATCCATTAGAGAACAAACTCTAGACACTTGGATTCCAACCCTGAACATGGAAAACAAAACTTACTTTTATTGTAACGCCAACTAGAAACCTCTTTAAAATTAATGGAAAAGCAATTCATATCTAGTTTTTAAATGAACAGTTTTAATAGCAACATTGTCATTGTAACTATAGATAGGTTATTTCATAATATACATCTTTTTAAAAAGGAGTGGGTTCATGTGTGAGGATGGCCGAGCGGTCTAAGGCGCTGCGTGGCCTGGGTTCAAATCCCACTTCTGACAATGTTATTCATTTTCTTCTTTGCTCTACAGTTTCTATTTCTTGTTACTTGTGAAAAGATTGGCTTTAGAATTAGACAAACACTCACTGCAAATCTCTTTCAATTTACAACATAAAAAATGCATCAATTATTTCATTATTTCCCATGTTGCAATAAAAGATCAGATTGTATTCTCCCTGGATAAAAGAGCTTGAAACCAACCACATATGTGTATATCATATTATTTTTATTATTTGATCCACAATTCTTTATTTACAGAGGTAGCAAAATAAAATATCTCACAAATTCAGAATGAGGGCTCCATATCTTTGGCTTAAGAAAACTGCTCTTCTCAGCCAATGGTCATGAACAGAAACCCCACTGGGATCCACTACAATGGCATCCAATCAAACCCATGAGCTAAATTAAGTAGCCAGTTTGTGCAAGATTCACAAATTTCATTTCATTGCTGAGTTAAAATCCATTAGAGAACAAACTCTAGACACTTGGATTCCAACCCTGAACATGGAAAACAAAACTTACTTTTATTGTAACGCCAACTAGAAACCTCTTTATAATGAATGGAAAAGCAATTCATATCTAGTTTTTAAATTAACAGTTTTAATAGCAACATTGTCATTGTAACTATAGATAGGTTATTTCATAATATACATCTTTTCAAAAAGCAGTGGTTTCATGTGTCAGGATGGCCGAGCGGTCTAAGGCGCTGCGTTCAGGTCGCAGTCTCCTCTGGAGGCGTGGGTTCAAATCCCACTTCTGACAATGTTATTCATTTTCTTCTTTGCTCTACAGTTTCTATTTCTTGTTACTTGTGAAAAGATTGACTTTAGAATTAGACAAACACTCACTGCAAATCTCTTTCAATTTACAACATAAAAAATGCATCAATTATTTCATTATTTCCCATGTTGCAATAAAAGATCAGATTGTATTCTTCCTGGATAAAAGAGCTTGAAACCAACCACATATGTGTATATCATATTATTTTTATTATTTTATCCACAATTCTTTATTTACAGAGGTAGCAAAATAAAATATCTCACAAATTCAGAATGAGGGCTCCATATCTTTGGCTTAAGAAAACTGCTCTTCTCAGCCAATGGTCATGAACAGAAACCCCACTGGGGTCCACTACAATGGCATCCAATCAAACCCATGAGCTAAATTAAGTAGCCAGTTTGTGCAAGATTCACCAATTTAATTTCATTGCTGAGTTAAAATCCATTAGAGAACAAACTCTAGACACTTGGATTCCAACCCTGAACATGGAAAACAAAACTTACTTTTATTGTAACGCCAACTAGAAACCTCTTTAAAATTAATGGAAAAGCAATTCATATCTAGTTTTTAAATTAACAGTTTTAATAGCTACATTGTCATTGTAACTATAGATAGGTTATTTCATAATATACATCTTTTTAAAAAGGAGTGGTTTCATGTGTGAGGATGGCCGAGCGGTCTAAGGCGCTGCGTGGCCTGGGTTCAAAACCCACTTCTGACAAAGTTATTCATTTTCTTCTTTGCTCTACAGTTTCTATTTCTTGTTACTTGTGAAAAGATTGGCTTTAGAATTAGACAAACACTCACTGCAAATCTCTTTCAATTTACAACATAAAAAATGCATCAATTATTTCATTATTTCCCATGTTGCAATAAAAGATCAGATTGTATTCTCCCTGGATAAAAGAGCTTGAAACCAACCACATATGTGTATATCATATTATTTTTATTATTTGATCCACAATTCTTTATTTACAGAGGTAGCAAAATAAAATATCTCACAAATTCAGAATGAGGGCTCCATATCTTTGGCTTAAGAAAACTGCTCTTCTCAGCCAATGGTCATGAACAAAAACCCCACTGGGGTCCACTACAATGGCATCCAATCGAACCCATGAGCTAAATTAAATAACCAGTTTGTGCAAGATTCACATATTTAATTTCATTGCTGAGTTAAAATCCATTAGAGAACAAACTCTAGACACTTGGATTCCAACCCTGAACATGGAAAACAAAACTTACTTTTATTGTAACGCCAACTAGAAACCTCTTTAAAATGAATGGAAAAGCAATTCATATTTAGTTTTTAAATTAACAGTTTTAATAGCAACATTGTCATTGTAAGTATAGATAGGTTATTTCATAATATACATCTTTTCAAAAAGTAGTGGTTTCATGTGTCAGGATGGCCGAGCGGTCTAAGGCACTGCGTTCAGGTCGCAGTCTCCTCTGGAGGCGTGGGTTCAAATCCCACTTCTGACAATGTTATTCATTTTCTTCTTTGCTCTACAGTTTCTATTTCTTGTTACTTGTGAAAAGATTGACTTTAGAATTAGACTTACACTCACTGCAAATCTCTTTCAATTTACAACATAAAAAATGCATCAATTATTTCATTATTTCCCATGTTGCAATAAAAGATCAGATTGTATTCTCCCTGAATAAAAGAGCTTGAAACCAACCACATATGTGTATATCATATTATTTTTATTATTTGATCCACAATTCTTTATTTACAGAGGTAGCAAAATAAAATATCTCACAAATTCAGAATGAGGGCTCCATATCTTTGGCTTAAGAAAACTGCTCTTCTCAGCCAATGGTCATGAGCAGAAACCCCACTGGGGTCCACTAAATTGGCATCCAATCAAACCCATGAGCTAAATTAAGTAGCCAGTTTGTGCAAGATTCACAAATTTCATTTCATTGCTGAGTTAAAATCCATTAGGGAACAAACTCTAGACACTTGGATTCCAACCCTGAACATGGAAAACAAAACTTACTTTTATTGTAACGCCAACTAGAAACCTCTTTAAAATGAATGGAAAAGCAATTCATATCTAGTTTTTAAATTAACAGTTTTAATAGCAACATTGTCATTGTAACTATAGATAGGTTATTTCATAATATACATCTTTTCAAAAAGCAGTGGCTTCATGTGTCAGGATGGCCGAGCGGTCTAAGGCGCTGCGTTCAGGTCGCAGTCTCCTCTGGAGGCGTGGGTTCAAATCCCACTTCTGACAATGTTATTCATTTTCTTCTTTGCTCTACAGTTTCTATTTCTTGTTACTTGTGAAAAGATTGACTTTAGAATTAAACAAACACTCACTGCAAATCTCTTTCAATTTACAACATAAAAAATGCATCAATTATTTCATTATTTCCCATGTTGCAATAAAAAATCAGATTGTATTCTTCTTGGATAAAAGAGCTTGAAACCAACCACATATGTGTATATCATATTATTTTTATTATTTTATCCACAATTCTTTATTTACAGAGGTAGCAAAATAAAATATCTCACAAATTCAGAATGAGGGCTCCATATCTTTGGCTTAAGAAAACTCCTCTTCTCAGCCAATGGTCATGAACAGAAACCCCACTGGGGTCCACTACAATGGCATCCAATCAAACCCATGAGCTAAATTAAGTAGCCAGTTTGTGCAAGATTCACAAATTTCATTTCATTGCTGAGTTAAAATCCATTAGAGAACAAACTCTAGACACTTGGATTCCAACCCTGAACATGGAAAACAAAACTTACTTTTATTGTAACGCCAACTAGAAACCTCTTTAAAATGAATGGAAAAGCAATTCATATTTATTTTTTAAATTAACAGTTTTAATAGCAACATTGTCATTGTAACTATAGATAGGTTATTTCATAATATACATCTTTTCAAAAAGCAGTGGTTTCATGTGTCAGGATGGCCGAGCGATCTAAGGCGCTGAGTGGCCTGGGTTCAAATCCCACTTCTGACAATGTTATTCATTTTCTTCTTTGCTCTACAGTTTCTATTTCTTGTTACTTGTGAAAAGATTGGCTTTAGAATTAGACAAACACTCACTGCAAATCTCTTTCAATTTACAACATAAAAAATACATCAATTATTTCATTATTTCCCATGTTGCAATAAAAGATCAGATTGTATTCTCCCTGGATAAAAGAGCTTGAAACCAACCACATATGTGTATATCATATTATTTTTATTATTTGATCCACAATTCTTTATTTACACAGGTAGCAAAATAAAATATCTCACAAATTCAGAATGAGGGCTCCATATCTTTGGCTTAAGAAAACTCCTCTTCTCAGCCAATGGTCATGAACAGAAACCCCACTGGGGTCCACTACAATGGCATCCAATCAAACCCATGAGCTAAATTAAGTAGCCAGTTTGTGCAAGATTCACAAATTTCATTTCATTGCTGAGTTAAAATCCATTAGAGAACAAACTCTAGACACTTGGATTCCAACCCTGAACATGGAAAACAAAACTTACTTTTATTGTAACGCCAACTAGAAACCTCTTTAAAATTAATGGAAAAGCAATTCATATCTAGTTTTTAAATGAACAGTTTTAATAGCTACATTGTCATTGTAACTATAGATAGGTTATTTCATAATATACATCTTTTTAAAAAGGAGTGGTTTCATGTGTGAGGATGGCCGAGCGGTCTAAGGCGCTGAGTGGCCTGGGTTCAAATCCCACTTCTGACAATGTTATTCATTTTCTTCTTTGCTCTACAGTTTCTATTTCTTGTTACTTGTGAAAAGATTGGCTTTAGAATTAGACAAACACTCACTGCAAATCTCTTTCAATTTACAACATAAAAAATGCATCAATTATTTCATTATTTCCCATGTTGCAATAAAAGATCAGATTGTATTCTCCCTGGATAAAAGAGCTTGAAACCAACCACATATGTGTATCTCATATTATTTTTATTATTTGATCAACAATTCTTTATTTACAGAGGTAGCAAAATAAAATATCTCACAAATTCAGAATGAGGGCTCCATATCTTTGGCTTAAGAAAACTGCTCTTCTCAGCCAATGGTCATGAACAGAAACCCCACTGGGGTCCACTACAATGGCATCCAATCAAACCCATGAGCTAAATTAAGTAGCCAGTTTGTGCAAGATTCACAAATTTCATTTCATTGCTGAGTTAAAATCCATTAGAGAACAAACTCTAGACACTTGGATTCCAACCCTGAACATGGAAAACAAAACTTACTTTTATTGTAACGCCAACTAGAAACCTCTTTATAATGAATGGAAAAGCAATTCATATCTAGTTTTTAAATTAACAGTTTTAATAGCAACATTGTCATTGTAACTATAGATAGGTTATTTCATAATATACATCTTTTCAAAAAGCAGTGGTTTCATGTGTCAGGATGGCCGAGCGGTCTAAGGCGCTGCGTTCAGGTCGCAGTCTCCTCTGGAGGCGTGGGTTCAAATCCCACTTCTGACAATGTTATTCATTTTCTTCTTTGCTCTACAGTTTCTATTTCTTGTTACTTGTGAAAAGATTGACTTTAGAATTAGACAAACACTCACTGCAAATCTCTTTCAATTTACAACATAAAAAATGCATCAATTATTTCATTATTTCCCATGTTGCAATAAAAGATCAGATTGTATTCTTCCTGGATAAAAGAGCTTGAAACCAACCACATATGTGTATATCATATTATTTTTATTATTTTATCCACAATTCTTTATTTACAGAGGTAGCAAAATAAAATATCTCACAAATTCAGAATGAGGGCTCCATATCTTTGGCTTAAGAAAACTGCTCTTCTCAGCCAATGGTCATGAACAGAAACCCCACTGGGGTCCACTACAATGGCATCCAATCAAACCCATGAGCTAAATTAAGTAGCCAGTTTGTGCAAGATTCACAAATTTCATTTCATTGCTGAGTTAAAATCCATTAGAGAACAAACTCTAGACACTTGGATTCCAACCCTGAACATGGAAAACAAAACTTACTTTTATTGTAACGCCAACTAGAAACCTCTTTAAAATTAATGGAAAAGCAATTCATATCTAGTTTTTAAATTAACAGTTTTAATAGCTACATTGTCATTGTAACTATAGATAGGTTATTTCATAATATACATCTTTTTAAAAAGGAGTGGTTTCATGTGTGAGGATGGCCGAGCGGTCTAAGGCGCTGCGTGGCCTGGGTTCAAATCCCACTTCTGACAATGTTATTCATTTTCTTCTTTGCTCTACAGTTTCTATTTCTTGTTACTTGTGAAAAGATTGGCTTTAGAATTAGACAAACACTCACTGCAAATCTCTTTCAATTTACAACATAAAAAATGCATCAATTATTTCATTATTTCCCATGTTGCAATAAAAGATCAGATTGTATTCTCCCTGGATAAAAGAGCTTGAAACCAACCACATATGTGTATATCATATTATTTTTATTATTTGATCCACAATTCTTTATTTACAGAGGTAGCAAAATAAAATATCTCACAAATTCAGAATGAGGGCTCCATATCTTTGGCTTAAGAAAACTGCTCTTCTCAGCCAATGGTCATGAACAAAAACCCCACTGGGGTCCACTACAATGGCATCCAATCGAACCCATGAGCTAAATTAAATAACCAGTTTGTGCAAGATTCACATATTTAATTTCATTGCTGAGTTAAAATCCATTAGAGAACAAACTCTAGACACTTGGATTCCAACCCTGAACATGGAAAACAAAACTTACTTTTATTGTAACGCCAACTAGAAACCTCTTTAAAATGAATGGAAAAGCAATTCATATTTAGTTTTTAAATTAACAGTTTTAATAGCAACATTGTCATTGTAAGTATAGATAGGTTATTTCATAATATACATCTTTTCAAAAAGTAATGGTTTCATGTGTCAGGATGGCCGAGCGGTCTAAGGCACTGCGTTCAGGACGCAGTCTCCTCTGGAGGCGTGGGTTCAAATCCCACTTCTGACAATGTTATTCATTTTCTTCTTTGCTCTACAGTTTCTATTTCTTGTTACTTGTGAAAAGATTGACTTTAGAATTAGACTTACACTCACTGCAAATCTCTTTCAATTTACAACATAAAAAATGCATCAATTATTTCATTATTTCCCATGTTGCAATAAAAGATCAGATTGTATTCTCCCTGAATAAAAGAGCTTGAAACCAACCACATATGTGTATATCATATTATTTTTATTATTTGATCCACAATTCTTTATTTACAGAGGTAGCAAAATAAAATATCTCACAAATTCAGAATGAGGGCTCCATATCTTTGGCTTAAGAAAACTGCTCTTCTCAGCCAATGGTCATGAACAGAAACCCCACTGGGGTCCACTAAATTGGCATCCAATCAAACCCATGAGCTAAATTAAGTAGCCAGTTTGTGCAAGATTCACAAATTTCATTTCATTGCTGAGTTAAAATCCATTAGGGAACAAACTCTAGACACTTGGATTCCAACCCTGAACATGGAAAACAAAACTTACTTTTATTGTAACGCCAACTAGAAACCTCTTTAAAATGAATGGAAAAGCAATTCATATCTAGTTTTTAAATTAACAGTTTTAATAGCAACATTGTCATTGTAACTATAGATAGGTTATTTCATAATATACATCTTTTCAAAAAGCAGTGGCTTCATGTGTCAGGATGGCCGAGCGGTCTAAGGCGCTGCGTTCAGGTCGCAGTCTCCTCTGGAGGCGTGGGTTCAAATCCCACTTCTGACAATGTTATTCATTTTCTTCTTTGCTCTACAGTTTCTATTTCTTGTTACTTGTGAAAAGATTGACTTTAGAATTAAACAAACACTCACTGCAAATCTCTTTCAATTTACAACATAAAAAATGCATCAATTATTTCATTATTTCCCATGTTGCAATAAAAAATCAGATTGTATTCTTCTTGGATAAAAGAGCTTGAAACCAACCACATATGTGTATATCATATTATTTTTATTATTTTATCCACAATTCTTTATTTACAGAGGTAGCAAAATAAAATATCTCACAAATTCAGAATGAGGGCTCCATATCTTTGGCTTAAGAAAACTGCTCTTCTCAGCCAATGGTCATGAACAGAAACCCCACTGGGGTCCACTACAATGGCATCCAATCAAACCCATGAGCTAAATTAAGTAGCCAGTTTGTGCAAGATTCACAAATTTCATTTCATTGCTGAGTTAAAATCCATTAGAGAACAAACTCTAGACACTTGGATTCCAACCCTGAACATGGAAAACAAAACTTACTTTTATTGTAACGCCAACTAGAAACCTCTTTAAAATGAATGGAAAAGCAATTCATATTTATTTTTTAAATTAACAGTTTTAATAGCAACATTGTCATTGTAACTATAGATAGGTTATTTCATAATATACATCTTTTCAAAAAGCAGTGGTTTCATGTGTCAGGATGGCCGAGCGGTCTAAGGCGCTGAGTGGCCTGGGTTCAAATCCCACTTCTGACAATGTTATTCATTTTCTTCTTTGCTCTACAGTTTCTATTTCTTGTTACTTGTGAAAAGATTGGCTTTAGAATTAGACAAACACTCACTGCAAATCTCTTTCAATTTACAACATAAAAAATACATCAATTATTTCATTATTTCCCATGTTGCAATAAAAGATCAGATTGTATTCTCCCTGGATAAAAGAGCTTGAAACCAACCACATATGTGTATATCATATTATTTTTATTATTTGATCCACAATTCTTTATTTACAGAGGTAGCAAAATAAAATATCTCACAAATTCAGAATAAGGGCTCCATATCTTTGGCTTAAGAAAACTGCTCTTCTCAGCCAATGGTCATGAACAAAAACCCCACTGGGGTCCACTACAATGGCATCCAATCGAACCCATGAGCTAAATTAAATAACCAGTTTGTGCAAGATTCACATATTTAATTTCATTGCTGAGTTAAAATCCATTAGAGAACAAACTCTAGACACTTGGATTCCAACCCTGAACATGGAAAACAAAACTTACTTTTATTGTAACGCCAACTAGAAACCTCTTTAAAATGAATGGAAAAGCAATTCATATTTAGTTTTTAAATTAACAGTTTTAATAGCTACATTGTCATTTTAACTATAGATAGGTTATTTCATAATATACATCTTTTTAAAAAGGAGTGGTTTCATGTGTGAGGATGGCCGAGCGGTCTAAGGCGCTGCGTGGCCTGGGTTCAAATCCCACTTCTGACAATGTTATTCATTTTCTTCTTTGCTCTACAGTTTCTATTTCTTGTTACTTGTGAAAAGATTGACTTTAGAATTAGACTTACACTCACTGCAAATCTCTTTCAATTTACAACATAAAAAATGCATCAATTATTTCATTATTTCCCATGTTGCAATAAAAGATCAGAATGTATTCTTCCTGGATAAAAGAGCTTGAAACCAACCACATATGTGTATATCATATTATTTTTATTATTTGATCCACAATTCTTTATTTACAGAGGTAGCAAAATAAAATATCTCACAAATTCAGAATGAGGGCTCCATATCTTTGGCTTAAGAAAACTGCTCTTCTCAGCCAATGGTCATGAACAGAAACCCCACTGGGGTCCACTACAATGGCATCCAATTAAACCCATGAGCTAAATTAAGTAGCCAGTCTGTGCAAGATTCACAAATTTAATTTCATTGCTGAGTTAAAATCCATTAGAGAACAAACTCTAGACCCTTGGATTCCAACCCTGAACATGGAAAACAAAACTTACTTTTATTGTAAAGCCAACTAGAAACCTCTTTAAAATGAATAGAAAAGCAATTCATATCTAGTTTTTAAATTAACAGTTTTAATAGCAACATTGTCATTGTAACTATAGATAGGTTATTTCATAATATACATCTTTTCAAAAAGCGGTGGTTTCATGTGTCAGGATGGCCGAGCGGTCTAAGGCGCTGCGTGGCGTGGGTTCAAATCTCCCTTCTGACAATGTTATTAATTTTCTTCTTTGCTCTACAGTTTCTATTTCTTGTTACTTGTGAAAAGATTGGCTTTAGAATTAGACAAACACTCACTGCAAATCTCTTTCAATAAACAACATAAAAAAAGCATCAATTATTTCATTATTTCCCATGTTGCAATAAAAGATCAGATTGTATTCTCCCTGGATAAAAGAGCTTGAAACCAACCACATATGTGTATATCATATTATTTTTATTATTTTATCCACAATTCTTTATTTACAGAGGTAGCAAAATAAAATATCTCACAAATTCAGAATGAGGGCTCCATATCTTTGGCTTAAGAAAACTGCTCTTCTCTGCCAATGGTCATGAACAGAAACCCCACTGGGGTCCACTAAATTGGCATCCAATCAAACCCATGAGCTAAATTAAGTAGCCAGTTTGTGCAAGATTCACAAATTTCATTTCATTGCTGAGTTAAAATCCATTAGAGAACAAACTCTAGACACTTGGATTCCAACCCTGAACATGGAAAACAAAACTTACTTTTATTGTAACGCCAACTAGAAACCTCTTTAAAATGAATGGAAAAGCAATTCATATTTAATTTTTAAATTAACAGTTTTAATAGCAACATTGTCATTGTAACTATAGATAGGTTATTTCATAATATACATCTTTTCACCCAGCAGTGGTTTCATGTGTCAGGATGGCCGAGCGGTCTAAGGCTCTGCGTTCAGGTTGCAGTCTCCTCTGAAGGCGTGTGTTCAAATCCCACTTTTGACAGTGTTATTCATTTTCTTCTTTGCTCTACAGTTTCTATTTCTTGTTACTTGTGAAAAGATTGACTTTAGAATTAGACAAACACTCACTGCAAATCTCTTTCAATTTATAACATAAAAAATGCATCAATTATTTCATTATTTCCCATGTTGCAATAAAAGATCAGATTGTATTCTCCCTGGATAAAAGAACTTGAAACCAACCACATATGTGTATATCATATTATTTTTATTATTTTATCCACAATTCTTTATTTACAGAGGTAGCAAAATAAAATATCTCACAAATTCAGAATGAGGGCTCCATATCTTTGGCTTAAGAAAACTGCTCTTCTCAGCCAATGGTCATGAACAGAAACCCCACTGGGGTCCACTACAATGGCATCCAATCAAACCCATGAGCTAAATTAAGTAGCCAGTTTGTGCAAGATTCACAAATTTCATTTCATTGCTGAGTTAAAATCCATTAGAGAACAAACTCTAGACACTTGGATTCCAACCCTGAACATGGAAAACAAAACTTACTTTTATTGTAACGCCAACTAGAAACCTCTTTAAAATGAATGGAAAAGCAATTCATATTTATTTTTTAAATTAACAGTTTTAATAGCAACATTGTCATTTTAACTATAGATAGGTTATTTCATAATATACATCTTTTCAAAAAGCAGTGGTTTCATGTGTCAGGATGGCCGAGCGGTCTAAGGCGCTGAGTGGCCTGGGTTCAAATCCCACTTCTGACAATGTTATTCATTTTCTTCTTTGCTCTACAGTTTCTATTTCTTGTTACTTGTGAAAAGATTGGCTTTAGAATTAGACAAACACTCACTGCAAATCTCTTTCAATTTACAACATAAAAAATGCATCAATTATTTCATTATTTCCCATGTTGCAATAAAAGATCAGATTGTATTCTCCCTGGATAAAAGAGCTTGAAACCAACCACATATGTGTATATCATATTATTTTTATTATTTGATCCACAATTCTTTATTTACAGAGGTAGCAAAATAAAATATCTCACAAATTCAGAATGAGGGCTCCATATCTTTGGCTTAAGAAAACTGCTCTTCTCAGCCAATGGTCATGAACAGAAACCCCACTGGGGTCCACTACAATGGCATCCAATCAAACCCATGAGCTAAATTAAGTAGCCAGTTTGTGCAAGATTCACAAATTTCATTTCATTGCTGAGTTAAAATCCATTAGAGAACAAACTCTAGACACTTGGATTCCAACCCTGAACATGGAAAACAAAACTTACTTTTATTGTAACGCCAACTAGAAACCTCTTTAAAATTAATGGAAAAGCAATTCATATCTAGTTTTTAAATTAACAGTTTTAATAGCTACATTGTCATTGTAACTATAGATAGGTTATTTCATAATATACATCTTTTTAAAAAGGAGTGGTTTCATGTGTGAGGATGGCCGAGCGGTCTAAGGCGCTGCGTGGCCTGGGTTCAAATCCCACTTCTGACAATGTTATTCATTTTCTTCTTTGCTCTACAGTTTCTATTTCTTGTTACTTGTGAAAAGATTGGCTTTAGAATTTGACAAACACTCACTGCAAATCTCTTTCAATTTACAACAAAAAAAATGCATCAATTATTTCATTATTTCCCACGTTGCAATAAAAGATCAGATTGTATTCTCCCTGGATAAAAGAGCTTGAAACCAACCACATATGTGTATATCATATTATTTTTATTATTTGATCCACAATTCTTTATTTACAGAGGTAGCAAAATAAAATATCTCACAAATTCAGAATGAGGGCTCCATATCTTTGGCTTAAAAAAACTGCTCTTCTCAGCCAATGGTCATGAACAGAAACCCCACTGGGGTCCACTACAATGGCATCCAATCAAACCCATGAGCTAAATTAAGTAGCCAGTTTGTGCAAGATTCACAAATTTCATTTCATTGCTGAGTTAAAATCCATTAGAGAACAAACTCTAGACACTTGGATTCCAACCCTGAACATGGAAAACAAAACTTACTTTTATTGTAACGCCAACTAGAAACCTCTTTATAATGAATGGAAAAGCAATTCATATCTAGTTTTTAAATTAACAGTTTTAATAGCAACATTGTCATTGTAACTATAGATAGGTTATTTCATAATATACATCTTTTCAAAAAGCAGTGGTTTCATGTGTCAGGATGGCCGAGCGGTCTAAGGCGCTGCGTTCAGGTCGCAGTCTTCTCTGGAGGCGTGGGTTCAAATCCCACTTCTGACAATGTTATTCATTTTCTTCTTTGCTCTACAGTTTCTATTTCTTGTTACTTGTGAAAAGATTGACTTTAGAATTAGACAAACACTCACTGCAAATCTCTTTCAATTTACAACATAAAAAATGCATCAATTATTTCATTATTTCCCATGTTGCAATAAAAGATCAGATTGTATTCTTCCTGGATAAAAGAGCTTGAAACCAACCACATATGTGTATATCATATTATTTTTATTATTTTATCCACAATTCTTTATTTACAGAGGTAGCAAAATAAAATATCTCACAAATTCAGAATGAGGGCTCCATATCTTTGGCTTAAGAAAACTGCTCTTCTCAGCCAATGGTCATGAACAGAAACCCCACTGGGGTCCACTACAATGGCATCCAATCAAACCCATGAGCTAAATTAAGTAGCCAGTTTGTGCAAGATTCACAAATTTAATTTCATTGCTGAGTTAAAATCCATTAGAGAACAACCTCTAGACACTTGGATTCCAACCCTGAACAAGGAAAACAAAACTTACTTTTATTGTAACGCCAACTAGAAACCTCTTTAAAATGAATGGAAAAGCAATTCATATTTATTTTTTAAATTAACAGTTTTAATAGCAACATTGTCATTGTAACTATAGTTAGGTTATTTCATAATATACATCTTTTCAAAAAGCAGTGGTTTCATGTGTCAGGATGGCCGAGCGGTCTAAGGCGCTGAGTGGCCTGGGTTCAAATCCCACTTCTGACAATGTTATTCATTTTCTTCTTTGCTCTACAGTTTCTATTTCTTGTTACTTGTGAAAAGATTGGCTTTAGAATTAGACAAACACTCACTGCAAATCTCTTTCAATTTACAACATAAAAAATGCATCAATTATTTCATTATTTCCCATGTTGCAATAAAAGATCAGATTGTATTCTCCCTGGATAAAAGAGCTTGAAACCAACCACATATGTGTATATCATATTATTTTTATTATTTGATCCACAATTCTTTATTTACAGAGGTAGCAAAATAAAATATCTCACAAATTCAGAATGAGGGCTCCATATCTTTGGCTTAAGAAAACTGCTCTTCTCAGCCAATGGTCATGAACAGAAACCCCACTGGGGTCCACTACAATGGCATCCAATCGAACCCATGAGCTAAATTAAATAACCAGTTTGTGCAAGATTCACAAATTTAATTTCATTGCTGAGTTAAAATCCATTAGAGAACAAACTCTAGACACTTGGATTCCAACCCTGAACATGGAAAACAAAACATACTTTTATTGTAACGCCAACTAGAAACCTCTTTAAAATGAATGAAAAAGCAATTCATATTTAGTTTTTAAATTAACAGTTTTAATAGCAACATTGTCATTGTAACTATAGATAGGTTATTTCATAATATACATCTTTTAAAAAAGTAGTTGTTTCATGTGTCAGGATGGCCGAGCGGTCTAAGGCGCTGCGTTCAGGTCGCAGTCTCCTCTGGAGGCGTGGGTTCAAATCCCACTTCTGACAATGTTATTCATTTTCTTCTTTGCTCTACAGTTTCTATTTCTTGTTACTTGTGAAAAGATTGACTTTAGAATTAGACTTACACTCACTGCAAATCTCTTTCAATTTACAACATAAAAAATGCATCAATTATTTCATTATTTCCCATGTTGCAATAAAAGATCAGATTGTATTCTCCTTGGATAAAAGAGCTTGAAACCAACCACATATGTGTATATCATATTATTTTTATTATTTGATCCACAATTCTTTATTTACAGAGGTAGCAAAATAAAATATCTCACAAATTCAGAATGAGGGCTCCATATCTTTGGCTTAAGAAAACTGCTCTTCTCAGCCAATGGTCATGAACAGAAACCCCACTGGGGTCCACTACAATGTCATCCAATCAAACCCATGAGCTAAATTAAGTAGCCAGTTTGTGCAAGATTCACAAATTTCATTTCATTGCTGAGTTAAAATCCATTAGAGAACAAACTCTAGACACTTGGATTCCAACCCTGAACATGGAAAACAAAACTTACTTTTATTGTAACGCCAACTAGAAACCTCTTTAAAATGAATGGAAAAGCAATTCATATCTAGTTTTTAAATTAACAGTTTTAATAGCAACATTGTCATTGTAACTATAGATAGGTTATTTCATAATATACATCTTTTCAAAAAGCAGTGGTTTCATGTGTCAGGATGGCCGAGCGGTCTAAGGCGCTGCGTTCAGGTCGCAGTCTCCTCTGGAGGCGTGGGTTCAAATCCCACTTCTGACAATGTTATTCATTTTCTTCTTTGCTCTACAGTTTCTATTTCTTGTTACTTGTGAAAAGATTGACTTTAGAATTAGACTTACACTCACTGCAAATCTCTTTCAATTTACAACATAAAAAATGCATCAATTATTTCATTATTTCCCATGTTGCAATAAAAGATCAGATTGCATTCTTCCTGGATAAAAGAGCTTGAAACCAACCACATATGTGTATATCATATTATTTTTATTATTTGATCCACAATTCTTTATTTACAGAGGTAGCAAAATAAAATATCTCACAAATTCAGAATGAGGGCTCCATATCTTTGGCTTAAGAAAACTGCTCTTCTCAGCCAATGGTCATGAACAGAAACCCCACTGGGGTCCACTACAATGGCATCCAATCAAACCCATGAGCTAAATTAAGTAGCCAGTTTGTGCAAGATTCACAAATTTAATTTCATTGCTGAGTTAAAATCCATTAGAGAACAAACTCTAGACACTTGGATTCCAACCCTGAACATGGAAAACAAAACTTACTTTTATTGTAACGCCAACTAGAAACCTCTTTAAAATGAATGGAAAAGCAATTCATATTTAATTTTTAAATTAACAGTTTTAATAGCAACATTGTCATTGTAACTATAGATAGGTTATTTCATAATATACATCTTTTCACCCAGCAGTGGTTTCATGTGTCAGGATGGCCGAGCGGTCTAAGGCTCTGCGTTCAGGTTGCAGTCTCCTCTGAAGGCGTGTGTTCAAATCCCACTTTTGACAGTGTTATTCATTTTCTTCTTTGCTCTACAGTTTCTATTTCTTGTTACTTGTGAAAAGATTGACTTTAGAATTAGACAAACACTCACTGCAAATCTCTTTCAATTTATAACATAAAAAATGCATCAATTATTTCATTATTTCCCATGTTGCAATAAAAGATCAGATTGTATTCTCCCTGGATAAAAGAACTTGAAACCAACCACATATGTGTATATCATATTATTTTTATTATTTTATCCACAATTCTTTATTTACAGAGGTAGCAAAATAAAATATCTCACAAATTCAGAATGAGGGCTCCATATCTTTGGCTTAAGAAAACTGCTCTTCTCAGCCAATGGTCATGAACAGAAACCCCACTGGGGTCCACTACAATGGCATCCAATCAAACCCATGAGCTAAATTAAGTAGCCAGTTTGTGCAAGATTCACAAATTTCATTTCATTGCTGAGTTAAAATCCATTAGAGAACAAACTCTAGACACTTGGATTCCAACCCTGAACATGGAAAACAAAACTTACTTTTATTGTAACGCCAACTAGAAACCTCTTTAAAATGAATGGAAAAGCAATTCATATTTATTTTTTAAATTAACAGTTTTAATAGCAACATTGTCATTTTAACTATAGATAGGTTATTTCATAATATACATCTTTTCAAAAAGCAGTGGTTTCATGTGTCAGGATGGCCGAGCGGTCTAAGGCGCTGAGTGGCCTGGGTTCAAATCCCACTTCTGACAATGTTATTCATTTTCTTCTTTGCTCTACAGTTTCTATTTCTTGTTACTTGTGAAAAGATTGGCTTTAGAATTAGACAAACACTCACTGCAAATCTCTTTCAATTTACAACATAAAAAATGCATCAATTATTTCATTATTTCCCATGTTGCAATAAAAGATCAGATTGTATTCTCCCTGGATAAAAGAGCTTGAAACCAACCACATATGTGTATATCATATTATTTTTATTATTTGATCCACAATTCTTTATTTACAGAGGTAGCAAAATAAAATATCTCACAAATTCAGAATGAGGGCTCCATATCTTTGGCTTAAGAAAACTGCTCTTCTCAGCCAATGGTCATGAACAGAAACCCCACTGGGGTCCACTACAATGGCATCCAATCAAACCCATGAGCTAAATTAAGTAGCCAGTTTGTGCAAGATTCACAAATTTCATTTCATTGCTGAGTTAAAATCCATTAGAGAACAAACTCTAGACACTTGGATTCCAACCCTGAACATGGAAAACAAAACTTACTTTTATTGTAACGCCAACTAGAAACCTCTTTAAAATTAATGGAAAAGCAATTCATATCTAGTTTTTAAATTAACAGTTTTAATAGCTACATTGTCATTGTAACTATAGATAGGTTATTTCATAATATACATCTTTTTAAAAAGGAGTGGTTTCATGTGTGAGGATGGCCGAGCGGTCTAAGGCGCTGCGTGGCCTGGGTTCAAATCCCACTTCTGACAATGTTATTCATTTTCTTCTTTGCTCTACAGTTTCTATTTCTTGATACTTGTGAAAAGATTGGCTTTAGATTTTGACAAACACTCACTGCAAATCTCTTTCAATTTACAACAAAAAAAATGCATCAATTATTTCATTATTTCCCATGTTGCAATAAAAGATCAGATTGTATTCTCCCTGGATAAAAGAGCTTGAAACCAACCACATATGTGTATATCATATTATTTTTATTATTTGATCCACAATTCTTTATTTACAGAGGTAGCAAAATAAAATATCTCACAAATTCAGAATGAGGGCTCCATATCTTTGGCTTAAGAAAACTGCTCTTCTCAGCCAATGGTCATGAACAGAAACCCCACTGGGGTCCACTACAATGGCATCCAATCAAACCCATGAGCTAAATTAAGTAGCCAGTTTGTGCAAGAATCACAAATTTCATTTCATTGCTGAGTTAAAATCCATTAGAGAACAAACTCTAGACACTTGGATTCCAACCCTGAACATGGAAAACAAAACTTACTTTTATTGTAACGCCAACTAGAAACCTCTTTAAAATGAATGGAAAAGCAATTCATATCTAGTTTTTAAATTAACAGTTTTAATAGCTACATTGTCATTGTAACTATAGATAGGTTATTTCATAATATACATCTTTTTAAAAAGGAGTGGTTTCATGTGTGAGGATGGCCGAGCGGTCTAAGGCGCTGCGTGGCCTGGGTTCAAATCCCACTTCTGACAATGTTATTCATTTTCTTCTTTGCTCTACAGTTTCTATTTCTTGTTACTTGTGAAAAGATTGGCTTTAGAATTTGACAAACACTCACTGCAAATCTCTTTCAATTTACAACATAAAAAATGCATCAATTATTTCATTATTTCCCATGTTGCAATAAAAGATCAGATTGTATTCTCCCTGGATAAAAGAGCTTGAAACCAACCACATATGTGTATATCATATTATTTTTATTATTTGATCCACAATTCTTTATTTACAGAGGTAGCAAAATAAAATATCTCACAAATTCAGAATGAGGGCTCCATATCTTTGGCTTAAAAAAACTGCTCTTCTCAGCCAATGGTCATGAACAGAAACCCCACTGGGGTCCACTACAATGGCATCCAATCAAACCCATGAGCTAAATTAAGTAGCCAGTTTGTGCAAGATTCACAAATTTCATTTCATTGCTGAGTTAAAATCCATTAGAGAACAAACTCTAGACACTTGGATTCCAACCCTGAACATGGAAAACAAAACTTACTTTTATTGTAACGCCAACTAGAAACCTCTTTATAATGAATGGAAAAGCAATTCATATCTAGTTTTTAAATTAACAGTTTTAATAGCAACATTGTCATTGTAACTATAGATAGGTTATTTCATAATATACATCTTTTCAAAAAGCAGTGGTTTCATGTGTCAGGATGGCCGAGCGGTCTAAGGCGCTGCGTTCAGGTTGCAGTCTTCTCTGGAGGCGTGGGTTCAAATCCCACTTCCGACAATGTTATTCATTTTCTTCTTTGCTCTACAGTTTCTATTTCTTGTTACTTGTGAAAAGATTGACTTTAGAATTAGACAAACACTCACTGCAAATCTCTTTCAATTTACAACATAAAAAATGCATCAATTATTTCATTATTTCCCATGTTGCAATAAAAGATCAGATTGTATTCTTCCTGGATAAAAGAGCTTGAAACCAACCACATATGTGTATATCATATTATTTTTATTATTTTATCCACAATTCTTTATTTACAGAGGTAGCAAAATAAAATATCTCACAAATTCAGAATGAGGGCTCCATATCTTTGGCTTAAGAAAACTGCTCTTCTCAGCCAATGGTCATGAACAGAAACCCCACTGGGGTCCACTACAATGGCATCCAATCAAACCCATGAGCTAAATTAAGTAGCCAGTTTGTGCAAGATTCACAAATTTAATTTCATTGCTGAGTTAAAATCCATTAGAGAACAACCTCTAGACACTTGGATTCCAACCCTGAACAAGGAAAACAAAACTTACTTTTATTGTAACGCCAACTAGAAACCTCTTTAAAATGAATGGAAAAGCAATTCATATTTATTTTTTAAATTAACAGTTTTAATAGCAACATTGTCATTGTAACTATAGTTAGGTTATTTCATAATATACATCTTTTCAAAAAGCAGTGGTTTCATGTGTCAGGATGGCCGAGCGGTCTAAGGCGCTGAGTGGCCTGGGTTCAAATCCCACTTCTGACAATGTTATTCATTTTCTTCTTTGCTCTACAGTTTCTATTTCTTGTTACTTGTGAAAAGTTTGGCTTTAGAATTAGACAAACACTCACTGCAAATCTCTTTCAATTTACAACATAAAAAATGCATCAATTATTTCATTATTTCCCATGTTGCAATAAAAGATCAGATTGTATTCTCCCTGGATAAAAGAGCTTGAAACCAACCACATATGTGTATATCATATTATTTTTATTATTTGATCCACAATTCTTTATTTACAGAGGTAGCAAAATAAAATATCTCACAAATTCAGAATGAGGGCTCCATATCTTTGGCTTAAGAAAACTGCTCTTCTCAGCCAATGGTCATGAACAGAAACCCCACTGGGGTCCACTACAATGGCATCCAATCGAACCCATGAGCTAAATTAAATAACCAGTTTGTGCAAGATTCACAAATTTAATTTCATTGCTGAGTTAAAATCCATTAGAGAACAAACTCTAGACACTTGGATTCCAACCCTGAACATGGAAAACAAAACATACTTTTATTGTAACGCCAACTAGAAACCTCTTTAAAATGAATGAAAAAGCAATTCATATTTAGTTTTTAAATTAACAGTTTTAATAGCAACATTGTCATTGTAACTATAGATAGGTTATTTCATAATATACATCTTTTAAAAAAGTAGTTGTTTCATGTGTCAGGATTGCCGAGCGGTCTAAGGCGCTGCGTTCAGGTCGCAGTCTCCTCTGGAGGCGTGGGTTCAAATCCCACTTCTGACAATGTTATTCATTTTCTTCTTTGCTCTACAGTTTCTATTTCTTGTTACTTGTGAAAAGATTGACTTTAGAATTAGACTTACACTCACTGCAAATCTCTTTCAATTTACAACATAAAAAATGCATCAATTATTTCATTATTTCCCATGTTGCAATAAAAGATCAGATTGTATTCTCCTTGGATAAAAGAGCTTGAAACCAACCACATATGTGTATATCATATTATTTTTATTATTTGATCCACAATTCTTTATTTACAGAGGTAGCAAAATAAAATATCTCACAAATTCAGAATGAGGGCTCCATATCTTTGGCTTAAGAAAACTGCTCTTCTCAGCCAATGGTCATGAACAGAAACCCCACTGGGGTCCACTACAATGTCATCCAATCAAACCCATGAGCTAAATTAAGTAGCCAGTTTGTGCAAGATTCACAAATTTCATTTCATTGCTGAGTTAAAATCCATTAGAGAACAAACTCTAGACACTTGGATTCCAACCCTGAACATGGAAAACAAAACTTACTTTTATTGTAACGCCAACTAGAAACCTCTTTAAAATGAATGGAAAAGCAATTCATATCTAGTTTTTAAATTAACAGTTTTAATAGCAACATTGTCATTGTAACTATAGATAGGTTATTTCATAATATACATCTTTTCAAAAAGCAGTGGTTTCATGTGTCAGGATGGCCGAGCGGTCTAAGGCGCTGCGTTCAGGTCGCAGTCTCCTCTGGAGGCGTGGGTTCAAATCCCACTTCTGACAATGTTATTCATTTTCTTCTTTGCTCTACAGTTTCTATTTCTTGTTACTTGTGAAAAGATTGACTTTAGAATTAGACTTACACTCACTGCAAATCTCTTTCAATTTACAACATAAAAAATGCATCAATTATTTCATTATTTCCCATGTTGCAATAAAAGATCAGATTGCATTCTTCCTGGATAAAAGAGCTTGAAACCAACCACATATGTGTATATCATATTATTTTTATTATTTGATCCACAATTCTTTATTTACAGAGGTAGCAAAATAAAATATCTCACAAATTCAGAATGAGGGCTCCATATCTTTGGCTTAAGAAAACTGCTCTTCTCAGCCAATGGTCATGAACAGAAACCCCACTGGGGTCCACTACAATGGCATCCAATCAAACCCATGAGCTAAATTAAGTAGCCAGTTTGTGCAAGATTCACAAATTTAATTTCATTGCTGAGTTAAAATCCATTAGAGAACAAACTCTAGACACTTGGATTCCAACCCTGAACATGGAAAACAAAACTTACTTTTATTGTAACGCCAACTAGAAACCTCTTTAAAATGAATGGAAAAGCAATTCATATTTAATTTTTAAATTAACAGTTTTAATAGCAACATTGTCATTGTAACTATAGATAGGTTATTTCATAATATACATCTTTTCACCCAGCAGTGGTTTCATGTGTCAGGATGGCCGAGCGGTCTAAGGCTCTGCGTTCAGGTTGCAGTCTCCTCTGAAGGCGTGTGTTCAAATCCCAGTTTTGACAGTGTTATTCATTTTCTTCTTTGCTCTACAGTTTCTATTTCTTGTTACTTGTGAAAAGATTGACTTTAGAATTAGACAAACACTCACTGCAAATCTCTTTCAATTTATAACATAAAAAATGCATCAATTATTTCATTATTTCCCATGTTGCAATAAAAGATCAGATTGTATTCTCCCTGGATAAAAGAACTTGAAACCAACCACATATGTGTATATCATATTATTTTTATTATTTTATCCACAATTCTTTATTTACAGAGGTAGCAAAATAAAATATCTCACAAATTCAGAATGAGGGCTCCATATCTTTGGCTTAAGAAAACTGCTCTTCTCAGCCAATGGTCATGAACAGAAACCCCACTGGGGTCCACTACAATGGCATCCAATCAAACCCATGAGCTAAATTAAGTAGCCAGTTTGTGCAAGATTCACAAATTTCATTTCATTGCTGAGTTAAAATCCATTAGAGAACAAACTCTAGACACTTGGATTCCAACCCTGAACATGGAAAACAAAACTTACTTTTATTGTAACGCCAACTAGAAACCTCTTTAAAATGAATGGAAAAGCAATTCATATTTATTTTTTAAATTAACAGTTTTAATAGCAACATTGTCATTTTAACTATAGATAGGTTATTTCATAATATACATCTTTTCAAAAAGCAGTGGTTTCATGTGTCAGGATGGCCGAGCGGTCTAAGGCGCTGAGTGGCCTGGGTTCAAATCCCACTTCTGACAATGTTATTCATTTTCTTCTTTGCTCTACAGTTTCTATTTCTTGTTACTTGTGAAAAGATTGGCTTTAGAATTAGACAAACACTCACTGCAAATCTCTTTCAATTTACAACATAAAAAATGCATCAATTATTTCATTATTTCCCATGTTGCAATAAAAGATCAGATTGTATTCTCCCTGGATAAAAGAGCTTGAAACCAACCACATATGTGTATATCATATTATTTTTATTATTTGATCCACAATTCTTTATTTACAGAGGTAGCAAAATAAAATATCTCACAAATTCAGAATGAGGGCTCCATATCTTTGGCTTAAGAAAACTGCTCTTCTCAGCCAATGGTCATGAACAGAAACCCCACTGGGGTCCACTACAATGGCATCCAATCAAACCCATGAGCTAAATTAAGTAGCCAGTTTGTGCAAGATTCACAAATTTCATTTCATTGCTGAGTTAAAATCCATTAGAGAACAAACTCTAGACACTTGGATTCCAACCCTGAACATGGAAAACAAAACTTACTTTTATTGTAACGCCAACTAGAAACCTCTTTAAAATTAATGGAAAAGCAATTCATATCTAGTTTTTAAATTAACAGTTTTAATAGCTACATTGTCATTGTAACTATAGATAGGTTATTTCATAATATACATCTTTTTAAAAAGGAGTGGTTTCATGTGTGAGGATGGCCGAGCGGTCTAAGGCGCTGCGTGGCCTGGGTTCAAATCCCACTTCTGACAATGTTATTCATTTTCTTCTTTGCTCTACAGTTTCTATTTCTTGTTACTTGTGAAAAGATTGGCTTTAGATTTTGACAAACACTCACTGCAAATCTCTTTCAATTTACAACAAAAAAAATGCATCAATTATTTCATTATTTCCCATGTTGCAATAAAAGATCAGATTGTATTCTCCCTGGATAAAAGAGCTTGAAACCAACCACATATGTGTATATCATATTATTTTTATTATTTGATCCACAATTCTTTATTTACAGAGGTAGCAAAATAAAATATCTCACAAATTCAGAATGAGGGCTCCATATCTTTGGCTTAAGAAAACTGCTCTTCTCAGCCAATGGTCATGAACAGAAACCCCACTGGGGTCCACTACAATGGCATCCAATCAAACCCATGAGCTAAATTAAGTAGCCAGTTTGTGCAAGAATCACAAATTTCATTTCATTGCTGAGTTAAAATCCATTAGAGAACAAACTCTAGACACTTGGATTCCAACCCTGAACATGGAAAACAAAACTTACTTTTATTGTAACGCCAACTAGAAACCTCTTTAAAATGAATGGAAAAGCAATTCATATCTAGTTTTTAAATTAACAGTTTTAATAGCTACATTGTCATTGTAACTATAGATAGGTTATTTCATAATATACATCTTTTTAAAAAGGAGTGGTTTCATGTGTGAGGATGGCCGAGCGGTCTAAGGCGCTGCGTGGCCTGGGTTCAAATCCCACTTCTGACAATGTTATTCATTTTCTTCTTTGCTCTACAGTTTCTATTTCTTGTTACTTGTGAAAAGATTGGCTTTAGAATTTGACAAACACTCACTGCAAATCTCTTTCAATTTACAACATAAAAAATGCATCAATTATTTCATTATTTCCCATGTTGCAATAAAAGATCAGATTGTATTCTCCCTGGATAAAAGAGCTTGAAACCAACCACATATGTGTATATCATATTATTTTTATTATTTGATCCACAATTCTTTATTTACAGAGGTAGCAAAATAAAATATCTCACAAATTCAGAATGAGGGCTCCATATCTTTGGCTTAAAAAAACTGCTCTTCTCAGCCAATGGTCATGAACAGAAACCCCACTGGGGTCCACTACAATGGCATCCAATCAAACCCATGAGCTAAATTAAGTAGCCAGTTTGTGCAAGATTCACAAATTTCATTTCATTGCTGAGTTAAAATCCATTAGAGAACAAACTCTAGACACTTGGATTCCAACCCTGAACATGGAAAACAAAACTTACTTTTATTGTAACGCCAACTAGAAACCTCTTTATAATGAATGGAAAAGCAATTCATATCTAGTTTTTAAATTAACAGTTTTAATAGCAACATTGTCATTGTAACTATAGATAGGTTATTTCATAATATACATCTTTTCAAAAAGCAGTGGTTTCATGTGTCAGGATGGCCAAGCGGTCTAAGGCGCTGCGTTCAGGTCGCAGTCTTCTCTGGAGGCGTGGGTTCAAATCCCACTTCCGACAATGTTATTCATTTTCTTCTTTGCTCTACAGTTTCTATTTCTTGTTACTTGTGAAAAGATTGACTTTAGAATTAGACAAACACTCACTGCAAATCTCTTTCAATTTACAACATAAAAAATGCATCAATTATTTCATTATTTCCCATGTTGCAATAAAAGATCAGATTGTATTCTTCCTGGATAAAAGAGCTTGAAACCAACCACATATGTGTATATCATATTATTTTTATTATTTTATCCACAATTCTTTATTTACAGAGGTAGCAAAATAAAATATCTCACAAATTCAGAATGAGGGCTCCATATCTTTGGCTTAAGAAAACTGCTCTTCTCAGCCAATGGTCATGAACAGAAACCCCACTGGGGTCCACTACAATGGCATCCAATCAAACCCATGAGCTAAATTAAGTAGCCAGTTTGTGCAAGATTCACAAATTTAATTTCATTGCTGAGTTAAAATCCATTAGAGAACAACCTCTAGACACTTGGATTCCAACCCTGAACAAGGAAAACAAAACTTACTTTTATTGTAACGCCAACTAGAAACCTCTTTAAAATGAATGGAAAAGCAATTCATATTTATTTTTTAAATTAACAGTTTTAATAGCAACATTGTCATTGTAACTATAGTTAGGTTATTTCATAATATACATCTTTTCAAAAAGCAGTGGTTTCATGTGTCAGGATGGCCGAGCGGTCTAAGGCGCTGAGTGGCCTGGGTTCAAATCCCACTTCTGACAATGTTATTCATTTTCTTCTTTGCTCTACAGTTTCTATTTCTTGTCACTTGTGAAAAGTTTGGCTTTAGAATTAGACAAACACTCACTGCAAATCTCTTTCAATTTACAACATAAAAAATGCATCAATTATTTCATTATTTCCCATGTTGCAATAAAAGATCAGATTGTATTCTCCCTGGATAAAAGAGCTTGAAACCAACCACATATGTGTATATCATATTATTTTTATTATTTGATCCACAATTCTTTATTTACAGAGGTAGCAAAATAAAATATCTCACAAATTCAGAATGAGGGCTCCATATCTTTGGCTTAAGAAAACTGCTCTTCTCAGCCAATGGTCATGAACAGAAACCCCACTGGGGTCCACTACAATGGCATCCAATCGAACCCATGAGCTAAATTAAATAACCAGTTTGTGCAAGATTCACAAATTTAATTTCATTGCTGAGTTAAAATCCATTAGAGAACAAACTCTAGACACTTGGATTCCAACCCTGAACATGGAAAACAAAACATACTTTTATTGTAACGCCAACTAGAAACCTCTTTAAAATGAATGAAAAAGCAATTCATATTTAGTTTTTAAATTAACAGTTTTAATAGCAACATTGTCATTGTAACTATAGATAGGTTATTTCATAATATACATCTTTTAAAAAAGTAGTTGTTTCATGTGTCAGGATGGCCGAGCGGTCTAAGGCGCTGCGTTCAGGTCGCAGTCTCCTCTGGAGGCGTGGGTTCAAATCCCACTTCTGACAATGTTATTCATTTTCTTCTTTGCTCTACAGTTTCTATTTCTTGTTACTTGTGAAAAGATTGACTTTAGAATTAGACTTACACTCACTGCAAATCTCTTTCAATTTACAACATAAAAAATGCATCAATTATTTCATTATTTCCCATGTTGCAATAAAAGATCAGATTGTATTCTCCCTGGATAAAAGAGCTTGAAACCAACCACATATGTGTATATCATATTATTTTTATTATTTGATCCACAATTCTTTATTTACAGAGGTAGCAAAATAAAATATCTCACAAATTCAGAATGAGGGCTCCATATCTTTGGCTTAAGAAAACTGCTCTTCTCAGCCAATGGTCATGAACAGAAACCCCACTGGGGTCCACTACAATGTCATCCAATCAAACCCATGAGCTAAATTAAGTAGCCAGTTTGTGCAAGATTCACAAATTTTATTTCATTGCTGAGTTAAAATCCATTAGAGAACAAACTCTAGACACTTGGATTCCAACCCTGAACATGGAAAACAAAACTTACTTTTATTGTAACGCCAACTAGAAACCTCTTTAAAATGAATGGAAAATCAATTCATATCTAGTTTTTAAATTAACAGTTTTAATAGCAACATTGTCATTGTAACTATAGGTAGGTTATTTCATAATATACATCTTTTCAAAAAGCAGTGGTTTCATGTGTCAGGATGGCCGAGCGGTCTAAGGCGCTGCATTCAGGTCGCAGTCTCCTCTGGAGGCGTGGGTTCAAATCCCACTTCTGACAATGTTATTCATTTTCTTCTTTGCTCTACAGTTTCTATTTCTTGTTACTTGTGAAAAGATTGACTTTAGAATTAGACTTACACTCACTGCAAATCTCTTTCAATTTACAACATAAAAAATGCATCAATTATTTCATTATTTCCCATGTTGCAATAAAAGATCAGATTGTATTCTTCCTGGATAAAAGAGCTTGAAACCAACCACATATGTGTATATCATATTATTTTTATTATTTGATCCACAATTCTTTATTTACAGAGGTAGCAAAATAAAATATCTCACAAATTCAGAATGAGGGCTCCATATCTTTGGCTTAAGAAAACTGCTCTTCTCAGCCAATGGTCATGAACAGAAACCCCACTGGGGTCCACTACAATGGCATCCAATTAAACCCATGAGCTAAATTAAGTAGCCAGTCTGTGCAAGATTCACAAATTTAATTTCATTGCTGAGTTAAAATCCATTAGAGAACAAACTCTAGACCCTTGGATTCCAACCCTGAACATGGAAAACAAAACTTACTTTTATTGTAAAGCCAACTAGAAACCTCTTTAAAATGAATAGAAAAGCAATTCATATCTAGTTTTTAAATTAACAGTTTTAATAGCAACATTGTCATTGTAACTATAGATAGGTTATTTCATAATATACATCTTTTCAAAAAGCGGTGGTTTCATGTGTCAGGATGGCCGAGCGGTCTAAGGCGTTGCGTGGCGTGGGTTCAAATCTCCCTTCTGACAATGTTATTCATTTTCTTCTTTGCTCTACAGTTTCTATTTCTTGTTACTTGTGAAAAGATTGGCTTTAGAATTAGACAAACACTCACTGCAAATCTCTTTCAATTTACAACATAAAAAAGCATCAATTATTTCATTATTTCCCATGTTGCAATAAAAGATCAGATTGTATTCTTCCTGGATAAAAGAGCTTGAAACCAACCACATATGTGTATATCATATTATTTTTATTATTTTATCCACAATTCTTTATTTACAGAGGTAGCAAAATAAAATATCTCACAAATTCAGAATGAGGGCTCCATATCTTTGGCTTAAGAAAACTGCTCTTCTCAGCCAATGGTCATGAACAGAAACCCCACTGGGGTCCACTACAATGGCATCCAATCAAACCCATGAGCTAAATTAAGTAGCCAGTTTGTGCAAGATTCACAAATTTAATTTAATTGCTGAGTTAAAATCCATTAGAGAACAAACTCTAGACACTTGGATTCCAACCCTGAACATGGAAAACAAAACTTACTTTTATTGTAACGCCAACTAGAAACCTCTTTAAAATGAATGGAAAAGCACTTCATATTTAATTTTTAAATTAACAGTTTTAATAGCAACATTGTCATTGTAACTATAGATAGGTTATTTCATAATATACATCTTTTCAAACAGCATTGGTTTCATGTGTCAGGATGGCCAAGTGGTCTAAGGCTCTGCGTTCAGGTTGCAGTCTCCTCTGGAGGCGTGGGTTCAAATCCCACTTTTGACAGTGTTATTCATTTTCTTCTTTGCTCTACAGTTTCTATTTCTTGTTACTTGTGAAAAGATTGGCTTTAGAATTAGACAAACACTCACTGCAAATCTCTTTCAATTTACAACATAAAAAATGCATCAATTATTTCATTATTTCCCATGTTGCAATAAAAGATCAGATTGTATTCTCCCTGGATAAAAGAGCTTGAAACCAACCACATATGTGTATATCATATTATTTTTATTATTTGATCCACAATTCTTTATTTACAGAGGTAGCAAAATAAAATATCTCACAAATTCAGAATGAGGGCTCCATATCTTTGGCTTAAGAAAACTGCTCTTCTCAGCCAATGGTCATGAACAAAAACCCCACTGGGGTCCACTACAATGGCATCCAATCGAACCCATGAGCTAAATTAAATAACCAGTTTGTGCAAGATTCACAAATTTAATTTCATTGCTGAGTTAAAATCCATTAGAGAACAAACTCTAGACACTTGGATTCCAACCCTGAACATGGAAAACAAAACTTACTTTTATTGTAACGCCAACTAGAAACCTCTTTAAAATGAATGGAAAAGCAATTCATATCTAGTTTTTAAATTAACAGTTTTAATAGCAACATTGTCATTGTAACTATAGATAGGTTATTTCATAATATACATCTTTTCAAAAAGCAGTGGTTTCATGTGTCATGATGGCCGAGCGGTCTAAGGCGCTGAGTGGCCTGGGTTCAAATCCCACTTCTGACAATGTTATTCATTTTCTTCTTTGCTCTACAGTTTCTATTTCTTGTTACTTGTGAAAAGATTGGCTTTAGAATTAGACAAACACTCACTGCAAATCTCTTTCAATTTACAACATAAAAAATGCATCAATTATTTCATTATTTCCCATGTTGCAATAAAAGATCAGATTGTATTCTCCCTGGATAAAAGAGCTTGAAACCAACCACATATGTGTATATCATATTATTTTTATTATTTGATCCACAATTCTTTATTTACAGAGGTAGCAAAATAAAATATCTCACAAATTCAGAATGAGGGCTCCATATCTTTGGCTTAAGAAAACTGCTCTTCTCAGCCAATGGTCATGAACAGAAACCCCACTGGGATCCACTACAATGGCATCCAATCAAACCCATGAGCTAAATTAAGTAGCCATTTTGTGCAAGATTCACAAATTTCATTTCATTGCTGAGTTAAAATCCATTAGAGAACAAACTCTAGACACTTGGATTCCAACCCTGAACATGGAAAACAAAACTTACTTTTATTGTAACGCCAACTAGAAACCTCTTTAAAATGAATGGAAAAGCAATTCATATCTAGTTTTTAAATTAACAGTTTTAATAGCTACATTGTCATTGTAACTATAGATAGGTTATTTCATAATATACATCTTTTTAAAAAGGAGTGGTTTCATGTGTGAGGATGGCCGAGCGGTCTAAGGCGCTGCGTGGCCTGGGTTCAAATCCCACTTCTGACAATGTTATTCATTTTCTTCTTTGCTCTACAGTTTCTATTTCTTGTTACTTGTGAAAAGATTGGCTTTAGAATTTGACAAACACTCACTGCAAATCTCTTTCAATTTACAACATAAAAAATGCATCAATTATTTCATTATTTCCCATGTTGCAATAAAAGATCAGATTGTATTCTCCCTGAATAAAAGAGCTTGAAACCAACCACATATGTGTATATCATATTATTTTTATTATTTGATCCACAATTCTTTATTTACAGAGGTAGCAAAATAAAATATCTCACAAATTCAGAATGAGGGCTCCATATCTTTGGCTTAAAAAAACTGCTCTTCTCAGCCAATGGTCATGAACAGAAACCCCACTGGGGTCCACTACAATGGCATCCAATCAAACCCATGAGCTAAATTAAGTAGCCAGTTTGTGCAAGATTCACAAATTTCATTTCATTGCTGAGTTAAAATCCATTAGAGAACAAACTCTAGACACTTGGATTCCAACCCTGAACATGGAAAACAAAACTTACTTTTATTGTAACGCCAACTAGAAACCTCTTTATAATGAATGGAAAAGCAATTCATATCTAGTTTTTAAATTAACAGTTTTAATAGCAACATTGTCATTGTAACTATAGATAGGTTATTTCATAATATACATCTTTTAAAAAAGCAGTGGTTTCATGTGTCAGGATGGCCGAGCGGTCTAAGGCGCTGCGTTCAGGTCGCAGTCTCCTCTGGAGGCATGGGTTCAAATCCCACTTCTGACAATGTTATTCATTTTCTTATTTGCTCTACAGTTTCTATTTCTTGTTACTTGTGAAAAGATTGACTTTAGAATTAGACAAACACTCACTGCAAATCTCTTTCAATTTACAACATAAAAAATGCATCAATTATTTCATTATTTCCCATGTTGCAATAAAAGATCAGATTAGAGCTTGAAACCAACCACATATGTGTATATCATATTATTTTTATTATTTTATCCACAATTCTTTATTTACAGAGGTAGCAAAATAAAATATCTCACAAATTCAGAATGAGGGCTCCATATCTTTGGCTTAAAAAAACTGCTCTTCTCAGCCAATGGTCATGAACAGAAACCCCACTGGGGTCCACTACAATGGCATCCAATCAAACCCATGAGCTAAATTAAGTAGCCAGTTTGTGCAAGATTCACAAATTTAATTTCATTGCTGAGTTAAAATCCATTAGAGAACAAACTCTAGACACTTGGATTCCAACCCTGAACAAGGAAAACAAAACTTACTTTATTGTAACGCCAACTAGAAACCTCTTTAAAATGAATGGAAAAGCAATTCATATTTATTTTTTAAATTAACAGTTTTAATAGCAACATTGTCATTGTAACTATAGTTAGGTTATTTCATAATATACATCTTTTCAAAAAGCAGTGGTTTCATGTGTCAGGATGGCCGAGCGGTCTAAGGCGCTGAGTGGCCTGGGTTCAAATCCCACTTCTGACAATGTTATTCATTTTCTTCTTTGCTCTACAGTTTCTATTTCTTGTTACTTGTGAAAAGATTGGCTTTAGAATTAGACAAACACTCACTGCAAATCTCTTTCAATTTACAACATAAAAAATGCATCAATTATTTCATTATTTCCCATGTTGCAATAAAAGATCAGATTGTATTCTCCCTGGATAAAAGAGCTTGAAACCAACCACATATGTGTATATCATATTATTTTTATTATTTGATCCACAATTCTTTGTTTACAGAGGTAGCAAAATAAAATATCTCACAAATTCAGAATGAGGGCTCCATATCTTTGGCTTAAGAAAACTGCTCTTCTCAGCCAATGGTCATGAACAGAAACCCCACTGGGGTCCACTACAATGGCATCCAATCGAACCCATGAGCTAAATTAAATAACCAGTTTGTGCAAGATTCACAAATTTAATTTCATTGCTGAGTTAAAATCCATTAGAGAACAAACTCTAGACACTTGGATTCCAACCCTGAACATGGAAAACAAAACATACTTTTATTGTAACGCCAACTAGAAACCTCTTTAAAATGAATGAAAAAGCAATTCATATTTAGTTTTTAAATTAACAGTTTTAATAGCAACATTGTCATTGTAACTATAGATAGGTTATTTCATAATATACATCTTTTAAAAAAGTAGTTGTTTCATGTGTCAGGATGGCCGAGCGGTCTAAGGCGCTGCGTTCAGGTCGCAGTCTCCTCTGGAGGCGTGGGTTCAAATCCCACTTCTGACAATGTTATTCATTTTCTTCTTTGCTCTACAGTTTCTATTTCTTGTTACTTGTGAAAAGATTGACTTTAGAATTAGACTTACACTCACTGCAAATCTCTTTCAATTTACAACATAAAAAATGCATCAATTATTTCATTATTTCCCATGTTGCAATAAAAGATCAGATTGTATTCTTCCTGGATAAAAGAGCTTGAAACCAACCACATATGTGTATATCATATTATTTTTATTATTTGATCCACAATTCTTTATTTACAGAGGTAGCAAAATAAAATATCTCACAAATTCAGAATGAGGGCTCCATACCTTTGGCTTAAGAAAACTGCTCTTCTCAGCCAATGGTCATGAACAGAAACCCCACTGGGGTCCACTACAATGGCATCCAATTAAACCCATGAGCTAAATTAAGTAGCCAGTCTGTGCAAGATTCACAAATTTAATTTCATTGCTGAGTTAAAATCCATTAGAGAACAAACTCTAGACCCTTGGATTCCAACCCTGAACATGGAAAACAAAACTTACTTTTATTGTAAAGCCAACTAGAAACCTCTTTAAAATGAATAGAAAAGCAATTCATATCTAGTTTTTAAATTAACAGTTTTAATAGCAACATTGTCATTGTAACTATAGATAGGTTATTTCATAATATACATCTTTTCAAAAAGCAGTGGTTTCATGTGTCAGGATGGCCGAGCGGTCTAAGGCGTTGCGTGGCGTGGGTTCAAATCTCCCTTCTGACAATGTTATTAATTTTCTTCTTTGCTCTACAGTTTCTATTTCTTGTTACTTGTGAAAAGATTGGCTTTAGAATTAGACAAACACTCACTGCAAATCTCTTTCAATAAACAACATAAAAAAAGCATCAATTATTTCATTATTTCCCATGTTGCAATAAAAGATCAGATTGTATTCTTCCTGGATAAAAGACCTTGAAACCAACCACATATGTGTATATCATATTATTTTTATTATTTTATCCACAATTCTTTATTTACAGAGGTAGCAAAATAAAATATCTCACAAATTCAGAATGAGGGCTCCATATCTTTGGCTTAAGAAAACTGCTCTTCTCAGCCAATGGTCATGAACAGAAACCCCACTGGGGTCCACTACAATGGCATCCAATCAAATCCATGAGCTAAATTAAGTAGCCAGTTTGTGCAAGATTCACAAATTTAATTTAATTGCTGAGTTAAAATCCATTAGAGAACAAACTCTAGACACTTGGATTCCAACCCTGAACATGGAAAACAAAACTTACTTTTATTGTAACGCCAACTAGAAACCTCTTTAAAATGAATGGAAAAGCAATTCATATTTAATTTTTAAATTAACAGTTTTAATAGCAACATTGTCATTGTAACTATAGATAGGTTATTTCATAATATACATCTTTTCAAACAGCATTGGTTTCATGTGTCAGGATGGCCGAGCGGTCTAAGGCTCTGCGTTCAGGTTGCAGTCTCCTCTGGAGGTGTGGGTTCAAATCCCACTTTTGACAGTGTTATTCATTTTCTTCTTTGCTCTACAGTTTCTATTTCTTGTTACTTGTGAAAAGATTGACTTTAGAATTAGACAAACACTCACTGCAAATCTCTTTCAATTTACAACATAAAAAATGCATCAATTATTTCATTATTTCCCATGTTGCAATAAAAGATCAGATTGTATTCTCCCTGGATAAAAGAACTTGAAACCAACCACATATGTGTATATCATATTATTTTTATTATTTTATCCACAATTCTTTATTTACAGAGGTAGCAAAATAAAATATCTCACAAATTCAGAATGAGGGTTCCATATCTTTGGCTTAAGAAAACTGCTCTTCTCAGCCAATGGTCATGAACAGAAACCCCACTGGGGTCCACTACAATGGCATCCAATCAAACCCATGAGCTAAATTAAGTAGCCAGTTTGTGCAAGATTCACAAATTTCATTTCATTGCTGAGTTAAAATCCATTAGAGAACAAACTCTAGACACTTGGATTCCAACCCTGAACATGGAAAACAAAACTTACTTTTATTGTAACGCCAACTAGAAACCTCTTTAAAATTAATGGAAAAGCAATTCATATCTAGTTTTTAAATTAACAGTTTTAATAGCTACATTGTCATTGTAACTATAGATAGGTTATTTCATAATATACATCTTTTTAAAAAGGAGTGGTTTCATGTGTGAGGATGGCCGAGCGGTCTAAGGCGCTGCGTGGCCTGGGTTCAAATACCACTTCTGACAATGTTATTCATTTTCTTCTTTGCTCTACAGTTTCTATTTCTTGTTACTTGTGAAAAGATTGGCTTTAGAATTAGACAAACACTCACTGCAAATCTCTTTCAATTTACAACATAAAAAATGCATCAATTATTTCATTATTTCCCATGTTGCAATAAAAGATCAGATTGTATTCTCCCTGGATAAAAGAGCTTGAAACCAACCACATATGTGTATATCATATTATTTTTATTATTTGATCCACAATTCTTTATTTACAGAGGTAGCAAAATAAAATATCTCACAAATTCAGAATGAGGGCTCCATATCTTTGGCTTAAGAAAACTGCTCTTCTCAGCCAATGGTCATGAACAGAAACCCCACTGGGGTCCACTACAATGTCATCCAATCAAACCCATGAGCTAAATTAAGGAGCCAGTTTGTGCAAGATTCACAAATTTCATTTCATTGCTGAGTTAAAATCCATTAGAGAACAAACTCTAGACACTTGGATTCCAACCCTGAACATGGAAAACAAAACTTACTTTTATTGTAACGCCAACTAGAAACCTCTTTAAAATGAATGGAAAAGCAATTCATATCTAGTTTTTAAATTAACAGTTTTAATAGCAACATTGTCATTGTAACTATAGGTAGGTTATTTCATAATATACATCTTTTCAAAAAGCAGTGGTTTCATGTGTCAGGATGGCCGAGCGGTCTAAGGCGCTGCGTTCAGGTCGCAGTCTCCTCTGGAGGCGTGGGTTCAAATCCCACTTCTGACAATGTTATTCATTTTCTTCTTTGCTCTACAGTTTCTATTTCTTGTTACTTGTGAAAAGATTGACTTTAGAATTAGACTTACACTCACTGCAAATCTCTTTCAATTTACAACAGAAAAAATGCATCAATTATTTCATTATTTCCCATGTTGCAATAAAAGATCAGATTGTATTCTTCCTGGATAAAAGAGCTTGAAACCAACCACATATGTGTATATCATATTATTTTTATTATTTGATCCACAATTCTTTATTTACAGAGGTAGCAAAATAAAATATCTCACAAATTCAGAATGAGGGCTCCATACCTTTGGCTTAAGAAAATTGCTCTTCTCAGCCAATGGTCATGAACAGAAACCCCACTGGGGTCCACTACAATGGCATCCAATTAAACCCATGAGCTAAATTAAGTAGCCAGTCTGTGCAAGATTCACAAATTTAATTTCATTGCTGAGTTAAAATCCATTAGAGAACAAACTCTAGACCCTTGGATTCCAACCCTGAACATGGAAAACAAAACTTACTTTTATTGTAAAGCCAACTAGAAACCTCTTTAAAATGAATAGAAAAGCAATTCATATCTAGTTTTTAAATTAACAGTTTTAATAGCAACATTGTCATTGTAACTATAGATAGGTTATTTCATAATATACATCTTTTCAAAAAGCAGTGGTTTCATGTGTCAGGATGGCCGAGCGGTCTAAGGCGTTGCGTGGCGTGGGTTCAAATCTCCCTTCTGACAATGTTATTAATTTTCTTCTTTGCTCTACAGTTTCTATTTCTTGTTACTTGTGAAAAGATTGGCTTTAGAATTAGACAAACACTCACTGCAAATCTCTTTCAATAAACAACATAAAAAAAGCATCAATTATTTCATTATTTCCCATGTTGCAATAAAAGATCAGATTGTATTCTTCCTGGATAAAAGACCTTGAAACCAACCACATATGTGTATATCATATTATTTTTATTATTTTATCCACAATTCTTTATTTACAGAGGTAGCAAAATAAAATATCTCACAAATTCAGAATGAGGGCTCCATATTTTTGGCTTAAGAAAACTGCTCTTCTCAGCCAATGGTCATGAACAGAAACCCCACTGGGGTCCACTACAATGGCATCCAATCAAATCCATGAGCTAAATTAAGTAGCCAGTTTGTGCAAGATTCACAAATTTAATTTAATTGCTGAGTTAAAATCCATTAGAGAACAAACTCTAGACACTTGGATTCCAACCCTGAACATGGAAAACAAAACTTACTTTTATTGTAACGCCAACTAGAAACCTCTTTAAAATGAATGGAAAAGCAATTCATATTTAATTTTTAAATTAACAGTTTTAATAGCAACATTGTCATTGTAACTATAGATAGGTTATTTCATAATATACATCTTTTCAAACAGCATTGGTTTCATGTGTCAGGATGGCCGAGCGGTCTAAGGCTCTGCGTTCAGGTTGCAGTCTCCTCTGGAGGTGTGGGTTCAAATCCCACTTTTGACAGTGTTATTCATTTTCTTCTTTGCTCTACAGTTTCTATTTCTTGTTACTTGTGAAAAGATTGACTTTAGAATTAGACAAACACTCACTGCAAATCTCTTTCAATTTACAACATAAAAAATGCATCAATTATTTCATTATTTCCCATGTTGCAATAAAAGATCAGATTGTATTCTCCCTGGATAAAAGAACTTGAAACCAACCACATATGTGTATATCATATTATTTTTATTATTTTATCCACAATTCTTTATTTACAGAGGTAGCAAAATAAAATATCTCACAAATTCAGAATGAGGGTTCCATATCTTTGGCTTAAGAAAACTGCTCTTCTCAGCCAATGGTCATGAACAGAAACCCCACTGGGGTCCACTACAATGGCATCCAATCAAACCCATGAGCTAAATTAAGTAGCCAGTTTGTGCAAGATTCACAAATTTCATTTCATTGCTGAGTTAAAATCCATTAGAGAACAAACTCTAGACACTTGGATTCCAACCCTGAACATGGAAAACAAAACTTACTTTTATTGTAACGCCAACTAGAAACCTCTTTAAAATTAATGGAAAAGCAATTCATATCTAGTTTTTAAATTAACAGTTTTAATAGCTACATTGTCATTGTAACTATAGATAGGTTATTTCATAATATACATCTTTTTAAAAAGGAGTGGTTTCATGTGTGAGGATGGCCGAGCGGTCTAAGGCGCTGCGTGGCCTGGGTTCAAATCCCACTTCTGACAATGTTATTCATTTTCTTCTTTGCTCTACAGTTTCTATTTCTTGTTACTTGTGAAAAGATTGGCTTTAGAATTAGACAAACACTCACTGCAAATCTCTTTCAATTTACAACATAAAAAATGCATCAATTATTTCATTATTTCCCATGTTGCAATAAAGGATCAGATTGTATTCTCCCTGGATAAAAGAGCTTGAAACCAACCACATATGTGTATATCATATTATTTTTATTATTTGATCCACAATTCTTTATTTACAGAGGTAGCAAAATAAAATATCTCACAAATTCAGAATGAGGGCTCCATATCTTTGGCTTAAAAAAACTGCTCTTCTCAGCCAATGGTCATGAACAGAAACCCCACTGGGGTCCACTACAATGGCATCCAATCAAACCCATGAGCTAAATTAAGTAGCCAGTTTGTGCAAGATTCACAAATTTCATTTCATTGCTGAGTTAAAATCCATTAGAGAACAAACTCTAGACACTTGGATTCCAACCCTGAACATGGAAAACAAAACTTACTTTTATTGTAACGCCAACTAGAAACCTCTTTATAATGAATGGAAAAGCAATTCATATCTAGTTTTTAAATTAACAGTTTTAATAGCAACATTGTCATTGTAACTATAGATAGGTTATTTCATAATATACATCTTTTCAAAAAGCAGTGGTTTCATGTGTCAGGATGGCCGAGCGGTCTAAGGCGCTGCGTTCAGGTCGCAGTCTTCTCTGGAGGCGTGGGTTCAAATCCCACTTCCGACAATGTTATTCATTTTCTTCTTTGCTCTACAGTTTCTATTTCTTGTTACTTGTGAAAAGATTGACTTTAGAATTAGACAAACACTCACTGCAAATCTCTTTCAATTTACAACATAAAAAATGCATCAATTATTTCATTATTTCCCATGTTGCAATAAAAGATCAGATTGTATTCTTCCTGGATAAAAGAGCTTGAAACCAACCACATATGTGTATATCATATTATTTTTATTATTTTATCCACAATTCTTTATTTACAGAGGTAGCAAAATAAAATATCTCACAAATTCAGAATGAGGGCTCCATATCTTTGGCTTAAGAAAACTGCTCTTCTCAGCCAATGGTCATGAACAGAAACCCCACTGGGGTCCACTACAATGGCATCCAATCAAACCCATGAGCTAAATTAAGTAGCCAGTTTGTGCAAGATTCACAAATTTAATTTCATTGCTGAGTTAAAATCCATTAGAGAACAACCTCTAGACACTTGGATTCCAACCCTGAACAAGGAAAACAAAACTTACTTTTATTGTAACGCCAACTAGAAACCTCTTTAAAATGAATGGAAAAGCAATTCATATTTATTTTTTAAATTAACAGTTTTAATAGCAACATTGTCATTGTAACTATAGTTAGGTTATTTCATAATATACATCTTTTCAAAAAGCAGTGGTTTCATGTGTCAGGATGGCCGAGCGGTCTAAGGCGCTGAGTGGCCTGGGTTCAAATCCCACTTCTGACAATGTTATTCATTTTCTTCTTTGCTCTACAGTTTCTATTTCTTGTTACTTGTGAAAAGTTTGGCTTTAGAATTAGACAAACACTCACTGCAAATCTCTTTCAATTTACAACATAAAAAATGCATCAATTATTTCATTATTTCCCATGTTGCAATAAAAGATCAGATTGTATTCTCCCTGGATAAAAGAGCTTGAAACCAACCACATATGTGTATATCATATTATTTTTATTATTTGATCCACAATTCTTTATTTACAGAGGTAGCAAAATAAAATATCTCACAAATTCAGAATGAGGGCTCCATATCTTTGGCTTAAGAAAACTGCTCTTCTCAGCCAATGGTCATGAACAGAAACCCCACTGGGGTCCACTACAATGGCATCCAATCGAACCCATGAGCTAAATTAAATAACCAGTTTGTGCAAGATTCACAAATTTAATTTCATTGCTGAGTTAAAATCCATTAGAGAACAAACTCTAGACACTTGGATTCCAACCCTGAACATGGAAAACAAAACATACTTTTATTGTAACGCCAACTAGAAACCTCTTTAAAATGAATGAAAAAGCAATTCATATTTAGTTTTTAAATTAACAGTTTTAATAGCAACATTGTCATTGTAACTATAGATAGGTTATTTCATAATATACATCTTTTAAAAAAGTAGTTGTTTCATGTGTCAGGATGGCCGAGCGGTCTAAGGCGCTGCGTTCAGGTCGCAGTCTCCTCTGGAGGCGTGGGTTCAAATCCCACTTCTGACAATGTTATTCATTTTCTTCTTTGCTCTACAGTTTCTATTTCTTGTTACTTGTGAAAAGATTGACTTTAGAATTAGACTTACACTCACTGCAAATCTCTTTCAATTTACAACATAAAAAATGCATCAATTATTTCATTATTTCCCATGCTGCAATAAAAGATCAGATTGTATTCTCCCTGGATAAAAGAGCTTGAAACCAACCACATATGTGTATATCATATTATTTTTATTATTTGATCCACAATTCTTTATTTACAGAGGTAGCAAAATAAAATATCTCACAAATTCAGAATGAGGGCTCCATATCTTTGGCTTAAGAAAACTGCTCTTCTCAGCCAATGGTCATGAACAGAAACCCCACTGGGGTCCACTACAATGTCATCCAATCAAACCCATGAGCTAAATTAAGTAGCCAGTTTGTGCAAGATTCACAAATTTTATTTCATTGCTGAGTTAAAATCCATTAGAGAACAAACTCTAGACACTTGGATTCCAACCCTGAACATGGAAAACAAAACTTACTTTTATTGTAACGCCAACTAGAAACCTCTTTAAAATGAATGGAAAATCAATTCATATCTAGTTTTTAAATTAACAGTTTTAATAGCAACATTGTCATTGTAACTATAGGTAGGTTATTTCATAATATACATCTTTTCAAAAAGCAGTGGTTTCATGTGTCAGGATGGCCGAGCGGTCTAAGGCGCTGCATTCAGGTCGCAGTCTCCTCTGGAGGCGTGGGTTCAAATCCCACTTCTGACAATGTTATTCATTTTCTTCTTTGCTCTACAGTTTCTATTTCTTGTTACTTGTGAAAAGATTGACTTTAGAATTAGACTTACACTCACTGCAAATCTCTTTCAATTTACAACATAAAAAATGCATCAATTATTTCATTATTTCCCATGTTGCAATAAAAGATCAGATTGTATTCTTCCTGGATAAAAGAGCTTGAAACCAACCACATATGTGTATATCATATTATTTTTATTATTTGATCCACAATTCTTTATTTACAGAGGTAGCAAAATAAAATATCTCACAAATTCAGAATGAGGGCTCCATATCTTTGGCTTAAGAAAACTGCTCTTCTCAGCCAATGGTCATGAACAGAAACCCCACTGGGGTCCACTACAATGGCATCCAATTAAACCCATGAGATAAATTAAGTAGCCAGTCTGTGCAAGATTCACAAATTTAATTTCATTGCTGAGTTAAAATCCATTAGAGAACAAACTCTAGACCCTTGGATTCCAACCCTGAACATGGAAAACAAAACTTACTTTTATTGTAAAGCCAACTAGAAACCTCTTTAAAATGAATAGAAAAGCAATTCATATCTAGTTTTTAAATTAACAGTTTTAATAGCAACATTGTCATTGTAACTATAGATAGGTTATTTCATAATATACATCTTTTCAAAAAGTGGTGGTTTCATGTGTCAGGATGGCCGAGCGGTCTAAGGCGTTGCGTGGCGTGGGTTCAAATCTCCCTTCTGACAATGTTATTCATTTTCTTCTTTGCTCTACAGTTTCTATTTCTTGTTACTTGTGAAAAGATTGGCTTTAGAATTAGACAAACACTCACTGCAAATCTCTTTCAATTTACAACATAAAAAAGCATCAATTATTTCATTATTTCCCATGTTGCAATAAAAGATCAGATTGTATTCTTCCTGGATAAAAGAGCTTGAAACCAACCACATATGTGTATATCATATTATTTTTATTATTTTATCCACAATTCTTTATTTACAGAGGTAGCAAAATAAAATATCTCACAAATTCAGAATGAGGGCTCCATATCTTTGGCTTAAGAAAACTGCTCTTCTCAGCCAATGGTCATGAACAGAAACCCCACTGGGGTCCACTACAATGGCATCCAATCAAACCCATGAGCTAAATTAAGTAGCCAGTTTGTGCAAGATTCACAAATTTAATTTAATTGCTGAGTTAAAATCCATTAGAGAACAAACTCTAGACACTTGGATTCCAACCCTGAACATGGAAAACAAAACTTACTTTTATTGTAACGCCAACTAGAAACCTCTTTAAAATGAATGGAAAAGCACTTCATATTTAATTTTTAAATTAACAGTTTTAATAGCAACATTGTCATTGTAACTATAGATAGGTTATTTCATAATATACATCTTTTCAAACAGCATTGGTTTCATGTGTCAGGATGGCCAAGTGGTCTAAGGCTCTGCGTTCAGGTTGCAGTCTCCTCTGGAGGCGTGGGTTCAAATCCCACTTTTGACAGTGTTATTCATTTTCTTCTTTGCTCTACAGTTTCTATTTCTTGTTACTTGTGAAAAGATTGGCTTTAGAATTAGACAAACACTCACTGCAAATCTCTTTCAATTTACAACATAAAAAATGCATCAATTATTTCATTATTTCCCATGTTGCAATAAAAGATCAGATTGTATTCTCCCTGGATAAAAGAGCTTGAAACCAACCACATATGTGTATATCATATTATTTTTATTATTTGATCCACAATTCTTTATTTACAGAGGTAGCAAAATAAAATATCTCACAAATTCAGAATGAGGGCTCCATATCTTTGGCTTAAGAAAACTGCTCTTCTCAGCCAATGGTCATGAACAAAAACCCCACTGGGGTCCACTACAATGGCATCCAATCGAATCCATGAGCTAAATTAAATAACCAGTTTGTGCAAGATTCACAAATTTAATTTCATTGCTGAGTTAAAATCCATTAGAGAACAAACTCTAGACACTTGGATTCCAACCCTGAACATGGAAAACAAAACTTACTTTTATTGTAACGCCAACTAGAAACCTCTTTAAAATGAATGGAAAAGCAATTCATATCTAGTTTTTAAATTAACAGTTTTAATAGCAACATTGTCATTGTAACTATAGATAGGTTATTTCATAATATACATCTTTTCAAAAAGCAGTGGTTTCATGTGTCATGATGGCCGAGCGGTCTAAGGCGCTGAGTGGCCTGGGTTCAAATCCCACTTCTGACAATGTTATTCATTTTCTTCTTTGCTCTACAGTTTCTATTTCTTGTTACTTGTGAAAAGATTGGCTTTAGAATTAGACAAACACTCACTGCAAATCTCTTTCAATTTACAACATAAAAAATGCATCAATTATTTCATTATTTCCCATGTTGCAATAAAAGATCAGATTGTATTCTCCCTGGATAAAAGAGCTTGAAACCAACCACATATGTGTATATCATATTATTTTTATTATTTGATCCACAATTCTTTATTTACAGAGGTAGCAAAATAAAATATCTCACAAATTCAGAATGAGGGCTCCATATCTTTGGCTTAAGAAAACTGCTCTTCTCAGCCAATGGTCATGAACAGAAACCCCACTGGGATCCACTACAATGGCATCCAATCAAACCCATGAGCTAAATTAAGTAGCCATTTTGTGCAAGATTCACAAATTTCATTTCATTGCTGAGTTAAAATCCATTAGAGAACAAACTCTAGACACTTGGATTCCAACCCTGAACATGGAAAACAAAACTTACTTTTATTGTAACGCCAACTAGAAACCTCTTTAAAATGAATGGAAAAGCAATTCATATCTAGTTTTTAAATTAACAGTTTTAATAGCTACATTGTCATTGTAACTATAGATAGGTTATTTCATAATATACATCTTTTTAAAAAGGAGTGGTTTCATGTGTGAGGATGGCCGAGCGGTCTAAGGCGCTGCGTGGCCTGGGTTCAAATCCCACTTCTGACAATGTTATTCATTTTCTTCTTTGCTCTACAGTTTCTATTTCTTGTTACTTGTGAAAAGATTGGCTTTAGAATTTGACAAACACTCACTGCAAATCTCTTTCAATTTACAACATAAAAAATGCATCAATTATTTCATTATTTCCCATGTTGCAATAAAAGATCAGATTGTATTCTCCCTGAATAAAAGAGCTTGAAACCAACCACATATGTGTATATCATATTATTTTTATTATTTGATCCACAATTCTTTATTTACAGAGGTAGCAAAATAAAATATCTCACAAATTCAGAATGAGGGCTCCATATCTTTGGCTTAAAAAAACTGCTCTTCTCAGCCAATGGTCATGAACAGAAACCCCACTGGGGTCCACTACAATGGCATCCAATCAAACCCATGAGCTAAATTAAGTAGCCAGTTTGTGCAAGATTCACAAATTTCATTTCATTGCTGAGTTAAAATCCATTAGAGAACAAACTCTAGACACTTGGATTCCAACCCTGAACATGGAAAACAAAACTTACTTTTATTGTAACGCCAACTAGAAACCTCTTTATAATGAATGGAAAAGCAATTCATATCTAGTTTTTAAATTAACAGTTTTAATAGCAACATTGTCATTGTAACTATAGATAGGTTATTTCATAATATACATCTTTTAAAAAAGCAGTGGTTTCATGTGTCAGGATGGCCGAGCGGTCTAAGGCGCTGCGTTCAGGTCGCAGTCTCCTCTGGAGGCATGGGTTCAAATCCCACTTCTGACAATGTTATTCATTTTCTTATTTGCTCTACAGTTTCTATTTCTTGTTACTTGTGAAAAGATTGACTTTAGAATTAGACAAACACTCACTGCAAATCTCTTTCAATTTACAACATAAAAAATGCATCAATTATTTCATTATTTCCCATGTTGCAATAAAAGATCAGATTAGAGCTTGAAACCAACCACATATGTGTATATCATATTATTTTTATTATTTTATCCACAATTCTTTATTTACAGAGGTAGCAAAATAAAATATCTCACAAATTCAGAATGAGGGCTCCATATCTTTGGCTTAAAAAAACTGCTCTTCTCAGCCAATGGTCATGAACAGAAACCCCACTGGGGTCCACTACAATGGCATCCAATCAAACCCATGAGCTAAATTAAGTAGCCAGTTTGTGCAAGATTCACAAATTTAATTTCATTGCTGAGTTAAAATCCATTAGAGAACAAACTCTAGACACTTGGATTCCAACCCTGAACAAGGAAAACAAAACTTACTTTTATTGTAACGCCAACTAGAAACCTCTTTAAAATGAATGGAAAAGCAATTCATATTTATTTTTTAAATTAACAGTTTTAATAGCAACATTGTCATTGTAACTATAGTTAGGTTATTTCATAATATACATCTTTTCAAAAAGCAGTGGTTTCATGTGTCAGGATGGCCGAGCGGTCTAAGGCGTTGCGTGGCGTGGGTTCAAATCTCCCTTCTGACAATGTTATTAATTTTCTTCTTTGCTCTACAGTTTCTATTTCTTGTTACTTGTGAAAAGATTGGCTTTAGAATTAGACAAACACTCACTGCAAATCTCTTTCAATAAACAACATAAAAAAAGCATCAATTATTTCATTATTTCCCATGTTGCAATAAAAGATCAGATTGTATTCTTCCTGGATAAAAGACCTTGAAACCAACCACATATGTGTATATCATATTATTTTTATTATTTTATCCACAATTCTTTATTTACAGAGGTAGCAAAATAAAATATCTCACAAATTCAGAATGAGGGCTCCATATCTTTGGCTTAAGAAAACTGCTCTTCTCAGCCAATGGTCATGAACAGAAACCCCACTGGGGTCCACTACAATGGCATCCAATCAAATCCATGAGCTAAATTAAGTAGCCAGTTTGTGCAAGATTCACAAATTTAATTTAATTGCTGAGTTAAAATCCATTAGAGAACAAACTCTAGACACTTGGATTCCAACCCTGAACATGGAAAACAAAACTTACTTTTATTGTAACGCCAACTAGAAACCTCTTTAAAATGAATGGAAAAGCAATTCATATTTAATTTTTAAATTAACAGTTTTAATAGCAACATTGTCATTGTAACTATAGATAGGTTATTTCATAATATACATCTTTTCAAACAGCATTGGTTTCATGTGTCAGGATGGCCGAGCGGTCTAAGGCTCTGCGTTCAGGTTGCAGTCTCCTCTGGAGGTGTGGGTTCAAATCCCACTTTTGACAGTGTTATTCATTTTCTTCTTTGCTCTACAGTTTCTATTTCTTGTTACTTGTGAAAAGATTGACTTTAGAATTAGACAAACACTCACTGCAAATCTCTTTCAATTTACAACATAAAAAATGCATCAATTATTTCATTATTTCCCATGTTGCAATAAAAGATCAGATTGTATTCTCCCTGGATAAAAGAACTTGAAACCAACCACATATGTGTATATCATATTATTTTTATTATTTTATCCACAATTCTTTATTTACAGAGGTAGCAAAATAAAATATCTCACAAATTCAGAATGAGGGTTCCATATCTTTGGCTTAAGAAAACTGCTCTTCTCAGCCAATGGTCATGAACAGAAACCCCACTGGGGTCCACTACAATGGCATCCAATCAAACCCATGAGCTAAATTAAGTAGCCAGTTTGTGCAAGATTCACAAATTTCATTTCATTGCTGAGTTAAAATCCATTAGAGAACAAACTCTAGACACTTGGATTCCAACCCTGAACATGGAAAACAAAACTTACTTTTATTGTAACGCCAACTAGAAACCTCTTTAAAATTAATGGAAAAGCAATTCATATCTAGTTTTTAAATTAACAGTTTTAATAGCTACATTGTCATTGTAACTATAGATAGGTTATTTCATAATATACATCTTTTTAAAAAGGAGTGGTTTCATGTGTGAGGATGGCCGAGCGGTCTAAGGCGCTGCGTGGCCTGGGTTCAAATACCACTTCTGACAATGTTATTCATTTTCTTCTTTGCTCTACAGTTTCTATTTCTTGTTACTTGTGAAAAGATTGGCTTTAGAATTAGACAAACACTCACTGCAAATCTCTTTCAATTTACAACATAAAAAATGCATCAATTATTTCATTATTTCCCATGTTGCAATAAAAGATCAGATTGTATTCTCCCTGGATAAAAGAGCTTGAAACCAACCACATATGTGTATATCATATTATTTTTATTATTTGATCCACAATTCTTTATTTACAGAGGTAGCAAAATAAAATATCTCACAAATTCAGAATGAGGGCTCCATATCTTTGGCTTAAGAAAACTGCTCTTCTCAGCCAATGGTCATGAACAGAAACCCCACTGGGGTCCACTACAATGTCATCCAATCAAACCCATGAGCTAAATTAAGGAGCCAGTTTGTGCAAGATTCACAAATTTCATTTCATTGCTGAGTTAAAATCCATTAGAGAACAAACTCTAGACACTTGGATTCCAACCCTGAACATGGAAAACAAAACTTACTTTTATTGTAACGCCAACTAGAAACCTCTTTAAAATGAATGGAAAAGCAATTCATATCTAGTTTTTAAATTAACAGTTTTAATAGCAACATTGTCATTGTAACTATAGGTAGGTTATTTCATAATATACATCTTTTCAAAAAGCAGTGGTTTCATGTGTCAGGATGGCCGAGCGGTCTAAGGCGCTGCGTTCAGGTCGCAGTCTCCTCTGGAGGCGTGGGTTCAAATCCCACTTCTGACAATGTTATTCATTTTCTTCTTTGCTCTACAGTTTCTATTTCTTGTTACTTGTGAAAAGATTGACTTTAGAATTAGACTTACACTCACTGCAAATCTCTTTCAATTTACAACAGAAAAAATGCATCAATTATTTCATTATTTCCCATGTTGCAATAAAAGATCAGATTGTATTCTTCCTGGATAAAAGAGCTTGAAACCAACCACATATGTGTATATCATATTATTTTTATTATTTGATCCACAATTCTTTATTTACAGAGGTAGCAAAATAAAATATCTCACAAATTCAGAATGAGGGCTCCATACCTTTGGCTTAAGAAAATTGCTCTTCTCAGCCAATGGTCATGAACAGAAACCCCACTGGGGTCCACTACAATGGCATCCAATTAAACCCATGAGCTAAATTAAGTAGCCAGTCTGTGCAAGATTCACAAATTTAATTTCATTGCTGAGTTAAAATCCATTAGAGAACAAACTCTAGACCCTTGGATTCCAACCCTGAACATGGAAAACAAAACTTACTTTTATTGTAAAGCCAACTAGAAACCTCTTTAAAATGAATAGAAAAGCAATTCATATCTAGTTTTTAAATTAACAGTTTTAATAGCAACATTGTCATTGTAACTATAGATAGGTTATTTCATAATATACATCTTTTCAAAAAGCAGTGGTTTCATGTGTCAGGATGGCCGAGCGGTCTAAGGCGTTGCGTGGCGTGGGTTCAAATCTCCCTTCTGACAATGTTATTAATTTTCTTCTTTGCTCTACAGTTTCTATTTCTTGTTACTTGTGAAAAGATTGGCTTTAGAATTAGACAAACACTCACTGCAAATCTCTTTCAATAAACAACATAAAAAAAGCATCAATTATTTCATTATTTCCCATGTTGCAATAATAGATCAGATTGTATTCTTCCTGGATAAAAGACCTTGAAACCAACCACATATGTGTATATCATATTATTTTTATTATTTTATCCACAATTCTTTATTTACAGAGGTAGCAAAATAAAATATCTCACAAATTCAGAATGAGGGCTCCATATTTTTGGCTTAAGAAAACTGCTCTTCTCAGCCAATGGTCATGAACAGAAACCCCACTGGGGTCCACTACAATGGCATCCAATCAAATCCATGAGCTAAATTAAGTAGCCAGTTTGTGCAAGATTCACAAATTTAATTTAATTGCTGAGTTAAAATCCATTAGAGAACAAACTCTAGACACTTGGATTCCAACCCTGAACATGGAAAACAAAACTTACTTTTATTGTAACGCCAACTAGAAACCTCTTTAAAATGAATGGAAAAGCAATTCATATTTAATTTTTAAATTAACAGTTTTAATAGCAACATTGTCATTGTAACTATAGATAGGTTATTTCATAATATACATCTTTTCAAACAGCATTGGTTTCATGTGTCAGGATGGCCGAGCGGTCTAAGGCTCTGCGTTCAGGTTGCAGTCTCCTCTGGAGGTGTGGGTTCAAATCCCACTTTTGACAGTGTTATTCATTTTCTTCTTTGCTCTACAGTTTCTATTTCTTGTTACTTGTGAAAAGATTGACTTTAGAATTAGACAAACACTCACTGCAAATCTCTTTCAATTTACAACATAAAAAATGCATCAATTATTTCATTATTTCCCATGTTGCAATAAAAGATCAGATTGTATTCTCCCTGGATAAAAGAACTTGAAACCAACCACATATGTGTATATCATATTATTTTTATTATTTTATCCACAATTCTTTATTTACAGAGGTAGCAAAATAAAATATCTCACAAATTCAGAATGAGGGTTCCATATCTTTGGCTTAAGAAAACTGCTCTTCTCAGCCAATGGTCATGAACAGAAACCCCACTGGGGTCCACTACAATGGCATCCAATCAAACCCATGAGCTAAATTAAGTAGCCAGTTTGTGCAAGATTCACAAATTTCATTTCATTGCTGAGTTAAAATCCATTAGAGAACAAACTCTAGACACTTGGATTCCAACCCTGAACATGGAAAACAAAACTTACTTTTATTGTAACGCCAACTAGAAACCTCTTTAAAATTAATGGAAAAGCAATTCATATCTAGTTTTTAAATTAACAGTTTTAATAGCTACATTGTCATTGTAACTATAGATAGGTTATTTCATAATATACATCTTTTTAAAAAGGAGTGGTTTCATGTGTGAGGATGGCCGAGTGGTCTAAGGCGCTGCGTGGCCTGGGTTCAAATCCCACTTCTGACAATGTTATTCATTTTCTTCTTTGCTCTACAGTTTCTATTTCTTGTTACTTGTGAAAAGATTGGCTTTAGAATTAGACAAACACTCACTGCAAATCTCTTTCAATTTACAACATAAAAAATGCATCAATTATTTCATTATTTCCCATGTTGCAATAAAAGATCAGATTGTATTCTCCCTGGATAAAAGAGCTTGAAACCAACCACATATGTGTATATCATATTATTTTTATTATTTGATCCACAATTCTTTATTTACAGAGGTAGCAAAATAAAATATCTCACAAATTCAGAATGAGGGCTCCATATCTTTGGCTTAAGAAAACTGCTCTTCTCAGCCAATGGTCATGAACAAAAACCCCACTGGGGTCCACTACAATGGCATTCAATCGAACCCATGAGCTAAATTAAATAACCAGTTTGTGCAAGATTCACAAATTTAATTTCATTGCTGAGTTAAAATCCATTAGAGAACAAACTCTAGACACTTGGATTCCAACCCTGAACATGGAAAACAAAACTTACTTTTATTGTAACGCCAACTAGAAACCTCTTTAAAATGAATGGAAAAGCAATTCATATCTAGTTTTTAAATTAACAGTTTTAATAGCAACATTGTCATTGTAACTATAGATATGTTATTTCATAATATACATCTTTTCAAAAAGCAGTGGTTTCATGTGTCAGGATGGTCGAGCGGTCTAAGGCGCTGCGTTCAGGTCGCAGTCTCCTCTGGAGGCGTGGGTTCAAATCCCGCTTCTGACAATGTTATTCATTTTCTTCTTTGCTCTACAGTTTCTATTTCTTGTTACTTGTGAAAAGATTGACTTTAGAATTAAACAAACACTCACTGCAAATCTCTTTCAATTTACAACATAAAAAAATGCATCAATTATTTCATTATTTCCCATGTTGCAATAAAAGATCAGATTGTATTCTTCTTGGATAAAAGAGCTTGAAACCAACCACATATGTGTATATCATATTATTTTTATTATTTTATCCACAATTCTTTATTTACAGAGGTAGCAAAATAAAATATCTCACAAATTCAGAATGAGGGCTCCATATCTTTGGCTTAAGAAAACTGCTCTTCTCAGCCAATGGTCATGAACAGAAACCCCACTGGGGTCCACTACAATGGCATCCAATCAAACCCATGAGCTAAATTAAGTAGCCAGTTTGTGCAAGATTCACAAATTTAATTTCATTGCTGAGTTAAAATCCATTAGAGAACAAACTCTAGACACTTGGATTCCAACCCTGAACATGGAAAACAAAACTTACTTTTATTGTAACGCCAACTAGAAACCTCTTTAAAATGAATGGAAAAGCAATTCATATTTATTTTTTAAATTAACAGTTTTAATAGCAACATTGTCATTGTAACTATAGATAGGTTATTTCATAATATACATCTTTTCAAAAAGCAGTGGTTTCATGTGTCAGGATGGCCGAGCGGTCTAAGGCGCTGAGTGGCCTGGGTTCAAATCCCACTTCTGACAATGTTATTCATTTTCTTCTTTGCTCTACAGTTTCTATTTCTTGTTACTTGTGAAAAGATTGACTTTAGAATTAGACAAACACTCACTGCAAATCTCTTTCAATTTACAACATAAAAAATGCATCAATTATTTCATTATTTCCCATGTTGCAATAAAAGATCAGATTGTATTCTCCCTGGATAAAAGAGCTTGAAACCAACCACATATGTGTATATCATATTATTTTTATTATTTGATCCACAATTCTTTATTTACAGAGGTAGCAAAATAAAATATCTCACAAATTCAGAATGAGGGCTCCATATCTTTGGCTTAAGAAAACTGCTCTTCTCAGCCAATGGTCATGAACAGAAACCCCACTGAGGTCCACTACAATGGCATCCAATCAAACCCATGAGCTAAATTAAGTAGCCAGTTTGTGCAAGATTCACAAATTTCATTTCATTGCTGAGTTAAAATCCATTAGAGAACAAACTCTAGACACTTGGATTCCAACCCTGAACATGGAAAACAAAACTTACTTTTATTGTAACGCCAACTAGAAACCTCTTTAAAATTAATGGAAAAGCAATTCATATCTAGTTTTTAAATTAACAGTTTTAATAGCTACATTGTCATTGTAACTATAGATAGGTTATTTCATAATATACATCTTTTTAAAAAGGAGTGGTTTCATGTGTGAGGATGGCCGAGCGGTCTAAGGCGCTGCGTGGCCTGGGTTCAAATCCCACTTCTGACAATGTTATTCATTTTCTTCTTTGCTCTACAGCATGGGTCTTCATCCTGTGGCCCTCCAGCTGCTGTGAAACTACACATCCCAGCATGCCCAGCCACAGTTTTGCTATTAAGGTATGCTAAAACTGAGGCAGGGCATGCTGGGATGTGTAGTTCCACAGCAGCTGGAGGGTCGCAGGTTGAAGACCCATGCTCTACAGTTTCTATTTCTTGTTACTTGTGAAAAGATTGACTTTAGAATTAGACTTACACTCACTGCAAATCTCTTTCAATTTACAACATAAAAAATGCATCAATTATTTCATTATTTCCCATGTTGCAATAAAAGATCAGATTGTATTCTCCCTGGATAAAAGAGCTTGAAACCAACCACATATGTGTATATCATATTATTTTTATTATTTGATCCACAATTCTTTATTTACAGAGGTAGCAAAATAAAATATCTCACAAATTCAGAATGAGGGCTCCATATCTTTGGCTTAAGAAAACTGCTCTTCTCAGCCAATGGTCATGAACAGAAACCCCACTGGGGTCCACTAAATTGGCATCCAATCAAACCCATGAGCTAAATTAAGTAGCCAGTTTGTGCAAGATTCACAAATTTCATTTCATTGCTGAGTTAAAATCCATTAGGGAACAAACTCTCGACACTTGGATTCCAACCCTGAACATGGAAAACAAAACTTACTTTTATTGTAACGCCAACTAGAAACCTCTTTAAAATGAATGGAAAAGCAATTCATATCTAGTTTTTAAATTAACAGTTTTAATAGCAACATTGTCATTGTAACTATAGATAGGTTATTTCATAATATACATCTTTTCAAAAAGCAGGGGTTTCATGTGTCAGGATGGCCGAGCGGTCTAAGGCGCTGCGTTCAGGTCGCAGTCTCCTCTGGAGGCGTGGGTTCAAATCCCACTTCTGACAATGTTATTCATTTTCTTCTTTGCTCTACAGCATGGGTCTTCAACCTGCGGCCCTCCAGCTGCTGTGGAACTACACATCCCAGCATGCCCTGAACGGTTTTAGCATGCCTTAATAGCAAAACTGTTGCAGAGCATGCTGGGATGTGTAGTTCCACAGCAGCTGGAGGGCCGCAGGTTGAAGACCCATGCTCTACAGTTTCTATTTCTTGTTACTTGTGAAAAAATTGACTTTAGAATTAAACAAACACTCACTGCAAATCTCTTTCAATTTACAACATAAAAATGCATCAATTATTTCATTATTTCCCATGTTGCAATAAAAGATCAGATTGTATTCTCCCTGGATAAAAGAACTTGAAACCAACCACATATGTGTATATCATATTATTTTTATTATTTTATCCACAATTCTTTATTTACAGAGGTAGCAAAATAAAATATCTCACAAATTCAGAATGAGGGTTCCATATCTTTGGCTTAAGAAAACTGCTCTTCTCAGCCAATGGTCATGAACAGAAACCCCACTGGGGTCCACTACAATGGCATCCAATCAAACCCATGAGCTAAATTAAGTAGCCAGTTTGTGCAAGATTCACAAATTTCATTTCATTGCTGAGTTAAAATCCATTAGAGAACAAACTCTAGACACTTGGATTCCAACCCTGAACATGGAAAACAAAACTTACTTTTATTGTAACGCCAACTAGAAACCTCTTTAAAATTAATGGAAAAGCAATTCATATCTAGTTTTTAAATTAACAGTTTTAATAGCTACATTGTCATTGTAACTATAGATAGGTTATTTCATAATATACATCTTTTTAAAAAGGAGTGGTTTCATGTGTGAGGATGGCCGAGCGGTCTAAGGCGCTGCGTGGCCTGGGTTCAAATCCCACTTCTGACAATGTTATTCATTTTCTTCTTTGCTCTACAGTTTCTATTTCTTGTTACTTGTGAAAAGATTGGCTTTAGAATTAGACAAACACTCACTGCAAATCTCTTTCAATTTACAACATAAAAAATGCATCAATTATTTCATTATTTCCCATGTTGCAATAAAAGATCAGATTGTATTCTCCCTGGATAAAAGAGCTTGAAACCAACCACATATGTGTATATCATATTATTTTTATTATTTGATCCACAATTCTTTATTTACAGAGGTAGCAAAATAAAATATCTCACAAATTCAGAATGAGGGCTCCATATCTTTGGCTTAAGAAAACTGCTCTTCTCAGCCAATGGTCATGAACAAAAACCCCACTGGGGTCCACTACAATGGCATTCAATCGAACTTATGAGCTAAATTAAATAACCAGTTTGTGCAAGATTCACAAATTTAATTTCATTGCTGAGTTAAAATCCATTAGAGAACAAACTCTAGACACTTGGATTCCAACCCTGAACATGGAAAACAAAACTTACTTTTATTGTAACGCCAACTAGAAACCTCTTTAAAATGAATGGAAAAGCAATTCATATCTAGTTTTTAAATTAACAGTTTTAATAGCAACATTGTCATTGTAACTATAGATATGTTATTTCATAATATACATCTTTTCAAAAAGCAGTGGTTTCATGTGTCAGGATGGTCGAGCGGTCTAAGGCGCTGCGTTCAGGTCGCAGTCTCCTCTGGAGGCATGGGTTCAAATCCCGCTTCTGACAATGTTATTCATTTTCTTCTTTGCTCTACAGTTTCTATTTCTTGTTACTTGTGAAAAGATTGACTTTAGAATTAAACAAACACTCACTGCAAATCTCTTTCAATTTACAACATAAAAAATGCATCAATTATTTCATTATTTCCCATGTTGCAATAAAAGATCAGATTGTATTCTTCTTGGATAAAAGAGCTTGAAACCAACCACATATGTGTATATCATATTATTTTTATTATTTTATCCACAATTCTTTATTTACAGAGGTAGCAAAATAAAATATCTCACAAATTCAGAATGAGGGCTCCATATCTTTGGCTTAAGAAAACTGCTCTTCTCAGCCAATGGTCATGAACAGAAACCCCACTGGGGTCCACTACAATGGCATCCAATCAAACCCATGAGCTAAATTAAGTAGCCAGTTTGTGCAAGATTCACAAATTTCATTTCATTGCTGAGTTAAAATCCATTAGAGAACAAACTCTAGACACTTGGATTCCAACCCTGAACATGGAAAACAAAACTTACTTTTATTGTAACGCCAACTAGAAACCTCTTTAAAATGAATGGAAAAGCAATTCATATTTATTTTTTAAATTAACAGTTTTAATAGCAACATTGTCATTGTAACTATAGATAGGTTATTTCATAATATACATCTTTTCAAAAAGCAGTGGTTTCATGTGTCAGGATGGCCGAGCGGTCTAAGGCGCTGAGTGGCCTGGGTTCAAATCCCACTTCTGACAATGTTATTCATTTTCTTCTTTGCTCTACAGTTTCTATTTCTTGTTACTTGTGAAAAGATTGGCTTTAGAATTAGACAAACACTCACTGCAAATCTCTTTCAATTTACAACATAAAAAATGCATCAATTATTTCATTATTTCCCATGTTGCAATAAAAGATCAGATTGTATTCTCCCTGGATAAAAGAGCTTGAAACCAACCACATATGTGTATATCATATTATTTTTATTATTTGATCCACAATTCTTTATTTACAGAGGTAGCAAAATAAAATATCTCACAAATTCAGAATGAGGGCTCCATATCTTTGGCTTAAGAAAACTGCTCTTCTCAGCCAATGGTCATGAACAGAAACCCCACTGGGGTCCACTACAATGGCATCCAATCAAACCCATGAGCTAAATTAAGTAGCCAGTTTGTGCAAGATTCACAAATTTCATTTCATTGCTGAGTTAAAATCCATTAGAGAACAAACTCTAGACACTTGGATTCCAACCCTGAACATGGAAAACAAAACTTACTTTTATTGTAACGCCAACTAGAAACCTCTTTAAAATTAATGGAAAAGCAATTCATATCTAGTTTTTAAATTAACAGTTTTAATAGCAACATTGTCATTGTAACTATAGATATGTTATTTCATAATATACATCTTTTCAAAAAGCAGTGGTTTCATGTGTCAGGATGGTCGAGCGGTCTAAGGCGCTGCGTTCAGGTCGCAGTCTCCTCTGGAGGCGTGGGTTCAAATCCCGCTTCTGACAATGTTATTCATTTTCTTCTTTGCTCTACAGTTTCTATTTCTTGTTACTTGTGAAAAGATTGACTTTAGAATTAAACAAACACTCACTGCAAATCTCTTTCAATTTACAACATAAAAAATGCATCAATTATTTCATTATTTCCCATGTTGCAATAAAAGATCAGATTGTATTCTTCTTGGATAAAAGAGCTTGAAACCAACCACATATGTGTATATCATATTATTTTTATTATTTTATCCACAATTCTTTATTTACAGAGGTAGCAAAATAAAATATCTCACAAATTCAGAATGAGGGCTCCATATCTTTGGCTTAAGAAAACTGCTCTTCTCAGCCAATGGTCATGAACAGAAACCCCACTGGGGTCCACTACAATGGCATCCAATCAAACCCATGAGCTAAATTAAGTAGCCAGTTTGTGCAAGATTCACAAATTTCATTTCATTGCTGAGTTAAAATCCATTAGAGAACAAACTCTAGACACTTGGATTCCAACCCTGAACATGGAAAACAAAACTTACTTTTATTGTAACGCCAACTAGAAACCTCTTTAAAATGAATGGAAAAGCAATTCATATTTATTTTTTAAATTAACAGTTTTAATAGCAACATTGTCATTGTAACTATAGATAGGTTATTTCATAATATACATCTTTTCAAAAAGCAGTGGTTTCATGTGTCAGGATGGCCGAGCGGTCTAAGGCGCTGAGTGGCCTGGGTTCAAATCCCACTTCTGACAATGTTATTCATTTTCTTCTTTGCTCTACAGTTTCTATTTCTTGTTACTTGTGAAAAGATTGGCTTTAGAATTAGACAAACACTCACTGCAAATCTCTTTCAATTTACAACATAAAAAATGCATCAATTATTTCATTATTTCCCATGTTGCAATAAAAGATCAGATTGTATTCTCCCTGGATAAAAGAGCTTGAAACCAACCACATATGTGTATATCATATTATTTTTATTATTTGATCCACAATTCTTTATTTACAGAGGTAGCAAAATAAAATATCTCACAAATTCAGAATGAGGGCTCCATATCTTTGGCTTAAGAAAACTGCTCTTCTCAGCCAATGGTCATGAACAGAAACCCCACTGGGGTCCACTACAATGGCATCCAATCAAACCCATGAGCTAAATTAAGTAGCCAGTTTGTGCAAGATTCACAAATTTCATTTCATTGCTGAGTTAAAATCCATTAGAGAACAAACTCTAGACACTTGGATTCCAACCCTGAACATGGAAAACAAAACTTACTTTTATTGTAACGCCAACTAGAAACCTCTTTAAAATTAATGGAAAAGCAATTCATATCTAGTTTTTAAATTAACAGTTTTAATAGCTACATTGTCATTGTAACTATAGATAGGTTATTTCATAATATACATCTTTTTAAAAAGGAGTGGTTTCATGTGTGAGGATGGCCGAGCGGTCTAAGGCGCTGCGTGGCCTGGGTTCAAATCCCACTTCTGACAATGTTATTCATTTTCTTCTTTGCTCTACAGTTTCTATTTCTTGTTACTTGTGAAAAGATTGACTTTAGAATTAGACTTACACTCACTGCAAATCTCTTTCAATTTACAACATAAAAAATGCATCAATTATTTCATTATTTCCCATGTTGCAATAAAAGATCAGATTGTATTCTCCCTGGATAAAAGAGCTTGAAACCAACCACATATGTGTATATCATATTATTTTTATTATTTGATCCACAATTCTTTATTTACAGAGGTAGCAAAATAAAATATCTCACAAATTCAGAATGAGGGCTCCATATCTTTGGCTTAAGAAAACTGCTCTTCTCAGCCAATGGTCATGAACAGAAACCCCACTGGGGTCCACTAAATTGGCATCCAATCAAACCCATGAGCTAAATTAAGTAGCCAGTTTGTGCAAGATTCACAAATTTCATTTCATTGCTGAGTTAAAATCCATTAGGGAACAAACTCTCGACACTTGGATTCCAACCCTGAACATGGAAAACAAAACTTACTTTTATTGTAACGCCAACTAGAAACCTCTTTAAAATGAATGGAAAAGCAATTCATATCTAGTTTTTAAATTAACAGTTTTAATAGCAACATTGTCATTGTAACTATAGATAGGTTATTTCATAATATACATCTTTTCAAAAAGCAGGGGTTTCATGTGTCAGGATGGCCGAGCGGTCTAAGGCGCTGCGTTCAGGTCGCAGTCTCCTCTGGAGGCGTGGGTTCAAATCCCACTTCTGACAATGTTATTCATTTTCTTCTTTGCTCTACAGCATGGGTCTTCAACCTGCGGCCCTCCAGCTGCTGTGGAACTACACATCCCAGCATGCCCTGCCTCGGTTTTAGCATGCCTTAATAGCAAAACTGTTGCAGAGCATGCTGGGATGTGTAGTTCCACAGCAGCTGGAGGGCAGCAGGTTGAAGACCCATGCTCTACAGTTTCTATTTCTTGTTACTTGTGAAAAGATTGGCTTTAGAATTAGACAAACACTCACTGCAAATCTCTTTCAATTTACAACATAAAAAATGCATCAATTATTTCATTATTTCCCATGTTGCAATAAAAGATCAGATTGTATTCTCCCTGGATAAAAGAGCTTGAAACCAACCACATATGTGTATATCATATTATTTTTATTATTTGATCCACAATTCTTTATTTACAGAGGTAGCAAAATAAAATATCTCACAAATTCAGAATGAGGGCTCCATATCTTTGGCTTAAGAAAACTGCTCTTCTCAGCCAATGGTCATGAACAGAAACCCCACTGGGGTCCACTACAATGGCATCCAATCAAACCCATGAGCTAAATTAAGTAGCCAGTTTGTGCAAGATTCACAAATTTCATTTCATTGCTGAGTTAAAATCCATTAGAGAACAAACTCTAGACACTTGGATTCCAACCCTGAACATGGAAAACAAAACTTACTTTTATTGTAACGCCAACTAGAAACCTCTTTAAAATTAATGGAAAAGCAATTCATATCTAGTTTTTAAATTAACAGTTTTAATAGCTACATTGTCATTGTAACTATAGATAGGTTATTTCATAATATACATCTTTTTAAAAAGGAGTGGTTTCATGTGTGAGGATGGCCGAGCGGTCTAAGGCGCTGCGTGGCCTGGGTTCAAATCCCACTTCTGACAATGTTATTCATTTTCTTCTTTGCTCTACAGTTTCTATTTCTTGTTACTTGTGAAAAGATTGACTTTAGAATTAGACTTACACTCACTGCAAATCTCTTTCAATTTACAACATAAAAAATGCATCAATTATTTCATTATTTCCCATGTTGCAATAAAAGATCAGATTGTATTCTCCCTGGATAAAAGAGCTTGAAACCAACCACATATGTGTATATCATATTATTTTTATTATTTGATCCACAATTCTTTATTTACAGAGGTAGCAAAATAAAATATCTCACAAATTCAGAATGAGGGCTCCATATCTTTGGCTTAAGAAAACTGCTCTTCTCAGCCAATGGTCATGAACAGAAACCCCACTGGGGTCCACTAAATTGGCATCCAATCAAACCCATGAGCTAAATTAAGTAGCCAGTTTGTGCAAGATTCACAAATTTCATTTCATTGCTGAGTTAAAATCCATTAGGGAACAAACTCTCGACACTTGGATTCCAACCCTGAACATGGAAAACAAAACTTACTTTTATTGTAACGCCAACTAGAAACCTCTTTAAAATGAATGGAAAAGCAATTCATATCTAGTTTTTAAATTAACAGTTTTAATAGCAACATTGTCATTGTAACTATAGATAGGTTATTTCATAATATACATCTTTTCAAAAAGCAGGGGTTTCATGTGTCAGGATGGCCGAGCGGTCTAAGGCGCTGCGTTCAGGTCGCAGTCTCCTCTGGAGGCGTGGGTTCAAATCCCACTTCTGACAATGTTATTCATTTTCTTCTTTGCTCTACAGTTTCTATTTCTTGTTACTTGTGAAAAGATTGACTTTAGAATTAAACAAACACTCACTGCAAATCTCTTTCAATTTACAACATAAAAAATGCATCAATTATTTCATTATTTCCCATGTTGCAATAAAAGATCAGATTGTATTCTTCTTGGATAAAAGAGCTTGAAACCAACCACATATGTGTATATCATATTATTTTTATTATTTTATCCACAATTCTTTATTTACAGAGGTAGCAAAATAAAATATCTCACAAATTCAGAATGAGGGCTCCATATCTTTGGCTTAAGAAAACTGCTCTTCTCAGCCAATGGTCATGAACAGAAACCCCACTGGGGTCCACTACAATGGCATCCAATCAAACCCATGAGCTAAATTAAGTAGCCAGTTTGTGCAAGATTCACAAATTTCATTTCATTGCTGAGTTAAAATCCATTAGAGAACAAACTCTAGACACTTGGATTCCAACCCTGAACATGGAAAACAAAACTTACTTTTATTGTAACGCCAACTAGAAACCTCTTTAAAATGAATGGAAAAGCAATTCATATTTATTTTTTAAATTAACAGTTTTAATAGCAACATTGTCATTGTAACTATAGATAGGTTATTTCATAATATACATCTTTTCAAAAAGCAGTGGTTTCATGTGTCAGGATGGCCGAGCGGTCTAAGGCGCTGAGTGGCCTGGGTTCAAATCCCACTTCTGACAATGTTATTCATTTTCTTCTTTGCTCTACAGTTTCTATTTCTTGTTACTTGTGAAAAGATTGGCTTTAGAATTAGACAAACACTCACTGCAAATCTCTTTCAATTTACAACATAAAAAATGCATCAATTATTTCATTATTTCCCATGTTGCAATAAAAGATCAGATTGTATTCTCCCTGGATAAAAGAGCTTGAAACCAACCACATATGTGTATATCATATTATTTTTATTATTTGATCCACAATTCTTTATTTACAGAGGTAGCAAAATAAAATATCTCACAAATTCAGAATGAGGGCTCCATATCTTTGGCTTAAGAAAACTGCTCTTCTCAGCCAATGGTCATGAACAGAAACCCCACTGGGGTCCACTACAATGGCATCCAATCAAACCCATGAGCTAAATTAAGTAGCCAGTTTGTGCAAGATTCACAAATTTCATTTCATTGCTGAGTTAAAATCCATTAGAGAACAAACTCTAGACACTTGGATTCCAACCCTGAACATGGAAAACAAAACTTACTTTTATTGTAACGCCAACTAGAAACCTCTTTAAAATTAATGGAAAAGCAATTCATATCTAGTTTTTAAATTAACAGTTTTAATAGCAACATTGTCATTGTAACTATAGATATGTTATTTCATAATATACATCTTTTCAAAAAGCAGTGGTTTCATGTGTCAGGATGGTCGAGCGGTCTAAGGCGCTGCGTTCAGGTCGCAGTCTCCTCTGGAGGCGTGGGTTCAAATCCCGCTTCTGACAATGTTATTCATTTTCTTCTTTGCTCTACAGTTTCTATTTCTTGTTACTTGTGAAAAGATTGACTTTAGAATTAAACAAACACTCACTGCAAATCTCTTTCAATTTACAACATAAAAAATGCATCAATTATTTCATTATTTCCCATGTTGCAATAAAAGATCAGATTGTATTCTTCTTGGATAAAAGAGCTTGAAACCAACCACATATGTGTATATCATATTATTTTTATTATTTTATCCACAATTCTTTATTTACAGAGGTAGCAAAATAAAATATCTCACAAATTCAGAATGAGGGCTCCATATCTTTGGCTTAAGAAAACTGCTCTTCTCAGCCAATGGTCATGAACAGAAACCCCACTGGGGTCCACTACAATGGCATCCAATCAAACCCATGAGCTAAATTAAGTAGCCAGTTTGTGCAAGATTCACAAATTTCATTTCATTGCTGAGTTAAAATCCATTAGAGAACAAACTCTAGACACTTGGATTCCAACCCTGAACATGGAAAACAAAACTTACTTTTATTGTAACGCCAACTAGAAACCTCTTTAAAATGAATGGAAAAGCAATTCATATTTATTTTTTAAATTAACAGTTTTAATAGCAACATTGTCATTGTAACTATAGATAGGTTATTTCATAATATACATCTTTTCAAAAAGCAGTGGTTTCATGTGTCAGGATGGCCGAGCGGTCTAAGGCGCTGAGTAGCCTGGGTTCAAATCCCACTTCTGACAATGTTATTCATTTTCTTCTTTGCTCTACAGTTTCTATTTCTTGTTACTTGTGAAAAGATTGGCTTTAGAATTAGACAAACACTCACTGCAAATCTCTTTCAATTTACAACATAAAAAATGCATCAATTATTTCATTATTTCCCATGTTGCAATAAAAGATCAGATTGTATTCTCCCTGGATAAAAGAGCTTGAAACCAACCACATATGTGTATATCATATTATTTTTATTATTTGATCCACAATTCTTTATTTACAGAGGTAGCAAAATAAAATATCTCACAAATTCAGAATGAGGGCTCCATATCTTTGGCTTAAGAAAACTGCTCTTCTCAGCCAATGGTCATGAACAGAAACCCCACTGGGGTCCACTACAATGGCATCCAATCAAACCCATGAGCTAAATTAAGTAGCCAGTTTGTGCAAGATTCACAAATTTCATTTCATTGCTGAGTTAAAATCCATTAGAGAACAAACTCTAGACACTTGGATTCCAACCCTGAACATGGAAAACAAAACTTACTTTTATTGTAACGCCAACTAGAAACCTCTTTAAAATTAATGGAAAAGCAATTCATATCTAGTTTTTAAATTAACAGTTTTAATAGCTACATTGTCATTGTAACTATAGATAGGTTATTTCATAATATACATCTTTTTAAAAAGGAGTGGTTTCATGTGTGAGGATGGCCGAGCGGTCTAAGGCGCTGCGTGGCCTGGGTTCAAATCCCACTTCTGACAATGTTATTCATTTTCTTCTTTGCTCTACAGTTTCTATTTCTTGTTACTTGTGAAAAGATTGACTTTAGAATTAGACTTACACTCACTGCAAATCTCTTTCAATTTACAACATAAAAAATGCATCAATTATTTCATTATTTCCCATGTTGCAATAAAAGATCAGATTGTATTCTCCCTGGATAAAAGAGCTTGAAACCAACCACATATGTGTATATCATATTATTTTTATTATTTGATCCACAATTCTTTATTTACAGAGGTAGCAAAATAAAATATCTCACAAATTCAGAATGAGGGCTCCATATCTTTGGCTTAAGAAAACTGCTCTTCTCAGCCAATGGTCATGAACAGAAACCCCACTGGGGTCCACTAAATTGGCATCCAATCAAACCCATGAGCTAAATTAAGTAGCCAGTTTGTGCAAGATTCACAAATTTCATTTCATTGCTGAGTTAAAATCCATTAGGGAACAAACTCTCGACACTTGGATTCCAACCCTGAACATGGAAAACAAAACTTACTTTTATTGTAACGCCAACTAGAAACCTCTTTAAAATGAATGGAAAAGCAATTCATATCTAGTTTTTAAATTAACAGTTTTAATAGCAACATTGTCATTGTAACTATAGATAGGTTATTTCATAATATACATCTTTTCAAAAAGCAAGGGTTTCATGTGTCAGGATGGCCGAGCGGTCTAAGGCGCTGCGTTCAGGTCGCAGTCTCCTCTGGAGGCGTGGGTTCAAATCCCACTTCTGACAATGTTATTCATTTTCTTCTTTGCTCTACAGCATGGGTCTTCAACCTGCGGCCCTCCAGCTGCTGTGGAACTACACATCCCAGCATGCCCTGCCTCGGTTTTAGCATGCCTTAATAGCAAAACTGTTGCAGAGCATGCTGGGATGTGTAGTTCCACAGCAGCTGGAGGGCCGCAGGTTGAAGACCCATGCTCTACAGTTTCTATTTCTTGTTACTTGTGAAAAGATTGGCTTTAGAATTAGACAAACACTCACTGCAAATCTCTTTCAATTTACAACATAAAAATGCATCAATTATTTCATTATTTCCCATGTTGCAATAAAAGATCAGATTGTATTCTCCCTGGATAAAAGAGCTTGAAACCAACCACATATGTGTATATCATATTATTTTTATTATTTGATCCACAATTCTTTATTTACAGAGGTAGCAAAATAAAATATCTCACAAATTCAGAATGAGGGCTCCATATCTTTGGCTTAAGAAAACTGCTCTTCTCAGCCAATGGTCATGAACAGAAACCCCACTGGGGTCCACTACAATGGCATCCAATCAAACCCATGAGCTAAATTAAGTAGCCAGTTTGTGCAAGATTCACAAATTTCATTTCATTGCTGAGTTAAAATCCATTAGAGAACAAACTCTAGACACTTGGATTCCAACCCTGAACATGGAAAACAAAACTTACTTTTATTGTAACGCCAACTAGAAACCTCTTTAAAATTAATGGAAAAGCAATTCATATCTAGTTTTTAAATTAACAGTTTTAATAGCTACATTGTCATTGTAACTATAGATAGGTTATTTCATAATATACATCTTTTTAAAAAGGAGTGGTTTCATGTGTGAGGATGGCCGAGCGGTCTAAGGCGCTGCGTGGCCTGGGTTCAAATCCCACTTCTGACAATGTTATTCATTTTCTTCTTTGCTCTACAGTTTCTATTTCTTGTTACTTGTGAAAAGATTGACTTTAGAATTAGACTTACACTCACTGCAAATCTCTTTCAATTTACAACATAAAAAATGCATCAATTATTTCATTATTTCCCATGTTGCAATAAAAGATCAGATTGTATTCTCCCTGGATAAAAGAGCTTGAAACCAACCACATATGTGTATATCATATTATTTTTATTATTTGATCCACAATTCTTTATTTAAAGAGGTAGCAAAATAAAATATCTCACAAATTCAGAATGAGGGCTCCATATCTTTGGCTTAAGAAAACTGCTCTTCTCAGCCAATGGTCATGAACAGAAACCCCACTGGGGTCCACTAAATTGGCATCCAATCAAACCCATGAGCTAAATTAAGTAGCCAGTTTGTGCAAGATTCACAAATTTCATTTCATTGCTGAGTTAAAATCCATTAGGGAACAAACTCTCGACACTTGGATTCCAACCCTGAACATGGAAAACAAAACTTACTTTTATTGTAACGCCAACTAGAAACCTCTTTAAAATGAATGGAAAAGCAATTCATATCTAGTTTTTAAATTAACAGTTTTAATAGCAACATTGTCATTGTAACTATAGATAGGTTATTTCATAATATACATCTTTTCAAAAAGCAGGGGTTTCATGTGTCAGGATGGCCGAGCGGTCTAAGGCGCTGCGTTCAGGTCGCAGTCTCCTCTGGAGGCGTGGGTTCAAATCCCACTTCTGACAATGTTATTCATTTTCTTCTTTGCTCTACAGCATGGGTCTTCAACCTGCGGCCCTCCAGCTGCTGTGGAACTACACATCCCAGCATGCCCTGCCTCGGTTTTAGCATGCCTTAATAGCAAAACTGTTGCAGAGCATGCTGGGATGTGTAGTTCCACAGCAGCTGGAGGGCCGCAGGTTGAAGACCCATGCTCTACAGTTTCTATTTCTTGTTACTTGTGAAAAGATTGACTTTAGAATTAAACAAACACTCACTGCAAATCTCTTTCAATTTACAACATAAAAATGCATCAATTATTTCATTATTTCCCATGTTGCAATAAAAGATCAGATTGTATTCTTCTTGGATAAAAGAGCTTGAAACCAACCACATATGTGTATATCATATTATTTTTATTATTTTATCCACAATTCTTTATTTACAGAGGTAGCAAAATAAAATATCTCACAAATTCAGAATGAGGGCTCCATATCTTTGGCTTAAGAAAACTGCTCTTCTCAGCCAATGGTCATGAACAGAAACCCCACTGGGGTCCACTACAATGGCATCCAATCAAACCCATGAGCTAAATTAAGTAGCCAGTTTGTGCAAGATTCACAAATTTCATTTCATTGCTGAGTTAAAATCCATTAGAGAACAAACTCTAGACACTTGGATTCCAACCCTGAACATGGAAAACAAAACTTACTTTTATTGTAACGCCAACTAGAAACCTCTTTAAAATTAATGGAAAAGCAATTCATATCTAGTTTTTAAATTAACAGTTTTAATAGCTACATTGTCATTGTAACTATAGATAGGTTATTTCATAATATACATCTTTTTAAAAAGGAGGGGTTTCATGTGTGAGGATGGCCGAGCGGTCTAAGGCGCTGCGTGGCCTGGGTTCAAATCCCACTTCTGACAATGTTATTCATTTTCTTCTTTGCTCTACAGTTTCTATTTCTTGTTACTTGTGAAAAGATTGGCTTTAGAATTAGACAAACACTCACTGCAAATCTCTTTCAATTTACAACATAAAAAATGCATCAATTATTTCATTATTTCCCATGTTGCAATAAAAGATCAGATTGTATTCTCCCTGGATAAAAGAGCTTGAAACCAACCACATATGTGTATATCATATTATTTTTATTATTTGATCCACAATTCTTTATTTACAGAGGTAGCAAAATAAAATATCTCACAAATTCAGAATGAGGGCTCCATATCTTTGGCTTAAGAAAACTGCTCTTCTCAGCCAATGGTCATGAACAAAAACCCCACTGGGGTCCACTACAATGGCATTCAATCGAACCCATGAGCTAAATTAAATAACCAGTTTGTGCAAGATTCACAAATTTAATTTCATTGCTGAGTTAAAATCCATTAGAGAACAAACTCTAGACACTTGGATTCCAACCCTGAACATGGAAAACAAAACTTACTTTTATTGTAACGCCAACTAGAAACCTCTTTAAAATGAATGGAAAAGCAATTCATATCTAGCTTTTAAATTAACAGTTTTAATAGCAACATTGTCATTGTAACTATAGATATGTTATTTCATAATATACATCTTTTCAAAAAGCAGTGGTTTCATGTGTCAGGATGGTCGAGTGGTCTAAGGCGCTGCGTTCAGGTCGCAGTCTCCTCTGGAGGCGTGGGTTCAAATCCCGCTTCTGACAATGTTATTCATTTTCTTCTTTGCTCTACAGTTTCTATTTCTTGTTACTTGTGAAAAGATTGACTTTAGAATTAAACAAACACTCACTGCAAATCTCTTTCAATTTACAACATAAAAAATGCATCAATTATTTCATTATTTCCCATGTTGCAATAAAAGATCAGATTGTATTCTTCTTGGATAAAAGAGCTTGAAACCAACCACATATGTGTATATCATATTATTTTTATTATTTTATCCACAATTCTTTATTTACAGAGGTAGCAAAATAAAATATCTCACAAATTCAGAATGAGGGCTCCATATCTTTGGCTTAAGAAAACTGCTCTTCTCAGCCAATGGTCATGAACAGAAACCCCACTGGGGTCCACTACAATGGCATCCAATCAAACCCATGAGCTAAATTAAGTAGCCAGTTTGTGCAAGATTCACAAATTTCATTTCATTGCTGAGTTAAAATCCATTAGAGAACAAACTCTAGACACTTGGATTCCAACCCTGAACATGGAAAACAAAACTTACTTTTATTGTAACGCCAACTAGAAACCTCTTTAAAATGAATGGAAAAGCAATTCATATTTATTTTTTAAATTAACAGTTTTAATAGCAACATTGTCATTGTAACTATAGATAGGTTATTTCATAATATACATCTTTTCAAAAAGCAGTGGTTTCATGTGTCAGGATGGCCGAGCGGTCTAAGGCGCTGAGTGGCCTGGGTTCAAATCCCACTTCTGACAATGTTATTCATTTTCTTCTTTGCTCTACAGTTTCTATTTCTTGTTACTTGTGAAAAGATTGGCTTTAGAATTAGACAAACACTCACTGCAAATCTCTTTCAATTTACAACATAAAAAATGCATCAATTATTTCATTATTTCCCATGTTGCAATAAAAGATCAGATTGTATTCTCCCTGGATAAAAGAGCTTGAAACCAACCACATATGTGTATATCATATTATTTTTATTATTTGATCCACAATTCTTTATCTACAGAGGTAGCAAAATAAAATATCTCACAAATTCAGAATGAGGGCTCCATATCTTTGGCTTAAGAAAACTGCTCTTCTCAGCCAATGGTCATGAACAGAAACCCCACTGGGGTCCACTACAATGGCATCCAATCAAACCCATGAGCTAAATTAAGTAGCCAGATTGTGCAAGATTCACAAATTTCATTTCATTGCTGAGTTAAAATCCATTAGAGAACAAACTCTAGACACTTGGATTCCAACCCTGAACATGGAAAACAAAACTTACTTTTATTGTAACGCCAACTAGAAACCTCTTTAAAATTAATGGAAAAGCAATTCATATCTAGTTTTTAAATTAACAGTTTTAATAGCTACATTGTCATTGTAACTATAGATAGGTTATTTCATAATATACATCTTTTTAAAAAGGAGTGGTTTCATGTGTGAGGATGGCCGAGCGGTCTAAGGCGCTGCATGTCCTGGGTTCAAATCCCACTTCTGACAATGTTATTCATTTTCTTCTTTGCTCTACAGTTTCTATTTCTTGTTACTTGTGAAAAGATTGACTTTAGAATTAGACAAACACTCACTGCAAATCTCTTTCAATTTACAACATAAAAAATGCATCAATTATTTCATTATTTCCCATGTTGCAATAAAAGATCAGATTGTATTCTCCCTGGATAAAAGAGCTTGAAACCAACCACATATATGTATATCATATTATTTTTATTATTTGATCCACAATTCTTTATTTACAGAGGTAGCAAAATAAAATATCTCACAAATTCAGAATGAGGGCTCCATATCTTTGGCTTAAGAAAACTGCTCTTCTCAGCCAATGGTCATGAACAGAAACCCCACTGGGGTCCACTAAATTGGCATCCAATCAAACCCATGAGCTAAATTAAGTAGCCAGTTTGTGCAAGATTCACAAATTTCATTTCATTGCTGAGTTAAAATCCATTAGGGAACAAACTCTAGACACTTGGATTCCAACCCTGAACATGGAAAACAAAACTTACTTTTATTGTAACGCCAACTAGAAACCTCTTTAAAATGAATGGAAAAGCAATTCATATCTAGTTTTTAAATTAACAGTTTTAATAGCAACATTGTCATTGTAACTATAGATAGGTTATTTCATAATATACATCTTTTCAAAAAGCAGGGGTTTCATGTGTCAGGATGGCCGAGCGGTCTAAGGCGCTGCGTTCAGGTCGCAGTCTCCTCTGGAGGCGTGGGTTCAAATCCCACTTCTGACAATGTTATTCATTTTCTTCTTTGCTCTACAGTTTCTATTTCTTGTTACTTGTGAAAAGATTGACTTTAGAATTAAACAAACACTCACTGCAAATCTCTTTCAATTTACAACATAAAAAATGCATCAATTATTTCATTATTTCCCATGTTGCAATAAAAGATCAGATTGTATTCTTCTTGGATAAAAGAGCTTGAAACCAACCACATATGTGTATATCATATTATTTTTATTATTTGATCCACAATTCTTTATTTACAGAGGTAGCAAAATAAAATATCTCACAAATTCAGAATGAGGGCTCCATATCTTTGGCTTAAGAAAACTGCTCTTCTCAGCCAATGGTCATGAACAGAAACCCCACTGGGGTCCACTACAATGGCATCCAATCAAACCCATGAGCTAAATTAAGTAGCCAGTTTGTGCAAGATTCACAAATTTCATTTCATTGCTGAGTTAAAATCCATTAGAGAACAAACTCTAGACACTTGGATTCCAACCCTGAACATGGAAAACAAAACTTACTTTTATTGTAACGCCAACTAGAAACCTCTTTAAAATGAATGGAAAAGCAATTCATATTTATTTTTTAAATTAACAGTTTTAATAGCAACATTGTCATTGTAACTATAGATAGGTTATTTCATAATATACATCTTTTCAAAAAGCAGTGGTTTCATGTGTCAGGATGGCCGAGCGGTCTAAGGCGCTGAGTGGCCTGGGTTCAAATCCCACTTCTGACAATGTTATTCATTTTCTTCTTTGCTCTACAGTTTCTATTTCTTGTTCCTTGTGAAAAGATTGGCTTTAGAATTAGACAAACACTCACTGCAAATCTCTTTCAATTTACAACATAAAAAATGCATCAATTATTTCATTATTTCCCATGTTGCAATAAAAGATCAGATTGTATTCTCCCTGGATAAAAGAGCTTGAAACCAACCACATATGTGTATATCATATTATTTTTATTATTTGATCCACAATTCTTTATTTACAGAGGTAGCAAAATAAAATATCTCACAAATTCAGAATGAGGGCTCCATATCTTTGGCTTAAGAAAACTGCTCTTCTCAGCCAATGGTCATGAACAGAAACCCCACTGGGGTCCACTACAATGGCATCCAATCAAACCCATGAGCTAAATTAAGTAGCTAGTTTGTGCAAGATTCACAAATTTAATTTCATTGCTGAGTTAAAATCCATTAGAGAACAAACTCTAGACACTTGGATTCCAACCCTGAACATGGAAAGCAAAACTTACTTTTATTGTAACGCCAACTAGAAACCTCTTTAAAATGAATGGAAAAGCAATTCATATTTAATTTTTAAATTAACAGTTTTAATAGCAACATTGTCATTGTAACTATAGATAGGTTATTTCATAATATACATCTTTTCAAACAGCATTGGTTTCATGTGTCAGGATGGCCGAGCGGTCTAAGGCTCTGCGTTCAGGTTGCAGTCTCCTCTGGAGACGTGGGTTCAAATCCCACTTTTGACAGTGTTATTCATTTTCTTCTTTGCTCTACAGTTTCTATTTCTTGTTACTTGTGAAAAGATTGACTTTAGAATTAGACAAACACTCACTGCAAATCTCTTTCAATTTACAACATAAAAAATGCATCAATTATTTCATTATTTCCCATGTTGCAATAAAAGATCAGATTGTATTCTCCCTGGATAAAAGAACTTGAAACCAACCACATATGTGTATATCATATTATTTTTATTATTTTATCCACAATTCTTTATTTACAGAGGTAGCAAAATAAAATATCTCACAAATTCAGAATGAGGGCTCCATATCTTTGGCTTAAGAAAACTGCTCTTCTCAGCCAATGGTCATGAACAGAAACCCCACTGGGGTCCACTACAATGGCATCCAATCAAACCCATGAGCTAAATTAAGTAGCCAGTTTGTGCAAGATTCACAAATTTCATTTCATTGCTGAGTTAAAATCCATTAGAGAACAAACTCTAGACACTTGGATTCCAACCCTGAACATGGAAAACAAAACTTACTTTTATTGTAACGCCAACTAGAAACCTCTTTAAAATTAATGGAAAAGCAATTCATATCTAGTTTTTAAATTAACAGTTTTAATAGCTACATTGTCATTGTAACTATAGATAGGTTATTTCATAATATACATCTTTTTAAAAAGGAGTGGTTTCATGTGTGAGGATGGCCGAGCGGTCTAAGGCGCTGCGTGTCCTGGGTTCAAATCCCACTTCTGACAATGTTATTCATTTTCTTCTTTGCTCTACAGTTTCTATTTCTTGTTACTTGTGAAAAGATTGACTTTAGAATTAGACTTACACTCACTGCAAATCTCTTTCAATTTACAACATAAAAAATGCATCAATTATTTCATTATTTCCCATGTTGCAATAAAAGATCAGATTGTATTCTCCCTGGATAAAAGAGCTTGAAACCAACCACATATATGTATATCATATTATTTTTATTATTTGATCCACAATTCTTTATTTACAGAGGTAGCAAAATAAAATATCTCACAAATTCAGAATGAGGGCTCCATATCTTTGGCTTAAGAAAACTGCTCTTCTCAGCCAATGGTCATGAACAGAAACCCCACTGGGGTCCACTAAATTGGCATCCAATCAAACCCATGAGCTAAATTAAGTAGCCAGTTTGTGCAAGATTCACAAATTTCATTTCATTGCTGAGTTAAAATCCATTAGGGAACAAACTCTAGACACTTGGATTCCAACCCTGAACATGGAAAACAAAACTTACTTTTATTGTAACGCCAACTAGAAACCTCTTTAAAATGAATGGAAAAGCAATTCATATCTAGTTTTTAAATTAACAGTTTTAATAGCAACATTGTCATTGTAACTATAGATAGGTTATTTCATAATATACATCTTTTCAAAAAGCAGGGGTTTCATGTGTCAGGATGGCCGAGCGGTCTAAGGCGCTGCGTTCAGGTCGCAGTCTCCTCTGGAGGCGTGGGTTCAAATCCCACTTCTGACAATGTTATTCATTTTCTTCTTTGCTCTACAGTTTCTATTTCTTGTTACTTGTGAAAAGATTGACTTTAGAATTAAACAAACACTGCAAATCTCTTTCAATTTACAACATAAAAAATGCATCAATTATTTCATTATTTCCCATGTTGCAATAAAAGATCAGATTGTATTCTTCTTGGATAAAAGAGCTTGAAACCAACCACATATGTGTATATCATATTATTTTTATTATTTGATCCACAATTCTTTATTTACAGAGGTAGCAAAATAAAATATCTCACAAATTCAGAATGAGGGCTCCATATCTTTGGCTTAAGAAAACTGCTCTTCTCAGCCAATGGTCATGAACAGAAACCCCACTGGGGTCCACTACAATGGCATCCAATCAAACCCATGAGCTAAATTAAGTAGCCAGTTTGTGCAAGATTCACAAATTTCATTTCATTGCTGAGTTAAAATCCATTAGAGAACAAACTCTAGACACTTGGATTCCAACCCTGAACATGGAAAACAAAACTTACTTTTATTGTAACGCCAACTAGAAACCTCTTTAAAATGAATGGAAAAGCAATTCATATTTATTTTTTAAATTAACAGTTTTAATAGCAACATTGTCATTGTAACTATAGATAGGTTATTTCATAATATACATCTTTTCAAAAAGCAGTGGTTTCATGTGTCAGGATGGCCGAGCGGTCTAAGGCGCTGAGTGGCCTGGGTTCAAATCCCACTTCTGACAATGTTATTCATTTTCTTCTTTGCTCTACAGTTTCTATTTCTTGTTACTTGTGAAAAGATTGGCTTTAGAATTAGACAAACACTCACTGCAAATCTCTTTCAATTTACAACATAAAAAATGCATCAATTATTTCATTATTTCCCATGTTGCAATAAAAGATCAGATTGTATTCTCCCTGGATAAAAGAGCTTGAAACCAACCACATATGTGTATATCATATTATTTTTATTATTTGATCCACAATTCTTTATTTACAGAGGTAGCAAAATAAAATATCTCACAAATTCAGAATGAGGGCTCCATATCTTTGGCTTAAGAAAACTGCTCTTCTCAGCCAATGGTCATGAACAGAAACCCCACTGGGGTCCACTACAATGGCATCCAATCAAACCCATGAGCTAAATTAAGTAGCCAGTTTGTGCAAGATTCACAAATTTAATTTCATTGCTGAGTTAAAATCCATTAGAGAACAAACTCTAGACACTTGGATTCCAACCCTGAACATGGAAAGCAAAACTTACTTTTATTGTAACGCCAACTAGAAACCTCTTTAAAATGAATGGAAAAGCAATTCATATTTAATTTTTAAATTAACAGTTTTAATAGCAACATTGTCATTGTAACTATAGATAGGTTATTTCATAATATACATCTTTTCAAACAGCATTGGTTTCATGTGTCAGGATGGCCGAGCGGTCTAAGGCTCTGCGTTCAGGTTGCAGTCTCCTCTGGAGACGTGGGTTCAAATCCCACTTTTGACAGTGTTATTCATTTTCTTCTTTGCTCTACAGTTTCTATTTCTTGTTACTTGTGAAAAGATTGACTTTAGAATTAGACAAACACTCACTGCAAATCTCTTTCAATTTACAACATAAAAAATGCATCAATTATTTCATTATTTCCCATGTTGCAATAAAAGATCAGATTGTATTCTCCCTGGATAAAAGAACTTGAAACCAACCACATATGTGTATATCATATTATTTTTATTATTTTATCCACAATTCTTTATTTACAGAGGTAGCAAAATAAAATATCTCACAAATTCAGAATGAGGGCTCCATATCTTTGGCTTAAGAAAACTGCTCTTCTCAGCCAATGGTCATGAACAGAAACCCCACTGGGGTCCACTACAATGGCATCCAATCAAACCCATGAGCTAAATTAAGTAGCCAGTTTGTGCAAGATTCACAAATTTCATTTCATTGCTGAGTTAAAATCCATTAGAGAACAAACTCTAGACACTTGGATTCCAACCCTGAACATGGAAAACAAAACTTACTTTTATTGTAACGCCAACTAGAAACCTCTTTAAAATGAATGGAAAAGCAATTCATATTTATTTTTTAAATTAACAGTTTTAATAGCAACATTGTCATTGTAACTATAGATAGGTTATTTCATAATATACATCTTTTCAAAAAGCAGTGGTTTCATGTGTCAGGATGGCCGAGCGGTCTAAGGCGCTGAGTGGCCTGGGTTCAAATCCCACTTCTGACAATGTTATTCATTTTCTTCTTTGCTCTACAGTTTCTATTTCTTGTTACTTGTGAAAAGATTGGCTTTAGAATTAGACAAACACTCACTGCAAATCTCTTTCAATTTACAACATAAAAAATGCATCAATTATTTCATTATTTCCCATGTTGCAATAAAAGATCAGATTGTATTCTCCCTGGATAAAAGAGCTTGAAACCAACCACATATGTGTATATCATATTATTTTTATTATTTGATCCACAATTCTTTATTTACAGAGGTAGCAAAATAAAATATCTCACAAATTCAGAATGAGGGCTCCATATCTTTGGCTTAAGAAAACTGCTCTTCTCAGCCAATGGTCATGAACAGAAACCCCACTGGGGTCCACTACAATGGCATCCAATCAAACCCATGAGCTAAATTAAGTAGCCAGTTTGTGCAAGATTCACAAATTTAATTTCATTGCTGAGTTAAAATCCATTAGAGAACAAACTCTAGACACTTGGATTCCAACCCTGAACATGGAAAGCAAAACTTACTTTTATTGTAACGCCAACTAGAAACCTCTTTAAAATGAATGGAAAAGCAATTCATATTTAATTTTTAAATTAACAGTTTTAATAGCAACATTGTCATTGTAACTATAGATAGGTTATTTCATAATATACATCTTTTCAAACAGCATTGGTTTCATGTGTCAGGATGGCCGAGCGGTCTAAGGCTCTGCGTTCAGGTTGCAGTCTCCTCTGGAGACGTGGGTTCAAATCCCACTTTTGACAGTGTTATTCATTTTCTTCTTTGCTCTACAGTTTCTATTTCTTGTTACTTGTGAAAAGATTGACTTTAGAATTAGACAAACACTCACTGCAAATCTCTTTCAATTTACAACATAAAAAATGCATCAATTATTTCATTATTTCCCATGTTGCAATAAAAGATCAGATTGTATTCTCCCTGGATAAAAGAACTTGAAACCAACCACATATGTGTATATCATATTATTTTTATTATTTTATCCACAATTCTTTATTTACAGAGGTAGCAAAATAAAATATCTCACAAATTCAGAATGAGGGCTCCATATCTTTGGCTTAAGAAAACTGCTCTTCTCAGCCAATGGTCATGAACAGAAACCCCACTGGGGTCCACTACAATGGCATCCAATCAAACCCATGAGCTAAATTAAGTAGCCAGTTTGTGCAAGATTCACAAATTTCATTTCATTGCTGAGTTAAAATCCATTAGAGAACAAACTCTAGACACTTGGATTCCAACCCTGAACATGGAAAACAAAACTTACTTTTATTGTAACGCCAACTAGAAACCTCTTTAAAATTAATGGAAAAGCAATTCATATCTAGTTTTTAAATTAACAGTTTTAATAGCTACATTGTCATTGTAACTATAGATAGGTTATTTCATAATATACATCTTTTTAAAAAGGAGTGGTTTCATGTGTGAGGATGGCCGAGCGGTCTAAGGCGCTGCGTGTCCTGGGTTCAAATCCCACTTCTGACAATGTTATTCATTTTCTTCTTTGCTCTACAGTTTCTATTTCTTGTTACTTGTGAAAAGATTGACTTTAGAATTAGACTTACACTCACTGCAAATCTCTTTCAATTTACAACATAAAAAATGCATCAATTATTTCATTATTTCCCATGTTGCAATAAAAGATCAGATTGTATTCTCCCTGGATAAAAGAGCTTGAAACCAACCACATATATGTATATCATATTATTTTTATTATTTGATCCACAATTCTTTATTTACAGAGGTAGCAAAATAAAATATCTCACAAATTCAGAATGAGGGCTCCATATCTTTGGCTTAAGAAAACTGCTCTTCTCAGCCAATGGTCATGAACAGAAACCCCACTGGGGTCCACTAAATTGGCATCCAATCAAACCCATGAGCTAAATTAAGTAGCCAGTTTGTGCAAGATTCACAAATTTCATTTCATTGCTGAGTTAAAATCCATTAGGGAACAAACTCTAGACACTTGGATTCCAACCCTGAACATGGAAAACAAAACTTACTTTTATTGTAACGCCAACTAGAAACCTCTTTAAAATGAATGGAAAAGCAATTCATATCTAGTTTTTAAATTAACAGTTTTAATAGCAACATTGTCATTGTAACTATAGATAGGTTATTTCATAATATACATCTTTTCAAAAAGCAGGGGTTTCATGTGTCAGGATGGCCGAGCGGTCTAAGGCGCTGCGTTCAGGTCGCAGTCTCCTCTGGAGGCGTGGGTTCAAATCCCACTTCTGACAATGTTATTCATTTTCTTCTTTGCTCTACAGTTTCTATTTCTTGTTACTTGTGAAAAGATTGACTTTAGAATTAAACAAACACTCACTGCAAATCTCTTTCAATTTACAACATAAAAAATGCATCAATTATTTCATTATTTCCCATGTTGCAATAAAAGATCAGATTGTATTCTTCTTGGATAAAAGAGCTTGAAACCAACCACATATGTGTATATCATATTATTTTTATTATTTGATCCACAATTCTTTATTTACAGAGGTAGCAAAATAAAATATCTCACAAATTCAGAATGAGGGCTCCATATCTTTGGCTTAAGAAAACTGCTCTTCTCAGCCAATGGTCATGAACAGAAACCCCACTGGGGTCCACTACAATGGCATCCAATCAAACCCATGAGCTAAATTAAGTAGCCAGTTTGTGCAAGATTCACAAATTTCATTTCATTGCTGAGTTAAAATCCATTAGAGAACAAACTCTAGACACTTGGATTCCAACCCTGAACATGGAAAACAAAACTTACTTTTATTGTAACGCCAACTAGAAACCTCTTTAAAATGAATGGAAAAGCAATTCATATTTATTTTTTAAATTAACAGTTTTAATAGCAACATTGTCATTGTAACTATAGATAGGTTATTTCATAATATACATCTTTTCAAAAAGCAGTGGTTTCATGTGTCAGGATGGCCGAGCGGTCTAAGGCGCTGAGTGGCCTGGGTTCAAATCCCACTTCTGACAATGTTATTCATTTTCTTCTTTGCTCTACAGTTTCTATTTCTTGTTACTTGTGAAAAGATTGGCTTTAGAATTAGACAAACACTCACTGCAAATCTCTTTCAATTTACAACATAAAAAATGCATCAATTATTTCATTATTTCCCATGTTGCAATAAAAGATCAGATTGTATTCTCCCTGGATAAAAGAGCTTGAAACCAACCACATATGTGTATATCATATTATTTTTATTATTTGATCCACAATTCTTTATTTACAGAGGTAGCAAAATAAAATATCTCACAAATTCAGAATGAGGGCTCCATATCTTTGGCTTAAGAAAACTGCTCTTCTCAGCCAATGGTCATGAACAGAAACCCCACTGGGGTCCACTACAATGGCATCCAATCAAACCCATGAGCTAAATTAAGTAGCCAGTTTGTGCAAGATTCACAAATTTAATTTCATTGCTGAGTTAAAATCCATTAGAGAACAAACTCTAGACACTTGGATTCCAACCCTGAACATGGAAAGCAAAACTTACTTTTATTGTAACGCCAACTAGAAACCTCTTTAAAATGAATGGAAAAGCAATTCATATTTAATTTTTAAATTAACAGTTTTAATAGCAACATTGTCATTGTAACTATAGATAGGTTATTTCATAATATACATCTTTTCAAACAGCATTGGTTTCATGTGTCAGGATGGCCGAGCGGTCTAAGGCTCTGCGTTCAGGTTGCAGTCTCCTCTGGAGACGTGGGTTCAAATCCCACTTTTGACAGTGTTATTCATTTTCTTCTTTGCTCTACAGTTTCTATTTCTTGTTACTTGTGAAAAGATTGACTTTAGAATTAGACAAACACTCACTGCAAATCTCTTTCAATTTACAACATAAAAAATGCATCAATTATTTCATTATTTCCCATGTTGCAATAAAAGATCAGATTGTATTCTCCCTGGATAAAAGAACTTGAAACCAACCACATATGTGTATATCATATTATTTTTATTATTTTATCCACAATTCTTTATTTACAGAGGTAGCAAAATAAAATATCTCACAAATTCAGAATGAGGGCTCCATATCTTTGGCTTAAGAAAACTGCTCTTCTCAGCCAATGGTCATGAACAGAAACCCCACTGGGGTCCACTACAATGGCATCCAATCAAACCCATGAGCTAAATTAAGTAGCCAGTTTGTGCAAGATTCACAAATTTCATTTCATTGCTGAGTTAAAATCCATTAGAGAACAAACTCTAGACACTTGGATTCCAACCCTGAACATGGAAAACAAAACTTACTTTTATTGTAACGCCAACTAGAAACCTCTTTAAAATTAATGGAAAAGCAATTCATATCTAGTTTTTAAATTAACAGTTTTAATAGCTACATTGTCATTGTAACTATAGATAGGTTATTTCATAATATACATCTTTTTAAAAAGGAGTGGTTTCATGTGTGAGGATGGCCGAGCGGTCTAAGGCGCTGCGTGGCCTGGGTTCAAATCCCACTTCTGACAATGTTATTCATTTTCTTCTTTGCTCTACAGTTTCTATTTCTTGTTACTTGTGAAAAGATTGGCTTTAGAATTAGACAAACACTCACTGCAAATCTCTTTCAATTTACAACATAAAAAATGCATCAATTATGTCATTATTTCCCATGTTGCAATAAAAGATCAGATTGTATTCTCCCTGGATAAAAGAGCTTGAAACCAACCACATATGTGTTTATCATATTATTTTTATTATTTGATCCACAATTCTTTATTTACAGAGGTAGCAAAATAAAATATCTCACAAATTCAGAATGAGGGCTCCATATTTTTGGCTTAAGAAAACTGCTCTTCTCAGCCAATGGTCATGAACAGAAACCCCACTGGGGTCCACTAAATTGGCATCCAATCAAACCCATGAGCTAAATTAAGTAGCCAGTTTGTGCAAGATTCACAAATTTCATTTCATTGCTGAGTTAAAATCCATTAGGGAACAAACTCTAGACACTTGGATTCCAACCCTGAACATGGAAAACAAAACTTACTTTTATTGTAACGCCAACTAGAAACCTCTTTAAAATGAATGGAAAAGCAATTCATATCTAGTTTTTAAATTAACAGTTTTAATAGCAACATTGTCATTGTAACTATAGATAGGTTATTTCATACTATACATCTTTTCAAAAAGCAGGGGTTTCATGTGTCAGGATGGCCGAGCGGTCTAAGGCGCTGCGTTCAGGTCGCAGTCTCCTCTAGAGGCGTGGGTTCAAATCCCACTTCTGACAATGTTATTCATTTTCTTCTTTGCTCTACAGTTTCTATTTCTTGTTACTTGTGAAAAGATTGACTTTAGAATTAAACAAACACTCACTGCAAATCTCTTTCAATTTACAACATAAAAAATGCATCAATTATTTCATTATTTCCCATGTTGCAATAAAAGATCAGATTGTATTCTTCTTGGATAAAAGAGCTTGAAACCAACCACATATGTGTATATCATATTATTTTTATTATTTTATCCACAATTCTTTATTTACAGAGGTAGCAAAATAAAATATCTCACAAATTCAGAATGAGGGCTCCATATCTTTGGCTTAAGAAAACTGCTCTTCTCAGCCAATGGTCATGAACAGAAACCCCACTGGGGTCCACTACAATGGCATCCAATCAAACCCATGAGCTAAATTAAGTAGCCAGTTTGTGCAAGATTCACAAATTTCATTTCATTGCTGAGTTAAAATCCATTAGAGAACAAACTCTAGACACTTGGATTCCAACCCTGAACATGGAAAACAAAACTTACTTTTATTGTAACGCCAACTAGAAACCTCTTTAAAATGAATGGAAAAGCAATTCATATTTATTTTTTAAATTAACAGTTTTAATAGCAACATTGTCATTGTAACTATAGATAGGTTATTTCATAATATACATCTTTTAAAAAAGCAGTGGTTTCATGTGTCAGGATGGCCGAGCGGTCTAAGGCGCTGAGTGGCCTGGGTTCAAATCCCACTTCTGACAATGTTATTCATTTTCTTCTTTGCTCTACAGTTTCTATTTCTTGTTACTTGTGAAAAGATTGGCTTTAGAATTAGACAAACACTCACTGCAAATCTTTTTCAATTTACAACATAAAAAATGCATCAATTATTTCATTATTTCCCATGTTGCAATAAAAGATCAGATTGTATTCTCCCTGGATAAAAGAGCTTGAAACCAACCACATATGTGTATATCATATTATTTTTATTATTTGATCCACAATTCTTTATTTACAGAGGTAGCAAAATAAAATATCTCACAAATTCAGAATGAGGGCTCCATATCTTTGGCTTAAGAAAACTGCTCTTCTCAGCCAATGGTCATGAACAGAAACCCCACTGGGGTCCACTACAATGGCATCCAATCAAACCCATGAGCTAAATTAAGTAGCCAGTTTGTGCAAGATTCACAAATTTCATTTCATTGCTGAGTTAAAATCCATTAGAGAACAAACTCTAGACACTTGGATTCCAACCCTGAACATGGAAAACAAAACTTACTTTTATTGTAACGCCAACTAGAAACCTCTTTAAAATTAATGGAAAAGCAATTCATATCTAGTTTTTAAATTAACAGTTTTAATAGCTACATTGTCATTGTAACTATAGATAGGTTATTTCATAATATACATCTTTTTAAAAAGGAGTGGTTTCATGTGTGAGGATGGCCGAGCGGTCTAAGGCGCTGCATGTCCTGGGTTCAAATCCCACTTCTGACAATGTTATTCATTTTCTTCTTTGCTCTACAGTTTCTATTTCTTGTTACTTGTGAAAAGATTGACTTTAGAATTAGACTTACACTCACTGCAAATCTCTTTCAATTTACAACATAAAAAATGCATCAATTATTTCATTATTTCCCATGTTGCAATAAAAGATCAGATTGTATTCTCCCTGGATAAAAGAGCTTGAAACCAACCACATATGTGTATATCATATTATTTTTATTATTTGATCCACAATTCTTTATTTACAGAGGTAGCAAAATAAAATATCTCACAAATTCAGAATGAGGGCTCCATATCTTTGGCTTAAGAAAACTGCTCTTCTCAGCCAATGGTCATGAACAGAAACCCCACTGGGGTCCACTAAATTGGCATCCAATCAAACCCATGAGCTAAATTAAGTAGCCAGTTTGTGCAAGATTCACAAATTTCATTTCATTGCTGAGTTAAAATCCATTAGGGAACAAACTCTAGACACTTGGATTCCAACCCTGAACATGGAAAACAAAACTTACTTTTATTGTAACGCCAACTAGAAACCTCTTTAAAATGAATGGAAAAGCAATTCATATCTAGTTTTTAAATTAACAGTTTTAATAGCAACATTGTCATTGTAACTATAGATAGGTTATTTCATAATATACATCTTTTCAAAAAGCAGGGGTTTCATGTGTCAGGATGGCCGAGCGGTCTAAGGCGCTGCGTTCAGGTCGCAGTCTCCTCTGGAGGCGTGGGTTCAAATCCCACTTCTGACAATGTTATTCATTTTCTTCTTTGCTCTACAGTTTCTATTTCTTGTTACTTGTGAAAAGATTGACTTTAGAATTAAACAAACACTCACTGCAAATCTCTTTCAATTTACAACATAAAAAATGCATCAATTATTTCATTATTTCCCATGTTGCAATAAAAGATCAGATTGTATTCTTCTTGGATAAAAGAGCTTGAAACCAACCACATATGTGTATATCATATTATTTTTATTATTTGATCCACAATTCTTTATTTACAGAGGTAGCAAAATAAAATATCTCACAAATTCAGAATGAGGGCTCCATATCTTTGGCTTAAGAAAACTGCTCTTCTCAGCCAATGGTCATGAACAGAAACCCCACTGGGGTCCACTACAATGGCATCCAATCAAACCCATGAGCTAAATTAAGTAGCCAGTTTGTGCAAGATTCACAAATTTCATTTCATTGCTGAGTTAAAATCCATTAGAGAACAAACTCTAGACACTTGGATTCCAACCCTGAACATGGAAAACAAAACTTACTTTTATTGTAACGCCAACTAGAAACCTCTTTAAAATGAATGGAAAAGCAATTCATATTTATTTTTTAAATTAACAGTTTTAATAGCAACATTGTCATTGTAACTATAGATAGGTTATTTCATAATATACATCTTTTCAAAAAGCAGTGGTTTCATGTGTCAGGATGGCCGAGCGGTCTAAGGCGCTGAGTGGCCTGGGTTCAAATCCCACTTCTGACAATGTTATTCATTTTCTTCTTTGCTCTACAGTTTCTATTTCTTGTTACTTGTGAAAAGATTGGCTTTAGAATTAGACAAACACTCACTGCAAATCTCTTTCAATTTACAACATAAAAAATGCATCAATTATTTCATTATTTCCCATGTTGCAATAAAAGATCAGATTGTATTCTCCCTGGATAAAAGAGCTTGAAACCAACCACATATGTGTATATCATATTATTTTTATTATTTGATCCACAATTCTTTATTTACAGAGGTAGCAAAATAAAATATCTCACAAATTCAGAATGAGGGCTCCATATCTTTGGCTTAAGAAAACTGCTCTTCTCAGCCAATGGTCATGAACAGAAACCCCACTGGGGTCCACTAAATTGGCATCCAATCAAACCCATGAGCTAAATTAAGTAGCCAGTTTGTGCAAGATTCACAAATTTAATTTCATTGCTGAGTTAAAATCCATTAGAGAACAAACTCTAGACACTTGGATTCCAACCCTGAACATGGAAAACAAAACTTACTTTTATTGTAACGCCAACTAGAAACCTCTTTAAAATGAATGGAAAAGCAATTCATATCTAGTTTTTAAATTAACAGTTTTAATAGCAACATTGTCATTGTAACTATAGATAGGTTATTTCATAATATACATCTTTTCAAAAAGCAGGGGTTTCATGTGTCAGGATGGCCGAGCGGTCTAAGGCGCTGCGTTCAGGTCGCAGTCTCCTCTGGAGGCGTGGGTTCAAATCCCACTTCTGACAATGTTATTCTTTTTCTTCTTTGCTCTACAGTTTCTATTTCTTGTTACTTGTGAAAAGATTGACTTTAGAATTAAACAAACACTCACTGCAAATCTCTTTCAATTTACAACATAAAAAATGCATCAATTATTTCATTATTTCCCATGTTGCAATAAAAGATCAGATTGTATTCTTCTTGGATAAAAGAGCTTGAAACCAACCACATATGTGTATATCATATTATTTTTATTATTTGATCCACAATTCTTTATTTACAGAGGTAGCAAAATAAAATATCTCACAAATTCAGAATGAGGGCTCCATATCTTTGGCTTAAGAAAACTGCTCTTCTCAGCCAATGGTCATAAACAGAAACCCCACTGGGGTCCACTACAATGGCATCCAATCAAACCCATGAGCTAAATTAAGTAGCCAGTTTGTGCAAGATTCACAAATTTCATTTCATTGCTGAGTTAAAATCCATTAGAGAACAAACTCTAGACACTTGGATTCCAACCCTGAACATGGAAAACAAAACTTACTTTTATTGTAACGCCAACTAGAAACCTCTTTAAAATGAATGGAAAAGCAATTCATATTTATTTTTTAAATTAACAGTTTTAATAGCAACATTGTCATTGTAACTATAGATAGGTTATTTCATAATATACATCTTTTCAAAAAGCAGTGGTTTCATGTGTCAGGATGGCCGAGCGGTCTAAGGCGCTGAGTGGCCTGGGTTCAAATCCCACTTCTGACAATGTTATTCATTTTCTTCTTTGCTCTACAGTTTCTATTTCTTGTTACTTGTGAAAAGATTGGCTTTAGAATTAGACAAACACTCACTGCAAATCTCTTTCAATTTACAACATAAAAAATGCATCAATTATTTCATTATTTCCCATGTTGCAATAAAAGATCAGATTGTATTCTCCCTGGATAAAAGAGCTTGAAACCAACCACATATGTGTATATCATATTATTTTTATTATTTGATCCACAATTCTTTATTTACAGAGGTAGCAAAATAAAATATCTCACAAATTCAGAATGAGGGCTCCATATCTTTGGCTTAAGAAAACTGCTCTTCTCAGCCAATGGTCATGAACAGAAACCCCACTGGGGTCCACTACAATGGCATCCAATCAAACCCATGAGCTAAATTAAGTAGCCAGTTTGTGCAAGATTCACAAATTTAATTTCATTGCTGAGTTAAAATCCATTAGAGAACAAACTCTAGACACTTGGATTCCAACCCTGAACATGGAAAGCAAAACTTACTTTTATTGTAACGCCAACTAGAAACCTCTTTAAAATGAATGGAAAAGCAATTCATATTTAATTTTTAAATTAACAGTTTTAATAGCAACATTGTCATTGTAACTATAGATAGGTTATTTCATAATATACATCTTTTCAAACAGCATTGGTTTCATGTGTCAGGATGGCCGAGCGGTCTAAGGCTCTGCGTTCAGGTTGCAGTCTCCTCTGGAGACGTGGGTTCAAATCCCACTTTTGACAGTGTTATTCATTTTCTTCTTTGCTCTACAGTTTCTATTTCTTGTTACTTGTGAAAAGATTGACTTTAGAATTAGACAAACACTCACTGCAAATCTCTTTCAATTTACAACATAAAAAATGCATCAATTATTTCATTATTTCCCATGTTGCAATAAAAGATCAGATTGTATTCTCCCTGGATAAAAGAACTTGAAACCAACCACATATGTGTATATCATATTATTTTTATTATTTTATCCACAATTCTTTATTTACAGAGGTAGCAAAATAAAATATCTCACAAATTCAGAATGAGGGCTCCATATCTTTGGCTTAAGAAAACTGCTCTTCTCAGCCAATGGTCATGAACAGAAACCCCACTGGGGTCCACTACAATGGCATCCAATCAAACCCATGAGCTAAATTAAGTAGCCAGTTTGTGCAAGATTCACAAATTTCATTTCATTGCTGAGTTAAAATCCATTAGAGAACAAACTCTAGACACTTGGATTCCAACCCTGAACATGGAAAACAAAACTTACTTTTATTGTAACGCCAACTAGAAACCTCTTTAAAATTAATGGAAAAGCAATTCATATCTAGTTTTTAAATTAACAGTTTTAATAGCTACATTGTCATTGTAACTATAGATAGGTTATTTCATAATATACATCTTTTTAAAAAGGAGTGGTTTCATGTGTGAGGATGGCCGAGCGGTCTAAGGCGCTGCGTGGCCTGGGTTCAAATCCCACTTCTGACAATGTTATTCATTTTCTTCTTTGCTCTACAGTTTCTATTTCTTGTTACTTGTGAAAAGATTGGCTTTAGAATTAGACAAACACTCACTGCAAATCTCTTTCAATTTACAACATAAAAAATGCATCAATTATGTCATTATTTCCCATGTTGCAATAAAAGATCAGATTGTATTCTCCCTGGATAAAAGAGCTTGAAACCAACCACATATGTGTTTATCATATTATTTTTATTATTTGATCCACAATTCTTTATTTACAGAGGTAGCAAAATAAAATATCTCACAAATTCAGAATGAGGGCTCCATATTTTTGGCTTAAGAAAACTGCTCTTCTCAGCCAATGGTCATGAACAGAAACCCCACTGGGGTCCACTAAATTGGCATCCAATCAAACCCATGAGCTAAATTAAGTAGCCAGTTTGTGCAAGATTCACAAATTTCATTTCATTGCTGAGTTAAAATCCATTAGGGAACAAACTCTAGACACTTGGATTCCAACCCTGAACATGGAAAACAAAACTTACTTTTATTGTAACGCCAACTAGAAACCTCTTTAAAATGAATGGAAAAGCAATTCATATCTAGTTTTTAAATTAACAGTTTTAATAGCAACATTGTCATTGTAACTATAGATAGGTTATTTCATACTATACATCTTTTCAAAAAGCAGGGGTTTCATGTGTCAGGATGGCCGAGCGGTCTAAGGCGCTGCGTTCAGGTCGCAGTCTCCTCTAGAGGCGTGGGTTCAAATCCCACTTCTGACAATGTTATTCATTTTCTTCTTTGCTCTACAGTTTCTATTTCTTGTTACTTGTGAAAAGATTGACTTTAGAATTAAACAAACACTCACTGCAAATCTCTTTCAATTTACAACATAAAAAATGCATCAATTATTTCATTATTTCCCATGTTGCAATAAAAGATCAGATTGTATTCTTCTTGGATAAAAGAGCTTGAAACCAACCACATATGTGTATATCATATTATTTTTATTATTTTATCCACAATTCTTTATTTACAGAGGTAGCAAAATAAAATATCTCACAAATTCAGAATGAGGGCTCCATATCTTTGGCTTAAGAAAACTGCTCTTCTCAGCCAATGGTCATGAACAGAAACCCCACTGGGGTCCACTACAATGGCATCCAATCAAACCCATGAGCTAAATTAAGTAGCCAGTTTGTGCAAGATTCACAAATTTCATTTCATTGCTGAGTTAAAATCCATTAGAGAACAAACTCTAGACACTTGGATTCCAACCCTGAACATGGAAAACAAAACTTACTTTTATTGTAACGCCAACTAGAAACCTCTTTAAAATGAATGGAAAAGCAATTCATATTTATTTTTTAAATTAACAGTTTTAATAGCAACATTGTCATTGTAACTATAGATAGGTTATTTCATAATATACATCTTTTCAAAAAGCAGTGGTTTCATGTGTCAGGATGGCCGAGCGGTCTAAGGCGCTGAGTGGCCTGGGTTCAAATCCCACTTCTGACAATGTTATTCATTTTCTTCTTTGCTCTACAGTTTCTATTTCTTGTTACTTGTGAAAAGATTGGCTTTAGAATTAGACAAACACTCACTGCAAATCTCTTTCAATTTACAACATAAAAAATGCATCAATTATTTCATTATTTCCCATGTTGCAATAAAAGATCAGATTGTATTCTCCCTGGATAAAAGAGCTTGAAACCAACCACATATGTGTATATCATATTATTTTTATTATTTTATCCACAATTCTTTATTTACAGAGGTAGCAAAATAAAATATCTCACAAATTCAGAATGAGGGCTCCATATCTTTGGCTTAAGAAAACTGCTCTTCTCAGCCAATGGTCATGAACAGAAACCCCACTGGGGTCCACTACAATGGCATCCAATCAAACCCATGAGCTAAATTAAGTAGCCAGTTTGTGCAAGATTCACAAATTTAATTTCATTGCTGAGTTAAAATCCATTAGAGAACAAACTCTAGACACTTGGATTCCAACCCTGAACATGGAAAACAAAACTTACTTTTATTGTAACGCCAACTAGAAACCTCTTTAAAATGAATGGAAAAGCAATTCATATTTAATTTTTAAATTAACAGTTTTAATAGCAACATTGTCATTGTAACTATAGATAGGTTATTTCATAATATACATCTTTTTAAAAAGGAGTGGTTTCATGTGTGAGGATGGGCGAGTGGTCTAAGGCGCTGCGTGGCCTGGGTTCAAATCCCACTTCTGACAATGTTATTCATTTTCTTCTTTGCTCTACAGCATGGGTCTTCATCCTGTGGCCCTCCAGCTGCTGTGAAACTACACATCCCAGCATGCCCAGCCACAGTTTTGCTATTAAGGTATGCTAAAACTGAGGCAGGGCATGCTGGGATGTGTAGTTCCACAGCAGCTGGAGGGTCGCAGGTTGAAGACCCATGCTCTACAGTTTCTATTTCTTGTTACTTGTGAAAAGATTGACTTTAGAATTAGACTTACACTCACTGCAAATCTCTTTCAATTTACAACATAAAAAATGCATCAATTATTTCATTATTTCCCATGTTGCAATAAAAGATCAGATTGTATTCTCCCTGGATAAAAGAGCTTGAAACCAACCACATATGTGTATATCATATTATTTTTATTATTTGATCCACAATTCTTTATTTACAGAGGTAGCAAAATAAAATATCTCACAAATTCAGAATGAGGGCTCCATATCTTTGGCTTAAGAAAACTGCTCTTCTCAGCCAATGGTCATGAACAGAAACCCCACTGGGGTCCACTAAATTGGCATCCAATCAAACCCATGAGCTAAATTAAGTAGCCAGTTTGTGCAAGATTCACAAATTTCATTTCATTGCTGAGTTAAAATCCATTAGGGAACAAACTCTAGACACTTGGATTCCAACCCTGAACATGGAAAACAAAACTTACTTTTATTGTAACGCCAACTAGAAACCTCTTTAAAATGAATGGAAAAGCAATTCATATCTAGTTTTTAAATTAACAGTTTTAATAGCAACATTGTCATTGTAACTATAGATAGGTTATTTCATAATATACATCTTTTCAAAAAGCAGGGGTTTCATGTGTCAGGATGGCCGAGCGGTCTAAGGCGCTGCGTTCAGGTCGCAGTCTCCTCTGGAGGCGTGGGTTCAAATCCCACTTCTGACAATTTTATTCATTTTCTTCTTTGCTCTACAGCATGGGTCTTCAACCTGCGGCCCTCCAGCTGCTGTGGAACTACACATCCCAGCATGCCCTGCCTCGGTTTTAGCATGCCTTAATAGCAAAACTGTTGCAGAGCATGCTGGGATGTGTAGTTCCACAGCAGCTGGAGGGCCGCAGGTTGAAGACCCATGCTCTACAGTTTCTATTTCTTGTTACTTGTGAAAAGATTGACTTTAGAATTAAACAAACACTCACTGCAAATCTCTTTCAATTTACAACATAAAAATGCATCAATTATTTCATTATTTCCCATGTTGCAATAAAAGATCAGATTGTATTCTTCTTGGATAAAAGAGCTTGAAACCAACCACATATGTGTATATCATATTATTTTTATTATTTTATCCACAATTCTTTATTTACAGAGGTAGCAAAATAAAATATCTCACAAATTCAGAATGAGGGCTCCATATCTTTGGCTTAAGAAAACTGCTCTTCTCAGCCAATGGTCATGAACAGAAGCCCCACTGGGGTCCACTACAATGGCATCCAATCAAACCCATGAGCTAAATTAAGTAGCCAGTTTGTGCAAGATTCACAAATTTCATTTCATTGCTGAGTTAAAATCCATTAGAGAACAAACTCTAGACACTTGGATTCCAACCCTGAACATGGAAAACAAAACTTACTTTTATTGTAACGCCAACTAGAAACCTCTTTAAAATGAATGGAAAAGCAATTCATATTTATTTTTTAAATTAACAGTTTTAATAGCAACATTGTCATTGTAACTATAGATAGGTTATTTCATAATATACATCTTTTTAAAAAGGAGTGGTTTCATGTGTGAGGATGGCCGAGCGGTCTAAGGCGCTGCGTGGCCTGGGTTCAAATCCCACTTCTGACAATGTTATTCATTTTCTTCTTTGCTCTACAGTTTCTATTTCTTGTTACTTGTGAAAAGATTGGCTTTAGAATTAGACAAACACTCACTGCAAATCTCTTTCAATTTACAACATAAAAAATGCATCAATTATTTCATTATTTCCCATGTTGCAATAAAAGATCAGATTGTATTCTCCCTGGATAAAAGAGCTTGAAACCAACCACATATGTGTATATCATATTATTTTTATTATTTGATCCACAATTCTTTATTTACAGAGGTAGCAAAATAAAATATCTCACAAATTCAGAATGAGGGCTCCATATCTTTGGCTTAAGAAAACTGCTCTTCTCAGCCAATGGTCATGAACAGAAACCCCACTGGGGTCCACTAAATTGGCATCCAATCAAACCCATGAGCTAAATTAAGTAGCCAGTTTGTGCAAGATTCACAAATTTCATTTCATTGCTGAGTTAAAATCCATTAGGGAACAAACTCTCGACACTTGGATTCCAACCCTGAACATGGAAAACAAAACTTACTTTTATTGTAACGCCAACTAGAAACCTCTTTAAAATGAATGGAAAAGCAATTCATATCTAGTTTTTAAATTAACAGTTTTAATAGCAACATTGTCATTGTAACTATAGATAGGTTATTTCATAATATACATCTTTTCAAAAAGCAGGGGTTTCATGTGTCAGGATGGCCGAGCGGTCTAAGGCGCTGCGTTCAGGTCGCAGTCTCCTCTGGAGGCGTGGGTTCAAATCCCACTTCTGACAATGTTATTCATTTTCTTCTTTGCTCTACAGCATGGGTCTTCAACCTGCGGCCCTCCAGCTGCTGTGGAACTACACATCCCAGCATGCCCTGCCTCGGTTTTAGCATGCCTTAATAGCAAAACTGTTGCAGAGCATGCTGGGATGTGTAGTTCCACAGCAGCTGGAGGGCCGCAGGTTGAAGACCCATGCTCTACAGTTTCTATTTCTTGTTACTTGTGAAAAGATTGACTTTAGAATTAAACAAACACTCACTGCAAATCTCTTTCAATTTACAACATAAAAATGCATCAATTATTTCATTATTTCCCATGTTGCAATAAAAGATCAGATTGTATTCTTCTTGGATAAAAGAGCTTGAAACCAACCACATATGTGTATATCATATTATTTTTATTATTTTATCCACAATTCTTTATTTACAGAGGTAGCAAAATAAAATATCTCACAAATTCAGAATGAGGGCTCCATATCTTTGGCTTAAGAAAACTGCTCTTCTCAGCCAATGGTCATGAACAGAAGCCCCACTGGGGTCCACTACAATGGCATCCAATCAAACCCATGAGCTAAATTAAGTAGCCAGTTTGTGCAAGATTCACAAATTTCATTTCATTGCTGAGTTAAAATCCATTAGAGAACAAACTCTAGACACTTGGATTCCAACCCTGGACATGGAAAACAAAACTTACTTTTATTGTAACGCCAACTAGAAACCTCTTTAAAATGAATGGAAAAGCAATTCATATTTATTTTTTAAATTAACAGTTTTAATAGCAACATTGTCATTGTAACTATAGATAGGTTATTTCATAATATACATCTTTTCAAAAAGCAGTGGTTTCATGTGTCAGGATGGCCGAGCGGTCTAAGGCGCTGAGTGGCCTCGGTTCAAATCCCACTTCTGACAATGTTATTCATTTTCTTCTTTGCTCTACAGTTTCTATTTCTTGTTACTTGTGAAAAGATTGGCTTTAGAATTAGACAAACACTCACTGCAAATCTCTTTCAATTTACAACATAAAAAATGCATCAATTATTTCATTATTTCCCATGTTGCAATAAAAGATCAGATTGTATTCTCCCTGGATAAAAGAGCTTGAAACCAACCACATATGTGTATATCATATTATTTTTATTATTTGATCCACAATTCTTTATTTACAGAGGTAGCAAAATAAAATATCTCACAAATTCAGAATGAGGGCTCCATATCTTTGGCTTAAGAAAACTGCTCTTCTCAGCCAATGGTCATGAACAGAAACCCCACTGGGGTCCACTACAATGGCATCCAATCAAACCCATGAGCTAAATTAAGTAGCCAGTTTGTGCAAGATTCACAAATTTAATTTCATTGCTGAGTTAAAATCCATTAGAGAACAAACTCTAGACACTTGGATTCCAACCCTGAACATGGAAAACAAAAATTACTTTTATTGTAACGCCAACTAGAAACCTCTTTAAAATTAATGGAAAAGCAATTCATATCTAGTTTTTAAATTAACAGTTTTAATAGCTACATTGTCATTGTAACTATAGATAGGTTATTTCATAATATACATCTTTTTAAAAAGGAGTGGTTTCATGTGTGAGGATGGCCGAGCGGTCTAAGGCGCTGCGTGGCCTGGGTTCAAATCCCACTTCTGACAATGTTATTCATTTTCTTCTTTGCTCTACAGTTTCTATTTCTTGTTACTTGTGAAAAGATTGACTTTAGAATTAGACTTACACTCACTGCAAATCTCTTTCAATTTACAACATAAAAAATGCATCAATTATTTCATTATTTCCCATGTTGCAATAAAAGATCAGATTGTATTCTCCCTGGATAAAAGAGCTTGAAACCAACCACATATGTGTATATCATATTATTTTTATTATTTGATCCACAATTCTTTATTTACAGAGGTAGCAAAATAAAATATCTCACAAATTCAGAATGAGGGCTCCATATCTTTGGCTTAAGAAAACTGCTCTTCTCAGCCAATGGTCATGAACAGAAACCCCACTGGGGTCCACTAAATTGGCATCCAATCAAACCCATGAGCTAAATTAAGTAGCCAGTTTGTGCAAGATTCACAAATTTCATTTCATTGCTGAGTTAAAATCCATTAGGGAACAAACTCTCGACACTTGGATTCCAACCCTGAACATGGAAAACAAAACTTACTTTTATTGTAACGCCAACTAGAAACCTCTTTAAAATGAATGGAAAAGCAATTCATATCTAGTTTTTAAATTAACAGTTTTAATAGCAACATTGTCATTGTAACTATAGATAGGTTATTTCATAATATACATCTTTTCAAAAAGCAGGGGTTTCATGTGTCAGGATGGCCGAGCGGTCTAAGGCGCTGCGTTCAGGTCGCAGTCTCCTCTGGAGGCGTGGGTTCAAATCCCACTTCTGACAATGTTATTCATTTTCTTCTTTGCTCTACAGCATGGGTCTTCAACCTGCGGCCCTCCAGCTGCTGTGGAACTACACATCCCAGCATGCCCTGCCTCGGTTTTAGCATGCCTTAATAGCAAAACTGTTGCAGAGCATGCTGGGATGTGTAGTTCCACAGCAGCTGGAGGGCCGCAGGTTGAAGACCCATGCTCTACAGTTTCTATTTCTTGTTACTTGTGAAAAGATTGACTTTAGAATTAAACAAACACTCACTGCAAATCTCTTTCAATTTACAACATAAAAATGCATCAATTATTTCATTATTTCCCATGTTGCAATAAAAGATCAGATTGTATTCTTCTTGGATAAAAGAGCTTGAAACCAACCACATATGTGTATATCATATTATTTTTATTATTTTATCCACAATTCTTTATTTACAGAGGTAGCAAAATAAAATATCTCACAAATTCAGAATGAGGGCTCCATATCTTTGGCTTAAGAAAACTGCTCTTCTCAGCCAATGGTCATGAACAGAAACCCCACTGGGGTCCACTACAATGGCATCCAATCAAACCCATGAGCTAAATTAAGTAGCCAGTTTGTGCAAGATTCACAAATTTCATTTCATTGCTGAGTTAAAATCCATTAGAGAACAAACTCTAGACACTTGGATTCCAACCCTGAACATGGAAAACAAAACTTACTTTTATTGTAACGCCAACTAGAAACCTCTTTAAAATTAATGGAAAAGCAATTCATATCTAGTTTTTAAATTAACAGTTTTAATAGCTACATTGTCATTGTAACTATAGATAGGTTATTTCATAATATACATCTTTTTAAAAAGGAGTGGTTTCATGTGTGAGGATGGCCGAGCGGTCTAAGGCGCTGCGTGGCCTGGGTTCAAATCCCACTTCTGACAATGTTATTCATTTTCTTCTTTGCTCTACAGTTTCTATTTCTTGTTACTTGTGAAAAGATTGGCTTTAGAATTAGACAAACACTCACTGCAAATCTCTTTCAATTTACAACATAAAAAATGCATCAATTATTTCATTATTTCCCATGTTGCAATAAAAGATCAGATTGTATTCTCCCTGGATAAAAGAGCTTGAAACCAACCACATATGTGTATATCATATTATTTTTATTATTTGATCCACAATTCTTTATTTACAGAGGTAGCAAAATAAAATATCTCACAAATTCAGAATGAGGGCTCCATATCTTTGGCTTAAGAAAACTGCTCTTCTCAGCCAATGGTCATGAACAAAAACCCCACTGGGGTCCACTACAATGGCATTCAATCGAACCCATGAGCTAAATTAAATAACCAGTTTGTGCAAGATTCACAAATTTAATTTCATTGCTGAGTTAAAATCCATTAGAGAACAAACTCTAGACACTTGGATTCCAACCCTGAACATGGAAAACAAAACTTACTTTTATTGTAACGCCAACTAGAAACCTCTTTAAAATGAATGGAAAAGCAATTCATATCTAGTTTTTAAATTAACAGTTTTAATAGCAACATTGTCATTGTAACTATAGATATGTTATTTCATAATATACATCTTTTCAAAAAGCAGTGGTTTCATGTGTCAGGATGGTCGAGCGGTCTAAGGCGCTGCGTTCAGGTCGCAGTCTCCTCTGGAGGCGTGGGTTCAAATCCCGCTTCTGACAATGTTATTCATTTTCTTCTTTGCTCTACAGTTTCTATTTCTTGTTACTTGTGAAAAGATTGACTTTAGAATTAAACAAACACTCACTGCAAATCTCTTTCAATTTACAACATAAAAAATGCATCAATTATTTCATTATTTCCCATGTTGCAATAAAAGATCAGATTGTATTCTTCTTGGATAAAAGAGCTTGAAACCAACCACATATGTGTATATCATATTATTTTTATTATTTTATCCACAATTCTTTATTTACAGAGGTAGCAAAATAAAATATCTCACAAATTCAGAATGAGGGCTCCATATCTTTGGCTTAAGAAAACTGCTCTTCTCAGCCAATGGTCATGAACAGAAACCCCACTGGGGTCCACTACAATGGCATCCAATCAAACCCATGAGCTAAATTAAGTAGCCAGTTTGTGCAAGATTCACAAATTTCATTTCATTGCTGAGTTAAAATCCATTAGAGAACAAACTCTAGACACTTGGATTCCAACCCTGAACATGGAAAACAAAACTTACTTTTATTGTAACGCCAACTAGAAACCTCTTTAAAATTAATGGAAAAGCAATTCATATCTAGTTTTTAAATTAACAGTTTTAATAGCTACATTGTCATTGTAACTATAGATAGGTTATTTCATAATATACATCTTTTTAAAAAGGAGTGGTTTCATGTGTGAGGATGGCCGAGCGGTCTAAGGCGCTGCATGGCCTGGGTTCAAATCCCACTTCTGACAATGTTATTCATTTTCTTCTTTGCTCTACAGTTTCTATTTCTTGTTACTTGTGAAAAGATTGACTTTAGAATTAGACTTACACTCACTGCAAATCTCTTTCAATTTACAACATAAAAAATGCATCAATTATTTCATTATTTCCCATGTTGCAATAAAAGATCAGATTGTATTCTCCCTGGATAAAAGAGCTTGAAACCAACCACATATGTGTATATCATATTATTTTTATTATTTGATCCACAATTCTTTATTTACAGAGGTAGCAAAATAAAATATCTCACAAATTCAGAATGAGGGCTCCATATCTTTGGCTTAAGAAAACTGCTCTTCTCAGCCAATGGTCATGAACAGAAACCCCACTGGGGTCCACTAAATTGGCATCCAATCAAACCCATGAGCTAAATTAAGTAGCCAGTTTGTGCAAGATTCACAAATTTCATTTCATTGCTGAGTTAAAATCCATTAGGGAACAAACTCTAGACACTTGGATTCCAACCCTGAACATGGAAAACAAAACTTACTTTTATTGTAACGCCAAATAGAAACCTCTTTAAAATGAATGGAAAAGCAATTCATATCTAGTTTTTAAATTAACAGTTTTAATAGCAACATTGTCATTGTAACTATAGATAGGTTATTTCATAATATACATCTTTTCAAAAAGCAGGGGTTTCATGTGTCAGGATGGCCGAGCGGTCTAAGGCGCTGCGTTCAGGTCGCAGTCTCCTCTGGAGGCGTGGGTTCAAATCCCACTTCTGACAATGTTATTCATTTTCTTCTTTGCTCTACAGTTTCTATTTCTTGTTACTTGTGAAAAGATTGACTTTAGAATTAAACAAACACTCACTGCAAATCTCTTTCAATTTACAACATAAAAAATGCATCAATTATTTCATTATTTCCCATGTTGCAATAAAAGATCAGATTGTATTCTTCTTGGATAAAAGAGCTTGAAACCAACCACATATGTGTATATCATATTATTTTTATTATTTGATCCACAATTCTTTATTTACAGAGGTAGCAAAATAAAATATCTCACAAATTCAGAATGAGGGCTCCATATCTTTGGCTTAAGAAAACTGCTCTTCTCAGCCAATGGTCATGAACAGAAACCCCACTGGGGTCCACTACAATGGCATCCAATCAAACCCATGAGCTAAATTAAGTAGCCAGTTTGTGCAAGATTCACAAATTTCATTTCATTGCTGAGTTAAAATCCATTAGAGAACAAACTCTAGACACTTGGATTCCAACCCTGAACATGGAAAACAAAACTTACTTTTATTGTAACGCCAACTAGAAACCTCTTTAAAATGAATGGAAAAGCAATTCATATTTATTTTTTAAATTAACAGTTTTAATAGCAACATTGTCATTGTAACTATAGATAGGTTATTTCATAATATACATCTTTTCAAAAAGCAGTGGTTTCATGTGTCAGGATGGCCGAGCGGTCTAAGGCGCTGAGTGGCCTGGGTTCAAATCCCACTTCTGACAATGTTATTCATTTTCTTCTTTGCTCTACAGTTTCTATTTCTTGTTACTTGTGAAAAGATTGGCTTTAGAATTAGACAAACACTCACTGCAAATCTCTTTCAATTTACAACATAAAAAATGCATCAATTATTTCATTATTTCCCATGTTGCAATAAAAGATCAGATTGTATTCTCCCTGGATAAAAGAGCTTGAAACCAACCACATATGTGTATATCATATTATTTTTATTATTTGATCCACAATTCTTTATTTACAGAGGTAGCAAAATAAAATATCTCACAAATTCAGAATGAGGGCTCCATATCTTTGGCTTAAGAAAACTGCTCTTCTCAGCCAATGGTCATGAACAGAAACCCCACTGGGGTCCACTACAATGGCATTCAATCAAACCCATGAGCTAAATTAAGTAGCCAGTTTGTGCAAGATTCACAAATTTAATTTCATTGCTGAGTTAAAATCCATTAGAGAACAAACTCTAGACACTTGGATTCCAACCCTGAACATGGAAAGCAAAACTTACTTTTATTGTAACGCCAACTAGAAACCTCTTTAAAATGAATGGAAAAGCAATTCATATTTAATTTTTAAATTAACAGTTTTAATAGCAACATTGTCATTGTAACTATAGATAGGTTATTTCATAATATACATCTTTTCAAACAGCATTGGTTTCATGTGTCAGGATGGCCGAGCGGTCTAAGGCTCTGCGTTCAGGTTGCAGTCTCCTCTGGAGACGTGGGTTCAAATCCCACTTTTGACAGTGTTATTCATTTTCTTCTTTGCTCTACAGTTTCTATTTCTTGTTACTTGTGAAAAGATTGACTTTAGAATTAGACAAACACTCACTGCAAATCTCTTTCAATTTACAACATAAAAAATGCATCAATTATTTCATTATTTCCCATGTTGCAATAAAAGATCAGATTGTATTCTCCCTGGATAAAAGAACTTGAAACCAACCACATATGTGTATATCATATTATTTTTATTATTTTATCCACAATTCTTTATTTACAGAGGTAGCAAAATAAAATATCTCACAAATTCAGAATGAGGGCTCCATATCTTTGGCTTAAGAAAACTGCTCTTCTCAGCCAATGGTCATGAACAGAAACCCCACTGGGGTCCACTACAATGGCATCCAATCAAACCCATGAGCTAAATTAAGTAGCCAGTTTGTGCAAGATTCACAAATTTCATTTCATTGCTGAGTTAAAATCCATTAGAGAACAAACTCTAGACACTTGGATTCCAACCCTGAACATGGAAAACAAAACTTACTTTTATTGTAACGCCAACTAGAAACCTCTTTAAAATTAATGGAAAAGCAATTCATATCTAGTTTTTAAATTAACAGTTTTAATAGCTACATTGTCATTGTAACTATAGATAGGTTATTTCATAATATACATCTTTTTAAAAAGGAGTGGTTTCATGTGTGAGGATGGCCGAGCGGTCTAAGGCGCTGCGTGGCCTGGGTTCAAATCCCACTTCTGACAACGTTATTCATTTTCTTCTTTGCTCTACAGTTTCTATTTCTTGTTACTTGTGAAAAGATTGGCTTTAGAATTAGACAAACACTCACTGCAAATCTCTTTCAATTTACAACATAAAAAATGCATCAATTATGTCATTATTTCCCATGTTGCAATAAAAGATCAGATTGTATTCTCCCTGGATAAAAGAGCTTGAAACCAACCACATATGTGTTTATCATATTATTTTTATTATTTGATCCACAATTCTTTATTTACAGAGGTAGCAAAATAAAATATCTCACAAATTCAGAATGAGGGCTCCATATCTTTGGCTTAAGAAAACTGCTCTTCTCAGCCAATGGTCATGAACAGAAACCCCACTGGGGTCCACTAAATTGGCATCCAATCAAACCCATGAGCTAAATTAAGTAGCCAGTTTGTGCAAGATTCACAAATTTCATTTCATTGCTGAGTTAAAATCCATTAGGGAACAAACTCTAGACACTTGGATTCCAACCCTGAACATGGAAAACAAAACTTACTTTTATTGTAACGCCAACTAGAAACCTCTTTAAAATGAATGGAAAAGCAATTCATATCTAGTTTTTAAATTAACAGTTTTAATAGCAACATTGTCATTGTAACTATAGATAGGTTATTTCATACTATACATCTTTTCAAAAAGCAGGGGTTTCATGTGTCAGGATGGCCGAGCGGTCTAAGGCGCTGCGTTCAGGTCGCAGTCTCCTCTAGAGGCGTGGGTTCAAATCCCACTTCTGACAATGTTATTCATTTTCTTCTTTGCTCTACAGTTTCTATTTCTTGTTACTTGTGAAAAGATTGGCTTTAGAATTAGACAAACACTCACTGCAAATCTCTTTCAATTTACAACATAAAAAATGCATCAATTATTTCATTATTTCCCATGTTGCAATAAAAGATCAGATTGTATTCTCCCTGGATAAAAGAGCTTGAAACCAACCACATATGTGTATATCATATTATTTTTATTATTTTATCCACAATTCTTTATTTACAGAGGTAGCAAAATAAAATATCTCACAAATTCAGAATGAGGGCTCCATATCTTTGGCTTAAGAAAACTGCTCTTCTCAGCCAATGGTCATGAACAGAAACCCCACTGGGGTCCACTACAATGGCATCCAATCAAACCCATGAGCTAAATTAAGTAGCCAGTTTGTGCAAGATTCACAAATTTAATTTCATTGCTGAGTTAAAATCCATTAGAGAACAAACTCTAGACACTTGGATTCCAACCCTGAACATGGAAAACAAAACTTACTTTTATTGTAACGCCAACTAGAAACCTCTTTAAAATGAATGGAAAAGCAATTCATATTTAATTTTTAAATTAACAGTTTTAATAGCAACATTGTCATTGTAACTATAGATAGGTTATTTCATAATATACATCTTTTCAAACAGCATTGGTTTCATGTGTCAGGATGGCCGAGCGGTCTAAGGCTCTGCGTTCAGGTTGCAGTCTCCTCTGGAGACGTGGGTTCAAATCCCACTTTTGACAGTGTTATTCATTTTCTTCTTTGCTCTACAGTTTCTATTTCTTGTTACTTGTGAAAAGATTGACTTTAGAATTAGACAAACACTCACTGCAAATCTCTTTCAATTTACAACATAAAAAATGCATCAATTATTTCATTATTTCCCATGTTGCAATAAAAGATCAGATTGTATTCTCCCTGGATAAAAGAACTTGAAACCAACCACATATGTGTATATCATATTATTTTTATTATTTTATCCACAATTCTTTATTTACAGAGGTAGCAAAATAAAATATCTCACAAATTCAGAATGAGGGCTCCATATCTTTGGCTTAAGAAAACTGCTCTTCTCAGCCAATGGTCATGAACAGAAACCCCACTGGGGTCCACTACAATGGCATCCAATCAAACCCATGAGCTAAATTAAGTAGCCAGTTTGTGCAAGATTCACAAATTTCATTTCATTGCTGAGTTAAAATCCATTAGAGAACAAACTCTAGACACTTGGATTCCAACCCTGAACATGGAAAACAAAACTTACTTTTATTGTAACGCCAACTAGAAACCTCTTTAAAATTAATGGAAAAGCAATTCATATCTAGTTTTTAAATTAACAGTTTTAATAGCTACATTGTCATTGTAACTATAGATAGGTTATTTCATAATATACATCTTTTTAAAAAGGAGTGGTTTCATGTGTGAGGATGGGCGAGCGGTCTAAGGCGCTGCGTGGCCTGGGTTCAAATCCCACTTCTGACAATGTTATTCATTTTCTTCTTTGCTCTACAGTTTCTATTTCTTGTTACTTGTGAAAAGATTGGCTTTAGAATTAGACAAACACTCACTGCAAATCTCTTTCAATTTACAACATAAAAAATGCATCAATTATTTCATTATTTCCCATGTTGCAATAAAAGATCAGATTGTATTCTCCCTGGATAAAAGAGCTTGAAACCAACCACATATGTGTTTATCATATTATTTTTATTATTTGATCCACAATTCTTTATTTCCAGAGGTAGCAAAATAAAATATCTCACAAATTCAGAATGAGGGCTCCATATCTTTGGCTTAAGAAAACTGCTCTTCTCAGCCAATGGTCATGAACAAAAACCCCACTGGGGTCCACTACAATGGCATCCAATCGAACCCATGAGCTAAATTAAATAACCAGTTTGTGCAAGATTCACAAATTTAATTTCATTGCTGAGTTAAAATCCATTAGAGAACAAACTCTAGACACTTGGATTCCAACCCTGAACATGGAAAACAAAACTTACTTTTATTGTAACGCCAACTAGAAACCTCTTTAAAATGAATGGAAAAGCAATTCATATTTAGTTTTTAAATTAACAGTTTTAATAGCAACATTGTCATTGTAACTATAGATAGGTTATTTCATAATATACATCTTTTAAAAAAGTAGCTGTTTCATGTGTCAGGATGGCCGAGCGGTCTAAGGCGCTACGTTAAGGTCGCAGTCTCCTCTGGAGGCGTGGGTTCAAATCCCACTTCTGACAATGTTATTAATTTTCTTCTTTGCTCTACAGTTTCTATTTCTTGTTACTTGTGAAAAGATTGACTTTAGAATTAGACTTACACTCACTGCAAATCTCTTTCAATTTACAACATAAAAAATGCATCAATTATTTCATTATTTCCCATGTTGCAATAGAAGATCAGATTGTATTCTCTCTGGATAAAAGAGCTTGAAACCAACCACATATGTGTATATCATATTATTTTTATTATTTGATCCACAATTCTTTATTTACAGAGGTAGCAAAATAAAATATCTCACAAATTCAGAATGAGGGCTCCATATCTTTGGCTTAAGAAAACTGCTCTTCTCAGCCAATGGTCATGAACAGAAACCCCACTGGGGTCCACTACAATGGCATCCAATCAAACCCATGAGCTAAATTAAGTAGCCAGTTTGTGCAAGATTCACAAATTTCATTTCATTGCTGAGTTAAAATCCATTAGAGAACAAACTCTAGACACTTGGATTCCAACCCTGAACATGGAAAACAAAACTTACTTTTATTGTAACGCCAACTAGAAACCTCTTTAAAATGAATGGAAAAGCAATTCATATTTATTTTTTAAATTAACAGTTTTAATAGCAACATTGTCATTGTAACTATAGATAGGTTATTTCATAATATACATCTTTTCAAAAAGCAGTGGTTTCATGTGTCAGGATGGCCGAGCGGTCTAAGGCGCTGAGTGGCCTGGGTTCAAATCCCACTTCTGACAATGTTATTCATTTTCTTCTTTGCTCTACAGTTTCTATTTCTTGTTACTTGTGAAAAGATTGGCTTTAGAATTAGACAAACACTCACTGCAAATCTCTTTCAATTTACAACATAAAAAATGCATCAATTATTTCATTATTTCCCATGTTGCAATAGAAGATCAGATTGTATTCTCTCTGGATAAAAGAGCTTGAAACCAACCACATATGTGTATATCATATTATTTTTATTATTTGATCCACAATTCTTTATTTACAGAGGTAGCAAAATAAAATATCTCACAAATTCAGAATGAGGGCTCCATATCTTTGGCTTAAGAAAACTGCTCTTCGCAGCCAATGGTCATGAACAGAAACCCCACTGGGGTCCACTACAATGGCATCCTATCAAACCCATGAGCTAAATTAAGTAGCCAGTTTGTGCAAGATTCACAAATTTAATTTCATTGCTGAGTTAAAATCCATTAGAGAACAAACTCTAGACACTTGGATTCCAACCCTGAACATGGAAAACAAAACTTACTTTTATTGTAACGCCAACTAGAAACCTCTTTAAAATTAATGGAAAAGCAATTCATATCTAGTTTTTAAATTAACAGTTTTAATAGCTACATTGTCATTGTAACTATAGATAGGTTATTTCATAATATACATCTTTTTAAAAAGGAGTGGTTTCATGTGTGAGGATGGCCGAGCGGTCTAAGGCGCTGCGTGGCCTGGGTTCAAATCCCACTTCTGACAATGTTATTCATTTTCTTCTTTGCTCTACAGTTTCTATTTCTTGTTACTTGTGAAAAGATTGGCTTTAGAATTAGACAAACACTCACTGCAAATCTCTTTCAATTTACAACATAAAAAATGCATCAATTATGTCATTATTTCCCATGTTGCAATAAAAGATCAGATTGTATTCTCCCTGGATAAAAGAGCTTGAAACCAACCACATATGTGTTTATCATATTATTTTTATTATTTGATCCACAATTCTTTATTTACAGAGGTAGCAAAATAAAATATCTCACAAATTCAGAATGAGGGCTCCATATCTTTGGCTTAAGAAAACTGCTCTTCTCAGCCAATGGTCATGAACAGAAACCCCACTGGGGTCCACTAAATTGGCATCCAATCAAACCCATGAGCTAAATTAAGTAGCCAGTTTGTGCAAGATTCACAAATTTCATTTCATTGCTGAGTTAAAATCCATTAGGGAACAAACTCTAGACACTTGGATTCCAACCCTGAACATGGAAAACAAAACTTACTTTTATTGTAACGCCAACTAGAAACCTCTTTAAAATGAATGGAAAAGCAATTCATATCTAGTTTTTAAATTAACAGTTTTAATAGCAACATTGTCATTGTAACTATAGATAGGTTATTTCATACTATACATCTTTTCAAAAAGCAGGGGTTTCATGTGTCAGGATGGCCGAGCGGTCTAAGGCGCTGCGTTCAGGTCGCAGTCTCCTCTAGAGGCGTGGGTTCAAATCCCACTTCTGACAATGTTATTCATTTTCTTCTTTGCTCTACAGTTTCTATTTCTTGTTACTTGTGAAAAGATTGGCTTTAGAATTAGACAAACACTCACTGCAAATCTCTTTCAATTTACAACATAAAAAATGCATCAATTATTTCATTATTTCCCATGTTGCAATAAAAGATCAGATTGTATTCTCCCTGGATAAAAGAGCTTGAAACCAACCACATATGTGTATATCATATTATTTTTATTATTTTATCCACAATTCTTTATTTACAGAGGTAGCAAAATAAAATATCTCACAAATTCAGAATGAGGGCTCCATATCTTTGGCTTAAGAAAACTGCTCTTCTCAGCCAATGGTCATGAACAGAAACCCCACTGGGGTCCACTACAATGGCATCCAATCAAACCCATGAGCTAAATTAAGTAGCCAGTTTGTGCAAGATTCACAAATTTAATTTCATTGCTGAGTTAAAATCCATTAGAGAACAAACTCTAGACACTTGGATTCCAACCCTGAACATGGAAAACAAAACTTACTTTTATTGTAACGCCAACTAGAAACCTCTTTAAAATGAATGGAAAAGCAATTCATATTTAATTTTTAAATTAACAGTTTTAATAGCAACATTGTCATTGTAACTATAGATAGGTTATTTCATAATATACATCTTTTCAAACAGCATTGGTTTCATGTGTCAGGATGGCCGAGCGGTCTAAGGCTCTGCGTTCAGGTTGCAGTCTCCTCTGGAGACGTGGGTTCAAATCCCACTTTTGACAGTGTTATTCATTTTCTTCTTTGCTCTACAGTTTCTATTTCTTGTTACTTGTGAAAAGATTGACTTTAGAATTAGACAAACACTCACTGCAAATCTCTTTCAATTTACAACATAAAAAATGCATCAATTATTTCATTATTTCCCATGTTGCAATAAAAGATCAGATTGTATTCTCCCTGGATAAAAGAACTTGAAACCAACCACATATGTGTATATCATATTATTTTTATTATTTTATCCACAATTCTTTATTTACAGAGGTAGCAAAATAAAATATCTCACAAATTCAGAATGAGGGCTCCATATCTTTGGCTTAAGAAAACTGCTCTTCTCAGCCAATGGTCATGAACAGAAACCCCACTGGGGTCCACTACAATGGCATCCAATCAAACCCATGAGCTAAATTAAGTAGCCAGTTTGTGCAAGATTCACAAATTTCATTTCATTGCTGAGTTAAAATCCATTAGAGAACAAACTCTAGACACTTGGATTCCAACCCTGAACATGGAAAACAAAACTTACTTTTATTGTAACGCCAACTAGAAACCTCTTTAAAATTAATGGAAAAGCAATTCATATCTAGTTTTTAAATTAACAGTTTTAATAGCTACATTGTCATTGTAACTATAGATAGGTTATTTCATAATATACATCTTTTTAAAAAGGAGTGGTTTCATGTGTGAGGATGGGCGAGCGGTCTAAGGCGCTGTGTGGCCTGGGTTCAAATCCCACTTCTGACAATGTTATTCATTTTCTTCTTTGCTCTACAGTTTCTATTTCTTGTTACTTGTGAAAAGATTGGCTTTAGAATTAGACAAACACTCACTGCAAATCTCTTTCAATTTACAACATAAAAAATGCATCAATTATTTCATTATTTCCCATGTTGCAATAAAAGATCAGATTGTATTCTCCCTGGATAAAAGAGCTTGAAACCAACCACATATGTGTTTATCATATTATTTTTATTATTTGATCCACAATTCTTTATTTCCAGAGGTAGCAAAATAAAATATCTCACAAATTCAGAATGAGGGCTCCATATCTTTGGCTTAAGAAAACTGCTCTTCTCAGCCAATGGTCATGAACAAAAACCCCACTGGGGTCCACTACAATGGCATCCAATCGAACCCATGAGCTAAATTAAATAACCAGTTTGTGCAAGATTCACAAATTTAATTTCATTGCTGAGTTAAAATCCATTAGAGAACAAACTCTAGACACTTGGATTCCAACCCTGAACATGGAAAACAAAACTTACTTTTATTGTAACGCCAACTAGAAACCTCTTTAAAATGAATGGAAAAGCAATTCATATTTAGTTTTTAAATTAACAGTTTTAATAGCAACATTGTCATTGTAACTATAGATAGGTTATTTCATAATATACATCTTTTAAAAAAGTAGCTGTTTCATGTGTCAGGATGGCCGAGCGGTCTAAGGCGCTACGTTAAGGTCGCAGTCTCCTCTGGAGGCGTGGGTTCAAATCCCACTTCTGACAATGTTATTAATTTTCTTCTTTGCTCTACAGTTTCTATTTCTTGTTACTTGTGAAAAGATTGACTTTAGAATTAGACTTACACTCACTGCAAATCTCTTTCAATTTACAACATAAAAAATGCATCAATTATTTCATTATTTCCCATGTTGCAATAGAAGATCAGATTGTATTCTCTCTGGATAAAAGAGCTTGAAACCAACCACATATGTGTATATCATATTATTTTTATTATTTGATCCACAATTCTTTATTTACAGAGGTAGCAAAATAAAATATCTCACAAATTCAGAATGAGGGCTCCATATCTTTGGCTTAAGAAAACTGCTCTTCTCAGCCAATGGTCATGAACAGAAACCCCACTGGGGTCCACTACAATGGCATCCAATCAAACCCATGAGCTAAATTAAGTAGCCAGTTTGTGCAAGATTCACAAATTTCATTTCATTGCTGAGTTAAAATCCATTAGAGAACAAACTCTAGACACTTGGATTCCAACCCTGAACATGGAAAACAAAACTTACTTTTATTGTAACGCCAACTAGAAACCTCTTTAAAATGAATGGAAAAGCAATTCATATTTATTTTTTAAATTAACAGTTTAATAGCAACATTGTCATTGTAACTATAGATAGGTTATTTCATAATATACATCTTTTCAAAAAGCAGTGGTTTCATGTGTCAGGATGGCCGAGCGGTCTAAGGCGCTGAGTGGCCTGGGTTCAAATCCCACTTCTGACAATGTTATTCATTTTCTTCTTTGCTCTACAGTTTCCATTTCTTGTTACTTGTGAAAAGATTGGCTTTAGAATTAGACAAACACTCACTGCAAATCTCTTTCAATTTACAACATAAAAAATGCATCAATTATTTCATTATTTCCCATGTTGCAATAGAAGATCAGATTGTATTCTCTCTGGATAAAAGAGCTTGAAACCAACCACATATGTGTATATCATATTATTTTTATTATTTGATCCACAATTCTTTATTTACAGAGGTAGCAAAATAAAATATCTCACAAATTCAGAATGAGGGCTCCATATCTTTGGCTTAAGAAAACTGCTCTTCGCAGCCAATGGTCATGAACAGAAACCCCACTGGGGTCCACTACAATGGCATCCTATCAAACCCATGAGCTAAATTAAGTAGCCAGTTTGTGCAAGATTCACAAATTTAATTTCATTGCTGAGTTAAAATCCATTAGAGAACAAACTCTAGACACTTGGATTCCAACCCTGAACATGGAAAACAAAACTTACTTTTATTGTAACGCCAACTAGAAACCTCTTTAAAATGAATGGAAAAGCAATTCATATTTAATTTTTAAATTAACAGTTTTAATAGCAACATTGTCATTGTAACTATAGATAGGTTATTTCATAATATACATCTTTTCAAACAGCATTGGTTTCATGTGTCAGGATGGCCGAGCGGTCTAAGGCTCTGCGTTCAGGTTGCAGTCTCCTCTGGAGACGTGGGTTCAAATCCCACTTTTGACAGTGTTATTCATTTTCTTCTTTGCTCTACAGTTTCTATTTCTTGTTACTTGTGAAAAGATTGACTTTAGAATTAGACAAACACTCACTGCAAATCTCTTTCAATTTACAACATAAAAAATGCATCAATTATTTCATTATTTCCCATGTTGCAATAAAAGATCAGATTGTATTCTCCCTGGATAAAAGAGCTTGAAACCAACCACATATGTGTATATCATATTATTTTTATTATTTGATCCACAATTCTTTATTTACAGAGGTAGCAAAATAAAATATCTCACAAATTCAGAATGAGGGCTCCATATCTTTGGCTTAAGAAAACTGCTCTTCTCAGCCAATGGTCATGAACAGAAACCCCACTGGGGTCCACTAAATTGGCATCCAATCAAACCCATGAGCTAAATTAAGTAGCCAGTTTGTGCAAGATTCACAAATTTCATTTCATTGCTGAGTTAAAATCCATTAGGGAACAAACTCTAGACACTTGGATTCCAACCCTGAACATGGAAAACAAAACTTACTTTTATTGTAACGCCAACTAGAAACCTCTTTAAAATGAATGGAAAAGCAATTCATATCTAGTTTTTAAATTAACAGTTTTAATAGCAACATTGTCATTGTAACTATAGATAGGTTATTTCATAATATACATCTTTTCAAAAAGCAGGGGTTTCATGTGTCAGGATGGCCGAGCGGTCTAAGGCGCTGTGTTCAGGTCGCAGTCTCCTCTGGAGGCGTGGGTTCAAATCCCACTTCTGACAATGTTATTCATTTTCTTCTTTGCTCTACAGTTTCTATTTCTTGTTACTTGTGAAAAGATTGACTTTAGAATTAAACAAACACTCACTGCAAATCTCTTTCAATTTACAACATAAAAAATGCATCAATTATTTCATTATTTCCCATGTTGCAATAAAAGATCAGATTGTATTCTTCTTGGATAAAAGAGCTTGAAACCAACCACATATGTGTATATCATATTATTTTTATTATTTGATCCACAATTCTTTATTTACAGAGGTAGCAAAATAAAATATCTCACAAATTCAGAATGAGGGCTCCATATCTTTGGCTTAAGAAAACTGCTCTTCTCAGCCAATGGTCATGAACAGAAACCCCACTGGGGTCCACTACAATGGCATCCAATCAAACCCATGAGCTAAATTAAGTAGCCAGTTTGTGCAAGATTCACAAATTTAATTTCATTGCTGAGTTAAAATCCATTAGAGAACAAACTCTAGACACTTGGATTCCAACCCTGAACATGGAAAACAAAACTTACTTTTATTGTAACGCCAACTAGAAACCTCTTTAAAATGAATGGAAAAGCAATTCATATTTAATTTTTAAATTAACAGTTTTAATAGCAACATTGTCATTGTAACTATAGATAGGTTATTTCATAATATACATCTTTTCAAACAGCATTGGTTTCATGTGTCAGGATGGCCGAGCGGTCTAAGGCTCTGCGTTCAGGTTGCAGTCTCCTCTGGAGACGTGGGTTCAAATCCCACTTTTGACAGTGTTATTCATTTTCTTCTTTGCTCTACAGTTTCTATTTCTTGTTACTTGTGAAAAGATTGACTTTAGAATTAGACAAACACTCACTGCAAATCTCTTTCAATTTACAACATAAAAAATGCATCAATTATTTCATTATTTCCCATGTTGCAATAAAAGATCAGATTGTATTCTCCCTGGATAAAAGAGCTTGAAACCAACCACATATGTGTATATCATATTATTTTTATTATTTGATCCACAATTCTTTATTTACAGAGGTAGCAAAATAAAATATCTCACAAATTCAGAATGAGGGCTCCATATCTTTGGCTTAAGAAAACTGCTCTTCTCAGCCAATGGTCATGAACAGAAACCCCACTGGGGTCCACTAAATTGGCATCCAATCAAACCCATGAGCTAAATTAAGTAGCCAGTTTGTGCAAGATTCACAAATTTCATTTCATTGCTGAGTTAAAATCCATTAGGGAACAAACTCTAGACACTTGGATTCCAACCCTGAACATGGAAAACAAAACTTACTTTTATTGTAACGCCAACTAGAAACCTCTTTAAAATGAATGGAAAAGCAATTCATATCTAGTTTTTAAATTAACAGTTTTAATAGCAACATTGTCATTGTAACTATAGATAGGTTATTTCATAATATACATCTTTTCAAACAGCATTGGTTTCATGTGTCAGGATGGCCGAGCGGTCTAAGGCGCTGCGTTCAGGTCGCAGTCTCCTCTGGAGGCGTGGGTTCAAATCCCACTTCTGACAATGTTATTCATTTTCTTCTTTGCTCTACAGTTTCTATTTCTTGTTACTTGTGAAAAGATTGACTTTAGAATTAAACAAACACTCACTGCAAATCTCTTTCAATTTACAACATAAAAAATGCATCAATTATTTCATTATTTCCCATGTTGCAATAAAAGATCAGATTGTATTCTTCTTGGATAAAAGAGCTTGAAACCAACCACATATGTGTATATCATATTATTTTATTATTTGATCCACAATTCTTTATTTACAGAGGTAGCAAAATAAAATATCTCACAAATTCAGAATGAGGGCTCCATATCTTTGGCTTAAGAAAACTGCTCTTCTCAGCCAATGGTCATGAACAGAAACCCCACTGGGGTCCACTACAATGGCATCCAATCAAACCCATGAGCTTAATTAAGTAGCCAGTTTGTGCAAGATTCACAAATTTCATTTCATTGCTGAGTTAAAATCCATTAGAGAACAAACTCTAGACACTTGGATTCCAACCCTGAACATGGAAAACAAAACTTACTTTTATTGTAACGCCAACTAGAAACCTCTTTAAAATGAATGGAAAAGCAATTCATATTTATTTTTTAAATTAACAGTTTTAATAGCAACATTGTCATTGTAACTATAGATAGGTTATTTCATAATATACATCTTTTCCAAAAGCAGTGGTTTCATGCGTCAGGATGGCCGAGCGGTCTAAGGCGCTGAGTGGCCTGGGTTCAAATCCCACTTCTGACAATGTTATTCATTTTCTTCTTTGCTCTACAATTTCTATTTCTTGTTACTTGTGAAAAGATTGGCTTTAGAATTAGACAAACACTCACTGCAAATCTCTTTCAATTTACAACATAAAAAATGCATCAATTATTTCATTATTTCCCATGTTGCAATAAAAGATCAGATTGTATTCTCCCTGGATAAAAGAGCTTGAAACCAACCACATATGTGTATATCATATTATTTTTATTATTTGATCCACAATTCTTTATTTACAGAGGTAGCAAAATAAAATATCTCACAAATTCAGAATGAGGGCTCCATATCTTTGGCTTAAGAAAACTGCTCTTCTCAGCCAATGGTCATGAACAGAAACCCCACTGGGGTCCACTACAATGGCATCCAATCAAACCCATGAGCTAAATTAAGTAGCCAGTTTGTGCAAGATTCACAAATTTAATTTCATTGCTGAGTTAAAATCCATTAGAGAACAAACTCTAGACACTTGGATTCCAACCCTGAACATGGAAAACAAAACTTACTTTTATTGTAACGCCAACTAGAAACCTCTTTAAAATGAATGGAAAAGCAATTCATATTTAATTTTTAAATTAACAGTTTCAATAGCAACATTGTCATTGTAACTATAGATAGGTTATTTCATAATATACATCTTTTCAAACAGCATTGGTTTCATGTGTCAGGATGGCCGAGCGGTCTAAGGCTCTGCGTTCAGGTTGCAGTCTCTTCTGGAGACGTGGGTTCAAATCCCACTTTTGACAGTGTTATTCATTTTCTTCTTTGCTCTACAGTTTCTATTTCTTGTTACTTGTGAAAAGATTGACTTTAGAATTAGACAAACACTCACTGCAAATCTCTTTCAATTTACAACATAAAAAATGCATCAATTATTTCATTATTTCCCATGTTGCAATAAAAGATCAGATTGTATTCTCCCTGGATAAAAGAACTTGAAACCAACCACATATGTGTATATCATATTATTTTTATTATTTTATCCACAATTCTTTATTTACAGAGGTAGCAAAATAAAATATCTCACAAATTCAGAATGAGGGCTCCATATCTTTGGCTTAAGAAAACTGCTCTTCTCAGCCAATGGTCATGAACAGAAACCCCACTGGGGTCCACTACAATGGCATCCAATCAAACCCATGAGCTAAATTAAGTAGCCAGTTTGTGCAAGATTCACAAATTTCATTTCATTGCTGAGTTAAAATCCATTAGAGAACAAACTCTAGACACTTGGATTCCAACCCTGAACATGGAAAACAGAACTTACTTTTATTGTAACGCCAACTAGAAACCTCTTTAAAATTAATGGAAAAGCAATTCATATCTAGTTTTTAAATTAACAGTTTTAATAGCTACATTGTCATTGTAACTATAGATAGGTTATTTCATAATATACATCTTTTTAAAAAGGAGTGGTTTCATGTGTGAGGATGGCCGAGCGGTCTAAGGCGCTGCGTGGCCCGGGTTCAAATCCCACTTCTGACAATGTTATTCATTTTCTTCTTTGCTCTACAGTTTCTATTTCTTGTTACTTGTGAAAAGATTGGCTTTAGAATTAGACAAACACTCACTGCAAATCTCTTTCAATTTACAACATAAAAAATGCATCAATTATTTCATTATTTCCCATGTTGCAATAAAAGATCAGATTGTATTCTCCCTGGATAAAAGAGCTTGAAACCAACCACATATGTGTTTATCATATTATTTTTATTATTTGATCCACAATTCTTTATTTACAGAGGTAGCAAAATAAAATATCTCACAAATTCAGAATGAGGGCTCCATATCTTTGGCTTAAGAAAACTGCTCTTCTCAGCCAATGGTCATGAACAGAAACCCCACTGGGGTCCACTAAATTGGCATCCAATCAAACCCATGAGCTAAATTAAGTAGCCAGTTTGTGCAAGATTCACAAATTTCATTTCATTGCTGAGTTAAAATCCATTAGGGAACAAACTCTAGACACTTGGATTCCAACCCTGAACATGGAAAACAAAACTTACTTTTATTGTAACGCCAACTAGAAACCTCTTTAAAATGAATGGAAAAGCAATTCATATCTAGTTTTTAAATTAACAGTTTTAATAGCAACATTGTCATTGTAACTATAGATAGGTTATTTCATAATATACATCTTTTAAAAAAGCAGGGGTTTCATGTGTCAGGATGGCCGAGCGGTCTAAGGCGCTGCGTTCAGGTCGCAGTCTCCTCTGGAGGCGTGGGTTCAAATCCCACTTCTGACAATGTTATTCATTTTCTTCTTTGCTCTACAGTTTCTATTTCTTGTTACTTGTGAAAAGATTGACTTTAGAATTAAACAAACACTCACTGCAAATCTCTTTCAATTTACAACATAAAAAATGCATCAATTATTTCATTATTTCCCATGTTGCAATAAAAGATCAGATTGTATTCTTCTTGGATAAAAGAGCTTGAAACCAACCACATATGTGTATATCATATTATTTTTATTATTTTATCCACAATTCTTTATTTACAGAGGTAGCAAAATAAAATATCTCACAAATTCAGAATGAGGGCTCCATATCTTTGGCTTAAGAAAACTGCTCTTCTCAGCCAATGGTCATGAACAGAAACCCCACTGGGGTCCACTACAATGGCATCCAATCAAACCCATGAGCTAAATTAAGTAGCCAGTTTGTGCAAGATTCACAAATTTCATTTCATTGCTGAGTTAAAATCCATTAGAGAACAAACTCTAGACACTTGGATTCCAACCCTGAACATGGAAAACAAAACTTACTTTTATTGTAACGCCAACTAGAAACCTCTTTAAAATGAATGGAAAAGCAATTCATATTTATTTTTTAAATTAACAGTTTTAATAGCAACATTGTCATTGTAACTATAGATAGGTTATTTCATAATATACATCTTTTCAAAAAGCAGTGGTTTCATGTGTCAGGATGGCCGAGCGGTCTAAGGCGCTGAGTGGCCTGGGTTCAAATCCCACTTCTGACAATGTTATTCATTTTCTTCTTTGCTCTACAGTTTCTATTTCTTGTTACTTGTGAAAAGATTGGCTTTAGAATTAGACAAACACTCACTGCAAATCTCTTTCAATTTACAACATAAAAAATGCATCAATTATTTCATTATTTCCCATGTTGCAATAAAAGATCAGATTGTATTCTCCCTGGATAAAAGAGCTTGAAACCAACCACATATGTGTATATCATATTATTTTTATTATTTGATCCACAATTCTTTATTTACAGAGGTAGCAAAATAAAATATCTCACAAATTCAGAATGAGGGCTCCATATCTTTGGCTTAAGAAAACTGCTCTTCTCAGCCAATGGTCATGAACAGAAACCCCACTGGGGTCCACTACAATGGCATCCAATCAAACCCATGAGCTAAATTAAGTAGCCAGTTTGTGCAAGATTCACAAATTAAATTTCATTGCTGAGTTAAAATCCATTAGAGAACAAACTCTAGACACTTGGATTCCAACCCTGAACATGGAAAACAAAACTTACTTTTATTGTAACGCCAACTAGAAACCTCTTTAAAATTAATGGAAAAGCAATTCATATTTAATTTTTAAATTAACAGTTTTAATAGCAACATTGTCATTGTAACTATAGATAGGTTATTTCATAATATACATCTTTTCAAACAGCATTGGTTTCATGTGTCAGGATGGCCGAGCGGTCTAAGGCTCTGCGTTCAGGTTGCAGTCTCCTCTGGAGGCGTGGGTTCAAATCCCACTTTTGACAGTGTTATTCATTTTCTTCTTTGCTCTACAGTTTCTATTTCTTGTTACTTGTGAAAAGATTGACTTTAGAATTAGACAAACACTCACTGCAAATCTCTTTCAATTTACAACATAAAAAATGCATCAATTATTTCATTATTTCCCATGTTGCAATAAAAGATCAGATTGTATTCTCCCTGGATAAAAGAACTTGAAACCAACCACATATGTGTATATCATATTATTTTTATTATTTTATCCACAATTCTTTATTTACAGAGGTAGCAAAATAAAATATCTCACAAATTCAGAATGAGGGCTCCATATCTTTGGCTTAAGAAAACTGCTCTTCTCAGCCAATGGTCATGAACAGAAACCCCACTGGGGTCCACTACACTGGCATCCAATCAAACCCATGAGCTAAATTAAGTAGCCAGTTTGTGCAAGATTCACAAATTTCATTTCATTGCTGAGTTAAAATCCATTAGAGAACAAACTCTAGACACTTGGATTCCAACCCTGAACATGGAAAACAAAACTTACTTTTATTGTAACGCCAACTAGAAACCTCTTTAAAATTAATGGAAAAGCAATTCATATCTAGTTTTTAAATTAACAGTTTTAATAGCTACATTGTCATTGTAACTATAGATAGGTTATTTCATAATATACATCTTTTAAAAAAGTAGTTGTTTCATGTGTCAGGATGGCCGAGCGGTCTAAGGCACTACGTTAAGGTCGCAGTCTCCTCTGGAGGCGTGGGTTCAAATCCCACTTCTGACAATGTTATTAATTTTCTTCTTTGCTCTACAGTTTCTATTTCTTGTTACTTGTGAAAAGATTGACTTTAGAATTAGACTTACACTCACTGCAAATCTCTTTCAATTTACAACATAAAAAATGCATCAATTATTTCATTATTTCCCATGTTGCAATAGAAGATCAGATTGTATTCTCTCTGGATAAAAGAGCTTGAAACCAACCACATATGTGTATATCATATTATTTTTATTATTTGATCCACAATTCTTTATTTACAGAGGTAGCAAAATAAAATATCTCACAAATTCAGAATGAGGGCTCCATATCTTTGGCTTAAGAAAACTGCTCTTCTCAGCCAATGGTCATGAACAGAAACCTCACTGGGGTCCACTACAATGGCATCCAATCAAACCCATGAGCTAAATTAAGTAGCCAGTTTGTGCAAGATTCACAAATTTCATTTCATTGCTGAGTTAAAATCCATTAGAGAACAAACTCTAGACACTTGGATTCCAACCCTGAACATGGAAAACAAAACTTACTTTTATTGTAACGCCAACTAGAAACCTCTTTAAAATGAATGGAAAAGCAATTCATATCTAGTTTTTAAATTAACAGTTTTAATAGCTACATTGTCATTGTAACTATAGATAGGTTATTTCATAATATACATCTTTTCAAAAAGCAGTGGTTTCATGTGTCAGGATGGCCGAGCGGTCTAAGGCGTTGCGTTCAGGTCGCAGTCTCCTCTGGAGGCGTGGGTTCAAATCCCACTTCTGACAGTGTTATTCATTTTCTTCTTTGCTCTACAGTTTCTATTTCTTGTTACTTGTGAAAAGATTGACTTTAGAATTAGACAAACACTCACTGCAAATCTCTTTCAATTTACAACATAAAAAATGCATCAATTATTTCATTATTTCCCATGTTGCAATAAAAGATCAGATTGTATTCTTCCTGGATAAAAGAGCTTGAAACCAACCACATATGTGTATATCATATTATTTTTATTATTTTATCCACAATTCTTTATTTACAGAGGTAGCAAAATAAAATATCTCACAAATTCAGAATGAGGGCTCCATATCTTTGGCTTAAGAAAACTGCTCTTCTCAGCCAATGGTCATGAACAGAAACCTCACTGGGGTCCACTACAATGGCATCCAATCAAACCCATGAGCTAAATTAAGTAGCCAGTTTGTGCAAGATTCACAAATTTCATTTCATTGCTGAGTTAAAATCCATTAGAGAACAAACTCTAGACACTTGGATTCCAACCCTGAACATGGAAAACAAAACTTACTTTTATTGTAACGCCAACTAGAAACCTCTTTAAAATGAATGGAAAAGCAATTCATATTTATTTTTTAAATTAACAGTTTTAATAGCAACATTGTCATTGTAACTATAGATAGGTTATTTCATAATATACATCTTTTCAAAAAGCAGTGGTTTCATGTGTCAGGATGGCCGAGCGGTCTAAGGCGCTGAGTGGCCTGGGTTCAAATCCCACTTCTGACAATGTTATTCATTTTCTTCTTTGCTCTACAGTTTCTATTTCTTGTTACTTGTGAAAAGATTGACTTTAGAATTAGACTTACACTCACTGCAAATCTCTTTCAATTTACAACATAAAAAATGCATCAATTATTTCATTATTTCCCATGTTGCAATAGAAGATCAGATTGTATTCTCTCTGGATAAAAGAGCTTGAAACCAACCACATATGTGTATATCATATTATTTTTATTATTTGATCCACAATTCTTTATTTACAGAGGTAGCAAAATAAAATATCTCACAAATTCAGAATGAGGGCTCTATATATTTGGCTTAAGAAAACTGCTCTTCTCAGCCAATGGTCATGAACAGAAACCCCACTGGGGTCCACTACAATGGCATCCAATCAAACCCATGAGCTAAATTAAGTAGCCAGTTTGTGCAAGATTCACAAATTTAATTTCATTGCTGAGTTAAAATCCATTAGAGAACAAACTCTAGACACTTGGATTCCAACCCTGAACATGGAAAACAAAACTTACTTTTATTGTAACGCCAACTAGAAACCTCTTTAAAATGAATGGAAAAGCAATTCATATCTAGTTTTTAAATTAACAGTTTTAATAGCTACATTGTCATTGTAACTATAGATAGGTTATTTCATAATATACATCTTTTCAAAAAGCAGTGGTTTCATGTGTCAGGATGGCCGAGCGGTCTAAGGCGCTGCGTTCAGGTTGCAGTCTCCTCTGGAGGCGTGGGTTCAAATCCCACTTCTGACAGTGTTATTCATTTTCTTCTTTGCTCTACAGTTTCTATTTCTTGTTACTTGTGAAAAGATTGACTTTAGAATTAGACAAACACTCACTGCAAATCTCTTTCAATTTACAACATAAAAAATGCATCAATTATTTCATTATTTCCCATGTTGCAATAAAAGATCAGATTGTATTCTTCCTGGATAAAAGAGCTTGAAACCAACCACACATGTGTATATCATATTATTTTTATTATTTTATCCACAATTCTTTATTTACAGAGGTAGCAAAATAAAATATCTCACAAATTCAGAATGAGGGCTCCATATCTTCGGCTTAAGAAAACTGCTCTTCTCAGCCAATGGTCATGAACAAAAACCCCACTGGGGTCCACTACATTGGCATCCAATCGAACCCATGAGCTAAATTAAATAACCAGTTTGTGCAAGATTCACAAATTTCATTTCATTGCTGAGTTAAAATCCATTAGAGAACAAACTCTAGACACTTGGATTCCAACCCTGAACATGGAAAACAAAACTTACTTTTATTGTAACGCTAACTAGAAACCTCTTTAAAATGAATGGAAAAGCAATTCATATTTAGTTTTTAAATTAACAGTTTTAATAGCAACATTGTCATTGTAAGTATAGATAGGTTATTTCATAATATACATCTTTTCAAAAAGTAGCGGTTTCAAGTGTCAGGATGGCCGAGCGGTCTAAGGCGCTGCGTTCAGGTCGCAGTCTCCTCTGGAGGCGTGGGTTCAAATCCCACTTCTGACAATGTTATTTATTTTCTTCTTTGCTCTACAGTTTCTATTTCTTGTTACTTGTGAAAAGATTGACTTTAGAATTAGACTTACACTCACTGCAAATCTCTTTCAATTTACAACATAAAAAATGCATCAATTATTTCATTATTTCCCATGTTGCAATAAAAGATCAGATTGTATTCTCCCTGGATAAAAGAGCTTGAAACAAACCACATATGTGTATATCATATTATTTTTATTATTTTATCCACAATTCTTTATTTACAGAGGTAGCAAAATAAAATATCTCACAAATTCAGAATGAGGGCTCCATATCTTTGGCTTAAAAAAACTGCTCTTCTCAGCCAATGGTCATGAACAGAAACCCCACTGGGGTCCACTACAATGGCATCCAATCAAACCCATGAGCTAAATTAAGTAGCCAGTTTGTGCAAGATTCACAAATTTAATTTCATTGCTGAGTTAAAATCCATTAGAGAACAAACTCTAGACACTTGGATTCCAACCCTGAACAAGGAAAACAAAACTTACTTTTATTGTAACGCCAACTAGAAACCTCTTTAAAATGAATGGAAAAGCAATTCATATTTATTTTTTAAATTAACAGTTTTAATAGCAACATTGTCATTGTAACTATAGTTAGGTTATTTCATAATATACATCTTTTCAAAAAGCAGTGGTTTCATGTGTCAGGATGGCCGAGCGGTCTAAGGCGCTGAGTGGCCTGGGTTCAAATCCCACTTCTGACAATGTTATTCATTTTCTTCTTTGCTCTACAGTTTCTATTTCTTGTTACTTGTGAAAAGATTGACTTTAGAATTAGACTTACACTCACTGCAAATCTCTTTCAATTTACAACATAAAAAATGCATCAATTATTTCATTATTTCCCATGTTGCAATAGAAGATCAGATTGTATTCTCTCTGGATAAAAGAGCTTGAAACCAACCACATATGTGTATATCATATTATTTTTATTATTTGATCCACAATTCTTTATTTACAGAGGTAGCAAAATAAAATATCTCACAAATTCAGAATGAGGGCTCTATATATTTGGCTTAAGAAAACTGCTCTTCTCAGCCAATGGTCATGAACAGAAACCCCACTGGGGTCCACTACAATGGCATCCAATCAAACCCATGAGCTAAATTAAGTAGCCAGTTTGTGCAAGATTCACAAATTTAATTTCATTGCTGAGTTAAAATCCATTAGAGAACAAACTCTAGACACTTGGATTCCAACCCTGAACATGGAAAACAAAACTTACTTTTATTGTAACGCCAACTAGAAACCTCTTTAAAATGAATGGAAAAGCAATTCATATCTAGTTTTTAAATTAACAGTTTTAATAGCTACATTGTCATTGTAACTATAGATAGGTTATTTCATAATATACATCTTTTCAAAAAGCAGTGGTTTCATGTGTCAGGATGGCCGAGCGGTCTAAGGCGCTGCGTTCAGGTTGCAGTCTCCTCTGGAGGCGTGGGTTCAAATCCCACTTCTGACAGTGTTATTCATTTTCTTCTTTGCTCTACAGTTTCTATTTCTTGTTACTTGTGAAAAGATTGACTTTAGAATTAGACAAACACTCACTGCAAATCTCTTTCAATTTACAACATAAAAAATGCATCAATTATTTCATTATTTCCCATGTTGCAATAAAAGATCAGATTGTATTCTTCCTGGATAAAAGAGCTTGAAACCAACCACACATGTGTATATCATATTATTTTTATTATTTTATCCACAATTCTTTATTTACAGAGGTAGCAAAATAAAATATCTCACAAATTCAGAATGAGGGCTCCATATCTTCGGCTTAAGAAAACTGCTCTTCTCAGCCAATGGTCATGAACAAAAACCCCACTGGGGTCCACTACATTGGCATCCAATCGAACCCATGAGCTAAATTAAATAACCAGTTTGTGCAAGATTCACAAATTTCATTTCATTGCTGAGTTAAAATCCATTAGAGAACAAACTCTAGACACTTGGATTCCAACCCTGAACATGGAAAACAAAACTTACTTTTATTGTAACGCTAACTAGAAACCTCTTTAAAATGAATGGAAAAGCAATTCATATTTAGTTTTTAAATTAACAGTTTTAATAGCAACATTGTCATTGTAAGTATAGATAGGTTATTTCATAATATACATCTTTTCAAAAAGTAGCGGTTTCAAGTGTCAGGATGGCCGAGCGGTCTAAGGCGCTGCGTTCAGGTCGCAGTCTCCTCTGGAGGCGTGGGTTCAAATCCCACTTCTGACAATGTTATTTATTTTCTTCTTTGCTCTACAGTTTCTATTTCTTGTTACTTGTGAAAAGATTGACTTTAGAATTAGACTTACACTCACTGCAAATCTCTTTCAATTTACAACATAAAAAATGCATCAATTATTTCATTATTTCCCATGTTGCAATAAAAGATCAGATTGTATTCTCCCTGGATAAAAGAGCTTGAAACAAACCACATATGTGTATATCATATTATTTTTATTATTTTATCCACAATTCTTTATTTACAGAGGTAGCAAAATAAAATATCTCACAAATTCAGAATGAGGGCTCCATATCTTTGGCTTAAAAAAACTGCTCTTCTCAGCCAATGGTCATGAACAGAAACCCCACTGGGGTCCACTACAATGGCATCCAATCAAACCCATGAGCTAAATTAAGTAGCCAGTTTGTGCAAGATTCACAAATTTAATTTCATTGCTGAGTTAAAATCCATTAGAGAACAAACTCTAGACACTTGGATTCCAACCCTGAACAAGGAAAACAAAACTTACTTTTATTGTAACGCCAACTAGAAACCTCTTTAAAATGAATGGAAAAGCAATTCATATTTATTTTTTAAATTAACAGTTTTAATAGCAACATTGTCATTGTAACTATAGTTAGGTTATTTCATAATATACATCTTTTCAAAAAGCAGTGGTTTCATGTGTCAGGATGGCCGAGCGGTCTAAGGCGCTGAGTGGCCTGGGTTCAAATCCCACTTCTGACAATGTTATTCATTTTCTTCTTTGCTCTACAGTTTCTATTTCTTGTTACTTGTGAAAAGATTGGCTTTAGAATTAGACAAACACTCACTGCAAATCTCTTTCAATTTACAACATAAAAAATGCATCAATTATTTCATTATTTCCCATGTTGCAATAAAAGATCAGATTGTATTCTCCCTGGATAAAAGAGCTTGAAACCAACCACATATGTGTATATCATATTATTTTTATTATTTGATCCACAATTCTTTGTTTACAGAGGTAGCAAAATAAAATATCTCACAAATTCAGAATGAGGGCTCCATATCTTTGGCTTAAGAAAACTGCTCTTCTCAGCCAATGGTCATGAACAGAAACCCCACTGGGGTCCACTACAATGGCATCCAATCGAACCCATGAGCTAAATTAAATAACCAGTTTGTGCAAGATTCACAAATTTAATTTCATTGCTGAGTTAAAATCCATTAGAGAACAAACTCTAGACACTTGGATTCCAACCCTGAACATGGAAAACAAAACATACTTTTATTGTAACGCCAACTAGAAACCTCTTTAAAATGAATGAAAAAGCAATTCATATTTAGTTTTTAAATTAACAGTTTTAATAGCAACATTGTCATTGTAACTATAGATAGGTTATTTCATAATATACATCTTTTAAAAAAGTAGTTGTTTCATGTGTCAGGATGGCCGAGCGGTCTAAGGCGCTGCGTTCAGGTCGCAGTCTCCTCTGGAGGCGTGGGTTCAAATCCCACTTCTGACAATGTTATTCATTTTCTTCTTTGCTCTACAGTTTCTATTTCTTGTTACTTGTGAAAAGATTGACTTTAGAATTAAACTTACACTCACTGCAAATCTCTTTCAATTTACAACATAAAAAATGCATCAATTATTTCATTATTTCCCATGTTGCAATAAAAGATCAGATTGTATTCTCCCTGGATAAAAGAGCTTGAAACCAACCACATATGTGTATATCATATTATTTTTATTATTTGATCCACAATTCTTTATTTACAGAGGTAGCAAAATAAAATATCTCACAAATTCAGAATGAGGGCTCCATATCTTTGGCTTAAGAAAACTGCTCTTCTCAGCCAATGGTCATGAACAGAAACCCCACTGGGGTCCACTACAATGTCATCCAATCAAACCCATGAGCTAAATTAAGGAGCCAGTTTGTGCAAGATTCACAAATTTCATTTCATTGCTGAGTTAAAATCCATTAGAGAACAAACTCTAGACACTTGGATTCCAACCCTGAACATGGAAAACAAAACTTACTTTTATTGTAACGCCAACTAGAAACCTCTTTAAAATGAATGGAAAAGCAATTCATATCTAGTTTTTAAATTAACAGTTTTAATAGCAACATTGTCATTGTAACTATAGGTAGGTTATTTCATAATATACATCTTTTCAAAAAGCAGTGGTTTCATGTGTCAGGATGGCCGAGCGGTCTAAGGCGCTGCGTTCAGGTCGCAGTCTCCTCTGGAGGCGTGGGTTCAAATCCCACTTCTGACAATGTTATTCATTTTCTTCTTTGCTCTACAGTTTCTATTTCTTGTTACTTGTGAAAAGATTGACTTTAGAATTAGACTTACACTCACTGCAAATCTCTTTCAATTTACAACAGAAAAAATGCATCAATTATTTCATTATTTCCCATGTTGCAATAAAAGATCAGATTGTATTCTCCCTGGATAAAAGAACTTGAAACCAACCACATATGTGTATATCATATTATTTTTATTATTTTATCCACAATTCTTTATTTACAGAGGTAGCAAAATAAAATATCTCACAAATTCAGAATGAGGGTTCCATATCTTTGGCTTAAGAAAACTGCTCTTCTCAGCCAATGGTCATGAACAGAAACCCCACTGGGGTCCACTACAATGGCATCCAATCAAACCCATGAGCTAAATTAAGTAGCCAGTTTGTGCAAGATTCACAAATTTCATTTCATTGCTGAGTTAAAATCCATTAGAGAACAAACTCTAGACACTTGGATTCCAACCCTGAACATGGAAAACAAAACTTACTTTTATTGTAACGCCAACTAGAAACCTCTTTAAAATTAATGGAAAAGCAATTCATATCTAGTTTTTAAATTAACAGTTTTAATAGCTACATTGTCATTGTAACTATAGATATGTTATTTCATAATATACATCTTTTCAAAAAGCAGTGGTTTCATGTGTCAGGATGGTCGAGCGGTCTAAGGCGCTGCGTTCAGGTCGCAGTCTCCTCTGGAGGCATGGGTTCAAATCCCGCTTCTGACAATGTTATTCATTTTCTTCTTTGCTCTACAGTTTCTATTTCTTGTTACTTGTGAAAAGATTGACTTTAGAATTAAACAAACACTCACTGCAAATCTCTTTCAATTTACAACATAAAAAATGCATCAATTATTTCATTATTTCCCATGTTGCAATAAAAGATCAGATTGTATTCTTCTTGGATAAAAGAGCTTGAAACCAACCACATATGTGTATATCATATTATTTTTATTATTTTATCCACAATTCTTTATTTACAGAGGTAGCAAAATAAAATATCTCACAAATTCAGAATGAGGGCTCCATATCTTTGGCTTAAGAAAACTGCTCTTCTCAGCCAATGGTCATGAACAGAAACCCCACTGGGGTCCACTACAATGGCATCCAATCAAACCCATGAGCTAAATTAAGTAGCCAGTTTGTGCAAGATTCACAAATTTCATTTCATTGCTGAGTTAAAATCCATTAGAGAACAAACTCTAGACACTTGGATTCCAACCCTGAACATGGAAAACAAAACTTACTTTTATTGTAACGCCAACTAGAAACCTCTTTAAAATGAATGGAAAAGCAATTCATATTTATTTTTTAAATTAACAGTTTTAATAGCAACATTGTCATTGTAACTATAGATAGGTTATTTCATAATATACATCTTTTCAAAAAGCAGTGGTTTCATGTGTCAGGATGGCCGAGCGGTCTAAGGCGCTGAGTGGCCTGGGTTCAAATCCCACTTCTGACAATGTTATTCATTTTCTTCTTTGCTCTACAGTTTCTATTTCTTGTTACTTGTGAAAAGATTGACTTTAGAATTAGACAAACACTCACTGCAAATCTCTTTCAATTTACAACATAAAAAATGCATCAATTATTTCATTATTTCCCATGTTGCAATAAAAGATTAGATTGTATTCTCCCTGGATAAAAGAGCTTGAAACCAACCACATATGTGTATATCATATTATTTTTATTATTTGATCCACAATTCATTATTTACAGAGGTAGCAAAATAAAATATCTCACAAATTCAGAATGAGGGCTCCATATCTTTGGCTTAAGAAAACTGCTCTTCTCAGCCAATGGTCATGAACAGAAACCCCACTGAGGTCCACTACAATGGCATCCAATCAAACCCATGAGCTAAATTAAGTAGCCAGTTTGTGCAAGATTCACAAATTTCATTTCATTGCTGAGTTAAAATCCATTAGAGAACAAACTCTAGACACTTGGATTCCAACCCTGAACATGGAAAACAAAACTTACTTTTATTGTAACGCCAACTAGAAACCTCTTTAAAATTAATGGAAAAGCAATTCATATCTAGTTTTTAAATTAACAGTTTTAATAGCTACATTGTCATTGTAACTATAGATAGGTTATTTCATAATATACATCTTTTTAAAAAGGAGTGGTTTCATGTGTGAGGATGGCCGAGCGGTCTAAGGCGCTGCGTGGCCTGGGTTCAAATCCCACTTCTGACAATGTTATTCATTTTCTTCTTTGCTCTACAGCATGGGTCTTCATCCTGTGGCCCTCCAGCTGCTGTGAAACTACACATCCCAGCATGCCCAGCCACAGTTTTGCTATTAAGGTATGCTAAAACTGAGGCAGGGCATGCTGGGATGTGTAGTTCCACAGCAGCTGGAGGGTCGCAGGTTGAAGACCCATGCTCTACAGTTTCTATTTCTTGTTACTTGTGAAAAGATTGACTTTAGAATTAGACTTACACTCACTGCAAATCTCTTTCAATTTACAACATAAAAAATGCATCAATTATTTCATTATTTCCCATGTTGCAATAAAAGATCAGATTGTATTCTCCCTGGATAAAAGAGCTTGAAACCAACCACATATGTGTATATCATATTATTTTTATTATTTGATCCACAATTCTTTATTTACAGAGGTAGCAAAATAAAATATCTCACAAATTCAGAATGAGGGCTCCATATCTTTGGCTTAAGAAAACTGCTCTTCTCAGCCAATGGTCATGAACAGAAACCCCACTGGGGTCCACTAAATTGGCATCCAATCAAACCCATGAGCTAAATTAAGTAGCCAGTTTGTGCAAGATTCACAAATTTCATTTCATTGCTGAGTTAAAATCCATTAGGGAACAAACTCTAGACACTTGGATTCCAACCCTGAACATGGAAAACAAAACTTACTTTTATTGTAACGCCAACTAGAAACCTCTTTAAAATGAATGGAAAAGCAATTCATATCTAGTTTTTAAATTAACAGTTTTAATAGCAACATTGTCATTGTAACTATAGATAGGTTATTTCATACTATACATCTTTTCAAAAAGCAGGGGTTTCATGTGTCAGGATGGCCGAGCGGTCTAAGGCTCTGCGTTCAGGTTGCAGTCTCCTCTGGAGGCGTGGGTTCAAATCCCACTTTTGACAGTGTTATTCATTTTCTTCTTTGCTCTACAGTTTCTATTTCTTGTTACTTGTGAAAAGATTGACTTTAGAATTAGACAAACACTCACTGCAAATCTCTTTCAATTTACAACATAAAAAATGCATCAATTATTTCATTATTTCCCATGTTGCAATAAAAGATCAGATTGTATTCTCCCTGGATAAAAGAACTTGAAACCAACCACATATGTGTATATCATATTATTTTTATTATTTTATCCACAATTCTTTATTTACAGAGGTAGCAAAATAAAATATCTCACAAATTCAGAATGAGGGCTCCATATCTTTGGCTTAAGAAAACTGCTCTTCTCAGCCAATGGTCATGAACAGAAACCCCACTGGGGTCCACTACAATGGCATCCAATCAAACCCATGAGCTAAATTAAGTAGCCAGTTTGTGCAAGATTCACAAATTTCATTTCATTGCTGAGTTAAAATCCATTAGAGAACAAACTCTAGACACTTGGATTCCAACCCTGAACATGGAAAACAAAACTTACTTTTATTGTAACGCCAACTAGAAACCTCTTTAAAATTAATGGAAAAGCAATTCATATCTAGTTTTTAAATTAACAGTTTTAATAGCTACATTGTCATTGTAACTATAGATAGGTTATTTCATAATATACATCTTTTAAAAAAGTAGTTGTTTCATGTGTCAGGATGGCCGAGCGGTCTAAGGCGCTACGTTAAGGTCGCAGTCTCCTCTGGAGGCGTGGGTTCAAATCCCACTTCTGACAATGTTATTAATTTTCTTCTTTGCTCTACAGTTTCTATTTCTTGTTACTTGTGAAAAGATTGACTTTAGAATTAGACTTACACTCACTGCAAATCTCTTTCAATTTACAACATAAAAAATGCATCAATTATTTCATTATTTCCCATGTTGCAATAGAAGATCAGATTGTATTCTCTCTGGATAAAAGAGCTTGAAACCAACCACATATGTGTATATCATATTATTTTTATTATTTGATCCACAATTCTTTATTTACAGAGGTAGCAAAATAAAATATCTCACAAATTCAGAATGAGGGCTCCATATCTTTGGCTTAAGAAAACTGCTCTTCTCAGCCAATGGTCATGAACAGAAACCCCACTGGGGTCCACTACAATGGCATCCAATCAAACCCATGAGCTAAATTAAGTAGCCAGTTTGTGCAAGATTCACAAATTTCATTTCATTGCTGAGTTAAAATCCATTAGAGAACAAACTCTAGACACTTGGATTCCAACCCTGAACATGGAAAACAAAACTTACTTTTATTGTAACGCCAACTAGAAACCTCTTTAAAATGAATGGAAAAGCAATTCATATTTAGTTTTTAAATTAACAGTTTTAATAGCTACATTGTCATTGTAACTATAGATAGGTTATTTCATAATATACATCTTTTCAAAAAGCAGTGGTTTCATGTGTCAGGATGGCCGAGCGGTCTAAGGCGTTGCGTTCAGGTCGCAGTCTCCTCTGGAGGCGTGGGTTCAAATCCCACTTCTGACAGTGTTATTCATTTTCTTCTTTGCTCTACAGTTTCTATTTCTTGTTACTTGTGAAAAGATTGACTTTAGAATTAGACAAACACTCACTGCAAATCTCTTTCAATTTACAACATAAAAAATGCATCAATTATTTCATTATTTCCCATGTTGCAATAAAAGATCAGATTGTATTCTTCCTGGATAAAAGAGCTTGAAACCAACCACATATGTGTATATCATATTATTTTTATTATTTTATCCACAATTCTTTATTTACAGAGGTAGCAAAATAAAATATCTCACAAATTCAGAATGAGGGCTCCATATCTTTGGCTTAAGAAAACTGCTCTTCTCAGCCAATGGTCATGAACAGAAACCTCACTGGGGTCCACTACAATGGCATCCAATCAAACCCATGAGCTAAATTAAGTAGCCAGTTTGTGCAAGATTCACAAATTTCATTTCATTGCTGAGTTAAAATCCATTAGAGAACAAACTCTAGACACTTGGATTCCAACCCTGAACATGGAAAACAAAACTTACTTTTATTGTAACGCCAACTAGAAACCTCTTTAAAATGAATGGAAAAGCAATTCATATTTATTTTTTAAATTAACAGTTTTAATAGCAACATTGTCATTGTAACTATAGATAGGTTATTTCATAATATGCATCTTTTCAAAAAGCAGTGGTTTCATGTGTCAGGATGGCCGAGCGGTCTAAGGCGCTGAGTGGCCTGGGTTCAAATCCCACTTCTGACAATGTTATTCATTTTCTTCTTTGCTCTACAGTTTCTATTTCTTGTTACTTGTGAAAAGATTGACTTTAGAATTAGACAAACACTCACTGCAAATCTCTTTCAATTTACAACATAAAAAATGCATCAATTATTTCATTATTTCCCATGTTGCAATAAAAGATTAGATTGTATTCTCCCTGGATAAAAGAGCTTGAAACCAACCACATATGTGTATATCATATTATTTTTATTATTTGATCCACAATTCATTATTTACAGAGGTAGCAAAATAAAATATCTCACAAATTCAGAATGAGGGCTCCATATCTTTGGCTTAAGAAAACTGCTCTTCTCAGCCAATGGTCATGAACAGAAACCCCACTGAGGTCCACTACAATGGCATCCAATCAAACCCATGAGCTAAATTAAGTAGCCAGTTTGTGCAAGATTCACAAATTTCATTTCATTGCTGAGTTAAAATCCATTAGAGAACAAACTCTAGACACTTGGATTCCAACCCTGAACATGGAAAACAAAACTTACTTTTATTGTAACGCCAACTAGAAACCTCTTTAAAATTAATGGAAAAGCAATTCATATCTAGTTTTTAAATTAACAGTTTTAATAGCTACATTGTCATTGTAACTATAGATAGGTTATTTCATAATATACATCTTTTTAAAAAGGAGTGGTTTCATGTGTGAGGATGGCCGAGCGGTCTAAGGCGCTGCGTGGCCTGGGTTCAAATCCCACTTCTGACAATGTTATTCATTTTCTTCTTTGCTCTACAGCATGGGTCTTCATCCTGTGGCCCTCCAGCTGCTGTGAAACTACACATCCCAGCATGCCCAGCCACAGTTTTGCTATTAAGGTATGCTAAAACTGAGGCAGGGCATGCTGGGATGTGTAGTTCCACAGCAGCTGGAGGGTCGCAGGTTGAAGACCCATGCTCTACAGTTTCTATTTCTTGTTACTTGTGAAAAGATTGACTTTAGAATTAGACTTACACTCACTGCAAATCTCTTTCAATTTACAACATAAAAAATGCATCAATTATTTCATTATTTCCCATGTTGCAATAAAAGATCAGATTGTATTCTCCCTGGATAAAAGAGCTTGAAACCAACCACATATGTGTATATCATATTATTTTTATTATTTGATCCACAATTCTTTATTTACAGAGGTAGCAAAATAAAATATCTCACAAATTCAGAATGAGGGCTCCATATCTTTGGCTTAAGAAAACTGCTCTTCTCAGCCAATGGTCATGAACAGAAACCCCACTGGGGTCCACTAAATTGGCATCCAATCAAACCCATGAGCTAAATTAAGTAGCCAGTTTGTGCAAGATTCACAAATTTCATTTCATTGCTGAGTTAAAATCCATTAGGGAACAAACTCTAGACACTTGGATTCCAACCCTGAACATGGAAAACAAAACTTACTTTTATTGTAACGCCAACTAGAAACCTCTTTAAAATGAATGGAAAAGCAATTCATATCTAGTTTTTAAATTAACAGTTTTAATAGCAACATTGTCATTGTAACTATAGATAGGTTATTTCATACTATACATCTTTTCAAAAAGCAGGGGTTTCATGTGTCAGGATGGCCGAGCGGTCTAAGGCTCTGCGTTCAGGTTGCAGTCTCCTCTGGAGGCGTGGGTTCAAATCCCACTTTTGACAGTGTTATTCATTTTCTTCTTTGCTCTACAGTTTCTATTTCTTGTTACTTGTGAAAAGATTGACTTTAGAATTAGACAAACACTCACTGCAAATCTCTTTCAATTTACAACATAAAAAATGCATCAATTATTTCATTATTTCCCATGTTGCAATAAAAGATCAGATTGTATTCTCCCTGGATAAAAGAACTTGAAACCAACCACATATGTGTATATCATATTATTTTTATTATTTTATCCACAATTCTTTATTTACAGAGGTAGCAAAATAAAATATCTCACAAATTCAGAATGAGGGCTCCATATCTTTGGCTTAAGAAAACTGCTCTTCTCAGCCAATGGTCATGAACAGAAACCCCACTGGGGTCCACTACAATGGCATCCAATCAAACCCATGAGCTAAATTAAGTAGCCAGTTTGTGCAAGATTCACAAATTTCATTTCATTGCTGAGTTAAAATCCATTAGAGAACAAACTCTAGACACTTGGATTCCAACCCTGAACATGGAAAACAAAACTTACTTTTATTGTAACGCCAACTAGAAACCTCTTTAAAATTAATGGAAAAGCAATTCATATCTAGTTTTTAAATTAACAGTTTTAATAGCTACATTGTCATTGTAACTATAGATAGGTTATTTCATAATATACATCTTTTAAAAAAGTAGTTGTTTCATGTGTCAGGATGGCCGAGCGGTCTAAGGCGCTACGTTAAGGTCGCAGTCTCCTCTGGAGGCGTGGGTTCAAATCCCACTTCTGACAATGTTATTAATTTTCTTCTTAGCTCTACAGTTTCTATTTCTTGTTACTTGTGAAAAGATTGACTTTAGAATTAGACTTACACTCACTGCAAATCTCTTTCAATTTACAACATAAAAAATGCATCAATTATTTCATTATTTCCCATGTTGCAATAGAAGATCAGATTGTATTCTCTCTGGATAAAAGAGCTTGAAACCAACCACATATGTGTATATCATATTATTTTTATTATTTGATCCACAATTCTTTATTTACAGAGGTAGCAAAATAAAATATCTCACAAATTCAGAATGAGGGCTCCATATCTTTGGCTTAAGAAAACTGCTCTTCTCAGCCAATGGTCATGAACAGAAACCCCACTGGGGTCCACTACAATGGCATCCAATCAAACCCATGAGCTAAATTAAGTAGCCAGTTTGTGCAAGATTCACAAATTTCATTTCATTGCTGAGTTAAAATCCATTAGAGAACAAACTCTAGACACTTGGATTCCAACCCTGAACATGGAAAACAAAACTTACTTTTATTGTAACGCCAACTAGAAACCTCTTTAAAATGAATGGAAAAGCAATTCATATTTAGTTTTTAAATTAACAGTTTTAATAGCTACATTGTCATTGTAACTATAGATAGGTTATTTCATAATATACATCTTTTCAAAAAGCAGTGGTTTCATGTGTCAGGATGGCCGAGCGGTCTAAGGCGTTGCGTTCAGGTCGCAGTCTCCTCTGGAGGCGTGGGTTCAAATCCCACTTCTGACAGTGTTATTCATTTTCTTCTTTGCTCTACAGTTTCTATTTCTTGTTACTTGTGAAAAGATTGACTTTAGAATTAGACAAACACTCACTGCAAATCTCTTTCAATTTACAACATAAAAAATGCATCAATTATTTCATTATTTCCCATGTTGCAATAAAAGATCAGATTGTATTCTTCCTGGATAAAAGAGCTTGAAACCAACCACATATGTGTATATCATATTATTTTTATTATTTTATCCACAATTCTTTATTTACAGAGGTAGCAAAATAAAATATCTCACAAATTCAGAATGAGGGCTCCATATCTTTGGCTTAAGAAAACTGCTCTTCTCAGCCAATGGTCATGAACAGAAACCTCACTGGGGTCCACTACAATGGCATCCAATCAAACCCATGAGCTAAATTAAGTAGCCAGTTTGTGCAAGATTCACAAATTTCATTTCATTGCTGAGTTAAAATCCATTAGAGAACAAACTCTAGACACTTGGATTCCAACCCTGAACATGGAAAACAAAACTTACTTTTATTGTAACGCCAACTAGAAACCTCTTTAAAATGAATGGAAAAGCAATTCATATTTATTTTTTAAATTAACAGTTTTAATAGCAACATTGTCATTGTAACTATAGATAGGTTATTTCATAATATACATCTTTTCAAAAAGCAGTGGTTTCATGTGTCAGGATGGCCGAGCGGTCTAAGGCGCTGAGTGGCCTGGGTTCAAATCCCACTTCTGACAATGTTATTCATTTTCTTCTTTGCTCTACAGTTTCTATTTCTTGTTACTTGTGAAAAGATTGGCTTTAGAATTAGACAAACACTCACTGCAAATCTCTTTCAATTTACAACATAAAAAATGCATCAATTATTTCATTATTTCCCATGTTGCAATAAAAGATCAGATTGTATTCTCCCTGGATAAAAGAGCTTGAAACCAACCACATATGTGTATATCATATTATTTTTATTATTTGATCCACAATTCTTTATTTACAGAGGTAGCAAAATAAAATATCTCACAAATTCAGAATGAGGGCTCCATATCTTTGGCTTAAGAAAACTGCTCTTCTCAGCCAATGGTCATGAACAGAAACCCCACTTGGGTCCACTACAATGGCATCCAATCGAACCCATGAGCTAAATTAAATAACCAGTTTGTGCAAGATTCACAAATTTAATTTCATTGCTGAGTTAAAATCCATTAGAGAACAAACTCTAGACACTTGGATTCCAACCCTGAACATGGAAAACAAAACATACTTTTATTGTAACGCCAACTAGAAACCTCTTTAAAATGAATGAAAAAGCAATTCATATTTAGTTTTTAAATTAACAGTTTTAATAGCAACATTGTCATTGTAACTATAGATAGGTTATTTCATAATATACATCTTTTAAAAAAGTAGTTGTTTCATGTGTCAGGATGGCCGAGCGGACTAAGGCGCTACGTTAAGATCGCAGTCTCCTCTGGAGGCGTGGGTTCAAATCCCACTTCTGACAATGTTATTCATTTTCTTCTTTGCTCTACAGTTTCTATTTCTTGTTACTTGTGAAAAGATTGACTTTAGAATTAGACTTACACTCACTGCAAATCTCTTTCAATTTACAACATAAAAAATGCATCAATTATTTCATTATTTCCCATGTTGCAATAGAAGATCAGATTGTATTCTCTCTGGATAAAAGAGCTTGAAACCAACCACATATGTGTATATCATATTATTTTTATTATTTGATCCACAATTCTTTATTTACAGAGGTAGCAAAATAAAATATCTCACAAATTCAGAATGAGGGCTCCATATATTTGGCTTAAGAAAACTGCTCTTCTCAGCCAATGGTCATGAACAGAAACCCCACTGGGGTCCACTACAATGGCATCCAATCAAACCCATGAGCTAAATTAAGTAGCCAGTTTGTGCAAGATTCACAAATTTAATTTCATTGCTGAGTTAAAATCCATTAGAGAACAAACTCTAGACACTTGGATTCCAACCCTGAACATGGAAAACAAAACTTACTTTTATTGTAACGCCAACTAGAAACCTCTTTAAAATGAATGGAAAAGCAATTCATATCTAGTTTTTAAATTAACAGTTTTAATAGCTACATTGTCATTGTAACTATAGATAGGTTATTTCATAATATACATCTTTTCAAAAAGCAGTGGTTTCATGTGTCAGGATGGCCGAGCGGTCTAAGGCGCTGCGTTCAGGTTGCAGTCTCCTCTGGAGGCGTGGGTTCAAATCCCACTTCTGACAGTGTTATTCATTTTCTTCTTTGCTCTACAGTTTCTATTTCTTGTTACTTGTGAAAAGATTGACTTTAGAATTAGACAAACACTCACTGCAAATCTCTTTCAATTTACAACATAAAAAATGCATCAATTATTTCATTATTTCCCATGTTGCAATAAAAGATCAGATTGTATTCTTCCTGGATAAAAGAGCTTGAAACCAACCACACATGTGTATATCATATTATTTTTATTATTTTATCCACAATTCTTTATTTACAGAGGTAGCAAAATAAAATATCTCACAAATTCAGAATGAGGGCTCCATATCTTCGGCTTAAGAAAACTGCTCTTCTCAGCCAATGGTCATGAACAAAAACCCCACTGGGGTCCACTACATTGGCATCCAATCGAACCCATGAGCTAAATTAAATAACCAGTTTGTGCAAGATTCACAAATTTCATTTCATTGCTGAGTTAAAATCCATTAGAGAACAAACTCTAGACACTTGGATTCCAACCCTGAACATGGAAAACAAAACTTACTTTTATTGTAACGCTAACTAGAAACCTCTTTAAAATGAATGGAAAAGCAATTCATATTTAGTTTTTAAATTAACAGTTTTAATAGCAACATTGTCATTGTAAGTATAGATAGGTTATTTCATAATATACATCTTTTCAAAAAGTAGCGGTTTCAAGTGTCAGGATGGCCGAGCGGTCTAAGGCGCTGCGTTCAGGTCGCAGTCTCCTCTGGAGGCGTGGGTTCAAATCCCACTTCTGACAATGTTATTTATTTTCTTCTTTGCTCTACAGTTTCTATTTCTTGTTACTTGTGAAAAGATTGACTTTAGAATTAGACTTACACTCACTGCAAATCTCTTTCAATTTACAACATAAAAAATGCATCAATTATTTCATTATTTCCCATGTTGCAATAAAAGATCAGATTGTATTCTCCCTGGATAAAAGAGCTTGAAACAAACCACATATGTGTATATCATATTATTTTTATTATTTTATCCACAATTCTTTATTTACAGAGGTAGCAAAATAAAATATCTCACAAATTCAGAATGAGGGCTCCATATCTTTGGCTTAAAAAAACTGCTCTTCTCAGCCAATGGTCATGAACAGAAACCCCACTGGGGTCCACTACAATGGCATCCAATCAAACCCATGAGCTAAATTAAGTAGCCAGTTTGTGCAAGATTCACAAATTTAATTTCATTGCTGAGTTAAAATCCATTAGAGAACAAACTCTAGACACTTGGATTCCAACCCTGAACAAGGAAAACAAAACTTACTTTTATTGTAACGCCAACTAGAAACCTCTTTAAAATGAATGGAAAAGCAATTCATATTTATTTTTTAAATTAACAGTTTTAATAGCAACATTGTCATTGTAACTATAGTTAGGTTATTTCATAATATACATCTTTTCAAAAAGCAGTGGTTTCATGTGTCAGGATGGCCGAGCGGTCTAAGGCGCTGAGTGGCCTGGGTTCAAATCCCACTTCTGACAATGTTATTCATTTTCTTCTTTGCTCTACAGTTTCTATTTCTTGTTACTTGTGAAAAGATTGGCTTTAGAATTAGACAAACACTCACTGCAAATCTCTTTCAATTTACAACATAAAAAATGCATCAATTATTTCATTATTTCCCATGTTGCAATAAAAGATCAGATTGTATTCTCCCTGGATAAAAGAGCTTGAAACCAACCACATATGTGTATATCATATTATTTTTATTATTTGATCCACAATTCTTTGTTTACAGAGGTAGCAAAATAAAATATCTCACAAATTCAGAATGAGGGCTCCATATCTTTGGCTTAAGAAAACTGCTCTTCTCAGCCAATGGTCATGAACAGAAACCCCACTGGGGTCCACTACAATGGCATCCAATCGAACCCATGAGCTAAATTAAATAACCAGTTTGTGCAAGATTCACAAATTTAATTTCATTGCTGAGTTAAAATCCATTAGAGAACAAACTCTAGACACTTGGATTCCAACCCTGAACATGGAAAACAAAACATACTTTTATTGTAACGCCAACTAGAAACCTCTTTAAAATGAATGAAAAAGCAATTCATATTTAGTTTTTAAATTAACAGTTTTAATAGCAACATTGTCATTGTAACTATAGATAGGTTATTTCATAATATACATCTTTTAAAAAAGTAGTTGTTTCTTGTGTCAGGATGGCCGAGCGGTCTAAGGCGCTGCGTTCAGGTCGCAGTCTCCTCTGGAGGCGTGGGTTCAAATCCCACTTCTGACAATGTTATTCATTTTCTTCTTTTCTCTACAGTTTCTATTTCTTGTTACTTGTGAAAAGATTGACTTTAGAATTAAACTTACACTCACTGCAAATCTCTTTCAATTTACAACAGAAAAAATGCATCAATTATTTCATTATTTCCCATGTTGCAATAAAAGATCAGATTGTATTCTTCCTGGATAAAAGAGCTTGAAACCAACCACATATGTGTATATCATATTATTTTTATTATTTGATCCACAATTCTTTATTTACAGAGGTAGCAAAATAAAATATCTCACAAATTCAGAATGAGGGCTCCATACCTTTGGCTTAAGAAAACTGCTCTTCTCAGCCAATGGTCATGAACAGAAACCCCACTGGGGTCCACTACAATGGCATCCAATTAAACCCATGAGCTAAATTAAGTAGCCAGTCTGTGCAAGATTCACAAATTTAATTTCATTGCTGAGTTAAAATCCATTAGAGAACAAACTCTAGACCCTTGGATTCCAACCCTGAACATGGAAAACAAAACTTACTTTTATTGTAAAGCCAACTAGAAACTTCTTTAAAATGAATAGAAAAGCAATTCATATCTAGTTTTTAAATTAACAGTTTTAATAGCAACATTGTCATTGTAACTATAGATAGGTTATTTCATAATATACATCTTTTCAAAAAGCAGTGGTTTCATGTGTCAGGATGGCCGAGCGGTCTAAGGCGTTGCGTGGCGTGGGTTCAAATCTCCCTTCTGACAATGTTATTAATTTTCTTCTTTGCTCTACAGTTTCTATTTCTTGTTACTTGTGAAAAGATTGGCTTTAGAATTAGACAAACACTCACTGCAAATCTCTTTCAATAAACAACATAAAAAAAGCATCAATTATTTCATTATTTCCCATGTTGCAATAAAAGATCAGATTGTATTCTTCCTGGATAAAAGACCTTGAAACCAACCACATATGTGTATATCATATTATTTTTATTATTTTATCCACAATTCTTTATTTACAGAGGTAGCAAAATAAAATATCTCACAAATTCAGAATGAGGGTTCCATATCTTTGGCTTAAGAAAACTGCTCTTCTCAGCCAATGGTCATGAACAGAAACCCCACTGGGGTCCACTACAATGGCATCCAATCAAACCCATGAGCTAAATTAAGTAGCCAGTTTGTGCAAGATTCACAAATTTCATTTCATTGCTGAGTTAAAATCCATTAGAGAACAAACTCTAGACACTTGGATTCCAACCCTGAACATGGAAAACAAAACTTACTTTTATTGTAACGCCAACTAGAAACCTCTTTAAAATTAATGGAAAAGCAATTCATATCTAGTTTTTAAATTAACAGTTTTAATAGCTACATTGTCATTGTAACTATAGATAGGTTATTTCATAATATACATCTTTTTAAAAAGGAGTGGTTTCATGTGTGAGGATGGCCGAGCGGTCTAAGGCGCTGCGTGGCCTGGGTTCAAATCCCACTTCTGACAATGTTATTCATTTTCTTCTTTGCTCTACAGTTTCTATTTCTTGTTACTTGTGAAAAGATTGGCTTTAGAATTAGACAAACACTCACTGCAAATCTCTTTCAATTTACAACATAAAAAATGCATCAATTATTTCATTATTTCCCATGTTGCAATAAAAGATCAGATTGTATTCTCCCTGGATAAAAGAGCTTGAAACCAACCACATATGTGTATATCATATTATTTTTATTATTTGATCCACAATTCTTTATTTACAGAGGTAGCAAAATAAAATATCTCACAAATTCAGAATGAGGGCTCCATATCTTTGGCTTAAGAAAACTGCTCTTCTCAGCCAATGGTCATGAACAAAAACCCCACTGGGGTCCACTACAATGGCATTCAATCGAACCCATGAGCTAAATTAAATAACCAGTTTGTGCAAGATTCACAAATTTAATTTCATTGCTGAGTTAAAATCCATTAGAGAACAAACTCTAGACACTTGGATTCCAACCCTGAACATGGAAAACAAAACTTACTTTTATTGTAACGCCAACTAGAAACCTCTTTAAAATGAATGGAAAAGCAATTCATATCTAGTTTTTAAATTAACAGTTTTAATAGCAACATTGTCATTGTAACTATAGATATGTTATTTCATAATATACATCTTTTCAAAAAGCAGTGGTTTCATGTGTCAGGATGGTCGAGCGGTCTAAGGTGCTGCGTTCAGGTCGCAGTCTCCTCTGGAGGCGTGGGTTCAAATCCCGCTTCTGACAATGTTATTCATTTTCTTCTTTGCTCTACAGTTTCTATTTCTTGTTACTTGTGAAAAGATTGACTTTAGAATTAAACAAACACTCACTGCAAATCTCTTTCAATTTACAACATAAAAAATGCATCAATTATTTCATTATTTCCCATGTTGCAATAGAAGATCAGATTGTATTCTCTCTGGATAAAAGAGCTTGAAACCAACCACATATGTGTATATCATATTATTTTTATTATTTTATCCACAATTCTTTATTTACAGAGGTAGCAAAATAAAATATCTCACAAATTCAGAATGAGGGCTCCATATCTTTGGCTTAAGAAAACTGCTCTTCTCAGCCAATGGTCATGAACAGAAACCCCACTGGGGTCCACTACAATGGCATCCAATCAAACCCATGAGCTAAATTAAGTAGCCAGTTTGTGCAAGATTCACAAATTTCATTTCATTGCTGAGTTAAAATCCATTAGAGAACAAACTCTAGACACTTGGATTCCAACCCTGAACATGGAAAACAAAACTTACTTTTATTGTAACGCCAACTAGAAACCTCTTTAAAATGAATGGAAAAGCAATTCATATTTATTTTTTAAATTAACAGTTTTAATAGCAACATTGTCATTGTAACTATAGATAGGTTATTTCATAATATACATCTTTTCAAAAAGCAGTGGTTTCATGTGTCAGGATGGCCGAGCGGTCTAAGGCGCTGAGTGGCCTGGGTTCAAATCCCACTTCTGACAATGTTATTCATTTTCTTCTTTGCTCTACAGTTTCTATTTCTTGTTACTTGTGAAAAGATTGACTTTAGAATTAGACAAACACTCACTGCAAATCTCTTTCAATTTACAACATAAAAAATGCATCAATTATTTCATTATTTCCCATGTTGCAATAAAAGATCAGATTGTATTCTCCCTGGATAAAAGAGCTTGAAACCAACCACATATGTGTATATCATATTATTTTTATTATTTGATCCACAATTCATTATTTACAGAGGTAGCAAAATAAAATATCTCACAAATTCAGAATGAGGGCTCCATATCTTTGGCTTAAGAAAACTGCTCTTCTCAGCCAATGGTCATGAACAGAAACCCCACTGAGGTCCACTACAATGGCATCCAATCAAACCCATGAGCTAAATTAAGTAGCCAGTTTGTGCAAGATTCACAAATTTCATTTCATTGCTGAGTTAAAATCCATTAGAGAACAAACTCTAGACACTTGGATTCCAACCCTGAACATGGAAAACAAAACTTACTTTTATTGTAACGCCAACTAGAAACCTCTTTAAAATGAATGGAAAAGCAATTCATATCTAGTTTTTAAATTAACAGTTTTAATAGCAACATTGTCATTGTAACTATAGGTAGGTTATTTCATAATATACATCTTTTCAAAAAGCAGTGGTTTCATGTGTCAGGATGGCCGAGCGGTCTAAGGCGCTGCGTTCAGGTTGCAGTCTCCTCTGGAGGCGTGGGTTCAAATCCCACTTCTGACAATGTTATTCATTTTCTTCTTTGCTCTACAGTTTCTATTTCTTGTTACTTGTGAAAAGATTGACTTTAGAATTAGACTTACACTCACTGCAAATCTCTTTCAATTTACAACAGAAAAAATGCATCAATTATTTCATTATTTCCCATGTTGCAATAAAAGATCAGATTGTATTCTTCCTGGATAAAAGAGCTTGAAACCAACCACATATGTGTATATCATATTATTTTTATTATTTGATCCACAATTCTTTATTTACAGAGGTAGCAAAATAAAATATCTCACAAATTCAGAATGAGGGCTCCATACCTTTGGCTTAAGAAAACTGCTCTTCTCAGCCAATGGTCATGAACAGAAACCCCACTGGGGTCCACTACAATGGCATCCAATTAAACCCATGAGCTAAATTAAGTAGCCAGTCTGTGCAAGATTCACAAATTTAATTTCATTGCTGAGTTAAAATCCATTAGAGAACAAACTCTAGACCCTTGGATTCCAACCCTGAACATGGAAAACAAAACTTACTTTTATTGTAAAGCCAACTAGAAACTTCTTTAAAATGAATAGAAAAGCAATTCATATCTAGTTTTTAAATTAACAGTTTTAATAGCAACATTGTCATTGTAACTATAGATAGGTTATTTCATAATATACATCTTTTCAAAAAGCAGTGGTTTCATGTGTCAGGATGGCCGAGCGGTCTAAGGCGTTGCGTGGCGTGGGTTCAAATCTCCCTTCTGACAATGTTATTAATTTTCTTCTTTGCTCTACAGTTTCTATTTCTTGTTACTTGTGAAAAGATTGGCTTTAGAATTAGACAAACACTCACTGCAAATCTCTTTCAATAAACAACATAAAAAAAGCATCAATTATTTCATTATTTCCCATGTTGCAATAAAAGATCAGATTGTATTCTTCCTGGATAAAAGACCTTGAAACCAACCACATATGTGTATATCATATTATTTTTATTATTTTATCCACAATTCTTTATTTACAGAGGTAGCAAAATAAAATATCTCACAAATTCAGAATGAGGGCTCCATATCTTTGGCTTAAGAAAACTGCTCTTCTCAGCCAATGGTCATGAACAGAAACCCCACTGGGGTCCACTACAATGGCATCCAATCAAATCCATGAGCTAAATTAAGTAGCCAGTTTGTGCAAGATTCACAAATTTAATTTAATTGCTGAGTTAAAATCCATTAGAGAACAAACTCTAGACACTTGGATTCCAACCCTGAACATGGAAAACAAAACTTACTTTTATTGTAACGCCAACTAGAAACCTCTTTAAAATGAATGGAAAAGCAATTCATATTTAATTTTTAAATTAACAGTTTTAATAGCAACATTGTCATTGTAACTATAGATAGGTTATTTCATAATATACATCTTTTCAAACAGCATTGGTTTCATGTGTCAGGATGGCCGAGCGGTCTAAGGCTCTGCGTTCAGGTTGCAGTCTCCTCTGGAGGTGTGGGTTCAAATCCCACTTTTGACAGTGTTATTCATTTTCTTCTTTGCTCTACAGTTTCTATTTCTTGTTACTTGTGAAAAGATTGACTTTAGAATTAGACAAACACTCACTGCAAATCTCTTTCAATTTACAACATAAAAAATGCATCAATTATTTCATTATTTCCCATGTTGCAATAAAAGATCAGATTGTATTCTCCCTGGATAAAAGAACTTGAAACCAACCACATATGTGTATATCATATTATTTTTATTATTTTATCCACAATTCTTTATTTACAGAGGTAGCAAAATAAAATATCTCACAAATTCAGAATGAGGGTTCCATATCTTTGGCTTAAGAAAACTGCTCTTCTCAGCCAATGGTCATGAACAGAAACCCCACTGGGGTCCACTACAATGGCATCCAATCAAACCCATGAGCTAAATTAAGTAGCCAGTTTGTGCAAGATTCACAAATTTCATTTCATTGCTGAGTTAAAATCCATTAGAGAACAAACTCTAGACACTTGGATTCCAACCCTGAACATGGAAAACAAAACTTACTTTTATTGTAACGCCAACTAGAAACCTCTTTAAAATTAATGGAAAAGCAATTCATATCTAGTTTTTAAATTAACAGTTTTAATAGCTACATTGTCATTGTAACTATAGATAGGTTATTTCATAATATACATCTTTTTAAAAAGGAGTGGTTTCATGTGTGAGGATGGCCGAGCGGTCTAAGGCGCTGCGTGGCCTGGGTTCAAATCCCACTTCTGACAATGTTATTCATTTTCTTCTTTGCTCTACAGTTTCTATTTCTTGTTACTTGTGAAAAGATTGGCTTTAGAATTAGACAAACACTCACTGCAAATCTCTTTCAATTTACAACATAAAAAATGCATCAATTATTTCATTATTTCCCATGTTGCAATAAAAGATCAGATTGTATTCTCCCTGGATAAAAGAGCTTGAAACCAACCACATATGTGTATATCATATTATTTTTATTATTTGATCCACAATTCTTTATTTACAGAGGTAGCAAAATAAAATATCTCACAAATTCAGAATGAGGGCTCCATATCTTTGGCTTAAGAAAACTGCTCTTCTCAGCCAATGGTCATGAACAAAAACCCCACTGGGGTCCACTACAATGGCATTCAATCGAACCCATGAGCTAAATTAAATAACCAGTTTGTGCAAGATTCACAAATTTAATTTCATTGCTGAGTTAAAATCCATTAGAGAACAAACTCTAGACACTTGGATTCCAACCCTGAACATGGAAAACAAAACTTACTTTTATTGTAACGCCAACTAGAAACCTCTTTAAAATGAATGGAAAAGCAATTCATATCTAGTTTTTAAATTAACAGTTTTAATAGCAACATTGTCATTGTAACTATAGATATGTTATTTCATAATATACATCTTTTCAAAAAGCAGTGGTTTCATGTGTCAGGATGGTCGAGCGGTCTAAGGCGCTGCGTTCAGGTCGCAGTCTCCTCTGGAGGCGTGGGTTCAAATCCCGCTTCTGACAATGTTATTCATTTTCTTCTTTGCTCTACAGTTTCTATTTCTTGTTACTTGTAAAAAGATTGACTTTAGAATTAAACAAACACTCACTGCAAATCTCTTTCAATTTACAACATAAAAAATGCATCAATTATTTCATTATTTCCCATGTTGCAATAAAAGATCAGATTGTATTCTTCTTGGATAAAAGAGCTTGAAACCAACCACATATGTGTATATCATATTATTTTTATTATTTTATCCACAATTCTTTATTTACAGAGGTAGCAAAATAAAATATCTCACAAATTCAGAATGAGGGCTCCATATCTTTGGCTTAAGAAAACTGCTCTTCTCAGCCAATGGTCATGAACAGAAACCCCACTGGGGTCCACTACAATGGCATCCAATCAAACCCATGAGCTAAATTAAGTAGCCAGTTTGTGCAAGATTCACAAATTTCATTTCATTGCTGAGTTAAAATCCATTAGAGAACAAACTCTAGACACTTGGATTCCAACCCTGAACATGGAAAACAAAACTTACTTTTATTGTAACGCCAACTAGAAACCTCTTTAAAATGAATGGAAAAGCAATTCATATTTATTTTTTAAATTAACAGTTTTAATAGCAACATTGTCATTGTAACTATAGATAGGTTATTTCATAATATACATCTTTTCAAAAAGCAGTGGTTTCATGTGTCAGGATGGCCGAGCGGTCTAAGGCGCTGAGTGGCCTGGGTTCAAATCCCACTTCTGACAATGTTATTCATTTTCTTCTTTGCTCTACAGTTTCTATTTCTTGTTACTTGTGAAAAGATTGACTTTAGAATTAGACAAACACTCACTGCAAATCTCTTTCAATTTACAACATAAAAAATGCATCAATTATTTCATTATTTCCCATGTTGCAATAAAAGATCAGATTGTATTCTCCCTGGATAAAAGAGCTTGAAACCAACCACATATGTGTATATCATATTATTTTTATTATTTGATCCACAATTCATTATTTACAGAGGTAGCAAAATAAAATATCTCACAAATTCAGAATGAGGGCTCCATATCTTTGGCTTAAGAAAACTGCTCTTCTCAGCCAATGGTCATGAACAGAAACCCCACTGAGGTCCACTACAATGGCATCCAATCAAACCCATGAGCTAAATTAAGTAGCCAGTTTGTGCAAGATTCACAAATATCATTTCATTGCTGAGTTAAAATCCATTAGAGAACAAACTCTAGACACTTGGATTCCAACCCTGAACATGGAAAACAAAACTTACTTTTATTGTAACGCCAACTAGAAACCTCTTTAAAATTAATGGAAAAGCAATTCATATCTAGTTTTTAAATTAACAGTTTTAATAGCTACATTGTCATTGTAACTATAGATAGGTTATTTCATAATATACATCTTTTTAAAAAGGAGTGGTTTCATGTGTGAGGATGGCCGAGCGGTCTAAGGCGCTGCGTGGCCTGGGTTCAAATCCCACTTCTGACAATGTTATTCATTTTCTTCTTTGCTCTACAGCATGGGTCTTCATCCTGTGGCCCTCCAGCTGCTGTGAAACTACACATCCCAGCATGCCCAGCCACAGTTTTGCTATTAAGGTATGCTAAAACTGAGGCAGGGCATGCTGGGATGTGTAGTTCCACAGCAGCTGGAGGGTCGCAGGTTGAAGACCCATGCTCTACAGTTTCTATTTCTTGTTACTTGTGAAAAGATTGACTTTAGAATTAGACTTACACTCACTGCAAATCTCTTTCAATTTACAACATAAAAAATGCATCAATTATTTCATTATTTCCCATGTTGCAATAAAAGATCAGATTGTATTCTCCCTGGATAAAAGAGCTTGAAACCAACCACATATGTGTATATCATATTATTTTTATTATTTGATCCACAATTCTTTATTTACAGAGGTAGCAAAATAAAATATCTCACAAATTCAGAATGAGGGCTCCATATCTTTGGCTTAAGAAAACTGCTCTTCTCAGCCAATGGTCATGAACAGAAACCCCACTGGGGTCCACTAAATTGGCATCCAATCAAACCCATGAGCTAAATTAAGTAGCCAGTTTGTGCAAGATTCACAAATTTCATTTCATTGCTGAGTTAAAATCCATTAGGGAACAAACTCTAGACACTTGGATTCCAACCCTGAACATGGAAAACAAAACTTACTTTTATTGTAACGCCAACTAGAAACCTCTTTAAAATGAATGGAAAAGAAATTCATATCTAGTTTTTAAATTAACAGTTTTAATAGCAACATTGTCATTGTAACTATAGATAGGTTATTTCATAATATACATCTTTTCAAAAAGCAGGGGTTTCATGTGTCAGGATGGCCGAGCGGTCTAAGGCGCTGCGTTCAGGTCGCAGTCTCCTCTGGAGGCGTGGGTTCAAATCCCACTTCTGACAATGTTATTCATTTTCTTCTTTGCTCTACAGTTTCTATTTCTTGTTACTTGTGAAAAGATTGACTTTAGAATTAAACAAACACTCACTGCAAATCTCTTTCAATTTACAACATAAAAAATGCATCAATTATTTCATTATTTCCCATGTTGCAATAAAAGATCAGATTGTATTCTTCTTGGATAAAAGAGCTTGAAACCAACCACATATGTGTATATCATATTATTTTTATTATTTGATCCACAATTCTTTATTTACAGAGGTAGCAAAATAAAATATCTCACAAATTCAGAATGAGGGCTCCATATCTTTGGCTTAAGAAAACTGCTCTTCTCAGCCAATGGTCATGAACAGAAACCCCACTGGGGTCCACTACAATGGCATCCAATCAAACCCATGAGCTAAATTAAGTAGCCAGTTTGTGCAAGATTCACAAATTTCATTTCATTGCTGAGTTAAAATCCATTAGAGAACAAACTCTAGACACTTGGATTCCAACCCTGAACATGGAAAACAAAACTTACTTTTATTGTAACGCCAACTAGAAACCTCTTTAAAATGAATGGAAAAGCAATTCATATTTATTTTTTAAATTAACAGTTTTAATAGCAACATTGTCATTGTAACTATAGATAGGTTATTTCATAATATACATCTTTTCAAACAGCATTGGTTTCATGTGTCAGGATGGCCGAGCGGTCTAAGGCTCTGCGTTCAGGTTGCAGTCTCCTCTGGAGACGTGGGTTCAAATCCCACTTTTGACAGTGTTATTCATTTTCTTCTTTGCTCTACAGTTTCTATTTCTTGTTACTTGTGAAAAGATTGACTTTAGAATTAGACAAACACTCACTGCAAATCTCTTTCAATTTACAACATAAAAAATGCATCAATTATTTCATTATTTCCCATGTTGCAATAAAAGATCAGATTGTATTCTCCCTGGATAAAAGAACTTGAAACCAACCACATATGTGTATATCATATTATTTTTATTATTTTATCCACAATTCTTTATTTACAGAGGTAGCAAAATAAAATATCTCACAAATTCAGAATGAGGGCTCCATATCTTTGGCTTAAGAAAACTGCTCTTCTCAGCCAATGGTCATGAACAGAAACCCCACTGGGGTCCACTACAATGGCATCCAATCAAACCCATGAGCTAAATTAAGTAGCCAGTTTGTGCAAGATTCACAAATTTCATTTCATTGCTGAGTTAAAATCCATTAGAGAACAAACTCTAGACACTTGGATTCCAACCCTGAACATGGAAAACAAAACTTACTTTTATTGTAACGCCAACTAGAAACCTCTTTAAAATTAATGGAAAAGCAATTCATATCTAGTTTTTAAATTAACAGTTTTAATAGCTACATTGTCATTGTAACTATAGATAGGTTATTTCATAATATACATCTTTTTAAAAAGGTGTGGTTTCATGTGTGAGGATGGCCGAGCGGTCTAAGGCGCTGCGTGGCCTGGGTTCAAATCCCACTTCTGACAATGTTATTCATTTTCTTCTTTGCTCTACAGTTTCTATTTCTTGTTACTTGTGAAAAGATTGGCTTTAGAATTAGACAAACACTCACTGCAAATCTCTTTCAATTTACAACATAAAAAATGCATCAATTATGTCATTATTTCCCATGTTGCAATAAAAGATCAGATTGTATTCTCCCTGGATAAAAGAGCTTGAAACCAACCACATATGTGTTTATCATATTATTTTTATTATTTGATCCACAATTCTTTATTTACAGAGGTAGCAAAATAAAATATCTCACAAATTCAGAATGAGGGCTCCATATCTTTGGCTTAAGAAAACTGCTCTTCTCAGCCAATGGTCATGAACAGAAACCCCACTGGGGTCCACTAAATTGGCATCCAATCAAACCCATGAGCTAAATTAAGTAGCCAGTTTGTGCAAGATTCACAAATTTCATTTCATTGCTGAGTTAAAATCCATTAGGGAACAAACTCTAGACACTTGGATTCCAACCCTGAACATGGAAAACAAAACTTACTTTTATTGTAACGCCAACTAGAAACCTCTTTAAAATGAATGGAAAAGCAATTCATATCTAGTTTTTAAATTAACAGTTTTAATAGCAACATTGTCATTGTAACTATAGATAGGTTATTTCATACTATACATCTTTTCAAAAAGCAGGGGTTTCATGTGTCAGGATGGCCGAGCGGTCTAAGGCGCTGCGTTCAGGTCGCAGTCTCCTCTAGAGGCGTGGGTTCAAATCCCACTTCTGACAATGTTATTCATTTTCTTCTTTGCTCTACAGTTTCTATTTCTTGTTACTTGTGAAAAGATTGACTTTAGAATTAAACAAACACTCACTGCAAATCTCTTTCAATTTACAACATAAAAAATGCATCAATTATTTCATTATTTCCCATGTTGCAATAAAAGATCAGATTGTATTCTTCTTGGATAAAAGAGCTTGAAACCAACCACATATGTGTATATCATATTATTTTTATTATTTTATCCACAATTCTTTATTTACAGAGGTAGCAAAATAAAATATCTCACAAATTCAGAATGAGGGCTCCATATCTTTGGCTTAAGAAAACTGCTCTTCTCAGCCAATGGTCATGAACAGAAACCCCACTGGGGTCCACTACAATGGCATCCAATCAAACCCATGAGCTAAATTAAGTAGCCAGTTTGTGCAAGATTCACAAATTTCATTTCATTGCTGAGTTAAAATCCATTAGAGAACAAACTCTAGACACTTGGATTCCAACCCTGAACATGGAAAACAAAACTTACTTTTATTGTAACGCCAACTAGAAACCTCTTTAAAATGAATGGAAAAGCAATTCATATTTATTTTTTAAATTAACAGTTTTAATAGCAACATTGTCATTGTAACTATAGATAGGTTATTTCATAATATACATCTTTTCAAAAAGCAGTGGTTTCATGTGTCAGGATGGCCGAGCGGTCTAAGGCGCTGAGTGGCCTGGGTTCAAATCCCACTTCTGACAATGTTATTCATTTTCTTCTTTGCTCTACAGTTTCTATTTCTTGTTACTTGTGAAAAGATTGGCTTTAGAATTAGACAAACACTCACTGCAAATCTCTTTCAATTTACAACATAAAAAATGCATCAATTATTTCATTATTTCCCATGTTGCAATAAAAGATCAGATTGTATTCTCCCTGGATAAAAGAGCTTGAAACCAACCACATATGTGTATATCATATTATTTTTATTATTTTATCCACAATTCTTTATTTACAGAGGTAGCAAAATAAAATATCTCACAAATTCAGAATGAGGGCTCCATATCTTTGGCTTAAGAAAACTGCTCTTCTCAGCCAATGGTCATGAACAGAAACCCCACTGGGGTCCACTACAATGGCATCCAATCAAACCCATGAGCTAAATTAAGTAGCCAGTTTGTGCAAGATTCACAAATTTAATTTCATTGCTGAGTTAAAATCCATTAGAGAACAAACTCTAGACACTTGGATTCCAACCCTGAACATGGAAAACAAAACTTACTTTTATTGTAACGCCAACTAGAAACCTCTTTAAAATGAATGGAAAAGCAATTCATATTTAATTTTTAAATTAACAGTTTTAATAGCAACATTGTCATTGTAACTATAGATAGGTTATTTCATAATATACATCTTTTCAAACAGCATTGGTTTCATGTGTCAGGATGGCCGAGCGGTCTAAGGCTCTGCGTTCAGGTTGCAGTCTCCTCTGGAGACGTGGGTTCAAATCCCACTTTTGACAGTGTTATTCATTTTCTTCTTTGCTCTACAGTTTCTATTTCTTGTTACTTGTGAAAAGATTGACTTTAGAATTAGACAAACACTCACTGCAAATCTCTTTCAATTTACAACATAAAAAATGCATCAATTATTTCATTATTTCCCATGTTGCAATAAAAGATCAGATTGTATTCTCCCTGGATAAAAGAACTTGAAACCAACCACATATGTGTATATCATATTATTTTTATTATTTTATCCACAATTCTTTATTTACAGAGGTAGCAAAATAAAATATCTCACAAATTCAGAATGAGGGCTCCATATCTTTGGCTTAAGAAAACTGCTCTTCTCAGCCAATGGTCATGAACAGAAACCCCACTGGGGTCCACTACAATGGCATCCAATCAAACCCATGAGCTAAATTAAGTAGCCAGTTTGTGCAAGATTCACAAATTTCATTTCATTGCTGAGTTAAAATCCATTAGAGAACAAACTCTAGACACTTGGATTCCAACCCTGAACATGGAAAACAAAACTTACTTTTATTGTAACGCCAACTAGAAACCTCTTTAAAATTAATGGAAAAGCAATTCATATCTAGTTTTTAAATTAACAGTTTTAATAGCTACATTGTCATTGTAACTATAGATAGGTTATTTCATAATATACATCTTTTTAAAAAGGAGTGGTTTCATGTGTGAGGATGGCCGAGCGGTCTAAGGCGCTGCGTGGCCTGGGTTCAAATCCCACTTCTGACAATGTTATTCATTTTCTTCTTTGCTCTACAGTTTCTATTTCTTGTTACTTGTGAAAAGATTGGCTTTAGAATTAGACAAACACTCACTGCAAATCTCTTTCAATTTACAACATAAAAAATGCATCAATTATTTCATTATTTCCCATGTTGCAATAAAAGATCAGATTGTATTCTCCCTGGATAAAAGAGCTTGAAACCAACCACATATGTGTTTATCATATTATTTTTATTATTTGATCCACAATTCTTTATTTCCAGAGGTAGCAAAATAAAATATCTCACAAATTCAGAATGAGGGCTCCATATCTTTGGCTTAAGAAAACTGCTCTTCTCAGCCAATGGTCATGAACAAAAACCCCACTGGGGTCCACTACAATGGCATCCAATCGAACCCATGAGCTAAATTAAATAACCAGTTTGTGCAAGATTCACAAATTTAATTTCATTGCTGAGTTAAAATCCATTAGAGAACAAACTCTAGACACTTGGATTCCAACCCTGAACATGGAAAACAAAACTTACTTTTATTGTAACGCCAACTAGAAACCTCTTTAAAATGAATGGAAAAGCAATTCATATTTAGTTTTTAAATTAACAGTTTTAATAGCAACATTGTCATTGTAACTATAGATAGGTTATTTCATAATATACATCTTTTAAAAAAGTAGCTGTTTCATGTGTCAGGATGGCCGAGCGGTCTAAGGCGCTACGTTAAGGTCGCAGTCTCCTCTGGAGGCGTGGGTTCAAATCCCACTTCTGACAATGTTATTAATTTTCTTCTTTGCTCTACAGTTTCTATTTCTTGTTACTTGTGAAAAGATTGACTTTAGAATTAGACTTACACTCACTGCAAATCTCTTTCAATTTACAACATAAAAAATGCATCAATTATTTCATTATTTCCCATGTTGCAATAGAAGATCAGATTGTATTCTCTCTGGATAAAAGAGCTTGAAACCAACCACATATGTGTATATCATATTATTTTTATTATTTGATCCACAATTCTTTATTTACAGAGGTAGCAAAATAAAATATCTCACAAATTCAGAATGAGGGCTCCATATCTTTGGCTTAAGAAAACTGCTCTTCTCAGCCAATGGTCATGAACAGAAACCCCACTGGGGTCCACTACAATGGCATCCAATCAAACCCATGAGCTAAATTAAGTAGCCAGTTTGTGCAAGATTCACAAATTTCATTTCATTGCTGAGTTAAAATCCATTAGAGAACAAACTCTAGACACTTGGATTCCAACCCTGAACATGGAAAACAAAACTTACTTTTATTGTAACGCCAACTAGAAACCTCTTTAAAATGAATGGAAAAGCAATTCATATTTATTTTTTAAATTAACAGTTTTAATAGCAACATTGTCATTGTAACTATAGATAGGTTATTTCATAATATACATCTTTTCAAAAAGCAGTGGTTTCATGTGTCAGGATGGCCGAGCGGTCTAAGGCGCTGAGTGGCCTGGGTTCAAATCCCACTTCTGACAATGTTATTCATTTTCTTCTTTGCTCTACAGTTTCTATTTCTTGTTACTTGTGAAAAGATTGGCTTTAGAATTAGACAAACACTCACTGCAAATCTCTTTCAATTTACAACATAAAAAATGCATCAATTATTTCATTATTTCCCATGTTGCAATAGAAGATCAGATTGTATTCTCTCTGGATAAAAGAGCTTGAAACCAACCACATATGTGTATATCATATTATTTTTATTATTTGATCCACAATTCTTTATTTACAGAGGTAGCAAAATAAAATATCTCACAAATTCAGAATGAGGGCTCCATATCTTTGGCTTAAGAAAACTGCTCTTCTCAGCCAATGGTCATGAACAGAAACCCCACTGGGGTCCACTACAATGGCATCCTATCAAACCCATGAGCTAAATTAAGTAGCCAGTTTGTGCAAGATTCACAAATTTAATTTCATTGCTGAGTTAAAATCCATTAGAGAACAAACTCTAGACACTTGGATTCCAACCCTGAACATGGAAAACAAAACTTACTTTTATTGTAACGCCAACTAGAAACCTCTTTAAAATGAATGGAAAAGCAATTCATATTTAATTTTTAAATTAACAGTTTTAATAGCAACATTGTCATTGTAACTATAGATAGGTTATTTCATAATATACATCTTTTCAAACAGCATTGGTTTCATGTGTCAGGATGGCCGAGCGGTCTAAGGCTCTGCGTTCAGGTTGCAGTCTCCTCTGGAGACGTGGGTTCAAATCCCACTTTTGACAGTGTTATTCATTTTCTTCTTTGCTCTACAGTTTCTATTTCTTGTTACTTGTGAAAAGATTGACTTTAGAATTAGACAAACACTCACTGCAAATCTCTTTCAATTTACAACATAAAAAATGCATCAATTATTTCATTATTTCCCATGTTGCAATAAAAGATCAGATTGTATTCTCCCTGGATAAAAGAGCTTGAAACCAACCACATATGTGTATATCATATTATTTTTATTATTTGATCCACAATTCTTTATTTACAGAGGTAGCAAAATAAAATATCTCACAAATTCAGAATGAGGGCTCCATATCTTTGGCTTAAGAAAACTGCTCTTCTCAGCCAATGGTCATGAACAGAAACCCCACTGGGGTCCACTAAATTGGCATCCAATCAAACCCATGAGCTAAATTAAGTAGCCAGTTTGTACAAGATTCACAAATTTCATTTCATTGCTGAGTTAAAATCCATTAGGGAACAAACTCTAGACACTTGGATTCCAACCCTGAACATGGAAAACAAAACTTACTTTTATTGTAACGCCAACTAGAAACCTCTTTAAAATGAATGGAAAAGCAATTCATATCTAGTTTTTAAATTAACAGTTTTAATAGCAACATTGTCATTGTAACTATAGATAGGTTATTTCATAATATACATCTTTTCAAAAAGCAGGGGTTTCATGTGTCAGGATGGCCGAGCGGTCTAAGGCGCTGTGTTCAGGTCGCAGTCTCCTCTGGAGGCGTGGGTTCAAATCCCACTTCTGACAATGTTATTCATTTTCTTCTTTGCTCTACAGTTTCTATTTCTTGTTACTTGTGAAAAGATTGACTTTAGAATTAAACAAACACTCACTGCAAATCTCTTTCAATTTACAACATAAAAAATGCATCAATTATTTCATTATTTCCCATGTTGCAATAAAAGATCAGATTGTAATCTTCTTGGATAAAAGAGCTTGAAACCAACCACATATGTGTATATCATATTATTTTTATTATTTGATCCACAATTCTTTATTTACAGAGGTAGCAAAATAAAATATCTCACAAATTCAGAATGAGGGCTCCATATCTTTGGCTTAAGAAAACTGCTCTTCTCAGCCAATGGTCATGAACAGAAACCCCACTGGGGTCCACTACAATGGCATCCAATCAAACCCATGAGCTAAATTAAGTAGCCAGTTTGTGCAAGATTCACAAATTTAATTTCATTGCTGAGTTAAAATCCATTAGAGAACAAACTCTAGACACTTGGATTCCAACCCTGAACATGGAAAACAAAACTTACTTTTATTGTAACGCCAACTAGAAACCTCTTTAAAATGAATGGAAAAGCAATTCATATTTAATTTTTAAATTAACAGTTTTAATAGCAACATTGTCATTGTAACTATAGATAGGTTATTTCATAATATACATCTTTTCAAACAGCATTGGTTTCATGTGTCAGGATGGCCGAGCGGTCTAAGGCTCTGCGTTCAGGTTGCAGTCTCCTCTGGAGACGTGGGTTCAAATCCCACTTTTGACAGTGTTATTCATTTTCTTCTTTGCTCTACAGTTTCTATTTCTTGTTACTTGTGAAAAGATTGACTTTAGAATTAGACAAACACTCACTGCAAATCTCTTTCAATTTACAACATAAAAAATGCATCAATTATTTCATTATTTCCCATGTTGCAATAAAAGATCAGATTGTATTCTCCCTGGATAAAAGAGCTTGAAACCAACCACATATGTGTATATCATATTATTTTTATTATTTGATCCACAATTCTTTATTTACAGAGGTAGCAAAATAAAATATCTCACAAATTCAGAATGAGGGCTCCATATCTTTGGCTTAAGAAAACTGCTCTTCTCAGCCAATGGTCATGAACAGAAACCCCACTGGGGTCCACTAAATTGGCATCCAATCAAACCCATGAGCTAAATTAAGTAGCCAGTTTGTGCAAGATTCACAAATTTCATTTCATTGCTGAGTTAAAATCCATTAGGGAACAAACTCTAGACACTTGGATTCCAACCCTGAACATGGAAAACAAAACTTACTTTTATTGTAACGCCAACTAGAAACCTCTTTAAAATGAATGGAAAAGCAATTCATATTTATTTTTTAAATTAACAGTTTTAATAGCAACATTGTCATTGTAACTATAGATAGGTTATTTCATAATATACATCTTTTCAAAAAGCAGTGGTTTCATGCGTCAGGATGGCCGAGCGGTCTAAGGCGCTGAGTGGCCTGGGTTCAAATCCCACTTCTGACAATGTTATTCATTTTCTTCTTTGCTCTACAGTTTCTATTTCTTGTTACTTGTGAAAAGATTGGCTTTAGAATTAGACAAACACTCACTGCAAATCTCTTTCAATTTACAACATAAAAAATGCATCAATTATTTCATTATTTACCATGTTGCAATAAAAGATCAGATTGTATTCTCCCTGGATAAAAGAGCTTGAAACCAACCACATATGTGTATATCATATTATTTTTATTATTTGATCCACAATTCTTTATTTACAGAGGTAGCAAAATAAAATATCTCACAAATTCAGAATGAGGGCTCCATATCTTTGGCTTAAGAAAACTGCTCTTCTCAGCCAATGGTCATGAACAGAAACCCCACTGGGGTCCACTACAATGGCATCCAATCAAACCCATGAGCTAAATTAAGTAGCCAGTTTGTGCAAGATTCACAAATTTAATTTCATTGCTGAGTTAAAATCCATTAGAGAACAAACTCTAGACACTTGGATTCCAACCCTGAACATGGAAAACAAAACTTACTTTTATTGTAACGCCAACTAGAAACCTCTTTAAAATGAATGGAAAAGCAATTCATATTTAATTTTTAAATTAACAGTTTCAATAGCAACATTGTCATTGTAACTATAGATAGGTTATTTCATAATATACATCTTTTCAAACAGCATTGTTTTCATGTGTCAGGATGGCCGAGCGGTCTAAGGCTCTGTGTTCAGGTTGCAGTCTCTTCTGGAGACGTGGGTTCAAATCCCACTTTTGACAGTGTTATTCATTTTCTTCTTTGCTCTACAGTTTCTATTTCTTGTTACTTGTGAAAAGATTGACTTTAGAATTAGACAAACACTCACTGCAAATCTCTTTCAATTTACAACATAAAAAATGCATCAATTATTTCATTATTTCCCATGTTGCAATAAAAGATCAGATTGTATTCTCCCTGGATAAAAGAACTTGAAACCAACCACATATGTGTATATCATATTATTTTTATTATTTTATCCACAATTCTTTATTTACAGAGGTAGCAAAATAAAATATCTCACAAATTCAGAATGAGGGCTCCATATCTTTGGCTTAAGAAAACTGCTCTTCTCAGCCAATGGTCATGAACAGAAACCCCACTGGGGTCCACTACAATGGCATCCAATCAAACCCATGAGCTAAATTAAGTAGCCAGTTTGTGCAAGATTCACAAATTTCATTTCATTGCTGAGTTAAAATCCATTAGAGAACAAACTCTAGACACTTGGATTCCAACCCTGAACATGGATAACAAAACTTACTTTTATTGTAACGCCAACTAGAAACCTCTTTAAAATTAATGGAAAAGCAATTCATATCTAGTTTTTAAATTAACAGTTTTAATAGCTACATTGTCATTGTAACTATAGATAGGTTATTTCATAATATACATCTTTTTAAAAAGGAGTGGTTTCATGTGTGAGGATGGCCGAGCGGTCTAAGGCGCTGCGTGGCCCGGGTTCAAATCCCACTTCTGACAATGTTATTCATTTTCTTCTTTGCTCTACAGTTTCTATTTCTTGTTACTTGTGAAAAGATTGGCTTTAGAATTAGACAAACACTCACTGCAAATCTCTTTCAATTTACAACATAAAAAATGCATCAATTATTTCATTATTTCCCATGTTGCAATAAAAGATCAGATTGTATTCTCCCTGGATAAAAGAGCTTGAAACCAACCACATATGTGTTTATCATATTATTTTTATTATTTGATCCACAATTCTTTATTTACAGAGGTAGCAAAATAAAATATCTCACAAATTCAGAATGAGGGCTCCATATCTTTGGCTTAAGAAAACTGCTCTTCTCAGCCAATGGTCATGAACAGAAACCCCACTGGGGTCCACTACAATGGCATCCAATCAAACCCATGAGCTAAATTAAGTAGCCAGTTTGTGCAAGATTCACAAATTAAATTTCATTGCTGAGTTAAAATCCATTAGAGAACAAACTCTAGACACTTGGATTCCAACCATGAACATGGAAAACAAACCTTACTTTTATTGTAACGCCAACTAGAAACCTCTTTAAAATTAATGGAAAAGCAATTCATATTTAATTTTTAAATTAACAGTTTTAATAGCAACATTGTCATTGTAACTATAGATAGGTTATTTCATAATATACATCTTTTCAAACAGCATTGGTTTCATGTGTCAGGATGGCCGAGCGGTCTAAGGCTCTGCGTTCAGGTTGCAGTCTCCTCTGGAGGCGTGGGTTCAAATCCCACTTTTGACAGTGTTATTCATTTTCTTCTTTGCTCTACAGTTTCTATTTCTTGTTACTTGTGAAAAGATTGACTTTAGAATTAGACAAACACTCACTGCAAATCTCTTTCAATTTACAACATAAAAAATGCATCAATTATTTCATTATTTCCCATGTTGCAATAAAAGATCAGATTGTATTCTCCCTGGATAAAAGAACTTGAAACCAACCACATATGTGTATATCATATTATTTTTATTATTTTATCCACAATTCTTTATTTACAGAGGTAGCAAAATAAAATATCTCACAAATTCAGAATGAGGGCTCCATATCTTTGGCTTAAGAAAACTGCTCTTCTCAGCCAATGGTCATGAACAGAAACCCCACTGGGGTCCACTACAATGGCATCCAATCAAACCCATGAGCTAAATTAAGTAGCCAGTTTGTGCAAGATTCACAAATTTCATTTCATTGCTGAGTTAAAATCCATTAGAGAACAAACTCTAGACACTTGGATTCCAACCCTGAACATGGAAAACAAAACTTACTTTTATTGTAACGCCAACTAGAAACCTCTTTAAAATTAATGGAAAAGCAATTCATATCTAGTTTTTAAATTAACAGTTTTAATAGCTACATTGTCATTGTAACTATAGATAGGTTATTTCATAATATACATCTTTTAAAAAAGTAGTTGTTTCATGTGTCAGGATGGCCGAGCGGTCTAAGGCGCTACGTTAAGGTCGCAGTCTCCTCTGGAGGCGTGGGTTCAAATCCCACTTCTGACAATGTTATTAATTTTCTTCTTTGCTCTACAGTTTCTATTTCTTGTTACTTGTGAAAAGATTGACTTTAGAATTAGACTTACACTCACTGCAAATCTCTTTCAATTTACAACATAAAAAATGCATCAATTATTTCATTATTTCCCATGTTGCAATAGAAGATCAGATTGTATTCTCTCTGGATAAAAGAGCTTGAAACCAACCACATATGTGTATATCATATTATTTTTATTATTTGATCCACAATTCTTTATTTACAGAGGTAGCAAAATAAAATATCTCACAAATTCAGAATGAGGGCTCCATATCTTTGGCTTAAGAAAACTGCTCTTCTCAGCCAATGGTCATGAACAGAAACCCCACTGGGGTCCACTACAATGGCATCCAATCAAACCCATGAGCTAAATTAAGTAGCCAGTTTGTGCAAGATTCACAAATTTCATTTCATTGCTGAGTTAAAATCCATTAGAGAACAAACTCTAGACACTTGGATTCCAACCCTGAACATGGAAAACAAAACTTACTTTTATTGTAACGCCAACTAGAAACCTCTTTAAAATGAATGGAAAAGCAATTCATATCTAGTTTTTAAATTAACAGTTTTAATAGCTACATTGTCATTGTAACTATAGATAGGTTATTTCATAATATACATCTTTTCAAAAAGCAGTGGTTTCATGTGTCAGGATGGCCGAGCGGTCTAAGGCGTTGCGTTCAGGTCGCAGTCTCCTCTGGAGGCGTGGGTTCAAATCCCACTTCTGACAGTGTTATTCATTTTCTTCTTTGCTCTACAGTTTCTATTTCTTGTTACTTGTGAAAAGATTGACTTTAGAATTAGACAAACACTCACTGCAAATCTCTTTCAATTTACAACATAAAAAATGCATCAATTATTTCATTATTTCCCATGTTGCAATAAAAGATCAGATTGTATTCTTCCTGGATAAAAGAGCTTGAAACCAACCACATATGTGTATATCATATTATTTTTATTATTTTATCCACAATTCTTTATTTACAGAGGTAGCAAAATAAAATATCTCACAAATTCAGAATGAGGGCTCCATATCTTTGGCTTAAGAAAACTGCTCTTCTCAGCCAATGGTCATGAACAGAAACCTCACTGGGGTCCACTACAATGGCATCCAATCAAACCCATGAGCTAAATTAAGTAGCCAGTTTGTGCAAGATTCACAAATTTCATTTCATTGCTGAGTTAAAATCCATTAGAGAACAAACTCTAGACACTTGGATTCCAACCCTGAACATGGAAAACAAAACTTACTTTTATTGTAACGCCAACTAGAAACCTCTTTAAAATGAATGGAAAAGCAATTCATATTTATTTTTTAAATTAACAGTTTTAATAGCAACATTGTCATTGTAACTATAGATAGGTTATTTCATAATATACATCTTTTCAAAAAGCAGTGGTTTCATGTGTCAGGATGGCCGAGCGGTCTAAGGCGCTGAGTGGCCTGGGTTCAAATCCCACTTCTGACAATGTTATTCATTTTCTTCTTTGCTCTACAGTTTCTATTTCTTGTTACTTGTGAAAAGATTGGCTTTAGAATTAGACAAACACTCACTGCAAATCTCTTTCAATTTACAACATAAAAAATGCATCAATTATTTCATTATTTCCCATGTTGCAATAAAAGATCAGATTGTATTCTCCCTGGATAAAAGAGCTTGAAACCAACCACATATGTGTATATCATATTATTTTTATTATTTGATCCACAATTCTTTATTTACAGAGGTAGCAAAATAAAATATCTCACAAATTCAGAATGAGGGCTCCATATCTTTGGCTTAAGAAAACTGCTCTTCTCAGCCAATGGTCATGAACAGAAACCCCACTTGGGTCCACTACAATGGCATCCAATCGAACCCATGAGCTAAATTAAATAACCAGTTTGTGCAAGATTCACAAATTTAATTTCATTGCTGAGTTAAAACCCATTAGAGAACAAACTCTAGACACTTGGATTCCAACCCTGAACATGGAAAACAAAACATACTTTTATTGTAACGCCAACTAGAAACCTCTTTAAAATGAATGAAAAAGCAATTCATATTTAGTTTTTAAATTAACAGTTTTAATAGCAACATTGTCATTGTAACTATAGATAGGTTATTTCATAATATACATCTTTTAAAAAAGTAGTTGTTTCATGTGTCAGGATGGCCGAGCGGACTAAGGCGCTACGTTAAGGTCGCAGTCTCCTCTGGAGGTGTGGGTTCAAATCCCACTTCTGACAATGTTATTCATTTTCTTCTTTGCTCTACAGTTTCTATTTCTTGTTACTTGTGAAAAGATTGACTTTAGAATTAGACTTACACTCACTGCAAATCTCTTTCAATTTACAACATAAAAAATGCATCAATTATTCATTATTTCCCATGTTGCAATAGAAGATCAGATTGTATTCTCTCTGGATAAAAGAGCTTGAAACCAACCACATATGTGTATATCATATTATTTTTATTATTTGATCCACAATTCTTTATTTACAGAGGTAGCAAAATAAAATATCTCACAAATTCAGAATGAGGGCTCCATATATTTGGCTTAAGAAAACTGCTCTTCTCAGCCAATGGTCATGAACAGAAACCCCACTGGGGTCCACTACAATGGCATCCAATCAAACCCATGAGCTAAATTAAGTAGCCAGTTTGTGCAAGATTCACAAATTTCATTTCATTGCTGAGTTAAAATCCATTAGGGAACAAACTCTAGACACTTGGATTCCAACCCTGAACATGGAAAACAAAACTTACTTTTATTGTAACGCCAACTAGAAACCTCTTTAAAATGAATGGAAAAGCAATTCATATCTAGTTTTTAAATTAACAGTTTTAATAGCAACATTGTCATTGTAACTATAGATAGGTTATTTCATAATATACATCTTTTCAAAAAGCAGGGGTTTCATGTGTCAGGATGGCCGAGCGGTCTAAGGCGCTGCGTTCAGGTCGCAGTCTCCTCTGGAGGCGTGGGTTCAAATCCCACTTCTGACAATGTTATTTATTTTCTTCTTTGCTCTACAGTTTCTATTTCTTGTTACTTGTGAAAAGATTGACTTTAGAATTAAACAAACACTCACTGCAAATCTCTTTCAATTTACAACATAAAAAATGCATCAATTATTTCATTATTTCCCATGTTGCAATAAAAGATCAGATTGTATTCTTCTTGGATAAAAGAGCTTGAAACCAACCACATATGTGTATATCATATTATTTTATTATTTGATCCACAATTCTTTATTTACAGAGGTAGCAAAATAAAATATCTCACAAATTCAGAATGAGGGCTCCATATCTTTGGCTTAAGAAAACTGCTCTTCTCAGCCAATGGTCATGAACAAAAACCCCACTGGGGTCCACTACAATGGCATCCAATCAAACCCATGAGCTAAATTAAGTAGCCAGTTTGTGCAAGATTCACAAATTTCATTTCATTGCTGAGTTAAAATCCATTAGAGAACAAACTCTAGACACTTGGATTCCAACCCTGAACATGGAAAACAAAACTTACTTTTATTGTAACGCCAACTAGAAACCTCTTTAAAATGAATGGAAAAGCAATTCATATTTATTTTTTAAATTAACAGTTTTAATAGCAACATTGTCATTGTAACTATAGATAGGTTATTTCATAATATACATCTTTTCAAAAAGCAGTGGTTTCATGCGTCAGGATGGCCGAGCGGTCTAAGGCGCTGAGTGGCCTGGGTTCAAATCCCACTTCTGACAATGTTATTCATTTTCTTCTTTGCTCTACAGTTTCTATTTCTTGTTACTTGTGAAAAGATTGGCTTTAGAATTAGACAAACACTCACTGCAAATCTCTTTCAATTTACAACATAAAAAATGCATCAATTATTTCATTATTTACCATGTTGCAATAAAAGATCAGATTGTATTCTCCCTGGATAAAAGAGCTTGAAACCAACCACATATGTGTATATCATATTATTTTTATTATTTGATCCACAATTCTTTATTTACAGAGGTAGCAAAATAAAATATCTCACAAATTCAGAATGAGGGCTCCATATCTTTGGCTTAAGAAAACTGCTCTTCTCAGCCAATGGTCATGAACAGAAACCCCACTGGGGTCCACTACAATGGCATCCAATCAAACCCATGAGCTAAATTAAGTAGCCAGTTTGTGCAAGATTCACAAATTTAATTTCATTGCTGAGTTAAAATCCATTAGAGAACAAACTCTAGACACTTGGATTCCAACCCTGAACATGGAAAACAAAACTTACTTTTATTGTAACGCCAACTAGAAACCTCTTTAAAATGAATGGAAAAGCAATTCATATTTAATTTTTAAATTAACAGTTTCAATAGCAACATTGTCATTGTAACTATAGATAGGTTATTTCATAATATACATCTTTTCAAACAGCATTGTTTTCATGTGTCAGGATGGCCGAGCGGTCTAAGGCTCTGTGTTCAGGTTGCAGTCTCTTCTGGAGACGTGGGTTCAAATCCCACTTTTGACAGTGTTATTCATTTTCTTCTTTGCTCTACAGTTTCTATTTCTTGTTACTTGTGAAAAGATTGACTTTAGAATTAGACAAACACTCACTGCAAATCTCTTTCAATTTACAACATAAAAAATGCATCAATTATTTCATTATTTCCCATGTTGCAATAAAAGATCAGATTGTATTCTCCCTGGATAAAAGAACTTGAAACCAACCACATATGTGTATATCATATTATTTTTATTATTTTATCCACAATTCTTTATTTACAGAGGTAGCAAAATAAAATATCTCACAAATTCAGAATGAGGGCTCCATATCTTTGGCTTAAGAAAACTGCTCTTCTCAGCCAATGGTCATGAACAGAAACCCCACTGGGGTCCACTACAATGGCATCCAATCAAACCCATGAGCTAAATTAAGTAGCCAGTTTGTGCAAGATTCACAAATTTCATTTCATTGCTGAGTTAAAATCCATTAGAGAACAAACTCTAGACACTTGGATTCCAACCCTGAACATGGATAACAAAACTTACTTTTATTGTAACGCCAACTAGAAACCTCTTTAAAATTAATGGAAAAGCAATTCATATCTAGTTTTTAAATTAACAGTTTTAATAGCTACATTGTCATTGTAACTATAGATAGGTTATTTCATAATATACATCTTTTTAAAAAGGAGTGGTTTCATGTGTGAGGATGGCCGAGCGGTCTAAGGCGCTGCGTGGCCCGGGTTCAAATCCCACTTCTGACAATGTTATTCATTTTCTTCTTTGCTCTACAGTTTCTATTTCTTGTTACTTGTGAAAAGATTGGCTTTAGAATTAGACAAACACTCACTGCAAATCTCTTTCAATTTACAACATAAAAAATGCATCAATTATTTCATTATTTCCCATGTTGCAATAAAAGATCAGATTGTATTCTCCCTGGATAAAAGAGCTTGAAACCAACCACATATGTGTTTATCATATTATTTTTATTATTTGATCCACAATTCTTTATTTACAGAGGTAGCAAAATAAAATATCTCACAAATTAAGAATGAGGGCTCCATATCTTTGGCTTAAGAAAACTGCTCTTCTCAGCCAATGGTCATGAACAGAAACCCCACTGGGGTCCACTACAATGGCATCCAATCAAACCCATGAGCTAAATTAAGTAGCCAGTTTGTGCAAGATTCACAAATTAAATTTCATTGCTGAGTTAAAATCCATTAGAGAACAAACTCTAGACACTTGGATTCCAACCCTGAACATGGAAAACAAAACTTACTTTTATTGTAACGCCAACTAGAAACCTCTTTAAAATTAATGGAAAAGCAATTCATATTTAATTTTTAAATTAACAGTTTTAATAGCAACATTGTCATTGTAACTATAGATAGGTTATTTCATAATATACATCTTTTCAAACAGCATTGGTTTCATGTGTCAGGATGGCCGAGCGGTCTAAGGCTCTGCGTTCAGGTTGCAGTCTCCTCTGGAGGCGTGGGTTCAAATCCCACTTTTGACAGTGTTATTCATTTTCTTCTTTGCTCTACAGTTTCTATTTCTTGTTACTTGTGAAAAGATTGACTTTAGAATTAGACTTACACTCACTGCAAATCTCTTTCAATTTACAACATAAAAAATGCATCAATTATTCATTATTTCCCATGTTGCAATAGAAGATCAGATTGTATTCTCTCTGGATAAAAGAGCTTGAAACCAACCACATATGTGTATATCATATTATTTTTATTATTTGATCCACAATTCTTTATTTACAGAGGTAGCAAAATAAAATATCTCACAAATTCAGAATGAGGGCTCCATATATTTGGCTTAAGAAAACTGCTCTTCTCAGCCAATGGTCATGAACAGAAACCCCACTGGGGTCCACTACAATGGCATCCAATCAAACCCATGAGCTAAATTAAGTAGCCAGTTTGTGCAAGATTCACAAATTTCATTTCATTGCTGAGTTAAAATCCATTAGGGAACAAACTCTAGACACTTGGATTCCAACCCTGAACATGGAAAACAAAACTTACTTTTATTGTAACGCCAACTAGAAACCTCTTTAAAATGAATGGAAAAGCAATTCATATCTAGTTTTTAAATTAACAGTTTTAATAGCAACATTGTCATTGTAACTATAGATAGGTTATTTCATAATATACATCTTTTCAAAAAGCAGGGGTTTCATGTGTCAGGATGGCCGAGCGGTCTAAGGCGCTGCGTTCAGGTCGCAGTCTCCTCTGGAGGCGTGGGTTCAAATCCCACTTCTGACAATGTTATTTATTTTCTTCTTTGCTCTACAGTTTCTATTTCTTGTTACTTGTGAAAAGATTGACTTTAGAATTAAACAAACACTCACTGCAAATCTCTTTCAATTTACAACATAAAAAATGCATCAATTATTTCATTATTTCCCATGTTGCAATAAAAGATCAGATTGTATTCTTCTTGGATAAAAGAGCTTGAAACCAACCACATATGTGTATATCATATTATTTTATTATTTGATCCACAATTCTTTATTTACAGAGGTAGCAAAATAAAATATCTCACAAATTCAGAATGAGGGCTCCATATCTTTGGCTTAAGAAAACTGCTCTTCTCAGCCAATGGTCATGAACAAAAACCCCACTGGGGTCCACTACAATGGCATCCAATCAAACCCATGAGCTAAATTAAGTAGCCAGTTTGTGCAAGATTCACAAATTTCATTTCATTGCTGAGTTAAAATCCATTAGAGAACAAACTCTAGACACTTGGATTCCAACCCTGAACATGGAAAACAAAACTTACTTTTATTGTAACGCCAACTAGAAACCTCTTTAAAATGAATGGAAAAGCAATTCATATTTATTTTTTAAATTAACAGTTTTAATAGCAACATTGTCATTGTAACTATAGATAGGTTATTTCATAATATACATCTTTTCAAAAAGCAGTGGTTTCATGCGTCAGGATGGCCGAGCGGTCTAAGGCGCTGAGTGGCCTGGGTTCAAATCCCACTTCTGACAATGTTATTCATTTTCTTCTTTGCTCTACAGTTTCTATTTCTTGTTACTTGTGAAAAGATTGGCTTTAGAATTAGACAAACACTCACTGCAAATCTCTTTCAATTTACAACATAAAAAATGCATCAATTATTTCATTATTTACCATGTTGCAATAAAAGATCAGATTGTATTCTCCCTGGATAAAAGAGCTTGAAACCAACCACATATGTGTATATCATATTATTTTTATTATTTGATCCACAATTCTTTATTTACAGAGGTAGCAAAATAAAATATCTCACAAATTCAGAATGAGGGCTCCATATCTTTGGCTTAAGAAAACTGCTCTTCTCAGCCAATGGTCATGAACAGAAACCCCACTGGGGTCCACTACAATGGCATCCAATCAAACCCATGAGCTAAATTAAGTAGCCAGTTTGTGCAAGATTCACAAATTTAATTTCATTGCTGAGTTAAAATCCATTAGAGAACAAACTCTAGACACTTGGATTCCAACCCTGAACATGGAAAACAAAACTTACTTTTATTGTAACGCCAACTAGAAACCTCTTTAAAATGAATGGAAAAGCAATTCATATTTAATTTTTAAATTAACAGTTTCAATAGCAACATTGTCATTGTAACTATAGATAGGTTATTTCATAATATACATCTTTTCAAACAGCATTGTTTTCATGTGTCAGGATGGCCGAGCGGTCTAAGGCTCTGTGTTCAGGTTGCAGTCTCTTCTGGAGACGTGGGTTCAAATCCCACTTTTGACAGTGTTATTCATTTTCTTCTTTGCTCTACAGTTTCTATTTCTTGTTACTTGTGAAAAGATTGACTTTAGAATTAGACAAACACTCACTGCAAATCTCTTTCAATTTACAACATAAAAAATGCATCAATTATTTCATTATTTCCCATGTTGCAATAAAAGATCAGATTGTATTCTCCCTGGATAAAAGAACTTGAAACCAACCACATATGTGTATATCATATTATTTTTATTATTTTATCCACAATTCTTTATTTACAGAGGTAGCAAAATAAAATATCTCACAAATTCAGAATGAGGGCTCCATATCTTTGGCTTAAGAAAACTGCTCTTCTCAGCCAATGGTCATGAACAGAAACCCCACTGGGGTCCACTACAATGGCATCCAATCAAACCCATGAGCTAAATTAAGTAGCCAGTTTGTGCAAGATTCACAAATTTCATTTCATTGCTGAGTTAAAATCCATTAGAGAACAAACTCTAGACACTTGGATTCCAACCCTGAACATGGATAACAAAACTTACTTTTATTGTAACGCCAACTAGAAACCTCTTTAAAATTAATGGAAAAGCAATTCATATCTAGTTTTTAAATTAACAGTTTTAATAGCTACATTGTCATTGTAACTATAGATAGGTTATTTCATAATATACATCTTTTTAAAAAGGAGTGGTTTCATGTGTGAGGATGGCCGAGCGGTCTAAGGCGCTGCGTGGCCCGGGTTCAAATCCCACTTCTGACAATGTTATTCATTTTCTTCTTTGCTCTACAGTTTCTATTTCTTGTTACTTGTGAAAAGATTGGCTTTAGAATTAGACAAACACTCACTGCAAATCTCTTTCAATTTACAACATAAAAAATGCATCAATTATTTCATTATTTCCCATGTTGCAATAAAAGATCAGATTGTATTCTCCCTGGATAAAAGAGCTTGAAACCAACCACATATGTGTTTATCATATTATTTTTATTATTTGATCCACAATTCTTTATTTACAGAGGTAGCAAAATAAAATATCTCACAAATTCAGAATGAGGGCTCCATATCTTTGGCTTAAGAAAACTGCTCTTCTCAGCCAATGGTCATGAACAGAAACCCCACTGGGGTCCACTACAATGGCATCCAATCAAACCCATGAGCTAAATTAAGTAGCCAGTTTGTGCAAGATTCACAAATTAAATTTCATTGCTGAGTTAAAATCCATTAGAGAACAAACTCTAGACACTTGGATTCCAACCCTGAACATGGAAAACAAAACTTACTTTTATTGTAACGCCAACTAGAAACCTCTTTAAAATTAATGGAAAAGCAATTCATATTTAATTTTTAAATTAACAGTTTTAATAGCAACATTGTCATTGTAACTATAGATAGGTTATTTCATAATATACATCTTTTCAAACAGCATTGGTTTCATGTGTCAGGATGGCCGAGCGGTCTAAGGCTCTGCGTTCAGGTTGCAGTCTCCTCTGGAGGCGTGGGTTCAAATCCCACTTTTGACAGTGTTATTCATTTTCTTCTTTGCTCTACAGTTTCTATTTCTTGTTACTTGTGAAAAGATTGACTTTAGAATTAGACAAACACTCACTGCAAATCTCTTTCAATTTACAACATAAAAAATGCATCAATTATTTCATTATTTCCCATGTTGCAATAAAAGATCAGATTGTATTCTCCCTGGATAAAAGAACTTGAAACCAACCACATATGTGTATATCATATTATTTTTATTATTTTATCCACAATTCTTTATTTACAGAGGTAGCAAAATAAAATATCTCACAAATTCAGAATGAGGGCTCCATATCTTTGGCTTAAGAAAACTGCTCTTCTCAGCCAATGGTCATGAACAGAAACCCCACTGGGGTCCACTACAATGGCATCCAATCAAACCCATGAGCTAAATTAAGTAGCCAGTTTGTGCAAGATTCACAAATTTCATTTCATTGCTGAGTTAAAATCCATTAGAGAACAAACTCTAGACACTTGGATTCCAACCCTGAACATGGAAAACAAAACTTACTTTTATTGTAACGCCAACTAGAAACCTCTTTAAAATTAATGGAAAAGCAATTCATATCTAGTTTTTAAATTAACAGTTTTAATAGCTACATTGTCATTGTAACTATAGATAGGTTATTTCATAATATACATCTTTTAAAAAAGTAGTTGTTTCATGTGTCAGGATGGCCGAGCGGTCTAAGGCGCTACGTTAAGGTCGCAGTCTCCTCTGGAGGCGTGGGTTCAAATCCCACTTCTGACAATGTTATTAATTTTCTTCTTTGCTCTACAGTTTCTATTTCTTGTTACTTGTGAAAAGATTGACTTTAGAATTAGACTTACACTCACTGCAAATCTCTTTCAATTTACAACATAAAAAATGCATCAATTATTTCATTATTTCCCAAGTTGCAATAGAAGATCAGATTGTATTCTCTCTGGATAAAAGAGCTTGAAACCAACCACATATGTGTATATCATATTATTTTTATTATTTGATCCACAATTCTTTATTTACAGAGGTAGCAAAATAAAATATCTCACAAATTCAGAATGAGGGCTCCATATCTTTGGCTTAAGAAAACTGCTCTTCTCAGCCAATGGTCATGAACAGAAACCCCACTGGGGTCCACTACAATGGCATCCAATCAAACCCATGAGCTAAATTAAGTAGCCAGTTTGTGCAAGATTCACAAATTTCATTTCATTGCTGAGTTAAAATCCATTAGAGAACAAACTCTAGACACTTGGATTCCAACCCTGAACATGGAAAACAAAACTTACTTTTATTGTAACGCCAACTAGAAACCTCTTTAAAATGAATGGAAAAGCAATTCATATCTAGTTTTTAAATTAACAGTTTTAATAGCTACATTGTCATTGTAACTATAGATAGGTTATTTCATAATATACATCTTTTCAAAAAGCAGTGGTTTCATGTGTCAGGATGGCCGAGCGGTCTAAGGCGTTGCGTTCAGGTCGCAGTCTCCTCTGGAGGCGTGGGTTCAAATCCCACTTCTGACAGTGTTATTCATTTTCTTCTTTGCTCTACAGTTTCTATTTCTTGTTACTTGTGAAAAGATTGACTTTAGAATTAGACAAACACTCACTGCAAATCTGTTTCAATTTACAACATAAAAAATGCATCAATTATTTCATTATTTCCCATGTTGCAATAAAAGATCAGATTGTATTCTTCCTGGATAAAAGAGCTTGAAACCAACCACATATGTGTATATCATATAATTTTTATTATTTTATCCACAATTCTTTATTTACAGAGGTAGCAAAATAAAATATCTCACAAATTCAGAATGAGGGCTCCATATCTTTGGCTTAAGAAAACTGCTCTTCTCAGCCAATGGTCATGAACAGAAACCTCACTGGGGTCCACTACAATGGCATCCAATCAAACCCATGAGCTAAATTAAGTAGCCAGTTTGTGCAAGATTCACAAATTTCATTTCATTGCTGAGTTAAAATCCATTAGAGAACAAACTCTAGACACTTGGATTCCAACCCTGAACATGGAAAACAAAACTTACTTTTATTGTAACGCCAACTAGAAACCTCTTTAAAATGAATGGAAAAGCAATTCATATTTATTTTTTAAATTAACAGTTTTAATAGCAACATTGTCATTGTAACTATAGATAGGTTATTTCATAATATACATCTTTTCAAAAAGCAGTGGTTTCATGCGTCAGGATGGCCGAGCGGTCTAAGGCGCTGAGTGGCCTGGGTTCAAATCCCACTTCTGACAATGTTATTCATTTTCTTCTTTGCTCTACAGTTTCTATTTCTTGTTACTTGTGAAAAGATTGGCTTTAGAATTAGACAAACACTCACTGCAAATCTCTTTCAATTTACAACATAAAAAATGCATCAATTATTTCATTATTTACCATGTTGCAATAAAAGATCAGATTGTATTCTCCCTGGATAAAAGAGCTTGAAACCAACCACATATGTGTATATCATATTATTTTTATTATTTGATCCACAATTCTTTATTTACAGAGGTAGCAAAATAAAATATCTCACAAATTCAGAATGAGGGCTCCATATCTTTGGCTTAAGAAAACTGCTCTTCTCAGCCAATGGTCATGAACAGAAACCCCACTGGGGTCCACTACAATGGCATCCAATCAAACCCATGAGCTAAATTAAGTAGCCAGTTTGTGCAAGATTCACAAATTTAATTTCATTGCTGAGTTAAAATCCATTAGAGAACAAACTCTAGACACTTGGATTCCAACCCTGAACATGGAAAACAAAACTTACTTTTATTGTAACGCCAACTAGAAACCTCTTTAAAATGAATGGAAAAGCAATTCATATTTAATTTTTAAATTAACAGTTTCAATAGCAACATTGTCATTGTAACTATAGATAGGTTATTTCATAATATACATCTTTTCAAACAGCATTGTTTTCATGTGTCAGGATGGCCGAGCGGTCTAAGGCTCTGTGTTCAGGTTGCAGTCTCTTCTGGAGACGTGGGTTCAAATCCCACTTTTGACAGTGTTATTCATTTTCTTCTTTGCTCTACAGTTTCTATTTCTTGTTACTTGTGAAAAGATTGACTTTAGAATTAGACAAACACTCACTGCAAATCTCTTTCAATTTACAACATAAAAAATGCATCAATTATTTCATTATTTCCCATGTTGCAATAAAAGATCAGATTGTATTCTCCCTGGATAAAAGAACTTGAAACCAACCACATATGTGTATATCATATTATTTTTATTATTTTATCCACAATTCTTTATTTACAGAGGTAGCAAAATAAAATATCTCACAAATTCAGAATGAGGGCTCCATATCTTTGGCTTAAGAAAACTGCTCTTCTCAGCCAATGGTCATGAACAGAAACCCCACTGGGGTCCACTACAATGGCATCCAATCAAACCCATGAGCTAAATTAAGTAGCCAGTTTGTGCAAGATTCACAAATTTCATTTCATTGCTGAGTTAAAATCCATTAGAGAACAAACTCTAGACACTTGGATTCCAACCCTGAACATGGATAACAAAACTTACTTTTATTGTAACGCCAACTAGAAACCTCTTTAAAATTAATGGAAAAGCAATTCATATCTAGTTTTTAAATTAACAGTTTTAATAGCTACATTGTCATTGTAACTATAGATAGGTTATTTCATAATATACATCTTTTTAAAAAGGAGTGGTTTCATGTGTGAGGATGGCCGAGCGGTCTAAGGCGCTGCGTGGCCCGGGTTCAAATCCCACTTCTGACAATGTTATTCATTTTCTTCTTTGCTCTACAGTTTCTATTTCTTGTTACTTGTGAAAAGATTGGCTTTAGAATTAGACAAACACTCACTGCAAATCTCTTTCAATTTACAACATAAAAAATGCATCAATTATTTCATTATTTCCCATGTTGCAATAAAAGATCAGATTGTATTCTCCCTGGATAAAAGAGCTTGAAACCAACCACATATGTGTTTATCATATTATTTTTATTATTTGATCCACAATTCTTTATTTACAGAGGTAGCAAAATAAAATATCTCACAAATTCAGAATGAGGGCTCCATATCTTTGGCTTAAGAAAACTGCTCTTCTCAGCCAATGGTCATGAACAGAAACCCCACTGGGGTCCACTACAATGGCATCCAATCAAACCCATGAGCTAAATTAAGTAGCCAGTTTGTGCAAGATTCACAAATTAAATTTCATTGCTGAGTTAAAATCCATTAGAGAACAAACTCTAGACACTTGGATTCCAACCCTGAACATGGAAAACAAAACTTACTTTTATTGTAACGCCAACTAGAAACCTCTTTAAAATTAATGGAAAAGCAATTCATATTTAATTTTTAAATTAACAGTTTTAATAGCAACATTGTCATTGTAACTATAGATAGGTTATTTCATAATATACATCTTTTCAAACAGCATTGGTTTCATGTGTCAGGATGGCCGAGCGGTCTAAGGCTCTGCGTTCAGGTTGCAGTTTCCTCTGGAGGCGTGGGTTCAAATCCCACTTTTGACAGTGTTATTCATTTTCTTCTTTGCTCTACAGTTTCTATTTCTTGTTACTTGTGAAAAGATTGACTTCAGAATTAGACAAACACTCACTGCAAATCTCTTTCAATTTACAACATAAAAAATGCATCAATTATTTCATTATTTCCCATGTTGCAATAAAAGATCAGATTGTATTCTCCCTGGATAAAAGAACTTGAAACCAACCACATATGTGTATATCATATTATTTTTATTATTTTATCCACAATTCTTTATTTACAGAGGTAGCAAAATAAAATATCTCACAAATTCAGAATGAGGGCTCCATATCTTTGGCTTAAGAAAACTGCTCTTCTCAGCCAATGGTCATGAACAGAAACCCCACTGGGGTCCACTACAATGGCATCCAATCAAACCCATGAGCTAAATTAAGTAGCCAGTTTGTGCAAGATTCACAAATTTCATTTCATTGCTGAGTTAAAATCCATTAGAGAACAAACTCTAGACACTTGGATTCCAACCCTGAACATGGAAAACAAAACTTACTTTTATTGTAACGCCAACTAGAAACCTCTTTAAAATTAATGGAAAAGCAATTCATATCTAGTTTTTAAATTAACAGTTTTAATAGCTACATTGTCATTGTAACTATAGATAGGTTATTTCATAATATACATCTTTTAAAAAAGTAGTTGTTTCATGTGTCAGGATGGCCGAGCGGTCTAAGGCGCTACGTTAAGGTCGCAGTCTCCTCTGGAGGCGTGGGTTCAAATCCCACTTCTGACAATGTTATTAATTTTCTTCTTTGCTCTACAGTTTCTATTTCTTGTTACTTGTGAAAAGATTGACTTTAGAATTAGACTTACACTCACTGCAAATCTCTTTCAATTTACAACATAAAAAATGCATCAATTATTTCATTATTTCCCAAGTTGCAATAGAAGATCAGATTGTATTCTCTCTGGATAAAAGAGCTTGAAACCAACCACATATGTGTATATCATATTATTTTTATTATTTGATCCACAATTCTTTATTTACAGAGGTAGCAAAATAAAATATCTCACAAATTCAGAATGAGGGCTCCATATCTTTGGCTTAAGAAAACTGCTCTTCTCAGCCAATGGTCATGAACAGAAACCCCACTGGGGTCCACTACAATGGCATCCAATCAAACCCATGAGCTAAATTAAGTAGCCAGTTTGTGCAAGATTCACAAATTTCATTTCATTGCTGAGTTAAAATCCATTAGAGAACAAACTCTAGACACTTGGATTCCAACCCTGAACATGGAAAACAAAACTTACTTTTATTGTAACGCCAACTAGAAACCTCTTTAAAATGAATGGAAAAGCAATTCATATCTAGTTTTTAAATTAACAGTTTTAATAGCTACATTGTCATTGTAACTATAGATAGGTTATTTCATAATATACATCTTTTCAAAAAGCAGTGGTTTCATGTGTCAGGATGGCCGAGCGGTCTAAGGCGTTGCGTTCAGGTCGCAGTCTCCTCTGGAGGCGTGGGTTCAAATCCCACTTCTGACAGTGTTATTCATTTTCTTCTTTGCTCTACAGTTTCTATTTCTTGTTACTTGTGAAAAGATTGACTTTAGAATTAGACAAACACTCACTGCAAATCTCTTTCAATTTACAACATAAAAAATGCATCAATTATTTCATTATTTCCCATGTTGCAATAAAAGATCAGATTGTATTCTTCCTGGATAAAAGAGCTTGAAACCAACCACATATGTGTATATCATATTATTTTTATTATTTTATCCACAATTCTTTATTTACAGAGGTAGCAAAATAAAATATCTCACAAATTCAGAATGAGGGCTCCATATCTTTGGCTTAAGAAAACTGCTCTTCTCAGCCAATGGTCATGAACAGAAACCTCACTGGGGTCCACTACAATGGCATCCAATCAAACCCATGAGCTAAATTAAGTAGCCAGTTTGTGCAAGATTCACAAATTTCATTTCATTGCTGAGTTAAAATCCATTAGAGAACAAACTCTAGACACTTGGATTCCAACCCTGAACATGGAAAACAAAACTTACTTTTATTGTAACGCCAACTAGAAACCTCTTTAAAATGAATGGAAAAGCAATTCATATTTATTTTTTAAATTAACAGTTTTAATAGCAACATTGTCATTGTAACTATAGATAGGTTATTTCATAATATACATCTTTTCAAAAAGCAGTGGTTTCATGTGTCAGGATGGCCGAGCGGTCTAAGGCGCTGAGTGGCCTGGGTTCAAATCCCACTTCTGACAATGTTATTCATTTTCTTCTTTGCTCTACAGTTTCTATTTCTTGTTACTTGTGAAAAGATTGGCTTTAGAATTAGACAAACACTCACTGCAAATCTCTTTCAATTTACAACATAAAAAATGCATCAATTATTTCATTATTTCCCATGTTGCAATAAAAGATCAGATTGTATTCTCCCTGGATAAAAGAGCTTGAAACCAACCACATATGTGTATATCATATTATTTTTATTATTTGATCCACAATTCTTTATTTACAGAGGTAGCAAAATAAAATATCTCACAAATTCAGAATGAGGGCTCCATATCTTTGGCTTAAGAAAACTGCTCTTCTCAGCCAATGGTCATGAACAGAAACCCCACTTGGGTCCACTACAATGGCATCCAATCGAACCCATGAGCTAAATTAAATAACCAGTTTGTGCAAGATTCACAAATTTAATTTCATTGCTGAGTTAAAACCCATTAGAGAACAAACTCTAGACACTTGGATTCCAACCCTGAACATGGAAAACAAAACATACTTTTATTGTAACGCCAACTAGAAACCTCTTTAAAATGAATGAAAAAGCAATTCATATTTAGTTTTTAAATTAACAGTTTTAATAGCAACATTGTCATTGTAACTATAGATAGGTTATTTCATAATATACATCTTTTCAAACAGCATTGGTTTCATGTGTCAGGATGGCCGAGCGGACTAAGGCGCTACGTTAAGGTCGCAGTCTCCTCTGGAGGCGTGGGTTCAAATCCCACTTCTGACAATGTTATTCATTTTCTTCTTTGCTCTACAGTTTCTATTTCTTGTTACTTGTGAAAAGATTGACTTTAGAATTAGACTTACACTCACTGCAAATCTCTTTCAATTTACAACATAAAAAATGCATCAATTATTCATTATTTCCCATGTTGCAATAGAAGATCAGATTGTATTCTCTCTGGATAAAAGAGCTTGAAACCAACCACATATGTGTATATCATATTATTTTTATTATTTGATCCACAATTCTTTATTTACAGAGGTAGCAAAATAAAATATCTCACAAATTCAGAATGAGGGCTCCATATATTTGGCTTAAGAAAACTGCTCTTCTCAGCCAATGGTCATGAACAGAAACCCCACTGGGGTCCACTACAATGGCATCCAATCAAACCCATGAGCTAAATTACGTAGCCAGTTTGTGCAAGATTCACAAATTTAATTTCATTGCTGAGTTAAAATCCATTAGAGAACAAACTCTAGACACTTGGATTCCAACCCTGAACATGGAAAACAAAACTTACTTTTATTGTAACGCCAACTAGAAACCTCTTTAAAATGAATGGAAAAGCAATTCATATCTAGTTTTTAAATTAACAGTTTTAATAGCTACATTGTCATTGTAACTATAGATAGGTTATTTCATAATATACATCTTTTCAAAAAGCAGTGGTTTCATGTGTCAGGATGGCCGAGCGGTCTAAGGCGCTGCGTTCAGGTTGCAGTCTCCTCTGGAGGCGTGGGTTCAAATCCCACTTCTGACAGTGTTATTCATTTTCTTCTTTGCTCTACAGTTTCTATTTCTTGTTACTTGTGAAAAGATTGACTTTAGAATTAGACAAACACTCACTGCAAATCTCTTTCAATTTACAACATAAAAAATGCATCAATTATTTCATTATTTCCCATGTTGCAATAAAAGATCAGATTGTATTCTTCCTGGATAAAAGAGCTTGAAACCAACCACACATGTGTATATCATATTATTTTTATTATTTTATCCACAATTCTTTATTTACAGAGGTAGCAAAATAAAATATCTCACAAATTCAGAATGAGGGCTCCATATCTTCGGCTTAAGAAAACTGCTCTTCTCAGCCAATGGTCATGAACAAAAACCCCACTGGGGTCCACTACATTGGCATCCAATCGAACCCATGAGCTAAATTAAATAACCAGTTTGTGCAAGATTCACAAATTTCATTTCATTGCTGAGTTAAAATCCATTAGAGAACAAACTCTAGACACTTGGATTCCAACCCTGAACATGGAAAACAAAACTTACTTTTATTGTAACGCTAACTAGAAACCTCTTTAAAATGAATGGAAAAGCAATTCATATTTAGTTTTTAAATTAACAGTTTTAATAGCAACATTGTCATTGTAAGTATAGATAGGTTATTTCATAATATACATCTTTTCAAAAAGTAGCGGTTTCAAGTGTCAGGATGGCCGAGCGGTCTAAGGCGCTGCGTTCAGGTCGCAGTCTCCTCTGGAGGCGTTGGTTCAAATCCCACTTCTGACAATGTTATTCATTTTCTTCTTTGCTCTACAGTTTCTATTTCTTGTTACTTGTGAAAAGATTGACTTTAGAATTAGACTTAAACTCACTGCAAATCTCTTTCAATTTACAACATAAAAAATGCATCAATTATTTCATTATTTCCCATGTTGCAATAAAAGATCAGATTGTATTCTCCCTGGATAAAAGAGCTTGAAACAAACCACATATGTGTATATCATATTATTTTTATTATTTGATCCACAATTCTTTATTTACAGAGGTAGCAAAATAAAATATCTCACAAATTCAGAATGAGGGCTCCATATCTTTGGCTTAAGAAAACTGCTCTTCTCAGCCAATGGTCATGAACAGAAACCCCACTGGGGTCCACTAAATTGGCATCCAATCAAACCCATGAGCTAAATTAAGTAGCCAGTTTGTGCAAGATTCACAAATTTCATTTCATTGCTGAGTTAAAATCCATTAGGGAACAAACTCTAGACACTTGGATTCCAACCCTGAACATGGAAAACAAAACTTACTTTTATTGTAACGCCAACTAGAAACCTCTTTAAAATGAATGGAAAAGCAATTCATATCTAGTTTTTAAATTAACAGTTTTAATAGCAACATTGTCATTGTAACTATAGATAGGTTATTTCATAATATATATCTTTTCAAAAAGCAGTGGTTTCATGTGTCAGGATGGCCGAGCGGTCTAAGGCGCTGCGTTCAGGTCGCAGTCTCCTCTGGAGGCGTGGGTTCAAATCCCACTTCTGACAGTGTTATTTATTTTCTTCTTTGCTCTACAGTTTCTATTTCTTGTTACTTGTGAAAAGATTGACTTTAGAATTAGACAAACACTCACTGCAAATCTCTTTCAATTTACAACATAAAAAAATGCATCAATTATTTCATTATTTCCCATGTTGCAATAAAAGATCAGATTGTATTCTTCTTGGATAAAAGAGCTTGAAACCAACCACATATGTGTATATCATATTATTTTTATTATTTTATCCACAATTCTTTATTTACAGAGGTAGCAAAATAAAATATCTCACAAATTCAGAATGAGGGCTCCATATCTTCGGCTTAAGAAAACTGCTCTTCTCAGCCAATGGTCATGAACAGAAACCCCACTGGGGTCCACTACAATGGCATCCAATCAAACCCATGAGCTAAATTAAGTAGCCAGTTTGTGCAAGATTCACAAATTTCATTTCATTGCTGAGTTAAAATCCATTAGAGAACAAACTCTAGACACTTGGATTCCAACCCTGAACATGGAAAACAAAACTTACTTTTATTGTAACGCCAACTAGAAACCTCTTTAAAATGAATGGAAAAGCAATTCATATTTATTTTTTAAATTAACAGTTTTAATAGCAACATTGTCATTGTAACTATAGATAGGTTATTTCATAATATACATCTTTTCAAAAAGCAGTGGTTTCATGTGTCAGGATGGCCGAGCGGTCTAAGGCGCTGAGTGGCCTGGGTTCAAATCCCACTTCTGACAATGTTATTTATTTTCTTCTTTGCTCTACAGTTTCTATTTCTTGTTACTTGTGAAAAGATTGGCTTTAGAATTAGACAAACACTCACTGCAAATCTCTTTCAATTTACAACATAAAAAAATGCATCAATTATTTCATTATTTCCCATGTTGCAATAAAAGATCAGATTGTATTCTCCCTGGATAAAAGAGCTTGAAACCAACCACATATGTGTATATCATATTATTTTTATTATTTGATCCACAATTCTTTATTTACAGAGGTAGCAAAATAAAATATCTCACAAATTCAGAATGAGGGCTCCATATCTTTGGCTTAAGAAAACTGCTCTTCTCAGCCAATGGTCATGAACAGAAACCCCACTTGGGTCCACTACAATGGCATCCAATCGAACCCATGAGCTAAATTAAATAACCAGTTTGTGCAAGATTCACAAATTTAATTTCATTGCTGAGTTAAAATCCATTAGAGAACAAACTCTAGACACTTGGATTCCAACCCTGAACATGGAAAACAAAACATACTTTTATTGTAACGCCAACTAGAAACCTCTTTAAAATGAATGAAAAAGCAATTCATATTTAGTTTTTAAATTAACAGTTTTAATAGCAACATTGTCATTGTAACTATAGATAGGTTATTTCATAATATACATCTTTTAAAAAATTAGTTGTTTCATGTGTCAGGATGGCCGAGCGGTCTAAGGCGCTACGTTAAGGTCGCAGTCTCCTCTGGAGGCGTGGGTTCAAATCCCACTTCTGACAATGTTATTCATTTTCTTCTTTGCTCTACAGTTTCTATTTCTTGTTACTTGTGAAAAGATTGACTTTAGAATTAGACTTACACTCACTGCAAATCTCTTTCAATTTACAACATAAAAAATGCATCAATTATTTCATTATTTCCCATGTTGCAATAGAAGATCAGATTGTATTCTCTCTGGATAAAAGAGCTTGAAACCAACCACATATGTGTATATCATATTATTTTTATTATTTGATCAACAATTCTTTATTTACAGAGGTAGCAAAATAAAATATCTCACAAATTCAGAATGAGGGCTCCATATCTTCGGCTTAAGAAAACTGCTCTTCTCAGCCAATGGTCATGAACAAAAACCCCACTGGGGTCCACTACAATGGCATCCAATCGAACCCATGAGCTAAATTAAATAACCAGTTTGTGCAAGATTCACAAATTTAATTTCATTGCTGAGTTAAAATCCATTAGAGAACAAACTCTAGACACTTGGATTCCAACCCTGAACATGGAAAACAAAACTTACTTTTATTGTAACGCCAACTAGAAACCTCTTTAAAATGAATGGAAAAGCAATTCATATCTAGTTTTTAAATTAACAGTTTTAATAGCAACATTGTCATTGTAACTATAGATAGGTTATTTCATAATATACATCTTTTCAAAAAGCAGTGGTTTCATGTGTCAGGATGGCCGAGCGGTCTAAGGCGCTGCGTTCAGGTCGCAGTCTCCTCTGGAGGCGTGGGTTCAAATCCCTCTTCTGACAATGTTATTCATTTTCTTCTTTGCTCTACAGTTTCTATTTCTTGTTACTTGTGAAAAGATTGACTTTAGAATTAAACAAACACTCACTGCAAATCTCTTTCAATTTACAACATAAAAAATGCATCAACTATTTCATTATTTCCCATGTTGCAATAAAAGATCAGATTGTATTCTTCTTGGATAAAAGAGCTTGAAACCAACCACATATGTGTATATCATATTATTTTTATTATTTTATCCACAATTCTTTATTTACAGAGGTAGCAAAATAAAATATCTCACAAATTCAGAATGAGGGCTCCATATCTTTGGCTTAAGAAAACTGCTCTTCTCAGCCAATGGTCATGAACAGAAACCCCACTGGGGTCCACTACAATGGCATCCAATCAAACCCATGAGCTAAATTAAGTAGCCAGTTTGTGCAAGATTCACAAATTTCATTTCATTGCTGAGTTAAAATCCATTAGAGAACAAACTCTAGACACTTGGATTCCAACCCTGAACATGGAAAACAAAACTTACTTTTATTGTAACGCCAACTAGAAACCTCTTTAAAATGAATGGAAAAGCAATTCATATTTATTTTTTAAATTAACAGTTTTAATAGCAACATTGTCATTGTAACTATAGATAGGTTATTTCATAATATACATCTTTTTAAAAAGCAGTGGTTTCATGTGTCAGGATGGCCGAGCGGTCTAAGGCGCTGAGTGGCCTGGGTTCAAATCCCACTTCTGACAATGTTATTCATTTTCTTCTTTGCTCTACAGTTTCTATTTCTTGTTACTTGTGAAAAGATTGGCTTTAGAATTAGACAAACACTCACTGCAAATCTCTTTCAATTTACAACATAAAAAATGCATCAATTATTTCATTATTTCCCATGTTGCAATAAAAGATCAGATTGTATTCTCCCTGGATAAAAGAGCTTGAAACCAACCACATATGTGTATATCATATTATTTTTATTATTTTATCCACAATTCTTTATTTACAGAGGTAGCAAAATAAAATATCTCACAAATTCAGAATGAGGGCTCCATATCTTTGGCTTAAGAAAACTGCTCTTCTCAGCCAATGGTCATGAACAGAAACCCCACTGGGGTCCACTACAATGGCATCCAATCAAACCCATGAGCTAAATTAAGTAGCCAGTTTGTGCAAGATTCACAAATGTCATTTCATTGCTGAGTTAAAATCCATTAGAGAACAAACTCTAGACACTTGGATTCCAACCCTGAACATGGAAAACAAAACTTACTTTTATTGTAACGCCAACTAGAAACCTCTTTAAAATTAATGGAAAAGCAATTCATATCTAGTTTTTAAATTAACAGTTTTAATAGCTACATTGTCATTGTAACTATAGATAGGTTATTTCATAATATACATCTTTTTAAAAAGGTGTGGTTTCATGTGTGAGGATGGCCGAGCGGTCTAAGGCGCTGCGTGGCCTGGGTTCAAATCCCACTTCTGACAATGTTATTCATTTTCTTCTTTGCTCTACAGTTTCTATTTCTTGTTACTTGTGAAAAGATTGGCTTTAGAATTAGACAAACACTCACTGCAAATCTCTTTCAATTTACAACATAAAAAATGCATCAATTATGTCATTATTTCCCATGTTGCAATAAAAGATCAGATTGTATTCTCCCTTGATAAAAGAGCTTGAAACCAACCACATATGTGTATATCATATTATTTTTATTATTTGATCCACAATTCTTTATTTACAGAGGTAGCAAAATAAAATATCTCACAAATTCAGAATGAGGGCTCCATATCTTTGGCTTAAGAAAACTGCTCTTCTCAGCCAATGGTCATGAACAGAAACCCCACTGGGGTCCACTAAATTGGCATCCAATCAAACCCATGAGCTAAATTAAGTAGCCAGTTTGTGCAAGATTCACAAATTTCATTTCATTGCTGAGTTAAAATCCATTAGGGAACAAACTCTAGACACTTGGATTCCAACCCTGAACATGGAAAACAAAACTTACTTTTATTGTAACGCCAACTAGAAACCTCTTTAAAATGAATGGAAAAGCAATTCATATCTAGTTTTTAAAGTAACAGTTTTAATAGCAACATTGTCATTGTAACTATAGATAGGTTATTTCATAATATACATCTTTTCAAAAAGCAGGGGTTTCATGTGTCAGGATGGCCGAGCGGTCTAAGGCGCTGCGTTCAGGTCGCAGTCTCCTCTGGAGGCGTGGGTTCAAATCCCACTTCTGACAATGTTATTCATTTTCTTCTTTGCTCTACAGTTTCTATTTCTTGTTACTTGTGAAAAGATTGACTTTAGAATTAAACAAACACTCACTGCAAATCTCTTTCAATTTACAACATAAAAAATGCATCAATTATTTCATTATTTCCCATGTTGCAATAAAAGATCAGATTGTATTCTTCTTGGATAAAAGAGCTTGAAACCAACCACATATGTGTATATCATATTATTTTTATTATTTTATCCACAATTCTTTATTTACAGAGGTAGCAAAATAAAATATCTCACAAATTCAGAATGAGGGCTCCATATCTTTGGCTTAAGAAAACTGCTCTTCTCAGCCAATGGTCATGAACAGAAACCCCACTGGGGTCCACTACAATGGCATCCAATCAAACCCATGAGCTAAAGTAAGTAGCCAGTTTGTGCAAGATTCACAAATTTAATTTCATTGCTGAGTTAAAATCCATTAGAGAACAAACTCTAGACACTTGGATTCCAACCCTGAACATGGAAAACAAAACTTACTTTTATTGTAACGCCAACTAGAAACCTCTTTAAAATGAATGGAAAAGCAATTCATATCTAGTTTTTAAATTAACAGTTTTAATAGCTACATTGTCATTGTAACTATAGATAGGTTATTTCATAATATACATCTTTTCAAAAAGCAGTGGTTTCATGTGTCAGGATGGCCGAGCGGTCTAAGGCGCTGCGTTCAGGTCGCAGTCTCCTCTGGAGTCGTGGGTTCAAATCCCACTTCTGACAGTGTTATTCATTTTCTTCTTTGCTCTACAGTTTCTATTTCTTGTTACTTGTGAAAAGATTGACTTTAGAATTAGACAAACACTCACTGCAAATCTCTTTCAATTTACAACATAAAAAATGCATCAATTATTTCATTATTTCCCATGTTGCAATAAAAGATCAGATTGTATTCTTCCTGGATAAAAGAGCTTGAAACCAACCACACATGTGTATATCATATTATTTTTATTATTTTATCCACAATTCTTTATTTACAGAGGTAGCAAAATAAAATATCTCACAAATTCAGAATGAGGGCTCCATATCTTCGGCTTAAGAAAACTGCTCTTCTCAGCCAATGGTCATGAACAAAAACCCCACTGGGGTCCACTACAATGGCATCCAATCAAACCCATGAGCTAAATTAAGTAGCCAGTTTGTGCAAGATTCACAAATTTCATTTCATTGCTGAGTTAAAATCCATTAGAGAACAAACTCTAGACACTTGGATTCCAACCCTGAACATGGAAAACAAAACTTACTTTTATTGTAACGCCAACTAGAAACCTCTTTAAAATGAATGGAAAAGCAATTCATATTTATTTTTTAAATTAACAGTTTTAATAGCAACATTGTCATTGTAACTATAGATAGGTTATTTCATAATATACATCTTTTCAAAAAGCAGTGGTTTCATGTGTCAGGATGGCCGAGCGGTCTAAGGCGCTGAGTGGCCTGGGTTCAAATCCCACTTCTGACAATGTTATTCATTTTCTTCTTTGCTCTACAGTTTCTATTTCTTGTTACTTGTGAAAAGATTGGCTTTAGAATTAGACAAACACTCACTGCAAATCTCTTTCAATTTACAACATAAAAAATGCATCAATTATTTCATTATTTCCCATGTTGCAATAAAAGATCAGATTGTATTCTCCCTGGATAAAAGAGCTTGAAACCAACCACATATGTGTATATCATATTATTTTTATTATTTGATCCACAATTCTTTATTTACAGAGGTAGCAAAATAAAATATCTCACAAATTCAGAATGAGGGCTCCATATCTTTGGCTTAAGAAAACTGCTCTTCTCAGCCAATGGTCATGAACAGAAACCCCACTTGGGTCCACTACAATGGCATCCAATCGAACCCATGAGCTAAATTAAATAACCAGTTTGTGCAAGATTCACAAATTTAATTTCATTGCTGAGTTAAAATCCATTAGAGAACAAACTCTAGACACTTGGATTCCAACCCTGAACATGGAAAACAAAACATACTTTTATTGTAACGCCAACTAGAAACCTCTTTAAAATGAATGAAAAAGCAATTCATATTTAGTTTTTAAATTAACAGTTTTAATAGCAACATTGTCATTGTAACTATAGATAGGTTATTTCATAATATACATCTTTTAAAAAAGTAGTTGTTTCATGTGTCAGGATGGCCGAGCGGACTAAGGCGCTACGTTAAGGTCGCAGTCTCCTCTGGAGGCGTGGGTTCAAATCCCACTTCTGACAATGTTATTCGTTTTCTTCTTTGCTCTACAGTTTCTATTTCTTGTTACTTGTGAAAAGATTGACTTTAGAATTAGACTTACACTCACTGCAAATCTCTTTCAATTTACAACATAAAAAATGCATCAATTATTTCATTATTTCCCATGTTGCAATAGAAGATCAGATTGTATTCTCTCTGGATAAAAGAGCTTGAAACCAACCACATATGTGTATATCATATTATTTTTATTATTTGATCCACAATTCTTTATTTACAGAGGTAGCAAAATAAAATATCTCACAAATTCAGAATGAGGGCTCCATATCTTTGGCTTAAGAAAACTGCTCTTCTCAGCCAATGGTCATGAACAGAAACCCCACTGGGGTCCACTACAATGGCATCCAATCAAACCCATGAGCTAAATTAAGTAGCCAGTTTGTGCAAGATTCACAAATTTAATTTCATTGCTGAGTTAAAATCCATTAGAGAACAAACTCTAGACACTTGGATTCCAACCCTGAACATGGAAAACAAAACTTACTTTTATTGTAACGCCAACTAGAAACCTCTTTAAAATGAATGGAAAAGCAATTCATATCTAGTTTTTAAATTAACAGTTTTAATAGCTACATTGTCATTGTAACTATAGATAGGTTATTTCATAATATACATCTTTTCAAAAAGCAGTGGTTTCATGTGTCAGGATGGCTGAGCGGTCTAAGGCGCTGCGTTCAGGTTGCAGTCTCCTCTGGAGGCGTGGTTTCAAATCCCACTTCTGACAGTGTTATTTATTTTCTTCTTTGCTCTACAGTTTCTATTTCTTGTTACTTGTGAAAAGATTGACTTTAGAATTAGACAAACACTCACTGCAAATCTCTTTCAATTTACAACATAAAAAATGCATCAATTATTTCATTATTTCCCATGTTGCAATAAAAGATCAGATTGTATTCTTCCTGGATAAAAGAGCTTGAAACCAACCACACATGTGTATATCATATTATTTTTATTATTTTATCCACAATTCTTTATTTACAGAGGTAGCAAAATAAAATATCTCACAAATTCAGAATGAGGGCTCCATATCTTCGGCTTAAGAAAACTGCTCTTCTCAGCCAATGGTCATGAACAAAAACCCCACTGGGGTCCACTACATTGGCATCCAATCGAACCCATGAGCTAAATTAAATAACCAGTTTGTGCAAGATTCACAAATTTAATTTCATTGCTGAGTTAAAATCCATTAGAGAACAAACTCTAGACACTTGGATTCCAACCCTGAACATGGAAAACAAAACTTACTTTTATTGTAACGCCAACTAGAAACCTCTTTAAAATGAATGGAAAAGCAATTCATATCTAGTTTTTAAATTAACAGTTTTAATAGCTACATTGTCATTGTAACTATAGATAGGTTATTTCATAATATACATCTTTTCAAAAAGCAGTGGTTTCATGTGTCAGGATGGCCGAGCGGTCTAAGGCGCTGCGTTCAGGTCGCAGTCTCCTCTGGAGTCGTGGGTTCAAATCCCACTTCTGACAGTGTTATTCATTTTCTTCTTTGCTCTACAGTTTCTATTTCTTGTTACTTGTGAAAAGATTGACTTTAGAATTAGACAAACACTCACTGCAAATCTCTTTCAATTTACAACATAAAAAATGCATCAATTATTTCATTATTTCCCATGTTGCAATAAAAGATCAGATTGTATTCTTCCTGGATAAAAGAGCTTGAAACCAACCACACATGTGTATATCATATTATTTTTATTATTTTATCCACAATTCTTTATTTACAGAGGTAGCAAAATAAAATATCTCACAAATTCAGAATGAGGGCTCCATATCTTCGGCTTAAGAAAACTGCTCTTCTCAGCCAATGGTCATGAACAAAAACCCCACTGGGGTCCACTACAATGGCATCCAATCGAACCCATGAGCTAAATTAAATAACCAGTTTGTGCAAGATTCACAAATTTAATTTCATTGCTGAGTTAAAATCCATTAGAGAACAAACTCTAGACACTTGGATTCCAACCCTGAACATGGAAAACAAAACTTACTTTTATTGTAACGCTAACTAGAAACCTCTTTAAAATGAATGGAAAAGCAATTCATATTTAGTTTTTAAATTAACAGTTTTAATAGCTACATTGTCATTGTAACTATAGATAGGTTATTTCATAATATACATCTTTTCAAAAAGCAGTGGTTTCATGTGTCAGGATGGCCGAGCGGTCTAAGGCGCTGCGTTCAGGTCGCAGTCTCCTCTGGAGTTGTGGGTTCAAATCCCACTTCTGACAGTGTTATTCATTTTCTTCTTTGCTCTACAGTTTCTATTTCTTGTTACTTGTGAAAAGATTGACTTTAGAATTAGACAAACACTCACTGCAAATCTCTTTCAATTTACAACATAAAAAATGCATCAATTATTTCATTATTTCCCATGTTGCAATAAAAGATCAGATTGTATTCTTCCTGGATAAAAGAGCTTGAAACCAACCACACATGTGTATATCATATTATTTTTATTATTTTATCCACAATTCTTTATTTACAGAGGTAGCAAAATAAAATATCTCACAAATTCAGAATGAGGGCTCCATATCTTCGGCTTAAGAAAACTGCTCTTCTCAGCCAATGGTCATGAACAAAAACCCCACTGGGGTCCACTACAATGGCATCCAATCAAACCCATGAGCTAAATTAAGTAGCCAGTTTGTGCAAGATTCACAAATTTCATTTCATTGCTGAGTTAAAATCCATTAGAGAACAAACTCTAGACACTTGGATTCCAACCCTGAACATGGAAAACAAAACTTACTTTTATTGTAACGCCAACTAGAAACCTCTTTAAAATGAATGGAAAAGCAATTCATATTTATTTTTTAAATTAACAGTTTTAATAGCAACATTGTCATTGTAACTATAGATAGGTTATTTCATAATATACATCTTTTCAAAAAGCAGTGGTTTCATGTGTCAGGATGGCCGAGCGGTCTAAGGCGCTGAGTGGCCTGGGTTCAAATCCCACTTCTGACAATGTTATTCATTTTCTTCTTTGCTCTACAGTTTCTATTTCTTGTTACTTGTGAAAAGATTGGCTTTAGAATTAGACAAACACTCACTGCAAATCTCTTTCAATTTACAACATAAAAAATGCATCAATTATTTCATTATTTCCCATGTTGCAATAAAAGATCAGATTGTATTCTCCCTGGATAAAAGAGCTTGAAACCAACCACATATGTGTATATCATATTATTTTTATTATTTGATCCACAATTCTTTATTTACAGAGGTAGCAAAATAAAATATCTCACAAATTCAGAATGAGGGCTCCATATCTTTGGCTTAAGAAAACTGCTCTTCTCAGCCAATGGTCATGAACAGAAACCCCACTTGGGTCCACTACAATGGCATCCAATCGAACCCATGAGCTAAATTAAATAACCAGTTTGTGCAAGATTCACAAATTTAATTTCATTGCTGAGTTAAAATCCATTAGAGAACAAACTCTAGACACTTGGATTCCAACCCTGAACATGGAAAACAAAACATACTTTTATTGTAACGCCAACTAGAAACCTCTTTAAAATGAATGAAAAAGCAATTCATATTTAGTTTTTAAATTAACAGTTTTAATAGCAACATTGTCATTGTAACTATAGATAGGTTATTTCATAATATACATCTTTTAAAAAAGTAGTTGTTTCATGGGTCAGGATGGCCGAGCGGACTAAGGCGCTACGTTAAGGTCGCAGTCTCCTCTGGAGGCGTGGGTTCAAATCCCACTTCTGACAATGTTATTCGTTTTCTTCTTTGCTCTACAGTTTCTATTTCTTGTTACTTGTGAAAAGATTGACTTTAGAATTAGACTTACACTCACTGCAAATCTCTTTCAATTTACAACATAAAAAATGCATCAATTATTTCATTATTTCCCATGTTGCAATAGAAGATCAGATTGTATTCTCTCTGGATAAAAGAGCTTGAAACCAACCACATATGTGTATATCATATTATTTTTATTATTTGATCCACAATTCTTTATTTACAGAGGTAGCAAAATAAAATATCTCACAAATTCAGAATGAGGGCTCCATATCTTTGGCTTAAGAAAACTGCTCTTCTCAGCCAATGGTCATGAACAGAAACCCCACTGGGGTCCACTACAATGGCATCCAATCAAACCCATGAGCTAAATTAAGTAGCCAGTTTGTGCAAGATTCACAAATTTAATTTCATTGCTGAGTTAAAATCCATTAGAGAACAAACTCTAGACACTTGGATTCCAACCCTGAACATGGAAAACAAAACTTACTTTTATTGTAACGCCAACTAGAAACCTCTTTAAAATGAATGGAAAAGCAATTCATATCTAGTTTTTAAATTAACAGTTTTAATAGCTACATTGTCATTGTAACTATAGATAGGTTATTTCATAATATACATCTTTTCAAAAAGCAGTGGTTTCATGTGTCAGGATGGCCGAGCGGTCTAAGGCGCTGCGTTCAGGTCGCAGTCTCCTCTGGAGGCGTGGGTTCAAATCCCACTTCTGACAGTGTTATTCATTTTCTTCTTTGCTCTACAATTTCTATTTCTTGTTACTTGTGAAAAGATTGACTTTAGAATTAGACAAACACTCACTGCAAATCTCTTTCAATTTACAACATAAAAAATGCATCAATTATTTCATTATTTCCCATGTTGCAATAAAAGATCAGATTGTATTCTTCCTGGATAAAAGAGCTTGAAACCAACCACACATGTGTATATCATATTATTTTTATTATTTTATCCACAATTCTTTATTTACAGAGGTAGCAAAATAAAATATCTCACAAATTCAGAATGAGGGCTCCATATCTTCGGCTTAAGAAAACTGCTCTTCTCAGCCAATGGTCATGAACAAAAACCCCACTGGGGTCCACTACATTGGCATCCAATCGAACCCATGAGCTAAATTAAATAACCAGTTTGTGCAAGATTCACAAATTTAATTTCATTGCTGAGTTAAAATCCATTAGAGAACAAACTCTAGACACTTGGATTCCAACCCTGAACATGGAAAACAAAACTTACTTTTATTGTAACGCCAACTAGAAACCTCTTTAAAATGAATGGAAAAGCAATTCATATCTAGTTTTTAAATTAACAGTTTTAATAGCTACATTGTCATTGTAACTATAGATAGGTTATTTCATAATATACATCTTTTCAAAAAGCAGTGGTTTCATGTGTCAGGATGGCCGAGCGGTCTAAGGCGCTGCGTTCAGGTCGCAGTCTCCTCTGGAGGCGTGGGTTCAAATCCCACTTCTGACAGTGTTATTCATTTTCTTCTTTGCTCTACAGTTTCTATTTCTTGTTACTTGTGAAAAGATTGACTTTAGAATTAGACAAACACTCACTGCAAATCTCTTTCAATTTACAACATAAAAAATGCATCAATTATTTCATTATTTCCCATGTTGCAATAAAAGATCAGATTGTATTCTTCCTGGATAAAAGAGCTTGAAACCAACCACACATGTGTATATCATATTATTTTTATTATTTTATCCACAATTCTTTATTTACAGAGGTAGCAAAATAAAATATCTCACAAATTCAGAATGAGGGCTCCATATCTTCGGCTTAAGAAAACTGCTCTTCTCAGCCAATGGTCATGAACAAAAACCCCACTGGGGTCCACTACAATGGCATCCAATCGAACCCATGAGCTAAATTAAATAACCAGTTTGTGCAAGATTCACAAATTTAATTTCATTGCTGAGTTAAAATCCATTAGAGAACAAACTCTAGACACTTGGATTCCAACCCTGAACATGGAAAACAAAACTTACTTTTATTGTAACGCTAACTAGAAACCTCTTTAAAATGAATGGAAAAGCAATTCATATTTAGTTTTTAAATTAACAGTTTTAATAGCAACATTGTCATTGTAACTATAGATAGGTTATTTCATAATATACATCTTTTCAAAAAGCAGTGGTTTCATGTGTCAGGATGGCTGAGCGGTCTAAGGCGCTGCGTTCAGGTTGCAGTCTCCTCTGGAGGCGTGGGTTCAAATCCCACTTCTGACAGTGTTATTTATTTTCTTCTTTGCTCTACAGTTTCTATTTCTTGTTACTTGTGAAAAGATTGACTTTAGAATTAGACAAACACTCACTGCAAATCTCTTTCAATTTACAACATAAAAAATGCATCAATTATTTCATTATTTCCCATGTTGCAATAAAAGATCAGATTGTATTCTTCCTGGATAAAAGAGCTTGAAACCAACCACACATGTGTATATCATATTATTTTTATTACTTTATCCACAATTCTTTATTTACAGAGGTAGCAAAATAAAATATCTCACAAATTCAGAATGAGGGCTCCATATCTTCGGCTTAAGAAAACTGCTCTTCTCAGCCAATGGTCATGAACAAAAACCCCACTGGGGTCCACTACATTGGCATCCAATCGAACCCATGAGCTAAATTAAATAACCAGTTTGTGCAAGATTCACAAATTTAATTTCATTGCTGAGTTAAAATCCATTAGAGAACAAACTCTAGACACTTGGATTCCAACCCTGAACATGGAAAACAAAACTTACTTTTATTGTAACGCCAACTAGAAACCTCTTTAAAATGAATGGAAAAGCAATTCATATCTAGTTTTTAAATTAACAGTTTTAATAGCTACATTGTCATTGTAACTATAGATAGGTTATTTCATAATATACATCTTTTCAAAAAGCAGTGGTTTCATGTGTCAGGATGGCCGAGCGGTCTAAGGCGCTGCGTTCAGGTCGCAGTCTCCTCTGGAGTCGTGGGTTCAAATCCCACTTCTGACAGTGTTATTCATTTTCTTCTTTGCTCTACAGTTTCTATTTCTTGTTACTTGTGAAAAGATTGACTTTAGAATTAGACAAACACTCACTGCAAATCTCTTTCAATTTACAACATAAAAAATGCATCAATTATTTCATTATTTCCCATGTTGCAATAAAAGATCAGATTGTATTCTCCCTGGATAAAAGAGCTTGAAACAAACCACATATGTGTATATCATATTATTTTTATTATTTGATCCACAATTCTTTATTTACAGAGGTAGCAAAATAAAATATCTCACAAATTCAGAATGAGGGCTCCATATCTTTGGCTTAAGAAAACTGCTCTTCTCAGCCAATGGTCATGAACAGAAACCCCACTGGGGTCCACTAAATTGGCATCCAATCAAACCCATGAGCTAAATTAAGTAGCCAGTTTGTGCAAGATTCACAAATTTCATTTCATTGCTGAGTTAAAATCCATTAGGGAACAAACTCTAGACACTTGGATTCCAACCGTGAACATGGAAAACAAAACTTACTTTTATTGTAACGCCAACTAGAAACCTCTTTAAAATGAATGGAAAAGCAATTCATATCTAGTTTTTAAATTAACAGTTTTAATAGCAACATTGTCATTGTAACTATAGATAGGTTATTTCATAATATACATCTTTTCAAAAAGCAGTGGTTTCATGTGTCAGGATGGCCAAGCGGTCTAAGGCGCTGCGTTCAGGTCGCAGTCTCCTCTGGAGGCGTGGGTTCAAATCCCACTTCTGACAGTGTTATTTATTTTTTTCTTTGCTCTACAGTTTCTATTTCTTGTTACTTGTGAAAAGATTGACTTTAGAATTAGACAAACACTCACTGCAAATCTCTTTCAATTTACAACATAAAAAATGCATCAATTATTTCATTATTTCCCATGTTGCAATAAAAGATCAGATTGTATTCTTCCTGGATAAAAGAGCTTGAAACCAACCACATATGTGTATATCATATTATTTTTATTATTTTATCCACAATTCTTTATTTACAGAGGTAGCAAAATAAAATATCTCACAAATTCAGAATGAGGGCTCCATATCTTTGGCTTAAGAAAACTGCTCTTCTCAGCCAATGGTCATGAACAGAAACCCAACTGGGGTCCACTACAATGGCATCCAATCAAACCCATGAGCTAAATTAAGTAGCCAGTTTGTGCAAGATTCACAAATTTCATTTCATTGCTGAGTTAAAATCCATTAGAGAACAAACTCTAGACACTTGGATTCCAACCCTGAACATGGAAAACAAAACTTACTTTTATTGTAACGCCAACTAGAAACCTCTTTAAAATGAATGGAAAAGCAATTCATATTTATTTTTTAAATTAACAGTTTTAATAGCAACATTGTCATTGTAACTATAGATAGGTTATTTCATAATATACATCTTTTCAAAAAGCAGTGGTTTCATGTGTCAGGATGGCCGAGCGGTCTAAGGTGCTGCGTTCAGGTTGCAGTCTCCTCTGGAGGCGTGGGTTCAAATCCCACTTCTGACAGTGTTATTCATTTTCTTCTTTGCTCTACAGTTTCTATTTCTTGTTACTTGTGAAAAGATTGACTTTAGAATTAGACAAACACTCACTGCAAATCTCTTTCAATTTACAACATAAAAAATGCATCAATTATTTCATTATTTCCCATGTTGCAATAAAAGATCAGATTGTATTCTTCCTGGATAAAAGAGCTTGAAACCAACCACACATGTGTATATCATATTATTTTTATTATTTTATCCACAATTCTTTATTTACAGAGGTAGCAAAATAAAATATCTCACAAATTCAGAATGAGGGCTCCATATCTTCGGCTTAAGAAAACTGCTCTTCTCAGCCAATGGTCATGAACAAAAACCCCACTGGGGTCCACTACAATGGCATCCAATCGAACCCATGAGCTAAATTAAATAACCAGTTTGTGCAAGATTCACAAATTTAATTTCATTGCTGAGTTAAAATCCATTAGAGAACAAACTCTAGACACTTGGATTCCAACCCTGAACATGGAAAACAAAACTTACTTTTATTGTAACGCTAACTAGAAACCTCTTTAAAATGAATGGAAAAGCAATTCATATTTAGTTTTTAAATTAACAGTTTTAATAGCAACATTGTCATTGTAAGTATAGATAGGTTATTTCATAATATACATCTTTTCAAAAAGTAGCGGTTTCAAGTGTCAGGATGGCCGAGCGGTCTAAGGCGCTGCGTTCAGGTCGCAGTCTCCTCTGGAGGCGTGGGTTCAAATCCCACTTCTGACAATGTTATTCATTTTCTTCTTTGCTCTACAGTTTCTATTTCTTGTTACTTGTGAAAAGATTGACTTTAGAATTAGACTTACACTCACTGCAAATCTCTTTCAATTTACAACATAAAAAATGCATCAATTATTTCATTATTTCCCATGTTGCAATAAAAGATCAGATTGTATTCTCCCTGGATAAAAGAGCTTGAAACAAACCACATATGTGTATATCATATTATTTTTATTATTTGATCCACAATTCTTTATTTACAGAGGTAGCAAAATAAAATATCTCACAAATTCAGAATGAGGGCTCCATATCTTTGGCTTAAGAAAACTGCTCTTCTCAGCCAATGGTCATGAACAGAAACCCCACTGGGGTCCACTAAATTGGCATCCAATCAAACCCATGAGCTAAATTAAGTAGCCAGTTTGTGCAAGATTCACAAATTTCATTTCATTGCTGAGTTAAAATCCATTAGGGAACAAACTCTAGACACTTGGATTCCAACCGTGAACATGGAAAACAAAACTTACTTTTATTGTAACGCCAACTAGAAACCTCTTTAAAATGAATGGAAAAGCAATTCATATCTAGTTTTTAAATTAACAGTTTTAATAGCAACATTGTCATTGTAACTATAGATAGGTTATTTCATAATATATATCTTTTCAAAAAGCAGTGGTTTCATGTGTCAGGATGGCCAAGCGGTCTAAGGCGCTGCGTTCAGGTCGCAGTCTCCTCTGGAGGCGTGGGTTCAAATCCCACTTCTGACAGTGTTATTTATTTTTTTCTTTGCTCTACAGTTTCTATTTCTTGTTACTTGTGAAAAGATTGACTTTAGAATTAGACAAACACTCACTGCAAATCTCTTTCAATTTACAACATAAAAAATGCATCAATTATTTCATTATTTCCCATGTTGCAATAAAAGATCAGATTGTATTCTTCCTGGATAAAAGAGCTTGAAACCAACCACATATGTGTATATCATATTATTTTTATTATTTTATCCACAATTCTTTATTTACAGAGGTAGCAAAATAAAATATCTCACAAATTCAGAATGAGGGCTCCATATCTTTGGCTTAAGAAAACTGCTCTTCTCAGCCAATGGTCATGAACAGAAACCCAACTGGGGTCCACTACAATGGCATCCAATCAAACCCATGAGCTAAATTAAGTAGCCAGTTTGTGCAAGATTCACAAATTTCATTTCATTGCTGAGTTAAAATCCATTAGAGAACAAACTCTAGACACTTGGATTCCAACCCTGAACATGGAAAACAAAACTTACTTTTATTGTAACGCCAACTAGAAACCTCTTTAAAATGAATGGAAAAGCAATTCATATTTATTTTTTAAATTAACAGTTTTAATAGCAACATTGTCATTGTAACTATAGATAGGTTATTTCATAATATACATCTTTTCAAAAAGCAGTGGTTTCATGTGTCAGGATGGCCGAGCGGTCTAAGGTGCTGAGTGGCCTGGGTTCAAATCCCACTTCTGACAATGTTATTCATTTTCTTCTTTGCTCTACAGTTTCTATTTCTTGTTACTTGTGAAAAGATTGGCTTTAGAATTAGACAAACACTCACTGCAAATCTCTTTCAATTTACAACATAAAAAATGCATCAATTATTTCATTATTTCCCATGTTGCAATAAAAGATCAGATTGTATTCTCCCTGGATAAAAGAGCTTGAAACCAACCACATATGTGTATATCATATTATTTTTATTATTTGATCCACAATTCTTTATTTACAGAGGTAGCAAAATAAAATATCTCACAAATTCAGAATGAGGGCTCCATATCTTTGGCTTAAGAAAACTGCTCTTCTCAGCCAATGGTCATGAACAGAAACCCCACTTGGGTCCACTACAATGGCATCCAATCGAACCCATGAGCTAAATTAAATAACCAGTTTGTGCAAGATTCACAAATTTAATTTCATTGCTGAGTTAAAATCCATTAGAGAACAAACTCTAGACACTTGGATTCCAACCCTGAACATGGAAAACAAAACATACTTTTATTGTAACGCCAACTAGAAACCTCTTTAAAATGAATGAAAAAGCAATTCATATTTAGTTTTTAAATTAACAGTTTTAATAGCAACATTGTCATTGTAACTATAGATAGGTTATTTCATAATATACATCTTTTAAAAAAGTAGTTGTTTCATGTGTCAGGATGGCCGAGCGGTCTAAGGTGCTACGTTAAGGTCGCAGTCTCCTCTGGAGGCGTGGGTTCAAATCCCACTTCTGACAATGTTATTCATTTTCTTCTTTGCTCTACAGTTTCTATTTCTTGTTACTTGTGAAAAGATTGACTTTAGAATTAGACAAACACTCACTGCAAATCTCTTTCAATTTACAACATAAAAAAATGCATCAATTATTTCATTATTTCCCATGTTGCAATAAAAGATCAGATTGTATTCTTCCTGGATAAAAGAGCTTGAAACCAACCACATATGTGTATATCATATTATTTTTATTATTTGATCCACAATTCTTTATTTACAGAGGTAGCAAAATAAAATATCTCACAAATTCAGAATGAGGGCTCCATATCTTTGGCTTAAGAAAACTGCTCTTCTCAGCCAATGGTCATGAACAGAAACCCAACTGGGGTCCACTACAATGGCATCCAATCAAACCCATGAGCTAAATTAAGTAGCCAGTTTGTGCAAGATTCACAAATTTCATTTCATTGCTGAGTTAAAATCCATTAGAGAACAAACTCTAGACACTTGGATTCCAACCCTGAACATGGAAAACAAAACTTACTTTTATTGTAACGCCAACTAGAAACCTCTTTAAAATGAATGGAAAAGCAATTCATATTTATTTTTTAAATTAACAGTTTTAATAGCAACATTGTCATTGTAACTATAGATAGGTTATTTCATAATATACATCTTTTCAAAAAGCAGTGGTTTCATGTGTCAGGATGGCCGAGCGGTCTAAGGCGCTGAGTGGCCTGGGTTCAAATCCCACTTCTGACAATGTTATTCATTTTCTTCTTTGCTCTACAGTTTCTATTTCTTGTTACTTGTGAAAAGATTGGCTTTAGAATTAGACAAACACTCACTGCAAATCTCTTTCAATTTACAACATAAAAAATGCATCAATTATTTCATTATTTCCCATGTTGCAATAAAAGATCAGATTGTATTCTCCCTGGATAAAAGAGCTTGAAACCAACCACATATGTGTATATCATATTATTTTTATTATTTGATCCACAATTCTTTATTTACAGAGGTAGCAAAATAAAATATCTCACAAATTCAGAATGAGGGCTCCATATCTTTGGCTTAAGAAAACTGCTCTTCTCAGCCAATGGTCATGAACAGAAACCCCACTTGGGTCCACTACAATGGCATCCAATCGAACCCATGAGCTAAATTAAATAACCAGTTTGTGCAAGATTCACAAATTTAATTTCATTGCTGAGTTAAAATCCATTAGAGAACAAACTCTAGACACTTGGATTCCAACCCTGAACATGGAAAACAAAACATACTTTTATTGTAACGCCAACTAGAAACCTCTTTAAAATGAATGAAAAAGCAATTCATATTTAGTTTTTAAATTAACAGTTTTAATAGCAACATTGTCATTGTAACTATAGATAGGTTATTTCATAATATACATCTTTTAAAAAAGTAGTTGTTTCATGTGTCAGGATGGCCGAGCGGACTAAGGCGCTACGTTAAGGTCGCAGTCTCCTCTGGAGGCATGGGTTCAAATCCCACTTCTGACAATGTTATTCATTTTCTTCTTTGCTCTACAGTTTCTATTTCTTGTTACTTGTGAAAAGATTGACTTTAGAATTAGACTTACACTCACTGCAAATCTCTTTCAATTTACAACATAAAAAATGCATCAATTATTTCATTATTTCCCATGTTGCAATAGAAGATCAGATTGTATTCTCTCTGGATAAAAGAGCTTGAAACCAACCACATATGTGTATATCATATTATTTTTATTATTTGATCCACAATTCTTTATTTACAGAGGTAGCAAAATAAAATATCTCACAAATTCAGAATGAGGGCTCCATATCTTTGGCTTAAGAAAACTGCTCTTCTCAGCCAATGGTCATGAACAGAAACCCCACTGGGGTCCACTACAATGGCATCCAATCAAACCCATGAGCTAAATTAAGTAGCCAGTTTGTGCAAGATTCACAAATTTAATTTCATTGCTGAGTTAAAATCCATTAGAGAACAAACTCTAGACACTTGGATTCCAACCCTGAACATGGAAAACAAAACTTACTTTTATTGTAACGCCAACTAGAAACCTCTTTAAAATGAATGGAAAAGCAATTCATATCTAGTTTTTAAATTAACAGTTTTAATAGCTACATTGTCATTGTAACTATAGATAGGTTATTTCATAATATACATCTTTTCAAAAAGCAGTGGTTTCATGTGTCAGGATGGCCGAGCGGTCTAAGGCGCTGCGTTCAGGTTGCAGTCTCCTCTGGAGGCGTGGGTTCAAATCCCACTTCTGACAGTGTTATTCATTTTCTTCTTTGCTCTACAGTTTCTATTTCTTGTTACTTGTGAAAAGATTGACTTTAGAATTAGACAAACACTCACTGCAAATCTCTTTCAATTTACAACATAAAAAATGCATCAATTATTTCATTATTTCCCATGTTGCAATAAAAGATCAGATTGTATTCTTCCTGGATAAAAGAGCTTGAAACCAACCACACATGTGTATATCATATTATTTTTATTATTTTATCCACAATTCTTTATTTACAGAGGTAGCAAAATAAAATATCTCACAAATTCAGAATGAGGGCTCCATATCTTCGGCTTAAGAAAACTGCTCTTCTCAGCCAATGGTCATGAACAAAAACCCCACTGGGGTCCACTACATTGGCATCCAATCGAACCCATGAGCTAAATTAAATAACCAGTTTGTGCAAGATTCACAAATTTAATTTCATTGCTGAGTTAAAATCCATTAGAGAACAAACTCTAGACACTTGGATTCCAACCCTGAACATGGAAAACAAAACTTACTTTTATTGTAACGCCAACTAGAAACCTCTTTAAAATGAATGGAAAAGCAATTCATATCTAGTTTTTAAATTAACAGTTTTAATAGCTACATTGTCATTGTAATTATAGATAGGTTATTTCATAATATACATCTTTTCAAAAAGCAGTGGTTTCATGTGTCAGGATGGCCGAGCGGTCTAAGGCGCTGCGTTCAGGTCGCAGTCTCCTCTGGAGGCGTGGGTTCAAATCCCACTTCTGACAGTGTTATTCATTTTCTTCTTTGCTCTACAGTTTCTATTTCTTGTTACTTGTGAAAAGATTGACTTTAGAATTAGACAAACACTCACTGCAAATCTCTTTCAATTTACAACATAAAAAATGCATCAATTATTTCATTATTTCCCATGTTGCAATAAAAGATCAGATTGTATTCTTCCTGGATAAAAGAGCTTGAAACCAACCACACATGTGTATATCATATTATTTTTATTATTTTATCCACAATTCTTTATTTACAGAGGTAGCAAAATAAAATATCTCACAAATTCAGAATGAGGGCTCCATATCTTCGGCTTAAGAAAACTGCTCTTCTCAGCCAATGGTCATGAACAAAAACCCCACTGGGGTCCACTACAATGGCATCCAATCGAACCCATGAGCTAAATTAAATAACCAGTTTGTGCAAGATTCACAAATTTCATTTCATTGCTGAGTTAAAATCCATTAGAGAACAAACTCTAGACACTTGGATTCCAACCCTGAACATGGAAAACAAAACTTACTTTTATTGTAACGCTAACTAGAAACCTCTTTAAAATGAATGGAAAAGCAATTCATATTTAGTTTTTAAATTAACAGTTTTAATAGCAACATTGTCATTGTAAGTATAGATAGGTTATTTCATAATATACATCTTTTCAAAAAGTAGCGGTTTCAAGTGTCAGGATGGCCGAGCGGTCTAAGGCGCTGCGTTCAGGTCGCAGTCTCCTCTGGAGGCGTGGGTTCAAATCCCACTTCTGACAATGTTATTTATTTTCTTCTTTGCTCTACAGTTTCTATTTCTTGTTACTTGTGAAAAGATTGGCTTTAGAATTAGACAAACACTCACTGCAAATCTCTTTCAATTTACAACATAAAAAATGCATCAATTATTTCATTATTTCCCATGTTGCAATAAAAGATCAGATTGTATTCTCCCTGGATAAAAGAGCTTGAAACCAACCACATATGTGTATATCATATTATTTTTATTATTTGATCCACAATTCTTTATTTACAGAGGTAGCAAAATAAAATATCTCACAAATTCAGAATGAGGGCTCCATATCTTTGGCTTAAGAAAACTGCTCTTCTCAGCCAATGGTCATGAACAGAAACCCCACTTGGGTCCACTACAATGGCATCCAATCGAACCCATGAGCTAAATTAAATAACCAGTTTGTGCAAGATTCACAAATTTCATTTCATTGCTGAGTTAAAATCCATTAGAGAACAAACTCTAGACACTTGGATTCCAACCCTGAACATGGAAAACAAAACATACTTTTATTGTAACGCCAACTAGAAACCTCTTTAAAATGAATGAAAAAGCAATTCATATTTAGTTTTTAAATTAACAGTTTTAATAGCAACATTGTCATTGTAACTATAGATAGGTTATTTCATAATATACATCTTTTAGAAAAGTAGTTGTTTCATGTGTCAGGATGGCCGAGCGGTCTAAGGCGCTACGTTAAGGTCGCAGTCTCCTTTGGAGGCGTGGGTTCAAATCCCACTTCTGACAATGTTATTCATTTTCTTCTTTGCTCTACAGTTTCTATTTCTTGTTACTTGTGAAAAGATTGACTTTAGAATTAGACTTACACTCACTGCAAATCTCTTTCAATTTACAACATAAAAAATGCATCAATTATTTCATTATTTCCCATGTTGCAATAGAAGATCAGATTGTATTCTCTCTGGATAAAAGAGCTTGAAACCAACCACATATGTGTATATCATATTATTTTTATTATTTGATCCACAATTCTTTATTTACAGAGGTAGCAAAATAAAATATCTCACAAATTCAGAATGAGGGCTCCATATCTTTTGCTTAAGAAAACTGCTCTTCTCAGCCAATGGTCATGAACAGAAACCCCACTGGGGTCCACTACAATGGCATCCAATCAAACCCATGAGCTAAATTAAGTAGCCAGTTTGTGCAAGATTCACAAATTTAATTTCATTGCTGAGTTAAAATCCATTAGAGAACAAACTCTAGACACTTGGATTCCAACCCTGAACATGGAAAACAAAACTTACTTTTATTGTAACGCCAACTAGAAACCTCTTTAAAATGAATGGAAAAGCAATTCATATCTAGTTTTTAAATTAACAGTTTTAATAGCTACATTGTCATTGTAACTATAGATAGGTTATTTCATAATATACATCTTTTCAAAAAGCAGTGGTTTCATGTGTCAGGATGGCCGAGCGGTCTAAGGCGCTGCGTTCAGGTCGCAGTCTCCTCTGGAGTCGTGGGTTCAAATCCCACTTCTGACAGTGTTATTCATTTTCTTCTTTGCTCTACAGTTTCTATTTCTTGTTACTTGTGAAAAGATTGACTTTAGAATTAGACAAACACTCACTGCAAATCTCTTTCAATTTACAACATAAAAAATGCATCAATTATTTCATTATTTCCCATGTTGCAATAAAAGATCAGATTGTATTCTTCCTGGATAAAAGAGCTTGAAACCAACCACACATGTGTATATCATATTATTTTTATTATTTTATCCACAATTCTTTATTTACAGAGGTAGCAAAATAAAATATCTCACAAATTCAGAATGAGGGCTCCATATCTTCGGCTTAAGAAAACTGCTCTTCTCAGCCAATGGTCATGAACAAAAACCCCACTGGGGTCCACTACAATGGCATCCAATCGAACCCATGAGCTAAATTAAATAACCAGTTTGTGCAAGATTCACAAATTTAATTTCATTGCTGAGTTAAAATCCATTAGAGAACAAACTCTAGACACTTGGATTCCAACCCTGAACATGGAAAACAAAACTTACTTTTATTGTAACGCCAACTAGAAACCTCTTTAAAATGAATGGAAAAGCAATTCATATCTAGTTTTTAAATTAACAGTTTTAATAGCAACATTGTCATTGTAACTATAGATAGGTTATTTCATAATATACATCTTTTCAAAAAGCAGTGGTTTCATGTGTCAGGATGGCCGAGCGGTCTAAGGCGCTGCGTTCAGGTCGCAGTCTCCTCTGGAGGCATGGGTTCAAATCCCTCTTCTGACAATGTTATTCATTTTCTTCTTTGCTCTACAGTTTCTATTTCTTGTTACTTGTGAAAAGATTGACTTTAGAATTAAACAAACACTCACTGCAAATCTCTTTCAATTTACAACATAAAAAATGCATCAACTATTTCATTATTTCCCATGTTGCAATAAAAGATCAGATTGTATTCTTCTTGGATAAAAGAGATTGAAACCAACCACATATGTGTATATCATATTATTTTTATTATTTTATCCACAATTCTTTATTTACAGAGGTAGCAAAATAAAATATCTCACAAATTCAGAATGAGGGCTCCATATCTTTGGCTTAAGAAAACTGCTCTTCTCAGCCAATGGTCATGAACAGAAACCCCACTGGGGTCCACTACAATTGCATCCAATCAAACCCATGAGCTAAATTAAGTAGCCAGTTTGTGCAAGATTCACAAATTTCATTTCATTGCTGAGTTAAAATCCATTAGAGAACAAACTCTAGACACTTGGATTCCAACCCTGAACATGGAAAACAAAACTTACTTTTATTGTAACGCCAACTAGAAACCTCTTTAAAATGAATGGAAAAGCAATTCATATTTATTTTTTAAATTAACAGTTTTAATAGCAACATTGTCATTGTAACTATAGATAGGTTATTTCATAATATACATCTTTTTAAAAAGCAGTGGTTTCATGTGTCAGGATGGCCGAGCGGTCTAAGGCGCTGCGTTCAGGTCGCAGTCTCCTCTGGAGTCGTGGGTTCAAATCCCACTTCTGACAGTGTTATTCATTTTCTTCTTTGCTCTACAGTTTCTATTTCTTGTTACTTGTGAAAAGATTGACTTTAGAATTAGACAAACACTCACTGCAAATCTCTTTCAATTTACAACATAAAAAATGCATCAATTATTTCATTATTTCCCATGTTGCAATAAAAGATCAGATTGTATTCTTCCTGGATAAAAGAGCTTGAAACCAACCACACATGTGTATATCATATTATTTTTATTATTTTATCCACAATTCTTTATTTACAGAGGTAGCAAAATAAAATATCTCACAAATTCAGAATGAGGGCTCCATATCTTCGGCTTAAGAAAACTGCTCTTCTCAGCCAATGGTCATGAACAAAAACCCCACTGGGGTCCACTGCAATGGCATCCAATCGAACCCATGAGCTAAATTAAATAACCAGTTTGTGCAAGATTCACAAATTTAATTTCATTGCTGAGTTAAAATCCATTAGAGAACAAACTCTAGACACTTGGATTCCAACCCTGAACATGGAAAACAAAACTTACTTTTATTGTAACGCCAACTAGAAACCTCTTTAAAATGAATGGAAAAGCAATTCATATCTAGTTTTTAAATTAACAGTTTTAATAGCAACATTGTCATTGTAACTATAGATAGGTTATTTCATAATATACATCTTTTCAAAAAGCAGTGGTTTCATGTGTCAGGATGGTCGAGCGGTCTAAGGCGCTGCGTTCAGGTCGCAGTCTCCTCTGGAGGCGTGGGTTCAAATCCCACTTCTGACAGTGTTATTTATTTTTTTCTTTGCTCTACAGTTTCTATTTCTTGTTACTTGTGAAAAGATTGACTTTAGAATTAGACAAACACTCACTGCAAATCTCTTTCAATTTACAACATAAAAAATGCATCAATTATTTCATTATTTCCCATGTTGCAATAAAAGATCAGATTGTATTCTTCCTGGATAAAAGAGCTTGAAACCAACCACATATGTGTATATCATATTATTTTTATTATTTTATCCACAATTCTTTATTTACAGAGGTAGCAAAATAAAATATCTCACAAATTCAGAATGAGGGCTCCATATCTTTGGCTTAAGAAAACTGCTCTTCTCAGCCAATGGTCATGAACAGAAACCCAACTGGGGTCCACTACAATGGCATCCAATCAAACCCATGAGCTAAATTAAGTAGCCAGTTTGTGCAAGATTCACAAATTTCATTTCATTGCTGAGTTAAAATCCATTAGAGAACAAACTCTAGACACTTGGATTCCAACCCTGAACATGGAAAACAAAACTTACTTTTATTGTAACGCCAACTAGAAACCTCTTTAAAATGAATGGAAAAGCAATTCATATTTATTTTTTAAATTAACAGTTTTAATAGCAACATTGTCATTGTAACTATAGATAGGTTATTTCATAATATACATCTTTTCAAAAAGCAGTGGTTTCATGTGTCAGGATGGCCGAGCGGTCTAAGGTGCTGCGTTCAGGTCGCAGTCTCCTCTGGAGGCGTGGGTTCAAATCCCACTTCTGACAGTGTTATTCATTTTCTTCTTTGCTCTACAGTTTCTATTTCTTGTTACTTGTGAAAAGATTGACTTTAGAATTAGACAAACACTCACTGCAAATCTCTTTCAATTTACAACATAAAAAATGCATCAATTATTTCATTATTTCCCATGTTGCAATAAAAGATCAGATTGTATTCTTCCTGGATAAAAGAGCTTGAAACCAACCACACATGTGTATATCATATTATTTTTATTATTTTATCCACAATTCTTTATTTACAGAGGTAGCAAAATAAAATATCTCACAAATTCAGAATGAGGGCTCCATATCTTCGGCTTAAGAAAACTGCTCTTCTCAGCCAATGGTCATGAACAAAAACCCCACTGGGGTCCACTACAATGGCATCCAATCGAACCCATGAGCTAAATTAAATAACCAGTTTGTGCAAGATTCACAAATTTAATTTCATTGCTGAATTAAAATCCATTAGAGAACAAACTCTAGACACTTGGATTCCAACCCTGAACATGGAAAACAAAACTTACTTTTATTGTAACGCTAACTAGAAACCTCTTTAAAATGAATGGAAAAGCAATTCATATTTAGTTTTTAAATTAACAGTTTTAATAGCAACATTGTCATTGTAAGTATAGATAGGTTATTTCATAATATACATCTTTTCAAAAAGTAGCGGTTTCAAGTGTCAGGATGGCCGAGCGGTCTAAGGCGCTGCGTTCAGGTCGCAGTCTCCTCTGGAGGCGTGGGTTCAAATCCCACTTCTGACAATGTTATTCATTTTCTTCTTTGCTCTACAGTTTCTATTTCTTGTTACTTGTGAAAAGATTGACTTTAGAATTAGACTTACACTCACTGCAAATCTCTTTCAATTTACAACATAAAAAATGCATCAATTATTTCATTATTTCCCATGTTGCAATAAAAGATCAGATTGTATTCTCCCTGGATAAAAGAGCTTGAAACAAACCACATATGTGTATATCATATTATTTTTATTATTTGATCCACAATTCTTTATTTACAGAGGTAGCAAAATAAAATATCTCACAAATTCAGAATGAGGGCTCCATATCTTTGGCTTAAGAAAACTGCTCTTCTCAGCCAATGGTCATGAACAGAAACCCCACTGGGGTCCACTACAATTGCATCCAATCAAACCCATGAGCTAAATTAAGTAGCCAGTTTGTGCAAGATTCACAAATTTCATTTCATTGCTGAGTTAAAATCCATTAGAGAACAAACTCTAGACACTTGGATTCCAACCCTGAACATGGAAAACAAAACTTACTTTTATTGTAACGCCAACTAGAAACCTCTTTAAAATGAATGGAAAAGCAATTCATATTTATTTTTTAAATTAACAGTTTTAATAGCAACATTGTCATTGTAACTATAGATAGGTTATTTCATAATATACATCTTTTTAAAAAGCAGTGGTTTCATGTGTCAGGATGGCCGAGCGGTCTAAGGCGCTGCGTTCAGGTCGCAGTCTCCTCTGGAGTTGTGGGTTCAAATCCCACTTCTGACAGTGTTATTCATTTTCTTCTTTGCTCTACAGTTTCTATTTCTTGTTACTTGTGAAAAGATTGACTTTAGAATTAGACAAACACTCACTGCAAATCTCTTTCAATTTACAACATAAAAAATGCATCAATTATTTCATTATTTCCCATGTTGCAATAAAAGATCAGATTGTATTCTTCCTGGATAAAAGAGCTTGAAACCAACCACACATGTGTATATCATATTATTTTTATTATTTTATCCACAATTCTTTATTTACAGAGGTAGCAAAATAAAATATCTCACAAATTCAGAATGAGGGCTCCATATCTTCGGCTTAAGAAAACTGCTCTTCTCAGCCAATGGTCATGAACAAAAACCCCACTGGGGTCCACTGCAATGGCATCCAATCGAACCCATGAGCTAAATTAAATAACCAGTTTGTGCAAGATTCACAAATTTAATTTCATTGCTGAGTTAAAATCCATTAGAGAACAAACTCTAGACACTTGGATTCCAACCCTGAACATGGAAAACAAAACTTACTTTTATTGTAACGCCAACTAGAAACCTCTTTAAAATGAATGGAAAAGCAATTCATATCTAGTTTTTAAATTAACAGTTTTAATAGCAACATTGTCATTGTAACTATAGATAGGTTATTTCATAATATACATCTTTTCAAAAAGCAGTGGTTTCATGTGTCAGGATGGCCGAGCGGTCTAAGGCGCTGCGTTCAGGTCGCAGTCTCCTCTGGAGGCGTGGGTTCAAATCCCACTTCTGACAGTGTTATTTATTTTTTTCTTTGCTCTACAGTTTCTATTTCTTGTTACTTGTGAAAAGATTGACTTTAGAATTAGACAAACACTCACTGCAAATCTCTTTCAATTTACAACATAAAAAATGCATCAATTATTTCATTATTTCCCATGTTGCAATAAAAGATCAGATTGTATTCTTCCTGGATAAAAGAGCTTGAAACCAACCACATATGTGTATATCATATTATTTTTATTATTTTATCCACAATTCTTTATTTACAGAGGTAGCAAAATAAAATATCTCACAAATTCAGAATGAGGGCTCCATATCTTTGGCTTAAGAAAACTGCTCTTCTCAGCCAATGGTCATGAACAGAAACCCAACTGGGGTCCACTACAATGGCATCCAATCAAACCCATGAGCTAAATTAAGTAGCCAGTTTGTGCAAGATTCACAAATTTCATTTCATTGCTGAGTTAAAATCCATTAGAGAACAAACTCTAGACACTTGGATTCCAACCCTGAACATGGAAAACAAAACTTACTTTTATTGTAACGCCAACTAGAAACCTCTTTAAAATGAATGGAAAAGCAATTCATATTTATTTTTTAAATTAACAGTTTTAATAGCAACATTGTCATTGTAACTATAGATAGGTTATTTCATAATATACATCTTTTCAAAAAGCAGTGGTTTCATGCGTCAGGATGGCCGAGCGGTCTAAGGTGCTGCGTTCAGGTCGCAGTCTCCTCTGGAGGCGTGGGTTCAAATCCCACTTCTGACAGTGTTATTCATTTTCTTCTTTGCTCTACAGTTTCTATTTCGTGTTACTTGTGAAAAGATTGACTTTAGAATTAGACAAACACTCACTGCAAATCTCTTTCAATTTACAACATAAAAAATGCATCAATTATTTCATTATTTCCCATGTTGCAATAAAAGATCAGATTGTATTCTTCCTGGATAAAAGAGCTTGAAACCAACCACACATGTGTATATCATATTATTTTTATTATTTTATCCACAATTCTTTATTTACAGAGGTAGCAAAATAAAATATCTCACAAATTCAGAATGAGGGCTCCATATCTTCGGCTTAAGAAAACTGCTCTTCTCAGCCAATGGTCATGAACAAAAACCCCACTGGGGTCCACTACAATGGCATCCAATCGAACCCATGAGCTAAATTAAATAACCAGTTTGTGCAAGATTCACAAATTTAATTTCATTGCTGAATTAAAATCCATTAGAGAACAAACTCTAGACACTTGGATTCCAACCCTGAACATGGAAAACAAAACTTACTTTTATTGTAACGCTAACTAGAAACCTCTTTAAAATGAATGGAAAAGCAATTCATATTTAGTTTTTAAATTAACAGTTTTAATAGCAACATTGTCATTGTAAGTATAGATAGGTTATTTCATAATATACATCTTTTCAAAAAGTAGCGGTTTCAAGTGTCAGGATGGCCGAGCGGTCTAAGGCGCTGCGTTCAGGTCGCAGTCTCCTCTGGAGGCGTGGGTTCAAATCCCACTTCTGACAATGTTATTCATTTTCTTCTTTGCTCTACAGTTTCTATTTCTTGTTACTTGTGAAAAGATTGACTTTAGAATTAGACTTACACTCACTGCAAATCTCTTTCAATTTACAACATAAAAAATGCATCAATTATTTCATTATTTCCCATGTTGCAATAAAAGATCAGATTGTATTCTCCCTGGATAAAAGAGCTTGAAACAAACCACATATGTGTATATCATATTATTTTTATTATTTGATCCACAATTCTTTATTTACAGAGGTAGCAAAATAAAATATCTCACAAATTCAGAATGAGGGCTCCATATCTTTGGCTTAAGAAAACTGCTCTTCTCAGCCAATGGTCATGAACAGAAACCCCACTGGGGTCCACTAAATTGGCATCCAATCAAACCCATGAGCTAAATTAAGTAGCCAGTTTGTGCAAGATTCACAAATTTCATTTCATTGCTGAGTTAAAATCCATTAGGGAACAAACTCTAGACACTTGGATTCCAACCGTGAACATGGAAAACAAAACTTACTTTTATTGTAACGCCAACTAGAAACCTCTTTAAAATGAATGGAAAAGCAATTCATATCTAGTTTTTAAATTAACAGTTTTAATAGCAACATTGTCATTGTAACTATAGATAGGTTATTTCATAATATACATCTTTTCAAAAAGCAGTGGTTTCATGTGTCAGGATGGCCAAGCGGTCTAAGGCGCTGCGTTCAGGTCGCAGTCTCCTCTGGAGGCGTGGGTTCAAATCCCACTTCTGACAGTGTTATTTATTTTTTTCTTTGCTCTACAGTTTCTATTTCTTGTTACTTGTGAAAAGATTGACTTTAGAATTAGACAAACACTCACTGCAAATCTCTTTCAATTTACAACATAAAAAATGCATCAATTATTTCATTATTTCCCATGTTGCAATAAAAGATCAGATTGTATTCTTCCTGGATAAAAGAGCTTGAAACCAACCACATATGTGTATATCATATTATTTTTATTATTTTATCCACAATTCTTTATTTACAGAGGTAGCAAAATAAAATATCTCACAAATTCAGAATGAGGGCTCCATATCTTTGGCTTAAGAAAACTGCTCTTCTCAGCCAATGGTCATGAACAGAAACCCAACTGGGGTCCACTACAATGGCATCCAATCAAACCCATGAGCTAAATTAAGTAGCCAGTTTGTGCAAGATTCACAAATTTCATTTCATTGCTGAGTTAAAATCCATTAGAGAACAAACTCTAGACACTTGGATTCCAACCCTGAACATGGAAAACAAAACTTACTTTTATTGTAACGCCAACTAGAAACCTCTTTAAAATGAATGGAAAAGCAATTCATATTTATTTTTTAAATTAACAGTTTTAATAGCAACATTGTCATTGTAACTATAGATAGGTTATTTCATAATATACATCTTTTCAAAAAGCAGTGGTTTCATGTGTCAGGATGGCCGAGCGGTCTAAGGTGCTGAGTGGCCTGGGTTCAAATCCCACTTCTGACAATGTTATTCATTTTCTTCTTTGCTCTACAGTTTCTATTTCTTGTTACTTGTGAAAAGATTGGCTTTAGAATTAGACAAACACTCACTGCAAATCTCTTTCAATTTACAACATAAAAAATGCATCAATTATTTCATTATTTCCCATGTTGCAATAAAAGATCAGATTGTATTCTCCCTGGATAAAAGAGCTTGAAACCAACCACATATGTGTATATCATATTATTTTTATTATTTGATCCACAATTCTTTATTTACAGAGGTAGCAAAATAAAATATCTCACAAATTCAGAATGAGGGCTCCATATCTTTGGCTTAAGAAAACTGCTCTTCTCAGCCAATGGTCATGAACAGAAACCCCACTTGGGTCCACTACAATGGCATCCAATCGAACCCATGAGCTAAATTAAATAACCAGTTTGTGCAAGATTCACAAATTTAATTTCATTGCTGAGTTAAAATCCATTAGAGAACAAACTCTAGACACTTGGATTCCAACCCTGAACATGGAAAACAAAACATACTTTTATTGTAACGCCAACTAGAAACCTCTTTAAAATGAATGAAAAAGCAATTCATATTTAGTTTTTAAATTAACAGTTTTAATAGCAACATTGTCATTGTAACTATAGATAGGTTATTTCATAATATACATCTTTTAAAAAAGTAGTTGTTTCATGTGTCAGGATGGCCGAGCGGTCTAAGGTGCTACGTTAAGGTCGCAGTCTCCTCTGGAGGCGTGGGTTCAAATCCCACTTCTGACAATGTTATTCATTTTCTTCTTTGCTCTACAGTTTCTATTTCTTGTTACTTGTGAAAAGATTGACTTTAGAATTAGACAAACACTCACTGCAAATCTCTTTCAATTTACAACATAAAAAAATGCATCAATTATTTCATTATTTCCCATGTTGCAATAAAAGATCAGATTGTATTCTTCCTGGATAAAAGAGCTTGAAACCAACCACATATGTGTATATCATATTATTTTTATTATTTGATCCACAATTCTTTATTTACAGAGGTAGCAAAATAAAATATCTCACAAATTCAGAATGAGGGCTCCATATCTTTGGCTTAAGAAAACTGCTCTTCTCAGCCAATGGTCATGAACAGAAACCCAACTGGGGTCCACTACAATGGCATCCAATCAAACCCATGAGCTAAATTAAGTAGCCAGTTTGTGCAAGATTCACAAATTTCATTTCATTGCTGAGTTAAAATCCATTAGAGAACAAACTCTAGACACTTGGATTCCAACCCTGAACATGGAAAACAAAACTTACTTTTATTGTAACGCCAACTAGAAACCTCTTTAAAATGAATGGAAAAGCAATTCATATTTATTTTTTAAATTAACAGTTTTAATAGCAACATTGTCATTGTAACTATAGATAGGTTATTTCATAATATACATCTTTTCAAAAAGCAGTGGTTTCATGTGTCAGGATGGCCGAGCGGTCTAAGGCGCTGAGTGGCCTGGGTTCAAATCCCACTTCTGACAATGTTATTCATTTTCTTCTTTGCTCTACAGTTTCTATTTCTTGTTACTTGTGAAAAGATTGGCTTTAGAATTAGACAAACACTCACTGCAAATCTCTTTCAATTTACAACATAAAAAATGCATCAATTATTTCATTATTTCCCATGTTGCAATAAAAGATCAGATTGTATTCTCCCTGGATAAAAGAGCTTGAAACCAACCACATATGTGTATATCATATTATTTTTATTATTTGATCCACAATTCTTTATTTACAGAGGTAGCAAAATAAAATATCTCACAAATTCAGAATGAGGGCTCCATATCTTTGGCTTAAGAAAACTGCTCTTCTCAGCCAATGGTCATGAACAGAAACCCCACTTGGGTCCACTACAATGGCATCCAATCGAACCCATGAGCTAAATTAAATAACCAGTTTGTGCAAGATTCACAAATTTAATTTCATTGCTGAGTTAAAATCCATTAGAGAACAAACTCTAGACACTTGGATTCCAACCCTGAACATGGAAAACAAAACATACTTTTATTGTAACGCCAACTAGAAACCTCTTTAAAATGAATGAAAAAGCAATTCATATTTAGTTTTTAAATTAACAGTTTTAATAGCAACATTGTCATTGTAACTATAGATAGGTTATTTCATAATATACATCTTTTAAAAAAGTAGTTGTTTCATGTGTCAGGATGGCCGAGCGGACTAAGGCGCTACGTTAAGGTCGCAGTCTCCTCTGGAGGCATGGGTTCAAATCCCACTTCTGACAATGTTATTCATTTTCTTCTTTGCTCTACAGTTTCTATTTCTTGTTACTTGTGAAAAGATTGACTTTAGAATTAGACTTACACTCACTGCAAATCTCTTTCAATTTACAACATAAAAAATGCATCAATTATTTCATTATTTCCCATGTTGCAATAGAAGATCAGATTGTATTCTCTCTGGATAAAAGAGCTTGAAACCAACCACATATGTGTATATCATATTATTTTTATTATTTGATCCACAATTCTTTATTTACAGAGGTAGCAAAATAAAATATCTCACAAATTCAGAATGAGGGCTCCATATCTTTGGCTTAAGAAAACTGCTCTTCTCAGCCAATGGTCATGAACAGAAACCCCACTGGGGTCCACTACAATGGCATCCAATCAAACCCATGAGCTAAATTAAGTAGCCAGTTTGTGCAAGATTCACAAATTTAATTTCATTGCTGAGTTAAAATCCATTAGAGAACAAACTCTAGACACTTGGATTCCAACCCTGAACATGGAAAACAAAACTTACTTTTATTGTAACGCCAACTAGAAACCTCTTTAAAATGAATGGAAAAGCAATTCATATCTAGTTTTTAAATTAACAGTTTTAATAGCTACATTGTCATTGTAACTATAGATAGGTTATTTCATAATATACATCTTTTCAAAAAGCAGTGGTTTCATGTGTCAGGATGGCCGAGCGGTCTAAGGCGCTGCGTTCAGGTTGCAGTCTCCTCTGGAGGCGTGGGTTCAAATCCCACTTCTGACAGTGTTATTCATTTTCTTCTTTGCTCTACAGTTTCTATTTCTTGTTACTTGTGAAAAGATTGACTTTAGAATTAGACAAACACTCACTGCAAATCTCTTTCAATTTACAACATAAAAAATGCATCAATTATTTCATTATTTCCCATGTTGCAATAAAAGATCAGATTGTATTCTTCCTGGATAAAAGAGCTTGAAACCAACCACACATGTGTATATCATATTATTTTTATTATTTTATCCACAATTCTTTATTTACAGAGGTAGCAAAATAAAATATCTCACAAATTCAGAATGAGGGCTCCATATCTTCGGCTTAAGAAAACTGCTCTTCTCAGCCAATGGTCATGAACAAAAACCCCACTGGGGTCCACTACATTGGCATCCAATCGAACCCATGAGCTAAATTAAATAACCAGTTTGTGCAAGATTCACAAATTTAATTTCATTGCTGAGTTAAAATCCATTAGAGAACAAACTCTAGACACTTGGATTCCAACCCTGAACATGGAAAACAAAACTTACTTTTATTGTAACGCCAACTAGAAACCTCTTTAAAATGAATGGAAAAGCAATTCATATCTAGTTTTTAAATTAACAGTTTTAATAGCTACATTGTCATTGTAACTATAGATAGGTTATTTCATAATATACATCTTTTCAAAAAGCAGTGGTTTCATGTGTCAGGATGGCCGAGCGGTCTAAGGCGCTGCGTTCAGGTCGCAGTCTCCTCTGGAGGCGTGGGTTCAAATCCCACTTCTGACAGTGTTATTCATTTTCTTCTTTGCTCTACAGTTTCTATTTCTTGTTACTTGTGAAAAGATTGACTTTAGAATTAGACAAACACTCACTGCAAATCTCTTTCAATTTACAACATAAAAAATGCATCAATTATTTCATTATTTCCCATGTTGCAATAAAAGATCAGATTGTATTCTTCCTGGATAAAAGAGCTTGAAACCAACCACACATGTGTATATCATATTATTTTTATTATTTTATCCACAATTCTTTATTTACAGAGGTAGCAAAATAAAATATCTCACAAATTCAGAATGAGGGCTCCATATCTTCGGCTTAAGAAAACTGCTCTTCTCAGCCAATGGTCATGAACAAAAACCCCACTGGGGTCCACTACAATGGCATCCAATCGAACCCATGAGCTAAATTAAATAACCAGTTTGTGCAAGATTCACAAATTTCATTTCATTGCTGAGTTAAAATCCATTAGAGAACAAACTCTAGACACTTGGATTCCAACCCTGAACATGGAAAACAAAACTTACTTTTATTGTAACGCTAACTAGAAACCTCTTTAAAATGAATGGAAAAGCAATTCATATTTAGTTTTTAAATTAACAGTTTTAATAGCAACATTGTCATTGTAAGTATAGATAGGTTATTTCATAATATACATCTTTTCAAAAAGTAGCGGTTTCAAGTGTCAGGATGGCCGAGCGGTCTAAGGCGCTGCGTTCAGGTCGCAGTCTCCTCTGGAGGCGTGGGTTCAAATCCCACTTCTGACAATGTTATTTATTTTCTTCTTTGCTCTACAGTTTCTATTTCTTGTTACTTGTGAAAAGATTGGCTTTAGAATTAGACAAACACTCACTGCAAATCTCTTTCAATTTACAACATAAAAAATGCATCAATTATTTCATTATTTCCCATGTTGCAATAAAAGATCAGATTGTATTCTCCCTGGATAAAAGAGCTTGAAACCAACCACATATGTGTATATCATATTATTTTTATTATTTGATCCACAATTCTTTATTTACAGAGGTAGCAAAATAAAATATCTCACAAATTCAGAATGAGGGCTCCATATCTTTGGCTTAAGAAAACTGCTCTTCTCAGCCAATGGTCATGAACAGAAACCCCACTTGGGTCCACTACAATGGCATCCAATCGAACCCATGAGCTAAATTAAATAACCAGTTTGTGCAAGATTCACAAATTTCATTTCATTGCTGAGTTAAAATCCATTAGAGAACAAACTCTAGACACTTGGATTCCAACCCTGAACATGGAAAACAAAACATACTTTTATTGTAACGCCAACTAGAAACCTCTTTAAAATGAATGAAAAAGCAATTCATATTTAGTTTTTAAATTAACAGTTTTAATAGCAACATTGTCATTGTAACTATAGATAGGTTATTTCATAATATACATCTTTTAGAAAAGTAGTTGTTTCATGTGTCAGGATGGCCGAGCGGTCTAAGGCGCTACGTTAAGGTCGCAGTCTCCTCTGGAGGCGTGGGTTCAAATCCCACTTCTGACAATGTTATTCATTTTCTTCTTTGCTCTACAGTTTCTATTTCTTGTTACTTGTGAAAAGATTGACTTTAGAATTAGACTTACACTCACTGCAAATCTCTTTCAATTTACAACATAAAAAATGCATCAATTATTTCATTATTTCCCATGTTGCAATAGAAGATCAGATTGTATTCTCTCTGGATAAAAGAGCTTGAAACCAACCACATATGTGTATATCATATTATTTTTATTATTTGATCCACAATTCTTTATTTACAGAGGTAGCAAAATAAAATATCTCACAAATTCAGAATGAGGGCTCCATATCTTTTGCTTAAGAAAACTGCTCTTCTCAGCCAATGGTCATGAACAGAAACCCCACTGGGGTCCACTACAATGGCATCCAATCAAACCCATGAGCTAAATTAAGTAGCCAGTTTGTGCAAGATTCACAAATTTAATTTCATTGCTGAGTTAAAATCCATTAGAGAACAAACTCTAGACACTTGGATTCCAACCCTGAACATGGAAAACAAAACTTACTTTTATTGTAACGCCAACTAGAAACCTCTTTAAAATGAATGGAAAAGCAATTCATATCTAGTTTTTAAATTAACAGTTTTAATAGCTACATTGTCATTGTAACTATAGATAGGTTATTTCATAATATACATCTTTTCAAAAAGCAGTGGTTTCATGTGTCAGGATGGCCGAGCGGTCTAAGGCGCTGCGTTCAGGTCGCAGTCTCCTCTGGAGTCGTGGGTTCAAATCCCACTTCTGACAGTGTTATTCATTTTCTTCTTTGCTCTACAGTTTCTATTTCTTGTTACTTGTGAAAAGATTGACTTTAGAATTAGACAAACACTCACTGCAAATCTCTTTCAATTTACAACATAAAAAATGCATCAATTATTTCATTATTTCCCATGTTGCAATAAAAGATCAGATTGTATTCTTCCTGGATAAAAGAGCTTGAAACCAACCACACATGTGTATATCATATTATTTTTATTATTTTATCCACAATTCTTTATTTACAGAGGTAGCAAAATAAAATATCTCACAAATTCAGAATGAGGGCTCCATATCTTCGGCTTAAGAAAACTGCTCTTCTCAGCCAATGGTCATGAACAAAAACCCCACTGGGGTCCACTACAATGGCATCCAATCGAACCCATGAGCTAAATTAAATAACCAGTTTGTGCAAGATTCACAAATTTAATTTCATTGCTGAGTTAAAATCCATTAGAGAACAAACTCTAGACACTTGGATTCCAACCCTGAACATGGAAAACAAAACTTACTTTTATTGTAACGCCAACTAGAAACCTCTTTAAAATGAATGGAAAAGCAATTCATATCTAGTTTTTAAATTAACAGTTTTAATAGCAACATTGTCATTGTAACTATAGATAGGTTATTTCATAATATACATCTTTTCAAAAAGCAGTGGTTTCATGTGTCAGGATGGCCGAGCGGTCTAAGGCGCTGCGTTCAGGTCGCAGTCTCCTCTGGAGGCATGGGTTCAAATCCCTCTTCTGACAATGTTATTCATTTTCTTCTTTGCTCTACAGTTTCTATTTCTTGTTACTTGTGAAAAGATTGACTTTAGAATTAAACAAACACTCACTGCAAATCTCTTTCAATTTACAACATAAAAAATGCATCAACTATTTCATTATTTCCCATGTTGCAATAAAAGATCAGATTGTATTCTTCTTGGATAAAAGAGCTTGAAACCAACCACATATGTGTATATCATATTATTTTTATTATTTTATCCACAATTCTTTATTTACAGAGGTAGCAAAATAAAATATCTCACAAATTCAGAATGAGGGCTCCATATCTTTGGCTTAAGAAAACTGCTCTTCTCAGCCAATGGTCATGAACAGAAACCCCACTGGGGTCCACTACAATTGCATCCAATCAAACCCATGAGCTAAATTAAGTAGCCAGTTTGTGCAAGATTCACAAATTTCATTTCATTGCTGAGTTAAAATCCATTAGAGAACAAACTCTAGACACTTGGATTCCAACCCTGAACATGGAAAACAAAACTTACTTTTATTGTAACGCCAACTAGAAACCTCTTTAAAATGAATGGAAAAGCAATTCATATTTATTTTTTAAATTAACAGTTTTAATAGCAACATTGTCATTGTAACTATAGATAGGTTATTTCATAATATACATCTTTTTAAAAAGCAGTGGTTTCATGTGTCAGGATGGCCGAGCGGTCTAAGGCGCTGCGTTCAGGTCGCAGTCTCCTCTGGAGTCGTGGGTTCAAATCCCACTTCTGACAGTGTTATTCATTTTCTTCTTTGCTCTACAGTTTCTATTTCTTGTTACTTGTGAAAAGATTGACTTTAGAATTAGACAAACACTCACTGCAAATCTCGTTCAATTTACAACATAAAAAATGCATCAATTATTTCATTATTTCCCATGTTGCAATAAAAGATCAGATTGTATTCTTCCTGGATAAAAGAGCTTGAAACCAACCACACATGTGTATATCATATTATTTTTATTATTTTATCCACAATTCTTTATTTACAGAGGTAGCAAAATAAAATATCTCACAAATTCAGAATGAGGGCTCCATATCTTCGGCTTAAGAAAACTGCTCTTCTCAGCCAATGGTCATGAACAAAAACCCCACTGGGGTCCACTGCAATGGCATCCAATCGAACCCATGAGCTAAATTAAATAACCAGTTTGTGCAAGATTCACAAATTTAATTTCATTGCTGAGTTAAAATCCATTAGAGAACAAACTCTAGACACTTGGATTCCAACCCTGAACATGGAAAACAAAACTTACTTTTATTGTAACGCCAACTAGAAACCTCTTTAAAATGAATGGAAAAGCAATTCATATCTAGTTTTTAAATTAACAGTTTTAATAGCAACATTGTCATTGTAACTATAGATAGGTTATTTCATAATATACATCTTTTCAAAAAGCAGTGGTTTCATGTGTCAGGATGGCCGAGCGGTCTAAGGCGCTGCGTTCAGGTCGCAGTCTCCTCTGGAGGCGTGGGTTCAAATCCCTTTCTTCTTTGCTCTACAGTTTCTATTTCTTGTTACTTGTGAAAAGATTGACTTTAGAATTAAACAAACACTCACTGCAAATCTCTTTCAATTTACAACATAAAAAATGCATCAACTATTTCATTATTTCCCATGTTGCAATAAAAGATCAGATTGTATTCTTCTTGGATAAAAGAGCTTGAAACCAACCACATATGTGTATATCATATTATTTTTATTATTTTATCCACAATTCTTTATTTACAGAGGTAGCAAAATAAAATATCTCACAAATTCAGAATGAGGGCTCCATATCTTTGGCTTAAGAAAACTGCTCTTCTCAGCCAATGGTCATGAACAGAAACCCCACTGGGGTCCACTACAATGGCATCCAATCAAACCCATGAGCTAAATTAATTAGCCAGTTTGTGCAAGATTCACAAATTTCATTTCATTGCTGAGTTAAAATCCATTAGAGAACAAACTCTAGACACTTGGATTCCAACCCTGAACATGGAAAACAAAACTTACTTTTATTGTAACGCCAACTAGAAACCTCTTTAAAATGAATGGAAAAGCAATTCATATTTATTTTTTAAATTAACAGTTTTAATAGCAACATTGTCATTGTAACTATAGATAGGTTATTTCATAATATACATCTTTTTAAAAAGCAGCGGTTTCATGTGTCAGGATGGCCGAGCGGTCTAAGGCGCTGAGTGGCCTGGGTTCAAATCCCACTTCTGACAATGTTATTCATTTTCTTCTTTGCTCTACAGTTTCTATTTCTTGTTACTTGTGAAAAGATTGGCTTTAGAATTAGACAAACACTCACTGCAAATCTCTTTCAATTTACAACATAAAAAATGCATCAATTATTTCATTATTTCCCATGTTGCAATAAAAGATCAGATTGTATTCTCCCTGGATAAAAGAGCTTGAAACCAACCACATATGTGTATATCATATTATTTTTATTATTTGATCCACAATTCTTTATTTACAGAGGTAGCAAAATAAAATATCTCACAAATTCAGAATGAGGGCTCCATATCTTTGGCTTAAGAAAACTGCTCTTCTCAGCCAATGGTCATGAACAGAAACCCCACTGGGGTCCACTACAATGGCATCCAATCAAACCCATGAGCTAAATTAAGTAGCCAGTTTGTGCAAGATTCACAAATGTCATTTCATTGCTGAGTTAAAATCCATTAGAGAACAAACTCTAGACACTTGGATTCCAACCCTGAACATGGAAAACAAAACTTACTTTTATTGTAACGCCAACTAGAAACCTCTTTAAAATTAATGGAAAAGCAATTCATATCTAGTTTTTAAATTAACAGTTTTAATAGCTACATTGTCATTGTAACTATAGATAGGTTATTTCATAATATACATCTTTTTAAAAAGGTGTGGTTTCATGTGTGAGGATGGCCGAGCGGTCTAAGGCGCTGCGTGGCCTGGGTTCAAATCCCACTTCTGACAATGTTATTAATTTTCTTCTTTGCTCTACAGTTTCTATTTCTTGTTACTTGTGAAAAGATTGACTTTAGAATTAGACTTACACTCACTGCAAATCTCTTTCAATTTACAACATAAAAAATGCATCAATTATTTCATTATTTCCCATGTTGCAATAAAAGATCAGATTGTATTCTCCCTGGATAAAAGAGCTTGAAACCAACCACATATGTGTATATCATATTATTTTTATTATTTGATCCACAATTCTTTATTTACAGAGGTAGCAAAATAAAATATCTCACAAATTCAGAATGAGGGCTCCATATCTTTGGCTTAAGAAAACTGCTCTTCTCAGCCAATGGTCATGAACAGAAACCCCACTGGGGTCCACTAAATTGGCATCCAATCAAACCCATGAGCTAAATTAAGTAGCCAGTTTGTGCAAGATTCACAAATTTCATTTCATTGCTGAGTTAAAATCCATTAGGGAACAAACTCTAGACACTTGGATTCCAACCCTGAACATGGAAAACAAAACTTACTTTTATTGTAACGCCAACTAGAAACCTCTTTAAAATGAATGGAAAAGCAATTCATATCTAGTTTTTAAATTAACAGTTTTAATAGCAACATTGTCATTGTAACTATAGATAGGTTATTTCATAATATACATCTTTTCAAAAAGCAGGGGTTTCATGTGTCAGGATGGCCGAGCGGTCTAAGGCGCTGCGTTCAGGTCGCAGTCTCCTCTGGAGGCGTGGGTTCAAATCCCACTTCTGACAATGTTATTCATTTTCTTCTTTGCTCTACAGTTTCTATTTCTTGTTACTTGTGAAAAGATTGACTTTAGAATTAAACAAACACTCACTGCAAATCTCTTTCAATTTACAACATAAAAAATGCATCAATTATTTCATTATTTCCCATGTTGCAATAAAAGATCAGATTGTATTCTTCTTGGATAAAAGAGCTTGAAACCAACCACATATGTGTATATCATATTATTTTTATTATTTTATCCACAATTCTTTATTTACAGAGGTAGCAAAATAAAATATCTCACAAATTCAGAATGAGGGCTCCATATCTTTGGCTTAAGAAAACTGCTCTTCTCAGCCAATGGTCATGAACAGAAACCCCACTGGGGTCCACTACAATGGCATCCAATCAAACCCATGAGCTAAATTAAGTAGCCAGTTTGTGCAAGATTCACAAATTTCATTTCATTGCTGAGTTAAAATCCATTAGGGAACAAACTCTAGACACTTGGATTCCAACCCTGAACATGGAAAACAAAACTTACTTTTATTGTAACGCCAACTAGAAACCTCTTTAAAATGAATGGAAAAGCAATTCATATCTAGTTTTTAAATTAACAGTTTTAATAGCAACATTGTCATTGTAACTATAGATAGGTTATTTCATAATATACATCTTTTCAAAAAGCAGGGGTTTCATGTGTCAGGATGGCCGAGCGGTCTAAGGCGCTGCGTTCAGGTCGCAGTCTCCTCTGGAGGCGTGGGTTCAAATCCCACTTCTGACAATGTTATTCATTTTCTTCTTTGCTCTACAGTTTCTATTTCTTGTTACTTGTGAAAAGATTGACTTTAGAATTAAACAAACACTCACTGCAAATCTCTTTCAATTTACAACATAAAAAATGCATCAATTATTTCATTATTTCCCATGTTGCAATAAAAGATCAGATTGTATTCTTCTTGGATAAAAGAGCTTGAAACCAACCACATATGTGTATATCATATTATTTTTATTATTTTATCCACAATTCTTTATTTACAGAGGTAGCAAAATAAAATATCTCACAAATTCAGAATGAGGGCTCCATATCTTTGGCTTAAGAAAACTGCTCTTCTCAGCCAATGGTCATGAACAGAAACCCCACTGGGGTCCACTACAATGGCATCCAATCAAACCCATGAGCTAAATTAAGTAGCCAGTTTGTGCAAGATTCACAAATTTAATTTCATTGCTGAGTTAAAATCCATTAGAGAACAAACTCTAGACACTTGGATTCCAACCCTGAACATGGAAAACAAAACTTACTTTTATTGTAACGCCAACTAGAAACCTCTTTAAAATTAATGGAAAAGCAATTCATATCTAGTTTTTAAATTAACATTTTTAATAGCTACATTGTCATTGTAACTATAGATAGGTTATTTCATAATATACATCTTTTTAAAAAGGTGTGGTTTCATGTGTCAGGATGGCCGAGCGGTCTAAGGCGCTGCGTGGCCTGGGTTCAAATCCCACTTCTGACAATGTAATTCATTTTCTTCTTTGCTCTACAGTTTCTATTTCTTGTTACTTGTGAAAAGATTGACTTTAGAATTAGACTTACACTCACTGCAAATCTCTTTCAATTTACAACATAAAAAATGCATCAATTATTTCATTATTTCCCATGTTGCAATAAAAGATCAGATTGTATTCTCCCTGGATAAAAGAGCTTGAAACCAACCACATATGTGTATATCATATTATTTTTATTATTTGATCCACAATTCTTTATTTACAGAGGTAGCAAAATAAAATATCTCACAAATTCAGAATGAGGGCTCCATATCTTTGGCTTAAGAAAACTGCTCTTCTCAGCCAATGGTCATGAACAGAAACCCCACTGGGGTCCACTAAATTGGCATCCAATCAAACCCATGAGCTAAATTAAGTAGCCAGTTTGTGCAAGATTCACAAATTTCATTTCATTGCTGAGTTAAAATCCTTTAGGGAACAAACTCTAGACACTTGGATTCCAACCCTGAACATGGAAAACAAAACTTACTTTTATTGTAACGCCAACTAGAAACCTCTTTAAAATGAATGGAAAAGCAATTCATATCTAGTTTTTAAATTAACAGTTTTAATAGCAACATTGTCATTGTAACTATAGATAGGTTATTTCATAATATACATCTTTTTAAAAAGGTGTGGTTTCATGTGTGAGGATGGCCGAGCGGTCTAAGGCGCTGCGTGGCCTGGGTTCAAATCCCACTTCTGACAATGTTATTCATTTTCTTCTTTGCTCTACAGTTTCTATTTCTTGTTACTTGTGAAAAGATTGACTTTAGAATTAGACTTACACTCACTGCAAATCTCTTTCAATTTACAACATAAAAAATGCATCAATTATTTCATTATTTCCCATGTTGCAATAAAAGATCAGATTGTATTCTCCCTGGATAAAAGAGCTTGAAACCAACCACATATGTGTATATCATATTATTTTTATTATTTGATCCACAATTCTTTATTTACAGAGGTAGCAAAATAAAATATCTCACAAATTCAGAATGAGGGCTCCATATCTTTGGCTTAAGAAAACTGCTCTTCTCAGCCAATGGTCATGAACAGAAACCCCACTGGGGTCCACTAAATTGGCATCCAATCAAACCCATGAGCTAAATTAAGTAGCCAGTTTGTGCAAGATTCACAAATTTCATTTCATTGCTGAGTTAAAATCCATTAGGGAACAAACTCTAGACACTTGGATTCCAACCCTGAACATGGAAAACAAAACTTACTTTTATTGTAACGCCAACTAGAAACCTCTTTAAAATGAATGGAAAAGCAATTCATATCTAGTTTTTAAATTAACAGTTTTAATAGCAACATTGTCATTGTAACTATAGATAGGTTATTTCATAATATACATCTTTTCAAAAAGCAGGGGTTTCATGTGTCAGGATGGCCGAGCGGTCTAAGGCGCTGCGTTCAGGTCGCAGTCTCCTCTGGAGGCGTGGGTTCAAATCCCACTTCTGACAATGTTATTCATTTTCTTCTTTGCTCTACAGTTTCTATTTCTTGTTACTTGTGAAAAGATTGACTTTAGAATTAAACAAACACTCACTGCAAATCTCTTTCAATTTACAACATAAAAAATGCATCAATTATTTCATTATTTCCCATGTTGCAATAAAAGATCAGATTGTATTCTTCTTGGATAAAAGAGCTTGAAACCAACCACATATGTGTATATCATATTATTTTTATTATTTTATCCACAATTCTTTATTTACAGAGGTAGCAAAATAAAATATCTCACAAATTCAGAATGAGGGCTCCATATCTTTGGCTTAAGAAAACTGCTCTTCTCAGCCAATGGTCATGAACAGAAACCCCACTGGGGTCCACTACAATGGCATCCAATCAAACCCATGAGCTAAATTAAGTAGCCAGTTTGTGCAAGATTCACAAATTTCATTTCATTGCTGAGTTAAAATCCATTAGGGAACAAACTCTAGACACTTGGATTCCAACCCTGAACATGGAAAACAAAACTTACTTTTATTGTAACGCCAACTAGAAACCTCTTTAAAATGAATGGAAAAGCAATTCATATCTAGTTTTTAAATTAACAGTTTTAATAGCAACATTGTCATTGTAACTATAGATAGGTTATTTCATAATATACATCTTTTCAAAAAGCAGGGGTTTCATGTGTCAGGATGGCCGAGCGGTCTAAGGCGCTGCGTTCAGGTCGCAGTCTCCTCTGGAGGCGTGGGTTCAAATCCCACTTCTGACAATGTTATTCATTTTCTTCTTTGCTCTACAGTTTCTATTTCTTGTTACTTGTGAAAAGATTGACTTTAGAATTAAACAAACACTCACTGCAAATCTCTTTCAATTTACAACATAAAAAATGCATCAATTATTTCATTATTTCCCATGTTGCAATAAAAGATCAGATTGTATTCTTCTTGGATAAAAGAGCTTGAAACCAACCACATATGTGTATATCATATTATTTTTATTATTTTATCCACAATTCTTTATTTACAGAGGTAGCAAAATAAAATATCTCACAAATTCAGAATGAGGGCTCCATATCTTTGGCTTAAGAAAACTGCTCTTCTCAGCCAATGGTCATGAACAGAAACCCCACTGGGGTCCACTACAATGGCATCCAATCAAACCCATGAGCTAAATTAAGTAGCCAGTTTGTGCAAGATTCACAAATTTAATTTCATTGCTGAGTTAAAATCCATTAGAGAACAAACTCTAGACACTTGGATTCCAACCCTGAACATGGAAAACAAAACTTACTTTTATTGTAACGCCAACTAGAAACCTCTTTAAAATTAATGGAAAAGCAATTCATATCTAGTTTTTAAATTAACATTTTTAATAGCTACATTGTCATTGTAACTATAGATAGGTTATTTCATAATATACATCTTTTTAAAAAGGTGTGGTTTCATGTGTCAGGATGGCCGAGCGGTCTAAGGCGCTGCGTGGCCTGGGTTCAAATCCCACTTCTGACAATGTAATTCATTTTCTTCTTTGCTCTACAGTTTCTATTTCTTGTTACTTGTGAAAAGATTGACTTTAGAATTAGACTTACACTCACTGCAAATCTCTTTCAATTTACAACATAAAAAATGCATCAATTATTTCATTATTTCCCATGTTGCAATAAAAGATCAGATTGTATTCTCCCTGGATAAAAGAGCTTGAAACCAACCACATATGTGTATATCATATTATTTTTATTATTTGATCCACAATTCTTTATTTACAGAGGTAGCAAAATAAAATATCTCACAAATTCAGAATGAGGGCTCCATATCTTTGGCTTAAGAAAACTGCTCTTCTCAGCCAATGGTCATGAACAGAAACCCCACTGGGGTCCACTAAATTGGCATCCAATCAAACCCATGAGCTAAATTAAGTAGCCAGTTTGTGCAAGATTCACAAATTTCATTTCATTGCTGAGTTAAAATCCTTTAGGGAACAAACTCTAGACACTTGGATTCCAACCCTGAACATGGAAAACAAAACTTACTTTTATTGTAACGCCAACTAGAAACCTCTTTAAAATGAATGGAAAAGCAATTCATATCTAGTTTTTAAATTAACAGTTTTAATAGCAACATTGTCATTGTAACTATAGATAGGTTATTTTATAATATACATCTTTTCAAAAAGCAGGGGTTTCATGTGTCAGGATGGCCGAGCGGTCTAAGGCGCTGTGTTCAGGTCGCAGTCTCCTCTGGAGGCGTGGGTTCAAATCCCACTTCTGACAATGTTATTCATTTTCTTCTTTGCTCTACAGTTTCTATTTCTTGTTACTTGTGAAAAGATTGACTTTAGAATTAAACAAACACTCACTGCAAATCTCTTTCAATTTACAACATAAAAAATGCATCAATTATTTCATTATTTCCCATGTTGCAATAAAAGATCAGATTGTATTCTTCTTGGATAAAAGAGCTTGAAACCAACCACATATGTGTATATCATATTATTTTTATTATTTTATCCACAATTCTTTATTTACAGAGGTAGCAAAATAAAATATCTCACAAATTCAGAATGAGGGCTCCATATCTTTGGCTTAAGAAAACTGCTCTTCTCAGCCAATGGTCATGAACAGAAACCCCACTGGGGTCCACTACAATGGCATCCAATCAAACCCATGAGCTAAATTAAGTAGCCAGTTTGTGCAAGATTCACAAATTTCATTTCATTGCTGAGTTAAAATCCATTAGAGAACAAACTCTAGACACTTGGATTCCAACCCTGAACATGGAAAACAAAACTTACTTTTATTGTAACGCCAACTAGAAACCTCTTTAAAATGAATGGAAAAGCAATTCATATTTATTTTTTAAATTAACAGTTTTAATAGCAACATTGTCATTGTAACTATAGATAGGTTATTTCATAATATACATCTTTTCAAAAAGCAGTGGTTTCATGTGTCAGGATGGCCGAGCGGTCTAAGGCGCTGAGTGGCCTGGGTTCAAATCCCACTTCTGACAATGTTATTCATTTTCTTCTTTGCTCTACAGTTTCTATTTCTTGTTACTTGTGAAAAGATTGGCTTTAGAATTAGACAAACACTCACTGCAAATCTCTTTCAATTTACAACATAAAAAATGCATCAATTATTTCATTATTTCCCATGTTGCAATAAAAGATCAGATTGTATTCTCCCTGGATAAAAGAGCTTGAAACCAACCACATATGTGTATATCATATTATTTTTATTATTTGATCCACAATTCTTTATTTACAGAGGTAGCAAAATAAAATATCTCACAAATTCAGAATGAGGGCTCCATATCTTTGGCTTAAGAAAACTGCTCTTCTCAGCCAATGGTCATGAACAGAAACCCCACTGGGGTCCACTACAATGGCATCCAATCAAACCCATGAGCTAAATTAAGTAGCCAGTTTGTGCAAGATTCACAAATTTAATTTCATTGCTGAGTTAAAATCCATTAGAGAACAAACTCTAGACACTTGGATTCCAACCCTGAACATGGAAAACAAAACTTACTTTTATTGTAACGCCAACTAGAAACCTCTTTAAAATGAATGGAAAAGCAATTCATATTTAGTTTTTAAATTAACAGTTTAAATAGCAACATTGTCATTGTAAGTATAGATAGGTTATTTCATAATATACATCTTTTCAAAAAGTAGTGGTTTCATGTGTCAGGATGGCCAAGCGGTCTAAGGCGCTGCGTTCAGGTCGCAGTCTCCTCTGGAGGCGTGGGTTCAAATCCCACTTCCGACAATGTTATTCATTTTCTTCTTTGCTCTACAGTTTCTATTTCTTGTTACTTGTGAAAAGATTGACTTTAGAATTAGACTTACACTCACTGCAAATCTCTTTCAATTTACAACATAAAAAATGCATCAATTATTTCATTATTTCCCATGTTGCAATAAAAGATCAGATTGTATTCTCCCTGGATAAAAGAGCTTGAAACCAACCACATATGTGTATATCATATTATTTTTATTATTTGATCCACAATTCTTTATTTACAGAGGTAGCAAAATAAAATATCTCACAAACTCAGAATGAGGGCTCCATATCTTTGGCTTAAGAAAACTGCTCTTCTCAGCCAATGGTCATGAACAGAAACCCCACTGGGGTCCACTAAATTGGCATCCAATCAAACCCATGAGCTAAATTAAGTAGCCAGTTTGTGCAAGATTCACAAATTTCATTTCATTGCTGAGTTAAAATCCATTAGGGAACAAACTCTAGACACTTGGATTCCAACCCTGAACATGGAAAACAAAACTTACTTTTATTGTAACGCCAACTAGAAACCTCTTTAAAATGAATGGAAAAGCAATTCATATCTAGTTTTTAAATTAACAGTTTTAATAGCAACATTGTCATTGTAACTATAGATAGGTTATTTCATAATATACATCTTTTCAAAAAGCTGTGGTTTCATGTGTCAGGATGGCCGAGCGGTCTAAGGCGCTGCGTTCAGGTCGCAGTCTCCTCTGGAGGCGTGGGTTCAAATCTCACTTCTGACAATGTTATTCATTTTCTTCTTTGCTCTACAGTTTCTATTTCTTGTTACTTGTAAAAAGATTGACTTTAGAATTAAACAAACACTCACTGCAAATCTCTTTCAATTTACAACATAAAAAATGCATCAATTATTTCATTATTTCCCATGTTGCAATAAAAGATCAGATTGTATTCTCCCTGGATAAAAGAGCTTGAAACCAACCACATATGTGTATATCATATTATTTTTATTATTTGATCCACAATTCTTTATTTACAGAGGTAGCAAAATAAAATATCTCACAAATTCAGAATGAGGGCTCCATATCTTTGGCTTAAGAAAACTGCTCTTCTCAGCCAATGGTCATGAACAGAAACCCCACTGGGGTCCACTAAATTGGCATCCAATCAAACCCATGAGCTAAATTAAGTAGCCAGTTTGTGCAAGATTCACAAATTTCATTTCATTGCTGAGTTAAAATCCATTAGGGAACAAACTCTAGACACTTGGATTCCAACCCTGAACATGGAAAACAAAACTTACTTTTATTGTAACGCCAACTAGAAACCTCTTTAAAATGAATGGAAAAGCAATTCATATCTAGTTTTTAAATTAACAGTTTTAATAGCAACATTGTCATTGTAACTATAGATAGGTTATTTCATAATATACATCTTTTCAAAAAGCTGTGGTTTCATGTGTCAGGATGGCCGAGCGGTCTAAGGCGCTGCGTTCAGGTCGCAGTCTCCTCTGGAGGCGTGGGTTCAAATCTCACTTCTGACAATGTTATTTATTTTCTTCTTTGCTCTACAGTTTCTATTTCTTGTTACTTGTGAAAAGATTGACTTTAGAATTAAACAAACACTCACTGCAAATCTCTTTCAATTTACAACATAAAAAATGCATCAATTATTTCATTATTTCCCATGTTGCAATAAAAGATCAGATTGTATTCTCCCTGGATAAAAGAGCTTGAAACCAACCACATATGTGTATATCATATTATTTTTATTATTTGATCCACAATTCTTTATTTACAGAGGTAGCAAAATAAAATATCTCACAAATTCAGAATGAGGGCTCCATATCTTTGGCTTAAGAAAACTGCTCTTCTCAGCCAATGGTCATGAACAAAAACCCCACTGGGGTCCACTACAATGGCATCCAATCGAACCCATGAGCTAAATTAAATAACCAGTTTGTGCAAGATTCACAAATTTAATTTCATTGCTGAGTTAAAATCCATTAGAGAACAAACTCTAGACACTTGGATTCCAACCCTGAACATGGAAAACAAAACTTACTTTTATTGTAACGCCAACTAGAAACCTCTTTAAAATGAATGGAAAAGCAATTCATATTTAGTTTTTAAATTAACAGTTTAAATAGCAACATTGTCATTGTAAGTATAGATAGGTTATTTCATAATATACATATTTTCAAAAAGTAGTGGTTTCATGTGTCAGGATGGCCGAGCGGTCTAAGGCGCTGCGTTCAGGTCGCAGTCTCCTCTGGAGGCGTGGGTTCAAATCCCACTTCTGACAATGTTATTCATTTTCTTCTTTGCTCTACAGTTTCTATTTCTTGTTACTTGTGAAAAGATTGACTTTAGAATTAAACAAACACTCACTGCAAATCTCTTTCAATTTACAACATAAAAAATGCATCAATTATTTCATTATTTCCCATGTTGCAATAAAAGATCAGATTGTATTCTTCTTGGATAAAAGAGCTTGAAACCAACCACATATGTGTATATCATATTATTTTTATTATTTTATCCACAATTCTTTATTTACAGAGGTAGCAAAATAAAATATCTCACAAATTCAGAATGAGGGCTCCATATCTTTGGCTTAAGAAAACTGCTCTTCTCAGCCAATGGTCATGAACAGAAACCCCACTGGGGTCCACTACAATGGCATCCAATCAAACCCATGAGCTAAATTAAGTAGCCAGTTTGTGCAAGATTCACAAATTTCATTTCATTGCTGAGTTAAAATCCATTAGAGAACAAACTCTAGACACTTGGATTCCAACCCTGAACATGGAAAACAAAACTTACTTTTATTGTAACGCCAACTAGAAACCTCTTTAAAATGAATGGAAAAGCAATTCATATCTAGTTTTTAAATTAACAGTTTTAATAGCAACATTGTCATTGTAACTATAGATAGGTTATTTCATAATATACATCTTTTCAAAAAGCAGTGGTTTCATGTGTCAGGATGGCCGAGCGGTCTAAGGCGCTGAGTGGCTTGGGTTCAAATCCCACTTCTGACAATGTTATTCATTTTCTTCTTTGCTCTACAGTTTCTATTTCTTGTTACTTGTGAAAAGATTGGCTTTAGAATTAGACAAACACTCACTGCAAATCTCTTTCAATTTACAACATAAAAATGCATCAATTATTTCATTATTTCCCATGTTGCAATAAAAGATCAGATTGTATTCTCCCTGGATAAAAGAGCTTGAAACCAACCACATATGTGTATATCATATTATTTTAATTATTTGATCTTCAATTCTTTATTTACAGAGGTAGCAAAATAAAACATCTCACAAATTCAGAATGAGGGCTCCATATCTTTGGCTTAAGAAAACTGCTCTTCTCAGCCAATGGTCATGAACAGAAACCCCACTTGGGTCCAATACAATGGCATCCAATCGAACCCATGAGCTAAATTAAATAACCAGTTTGTGCAAGATTCACAAATTTAATTTCATTGCTGAGTTAAAATCCATTAGAGAACAAACTCTAGACACTTGGATTCCAACCCTGAACATGGAAAACAAAACATACTTTTATTGTAACGCCAACTAGAAACCTCTTTAAAATGAATGAAAAAGCAATTCATATTTAGTTTTTAAATTAACAGTTTTAATAGCAACATTGTCATTGTAACTATAGATAGGTTATTTCATAATATACATCTTTTAAAAAAGTAGTTGTTTCATGTGTCAGGATGGCCGAGAGGTCTAAGGCGCTACGTTAAGGTCGCAGTCTCCTCTGGAGGCGTGGGTTCAAATCCCACTTCTGACAATGTTATTAATTTTCTTCTTTGCTCTACAGTTTCTATTTCTTGTTACTTGTGAAAAGATTGACTTTAGAATTAGACTTACACTCACTGCAAATATCTTTCAATTTTCAACATAAAAAATGCATCAATTATTTCATTATTTCCCATGTTGCAATAGAAGATCAGATTGTATTCTCTCTGGATAAAAGAGCTTGAAACCAACCACATATGTGTATATCATATTATTTTTATTATTTGATCCACAATTCTTTATTTACAGAGGTAGCAAAATAAAATATCTCACAAATTCAGAATGAGGGCTCCATATCTTTGGCTTAAGAAAACTGCTCTTCTCAGCCAATGGTCATGAACAGAAACCCCACTGGGGTCCACTACAATGGCATCCAATCAAACCCATGAGCTAAATTAAGTAGCCAGTTTGTGCAAGATTCACAAATTTCATTTCATTGCTGAGTTAAAATCCATTAGAGAACAAACTCTAGACACTTGGATTCCAACCCTGAACATGGAAAACAAAACTTACTTTTATTGTAACGCCAACTAGAAACCTCTTTAAAATGAATGGAAAAGCAATTCATATTTAGTTTTTAAATTAACAGTTTTAATAGCAACATTGTCATTGTAAGTATAGATAGGTTATTTCATAATATACATCTTTTAATAAAGGAGTGGTTTCATGTGTGAGGATGGCCGAGCGGTCTAAGGCGCTGCGTGGCCTTGGTTCAAATCCCACTTCTGACAATGTTATTCATTTTCTTCTTTGCTCTACAGTTTCTATTTCTTGTTACTTGTGAAAAGATTGGCTTTAGAATTAGACAAACACTCACTGCAAATCTCTTTCAATTTACAACATAAAAAATGCATCAATTATTTCATTATTTCCCATGTTGCAATAAAAGATCAGATTGTATTCTCCCTGGATAAAAGAGCTTGAAACCAACCACATATGTGTATATCATATTATTTTTATTATTTGATCCACAATTCTTTATTTACAGAGGTAGCAAAATAAAATATCTCACAAATTCAGAATGAGGGCTCCATATCTTTGGCTTAAGAAAACTGCTCTTCTCAGCCAATGGTCATGAACAAAAACCCCACTGGGGTCCACTACAATGGCATCCAATCGAACCCATGAGCTAAATTAAATAACCAGTTTGTGCAAGATTCACAAATTTCATTTCATTGCTGAGTTAAAATCCATTAGAGAACAAACTCTAGACACTTGGATTCCAACCCTGAACATGGAAAACAAAACTTACTTTTATTGTAACGCTAACTAGAAACCTCTTTAAAATGAATGGAAAAGCAATTCATATTTAGTTTTTAAATTAACAGTTTTAATAGCAACATTGTCATTGTAAGTATAGATAGGTTATTTCATAATATACATCTTTTCAAAAAGAAGCGGTTTCATGTGTCAGGATGGCCGAGCGGTCTAAGGCGCTGCGTTCAGGTCGCAGTCTCCTCTGGAGGCGTGGGTTCAAATCCCACTTCTGACAATGTTATTCATTTTCTTCTTTGCTCTACAGTTTCTATTTCTTGTTACTTGTGAAAAGATTGACTTTAGAATTAGACTTACACTCACTGCAAATCTCTTTCAATTTACAACATAAAAAATGCATCAATTATTTCATTATTTCCCATGTTGCAATAAAAGATCAGATTGTATTCTCCCTGGATAAAAGAGCTTGAAACCAACCACATATGTGTATATCATATTATTTTTATTATTTGATCCACAATTCTTTATTTACAGAGGTAGCAAAATAAAATATCTCACAAATTCAGAATGAGGGCTCCATATCTTTGGCTTAAGAAAACTGCTCTTCTCAGCCAATGGTCATGAACAGAAACCCCACTGGGGTCCACTAAATTGGCATCCAATCAAACCCATGAGCTAAATTAAGTAGTCAGTTTGTGCAAGATTCACAAATTTCATTTCATTGCTGAGTTAAAATCCATTAGGGAACAAACTCTAGACACTTGGATTCCAACCCTGAACATGGAAAACAAAACTTACTTTTATTGTAACGCCAACTAGAAACCTCTTTAAAATGAATGGAAAAGCAATTCATATCTAGTTTTTAAATTAACAGTTTTAATAGCAACATTGTCATTGTAACTATAGATAGGTTATTTCATAATATACATCTTTTCAAAAAGCAGTGGTTTCATGTGTCAGGATGGCCGAGCGGTCTAAGGCGCTGCGTTCAGGTCGCAGTCTCCTCTGGAGGCGTGGGTTCAAATCCCACTTCTGACAATGTTATTCATTTTCTTCTTTGCTCTATAGTTTCTATTTCTTGTTACTTGTGAAAAGATTGACTTTAGAATTAAACAAACACTCACTGCAAATCTCTTTCAATTTACAACATAAAAAATGCATCAATTATTTCATTATTTCCCATGTTGCAATAAAAGATCAGATTGTATTCTTCTTGGATAAAAGAGCTTGAAACCAACCACATATGTGTATATCATATTATTTTTATTATTTTATCCACAATTCTTTATTTACAGAGGTAGCAAAGTAAAATATCTCACAAATTCAGAATGAGGGCTCCATATCTTTGGCTTAAGAAAACTGCTCTTCTCAGCCAATGGTCATGAACAGAAACCCCACTGGGGTCCACTACAATGGCATCCAATCAAACCCGTGAGCTAAATTAAGTAGCCAGTTTGTGCAAGATTCACAAATTTCATTTCATTGCTGAGTTAAAATCCATTAGAGAACAAACTCTAGACACTTGGATTCCAACCCTGAACATGGAAAACAAAACTTACTTTTATTGTAACGCCAACTAGAAACCTCTTTAAAATGAATGGAAAAGCAATTCATATTTATTTTTTAAATGAACAGTTTTAATAGCAACATTGTCATTGTAACTATAGATAGGTTATTTCATAATATACATCTTTTCAAAAAGCAGTGGTTTCATGTGTCAGGATGGCCGAGCGGTCTAAGGCGCTGAGTGGCCTGGGTTCAAATCCCACTTCTGACAATGTTATTCATTTTCTTCTTTGCTCTACAGTTTCTATTTCTTGTTACTTGTGAAAAGATTGGCTTTAGAATTAGACAAACACTCACTGCAAATCTCTTTCAATTTACAACATAAAAAATGCATCAATTATTTCATTATTTCCCATGTTGCAGTAAAAGATCAGATTGTATTCTCCCTGGATAAAAGAGCTTGAAACCAACCACATATGTGTATATCATATTATTTTTATTATTTGATCCACAATTCTTTATTTACAGAGGTAGCAAAATAAAATATCTCACAAATTCAGAATGAGGGCTCCATATCTTTGGCTTAAGAAAACTGCTCTTCTCAGCCAATGGTCATGAACAGAAACCCCACTTGGGTCCACTACAATGGCATCCAATCGAACCCATGAGCTAAATTAAATAACCAGTTTGTGCAAGATTCACAAATTTAATTTCATTGCTGAGTTAAAATCCATTAGAGAACAAACTCTAGACACTTGGATTCCAACCCTGAACATGGAAAACAAAACATACTTTTATTGTAACGCCAACTAGAAACCTCTTTAAAATGAATGAAAAAGCAATTCATATTTAGTTTTTAAATTAACAGTTTTAATAGCAACATTGTCATTGTAACTATAGATAGGTTATTTCATAATATACATCTTTTAAAAAAGTAGTTGTTTCATGTGTCAGGATGGCCGAGAGGTCTAAGGCGCTACGTTAAGGTCGCAGTCTCCTCTGGAGGCGTGGGTTCAAATCCCACTTCTGACAATGTTATTAATTTTCTTCTTTGCTCTACAGTTTCTATTTCTTGTTACTTGTGAAAAGATTGACTTTAGAATTAGACTTACACTCACTGCAAATATCTTTCAATTTTCAACATAAAAAATGCATCAATTATTTCATTATTTCCCATGTTGCAATAGAAGATCAGATTGTATTCTCTCTGGATAAAAGAGCTTGAAACCAACCACATATGTGTATATCATATTATTTTTATTATTTGATCCACAATTCTTTATTTACAGAGGTAGCAAAATAAAATATCTCACAAATTCAGAATGAGGGCTCCATATCTTTGGCTTAAGAAAACTGCTCTTCTCAGCCAATGGTCATGAACAGAAACCCCACTGGGGTCCACTACAATGGCATCCAATCAAACCCATGAGCTAAATTAAGTAGCCAGTTTGTGCAAGATTCACAAATTTCATTTCATTGCTGAGTTAAAATCCATTAGAGAACAAACTCTAGACACTTGGATTCCAACCCTGAACATGGAAAACAAAACTTACTTTTATTGTAACGCCAACTAGAAACCTCTTTAAAATGAATGGAAAAGCAATTCATATTTAGTTTTTAAATTAACAGTTTTAATAGCAACATTGTCATTGTAAGTATAGATAGGTTATTTCATAATATACATCTTTTAAAAAAGGAGTGGTTTCATGTGTGAGGATGGCCGAGCGGTCTAAGGCGCTGCGTGGCCTTGGTTCAAATCCCACTTCTGACAATGTTATTCATTTTCTTCTTTGCTCTACAGTTTCTATTTCTTGTTACTTGTGAAAAGATTGGCTTTAGAATTAGACAAACACTCACTGCAAATCTCTTTCAATTTACAACATAAAAAATGCATCAATTATTTCATTATTTCCCATGTTGCAATAAAAGATCAGATTGTATTCTCCCTGGATAAAAGAGCTTGAAACCAACCACATATGTGTATATCATATTATTTTTATTATTTGATCCACAATTCTTTATTTACAGAGGTAGCAAAATAAAATATCTCACAAATTCAGAATGAGGGCTCCATATCTTTGGCTTAAGAAAACTGCTCTTCTCAGCCAATGGTCATGAACAAAAACCCCACTGGGGTCCACTACAATGGCATCCAATCGAACCCATGAGCTAAATTAAATAACCAGTTTGTGCAAGATTCACAAATTTCATTTCATTGCTGAGTTAAAATCCATTAGAGAACAAACTCTAGACACTTGGATTCCAACCCTGAACATGGAAAACAAAACTTACTTTTATTGTAACGCTAACTAGAAACCTCTTTAAAATGAATGGAAAAGCAATTCATATTTAGTTTTTAAATTAACAGTTTTAATAGCAACATTGTCATTGTAAGTATAGATAGGTTATTTCATAATATACATCTTTTCAAAAAGAAGCGGTTTCATGTGTCAGGATGGCCGAGCGGTCTAAGGCGCTACGTTCAGGTCGCAGTCTCCTCTGGAGGCGTGGGTTCAAATCCCACTTCTGACAATGTTATTCATTTTCTTCTTTGCTCTACAGTTTCTATTTCTTGTTACTTGTGAAAAGATTGACTTTAGAATTAGACTTACACTCACTGCAAATCTCTTTCAATTTACAACATAAAAAATGCATCAATTATTTCATTATTTCCCATGTTGCAATAAAAGATCAGATTGTATTCTCCCTGGATAAAAGAGCTTGAAACCAACCACATATGTGTATATCATATTATTTTTATTATTTGATCCACAATTCTTTATTTACAGAGGTAGCAAAATAAAATATCTCACAAATTCAGAATGAGGGCTCCATATCTTTGGCTTAAGAAAACTGCTCTTCTCAGCCAATGGTCATGAACAGAAACCCCACTGGGGTCCACTACAATGGCATCCAATCAAACCCATGAGCTAAATTAAGTAGCCAGTTTGTGCAAGATTCACAAATTTCATTTCATTGCTGAGTTAAAATCCATTAGGGAACAAACTCTAGACACTTGGATTCCAACCCTGAACATGGAAAACAAAACTTACTTTTATTGTAACGCCAACTAGAAACCTCTTTAAAATGAATGGAAAAGCAATTCATATCTAGTTTTAAAATTAACAGTTTTAATAGCAACATTGTCATTGTAACTATAGATAGGTTATTTCATAATATACATCTTTTCAAAAAGCAGTGGTTTCATGTGTCAGGATGGCCGAGCGGTCTAAGGCGCTGCGTTCAGGTCGCAGTCTCCTCTGGAGGCGTGGGTTCAAATCCCACTTCTGACAATGTTATTCATTTTCTTCTTTGCTCTACAGTTTCTATTTCTTGTTACTTGTGAAAAGATTGACTTTAGAATTAAACAAACACTCACTGCAAATCTCTTTCAATTTACAACATAAAAAATGCATCAATTATTTCATTATTTCCCATGTTGCAATAAAAGATCAGATTGTATTCTTCTTGGATAAAAGAGCTTGAAACCAACCACATATGTGTATATCATATTATTTTTATTATTTTATCCACAATTCTTTATTTACAGAGGTAGCAAAATAAAATATCTCACAAATTCAGAATGAGGGCTCCATATCTTTGGCTTAAGAAAACTGCTCTTCTCAGCCAATGGTCATGAACAGAAACCCCACTGGGGTCCACTACAATGGCATCCAATCAAACCCATGAGCTAAATTAAGTAGCCAGTTTGTGCAAGATTCACAAATTTCATTTCATTGCTGAGTTAAAATCCATTAGAGAACAAACTCTAGACACTTGGATTCCAACCCTGAACATGGAAAACAAAACTTACTTTTATTGTAACGCCAACTAGAAACCTCTTTAAAATGAATGGAAAAGCAATTCATATTTATTTTTTAAATGAACAGTTTTAATAGCAACATTGTCATTGTAACTATAGATAGGTTATTTCATAATATACATCTTTTCAAAAAGCAGTGGTTTCATGTGTCAGGATGGCCGAGCGGTCTAAGGCGCTGAGTGGCCTGGGTTCAAATCCCACTTCTGACAATGTTATTCATTTTCTTCTTTGCTCTACAGTTTCTATTTCTTGTTACTTGTGAAAAGATTGGCTTTAGAATTAGACAAACACTCACTGCAAATCTCTTTCAATTTACAACATAAAAAATGCATCAATTATTTCATTATTTCCCATGTTGCAATAAAAGATCAGATTGTATTCTCCCTGGATAAAAGAGCTTGAAACCAACCACATATGTGTATATCATATTATTTTTATTATTTGATCCACAATTCTTTATTTACAGAGGTAGCAAAATAAAATATCTCACAAATTCAGAATGAGGGCTCCATATCTTTGGCTTAAGAAAACTGCTCTTCTCAGCCAATGGTCATGAACAGAAACCCCACTGGGGTCCACTACAATGGCATCCAATCAAACCCATGAGCTAAATTAAGTAGCCAGTTTGTGCAAGATTCACAAATTTCATTTCATTGCTGAGTTAAAATCCATTAGAGAACAAACTCTAGACACTTGGATTCCAACCCTGAACATGGAAAACAAAACTTACTTTTATTGTAACGCCAACTAGAAACCTCTTTAAAATTAATGGAAAAGCAATTCATATCTAGTTTTTAAATTAACAGTTTTAATAGCTACATTGTCATTGTAACTATAGATAGGTTATTTCATAATATACATCTTTTTAAAAAGGAGTGGTTTCATGTGTGAGGATGGCCGAGCGGTCTAAGGCGCTGCGTGGCCTGGGTTCAAATCCCACTTCTGACAATGTTATTCATTTTCTTCTTTGCTCTACAGTTTCTATTTCTTGTTACTTGTGAAAAGATTGACTTTAGAATTAGACTTACACTCACTGCAAATCTCTTTCAATTTACAACATAAAAAATGCATCAATTATTTCATTATTTCCCATGTTGCAATAAAAGATCAGATTGTATTCTCCCTGGATAAAAGAGCTTGAAACCAACCACATATGTGTATATCATATTATTTTTATTATTTGATCCACAATTCTTTATTTACAGAGGTAGCAAAATAAAATATCTCACAAATTCAGAATGAGGGCTCCATATCTTTGGCTTAAGAAAACTGCTCTTCTCAGCCAATGGTCATGAACAGAAACCCCACTGGGGTCCACTAAATTGGCATCCAATCAAACCCATGAGCTAAATTAAGTAGTCAGTTTGTGCAAGATTCACAAATTTCATTTCATTGCTGAGTTAAAATCCATTAGGGAACAAACTCTAGACACTTGGATTCCAACCCTGAACATGGAAAACAAAACTTACTTTTATTGTAACGCCAACTAGAAACCTCTTTAAAATGAATGGAAAAGCAATTCATATCTAGTTTTTAAATTAACAGTTTTAATAGCAACATTGTCATTGTAACTATAGATAGGTTATTTCATAATATACATCTTTTCAAAAAGCAGTGGTTTCATGTGTCAGGATGGCCGAGCGGTCTAAGGCGCTGCGTTCAGGTCGCAGTCTCCTCTGGAGGCGTGGGTTCAAATCCCACTTCTGACAATGTTATTCATTTTCTTCTTTGCTCTATAGTTTCTATTTCTTGTTACTTGTGAAAAGATTGACTTTAGAATTAAACAAACACTCACTGCAAATCTCTTTCAATTTACAACATAAAAAATGCATCAATTATTTCATTATTTCCCATGTTGCAATAAAAGATCAGATTGTATTCTTCTTGGATAAAAGAGCTTGAAACCAACCACATATGTGTATATCATATTATTTTTATTATTTTATCCACAATTCTTTATTTACAGAGGTAGCAAAGTAAAATATCTCACAAATTCAGAATGAGGGCTCCATATCTTTGGCTTAAGAAAACTGCTCTTCTCAGCCAATGGTCATGAACAGAAACCCCACTGGGGTCCACTACAATGGCATCCAATCAAACCCGTGAGCTAAATTAAGTAGCCAGTTTGTGCAAGATTCACAAATTTCATTTCATTGCTGAGTTAAAATCCATTAGAGAACAAACTCTAGACACTTGGATTCCAACCCTGAACATGGAAAACAAAACTTACTTTTATTGTAACGCCAACTAGAAACCTCTTTAAAATGAATGGAAAAGCAATTCATATTTATTTTTTAAATGAACAGTTTTAATAGCAACATTGTCATTGTAACTATAGATAGGTTATTTCATAATATACATCTTTTCAAAAAGCAGTGGTTTCATGTGTCAGGATGGCCGAGCGGTCTAAGGCGCTGAGTGGCCTGGGTTCAAATCCCACTTCTGACAATGTTATTCATTTTCTTCTTTGCTCTACAGTTTCTATTTCTTGTTACTTGTGAAAAGATTGGCTTTAGAATTAGACAAACACTCACTGCAAATCTCTTTCAATTTACAACATAAAAAATGCATCAATTATTTCATTATTTCCCATGTTGCAGTAAAAGATCAGATTGTATTCTCCCTGGATAAAAGAGCTTGAAACCAACCACATATGTGTATATCATATTATTTTTATTATTTGATCCACAATTCTTTATTTACAGAGGTAGCAAAATAAAATATCTCACAAATTCAGAATGAGGGCTCCATATCTTTGGCTTAAGAAAACTGCTCTTCTCAGCCAATGGTCATGAACAGAAACCCCACTTGGGTCCACTACAATGGCATCCAATCGAACCCATGAGCTAAATTAAATAACCAGTTTGTGCAAGATTCACAAATTTAATTTCATTGCTGAGTTAAAATCCATTAGAGAACAAACTCTAGACACTTGGATTCCAACCCTGAACATGGAAAACAAAACATACTTTTATTGTAACGCCAACTAGAAACCTCTTTAAAATGAATGAAAAAGCAATTCATATTTAGTTTTTAAATTAACAGTTTTAATAGCAACATTGTCATTGTAACTATAGATAGGTTATTTCATAATATACATCTTTTAAAAAAGTAGTTGTTTCTTGTGTCAGGATGGCCGAGCGGTCTAAGGCGCTACGTTATGGTCGCAGTATTCTCTGGAGGCGTGGGTTCAAATCCCACTTCTGACAATGTTATTCATTTTCTTCTTTGCTCTACAGTTTCTATTTCTTGTTACTTGTGAAAAGATTGACTTTAGAATTAGACTTACACTCACTGCAAATCTCTTTCAATTTACAACATAAAAAATGCATCAATTATTTCATTATTTCCCATGTTGCAATAGAAGATCAGATTGTATTCTCTCTGGATAAAAGAGCTTGAAACCAACCACATATGTGTATATCATATTATTTTTATTATTTGATCCACAATTCTTTATTTACAGAGGTAGCAAAATAAAATATCTCACAAATTCAGAATGAGGGCTCCATATCTTTGGCTTAAGAAAACTGCTCTTCTCAGCCAATGGTCATGAACAGAAACCCCACTGGGGTCCACTACAATGGCATCCAATCAAACCCATGAGCTAAATTAAGTAGCCAGTTTGTGCAAGATTCACAAATTTAATTTCATTGCTGAGTTAAAATCCATTAGAGAACAAACTCTAGACACTTGGATTCCAACCCTGAACATGGAAAACAAAACTTACTTTTATTGTAACGCCAACTAGAAACCTCTTTAAAATGAATGGAAAAGCAATTCATATCTAGTTTTTAAATTAACAGTTTTAATAGCTACATTGTCATTGTAACTATAGATAGGTTATTTCATAATATACATCTTTTCAAAAAGCAGTGGTTTCATGTGTCAGGATGGCCGAGCGGTCTAAGGCGCTGCGTTCAGGTCGCAGTCTCCTCTGGAGGCGTGGGTTCAAATCCCACTTCTGACAGTGTTATTCATTTTCTTCTTTGCTCTACAGTTTCTATTTCTTGTTACTTGTGAAAAGATTGACTTTAGAATTAGACAAACACTCACTGCAAATCTCTTTCAATTTACAACATAAAAAATGCATCAATTATTTCATTATTTCCCATGTTGCAATAAAAGATCAGATTGTATTCTTCCTGGATAAAAGAGCTTGAAACCAACCACATATGTGTATATCATATTATTTTTATTATTTGATCCACAATTCTTTATTTACAGAGGTAGCAAAATAAAATATCTCACAAATTCAGAATGAGGGCTCCATATCTTTGGCTTAAGAAAACTGCTCTTCTCAGCCAAAGGTCATGAACAGAAACCCCACTGGGGTCCACTACAATGGCATCCAATCAAACCCATGAGCTAAATTAAGTAGCCAGTTTGTGCAAGATTCACAAATTTCATTTCATTGCTGAGTTAAAATCCATTAGAGAACAAACTCTAGACACTTGGATTCCAACCCTGAACATGGAAAACAAAACTTACTTTTATTGTAACGCCAACTAGAAACCTCTTTAAAATGAATGGAAAAGCAATTCATATTTATTTTTTAAATTAACAGTTTTAATAGCAACATTGTCATTGTAACTATAGATAGGTTATTTCATAATATACATCTTTTCAAAAAGCAGTGGTTTCATGTGTCAGGATGGCCGAGCGGTCTAAGGCGCTGAGTGGCCTGGGTTCAAATCCCACTTCTGACAATGTTATTCATTTTCTTCTTTGCTCTACAGTTTCTATTTCTTGTTACTTGTGAAAAGATTGGCTTTAGAATTAGACAAACACTCACTGCAAATCTCTTTCAATTTACAACATAAAAAATGCATCAATTATTTCATTATTTCCCATGTTGCAATAAAAGATCAGATTGTATTCTCCCTGGATAAAAGAGCTTGAAACAAACCACATATGTGTATATCATATTATTTTTATTATTTGATCCACAATTCTTTATTTACAGAGGTAGCAAAATAAAATATCTCACAAATTCAGAATGAGGGCTCCATATCTTTGGCTTAAGAAAACTGCTCTTCTCAGCCAATGGTCATGAACAGAAACCCCACTGGGGTCCACTAAATTGGCATCCAATCAAACCCATGAGCTAAATTAAGTAGCCAGTTTGTGCAAGATTCACAAATTTCATTTCATTGCTGAGTTAAAATCCATTAGGGAACAAACTCTAGACACTTGGATTCCAACCGTGAACATGGAAAACAAAACTTACTTTTATTGTAATGCCAACTAGAAACCTCTTTAAAATGAATGGAAAAGCAATTCATATTTATTTTTTAAATTAACAGTTTTAATAGCAACATTGTCATTGTAACTATAGATAGGTTATTTCATAATATACATCTTTTCAAAAAGCAGTGGTTTCATGTGTCAGGATGGCCGAGCGGTCTAAGGCGCTGAGTGGCCTGGGTTCAAATCCCACTTCTGACAATGTTATTCATTTTCTTCTTTGCTCTACAGTTTCTATTTCTTGTTACTTGTGAAAAGATTGGCTTTAGAATTAGACAAACACTCACTGCAAATCTCTTTCAATTTACAACATAAAAAATGCATCAATTATTTCATTATTTCCCATGTTGCAATAGAAGATCAGATTGTATTCTCTCTGGATAAAAGAGCTTGAAACCAACCACATATGTGTATATCATATTATTTTTATTATTTGATCCACAATTCTTTATTTACAGAGGTAGCAAAATAAAATATCTCACAAATTCAGAATGAGGGCTCCATATCTTTGGCTTAAGAAAACTGCTCTTCTCAGCCAATGGTCATGAACAGAAACCCCACTGGGGTCCACTACAATGGCATCCAATCAAACCCATGAGCTAAATTAAGTAGCCAGTTTGTGCAAGATTCACAAATTTAATTTCATTGCTGAGTTAAAATCCATTAGAGAACAAACTCTAGACACTTGGATTCCAACCCTGAACATGGAAAACAAAACTTACTTTTATTGTAACGCCAACTAGAAACCTCTTTAAAATGAATGGAAAAGCAATTCATATCTAGTTTTTAAATTAACAGTTTTAATAGCTACATTGTCATTGTAACTATAGATAGGTTATTTCATAATATACATCTTTTCAAAAAGCAGTGGTTTCATGTGTCAGGATGGCCGAGCGGTCTAAGGCGCTGCGTTCAGGTCGCAGTCTCCTCTGGAGACGTGGGTTCAAATCCCACTTCTGACAGTGTTATTCATTTTCTTCTTTGCTCTACAGTTTCTATTTCTTGTTACTTGTGAAAAGATTGACTTTAGAATTAGACTTACACTCACTGCAAATCTCTTTCAATTTACAACATAAAAAATGCATCAATTATTTCATTATTTCCCATGTTGCAATAAAAGATCAGATTGTATTCTCCCTGGATAAAAGAGCTTGAAACCAACCACATATGTGTATATCATATTATTTTTATTATTTGATCCACAATTCTTTATTTACAGAGGTAGCAAAATAAAATATCTCACAAATTCAGAATGAGGGCTCCATATCTTTGGCTTAAGAAAACTGCTCTTCTCAGCCAATGGTCATGAACAGAAACCCCACTGGGGTCCACTACAATGGCATCCAATCAAACCCATGAGCTAAATTAAGTAGCCAGTTTGTGCAAGATTCACAAATTTCATTTCATTGCTGAGTTAAAATCCATTAGAGAACAAACTCTAGACACTTGGATTCCAACCCTGAACATGGAAAACAAAACTTACTTTTATTGTAACGCCAACTAGAAACCTCTTTAAAATGAATGGAAAAGCAATTCATATCTAGTTTTTAAATTAACAGTTTTAATAGCTACATTGTCATTGTAACTATAGATAGGTTATTTCATAATATACATCTTTTTAAAAAGGAGTGGTTTCATGTGTCAGGATGGCCGAGCGGTCTAAGGCGCTGCGTGGCCTGGGTTCAAATCCCACTTCTGACAATGTTATTCATTTTCTTCTTTGCTCTACAGTTTCTATTTCTTGTTACTTGTGAAAAGATTGGCTTTAGAATTAGACAAACACTCACTGCAAATCTCTTTCAATTTACAACATAAAATATGCATCAATTATTTCATTATTTCCCATGTTGCAATAAAAGATCAGATTGTATTCTCCCTGGATAAAAGAGCTTGAAACCAACCACATATGTGTATATCATATTATTTTTATTATTTGATCCACAATTCTTTATTTACAGAGGTAGCAAAATAAAATATCTCACAAATTCAGAATGAGGGCTCCATATCTTTGGCTTAAGAAAACTGCTCTTCTCAGCCAATGGTCATGAACAAAAACCCCACTGGGGTCCACTACAATGGCATCCAATCGAACCCATGAGCTAAATTAAATAACCAGTTTGTGCAAGATTCATAAATTTCATTTCATTGCTGAGTTAAAATCCATTAGAGAACAAACTCTAGACACTTGGATTCCAACCCTGAACATGGAAAACAAAACTTACTTTTATTGTAACGCCAACTAGAAACCTCTTTAAAATGAATGGAAAAGCAATTCATATCTAGTTTTTAAATTAACAGTTTTAATAGCTACATTGTCATTGTAACTATAGATAGGTTATTTCATAATATACATCTTTTCAAAAAGCAGTGGTTTCATGTGTCAGGATGGCCGAGCGGTCTAAGGCGCTGAGATCAGGTTGCAGTCTCCTCTGGAGACGTGGGTTCAAATCCCACTTCTGACAGTGTTATTCATTTTCTTCTTTGCTCTACAGTTTCTATTTCTTGTTACTTGTGAAAAGATTGACTTTAGAATTAGACTTACACTCACTGCAAATCTCTTTCAATTTACAACATAAAAAATGCATCAATTATTTCATTATTTCCCATGTTGCAATAAAAGATCAGATTGTATTCTCCCTGGATAAAAGAGCTTGAAACCAACCACATATGTGTATATCATATTATTTTTATTATTTGATCCACAATTCTTTATTTACAGAGGTAGCAAAATAAAATATCTCACAAATTCAGAATGAGGGCTCCATATCTTTGGCTTAAGAAAACTGCTCTTCTCAGCCAATGGTCATGAACAGAAACCCCACTGGGGTCCACTACAATGGCATCCAATCAAACCCATGAGCTAAATTAAGTAGCCAGTTTGTGCAAGATTCACAAATTTCATTTCATTGCTGAGTTAAAATCCATTAGAGAACAAACTCTAGACACTTGGATTCCAACCCTGAACATGGAAAACAAAACTTACTTTTATTGTAACGCCAACTAGAAACCTCTTTAAAATGAATGGAAAAGCAATTCATATTTATTTGTTAAATTAACAGTTTTAATAGCAACATTGTCATTGTAACTATAGATAGGTTATTTCATAATATACATCTTTTCAAAAAGCAGTGGTTTCATGTGTCAGGATGGCCGAGCGGTCTAAGGCGCTGAGTGGCCTGGGTTCAAATCCCACTTCTGACAATGTTATTCATTTTCTTCTTTGCTCTACAGTTTCTATTTCTTGTTACTTGTGAAAAGATTGGCTTTAGAATTAGACAAACACTCACTGCAAATCTCTTTCAATTTACAACATAAAAAATGCATCAATTATTTCATTATTTCCCATGTTGCAATAAAAGATCAGATTGTATTCTCCCTGGATAAAAGAGCTTGAAACCAACCACATATGTGTATATCATATTATTTTTATTATTTGATCCACAATTCTTTATTTACAGAGGTAGCAAAATAAAATATCTCACAAATTCAGAATGAGGGCTCCATATCTTTGGCTTAAGAAAACTGCTCTTCTCAGCCAATGGTCATGAACAGAAACCCCACTGGGGTCCACTACAATGGCATCCAATCAAACCCATGAGCTAAATTAAGTAGCCAGTTTGTGCAAGATTCACAAATTTCATTTCATTGCTGAGTTAAAATCCATTAGAGAACAAACTCTAGACACTTGGATTCCAACCCTGAACATGGAAAACAAAACTTACTTTTATTGTAACGCCAACTAGAAACTTCTTTAAAATGAATGGAAAAGCAATTCATATCTAGTTTTTTAAATTAAGAGTTTTAATAGCTACATTGTCATTGTAACTATAGATAGGTTATTTCATAATATACATCTTTTTAAAAAGGAGTGGTTTCATGTGTCAGGATGGCCGAGCGGTCTAAGGCGCTGCGTGGCCTGGGTTCAAATCCCACTTCTGACAATGTTATTCATTTTCTTCTTTGCTCTACAGTTTCTATTTCTTGTTACTTGTGAAAAGATTGGCTTTAGAATTAGACAAACACTCACTGCAAATCTCTTTCAATTTACAACATAAAATATGCATCAATTATTTCATTATTTCCCATGTTGCAATAAAAGATCAGATTGTATTCTCTCTGGATAAAAGAGCTTGAAACCAACCACATATGTGTATATCATATTATTTTTATTATTTGATCCACAATTCTTTATTTACAGAGGTAGCAAAATAAAATATCTCACAAATTCAGAATGAGGGCTCCATATCTTTGGCTTAAGAAAACTGCTCTTCTCAGCCAATGGTCATGAACAAAAACCCCACTGGGGTCCACTACAATGGCATCCAATCGAACCCATGAGCTAAATTAAATAACCAGTTTGTGCAAGATTCACAAATTTCATTTCATTGCTGAGTTAAAATCCATTAGAGAACAAACTCTAGATACTTGGATTCCAACCCTGAACATGGAAAACAAAACTTACTTTTATTGTAACGCTAACTAGAAGCCTCTTTAAAATGAATGGAAAAGCAATTCATATTTAGTTTTTAAATTAACAGTTTTAATAGCAACATTGTCATTGTAACTATAGATAGGTTATTTCATTATATACATCTTTTCAAAAAGCAGTGGTTTCATGTGTCAGGATGGCCGAGCGGTCTAAGGAGCTGCGTTCAGGTCGCAGTCTCCTCTGGAGGCGTGGTTTCAAATCCCACTTCTGACAGTGTTATTCATTTTCTTCTTTGCTCTACAGTTTCTATTTCTTGTTACTTGTGAGAAGATTGACTTTAGAATTAGACAAACACTCACTGCAAATCTCTTTCAATTTATAACATAAAAAATGCATCAATTATTTCATTATTTCCCATGTTGCAATAAAAGATCAGATTGTATTCTTCCTGGATAAAAGAGCTTGAAACCAACCACATATGTGTATATCATATTATTTTTAATATTTTATCCACAATTCTTTATTTACAGAGGTAGCAAAATAAAATATCTCACAAATTCAGAATGAGGGCTCCATATCTTTGGCTTAAGAAAACTGCTCTTCTCAGCCAATGGTCATGAACAGAAACCCCACTGGGGTCCACTAAATTGGCATCCAATCAAACCCATGAGCTAAATTAAGTAGCCAGTTTGTGCAAGATTCACAAATTTCATTTCATTGCTGAGTTAAAATCCATTAGGGAACAAACTCTAGACACTTGGATTCCAACCGTGAACATGGAAAACAAAACTTACTTTTATTGTAACGCCAACTAGAAACCTCTTTAAAATGAATGGAAAAGCAATTCATATCTAGTTTTTAAATTAACAGTTTTAATAGCAACATTGTCATTGTAACTATAGATAGGTTATTTCATAATATACATATTTTCAAAAAGCAGTGGTTTCATGTGTCAGGATGGCCGAGCGGTCTAAGGCGCTGCGTTCAGGTCGCAGTCTCCTCTGGAGGCGTGGGTTCAAATCCCACTTCTGACAGTGTTATTCATTTTCTTCTTTGCTCTACAGTTTCTATTTCTTGTTACTTGTGAAAAGATTGACTTTAGAATTAGAAAAACACTCACTGCAAATCTCTTTCAATTTATAACATAAAAAATGCATCAATTATTTCATTATTTCCCATGTTGCAATAAAAGATCAGATTGTATTCTTCCTGGATAAAAGAGCTTGAAACCAACCACATATGTGTATATCATATTATTTTTATTATTTTATCCACAATTCTTTATTTACAGAGGTAGCAAAATAAAATATCTCACAAATTCAGAATGAGGGCTCCATATCTTTGGCTTAAGAAAACTGCTCTTCTCAGCCAATGGTCATGAACAGAAACCCCACTGGGGTCTACTACAATGGCATCCAATCAAACCCATGAGCTAAATTAAGTAGCCAGTTTGTGCAAGATTCACAAATTTCATTTCATTGCTGAGTTAAAATCCATTAGAGAACAAACTCTAGACACTTGAATTCCAACCCTGAACATGGAAAACAAAACTTACTTTTATTGTAACGCCAACTAGAAACCTCTTTAAAATTAATGGAAAAGCAATTCATATCTAGTTTTTAAATTAACAGTTTTAATAGCTACATTGTCATTGTAACTATAGATAGGCTATTTCATAATATACATCTTTTTAAAAAGGAGTGGTTTCATGTGTGAGGATGGCCGAGCGGTCTAAGGCGCTGCGTGGCCTGGGTTCAAATCCCACTTCTGACAATGTTATTCATTTTCTTCTTTGCTCTACAGTTTCTATTTCTTGTTACTTGTGAAAAGATTGGCTTTAGAATTAGACAAACACTCACTGCAAATCTCTTTCAATTTACAACATAAAAAATGCATCAATTATTTCATTATTTCCCATGTTGCAATAAAAGATCAGATTGTATTCTCCCTGGATAAAAGAGCTTGAAACCAACCACATATGTGTATATCATATTATTTTTATTATTTGATCCACAATTCTTTATTTACAGAGGTAGCAAAATAAAATATCTCACAAATTCAGAATGAGGGCTCCATATCTTTGGCTTAAGAAAACTGCTCTTCTCAGCCAATGGTCATGAACAAAAACCCCACTGGGGTCCACTACAATGGCATCCAATCGAACCCTTGAGCTAAATTAAATAACCAGTTTGTGGAAGATTCACAAATTTCATTTCATTGCTGAGTTAAAATCCATTAGAGAACAAACTCTAGACACTTGGATTCCAACCCTGAACATGGAAAACAAAACTTACTTTTATTGTAACGCTAACTAGAAACCTCTTTAAAATGAATGGAAAAGCAATTCATATTTAGTTTTTAAATTAACAGTTTTAATAGCAACATTGTCATTGTAAGTATAGATAGGTTATTTCATAATATACATCTTTTCAAAAAGTAGCGGTTTCATGTGTCAGGATGGCCGAGCGGTCTAATTCGCTGCGTTCAGGTCGCAGTCTCCTCTGGAGGCGTGGGTTCAAATCCCACTTCTGACAATGTTATTCATTTTCTTCTTTGCTCTACAGTTTCTATTTCTTGTTACTTGTGAAAAGATTGACTTTAGAATTAGACTTACACTCACTGCAAATCTCTTTCAATTTACAACATAAAAAATGCATCAATTATTTCATTATTTCCCATGTTGCAATAAAAGATCAGATTGTATTCTCCCTGGATAAAAGAGCTTGAAACCAACCACATATGTGTATATCATATTATTTTTATTATTTGATCCACAATTCTTTATTTACAGAGGTAGCAAAATATCTCACAAATTCAGAATGAGGGCTCCATATCTTTGGCTTAAGAAAACTGCTCTTCTCAGCCAATGGTCATGAACAGAAACCCCACTGGGGTCCACTAAATTGGCATCCAATCAAACCCATGAGCTAAATTAAGTAGCCAGTTTGTGCAAGATTCACAAATTTCATTTCATTGCTGAGTTAAAATCCATTAGGGAACAAACTCTAGACACTTGGATTCCAACCGTGAACATGGAAAACAAAACTTACTTTTATTGTAACGCCAACTAGAAACCTCTTTAAAATGAATGGAAAAGCAATTCATATCTAGTTTTTAAATTAACAGTTTTAATAGCAACATTGTCATTGTAACTATAGATAGGTTATTTCATTATATACATCTTTTCAAAAAGCAGTGGCTTCATGTGTCAGGATGGCCGAGCGGTCTAAGGAGCTGCGTTCAGGTCGCAGTCTCCTCTGGAGGCGTGGTTTCAAATCCCACTTCTGACAGTGTTAGTCATTTTCTTCTTTGCTCTACAGTTTCTATTTCTTGTTACTTGTGAGAAGATTGACTTTAGAATTAGACAAACACTCACTGCAAATCTCTTTCAATTTATAACATAAAAAATGCATCAATTATTTCATTATTTCCCATGTTGCAATAAAAGATCAGATTGTATTCTTCCTGGATAAAAGAGCTTGAAACCAACCACATATGTGTATATCATATTATTTTTAATATTTTATCCACAATTCTTTATTTACAGAGGTAGCAAAATAAAATATCTCACAAATTCAGAATGAGGGCTCCATATCTTTGGCTTAAGAAAACTGCTCTTCTCAGCCAATGGTCATGAACAGAAACCCCACTGGGGTCCACTAAATTGGCATCCAATCAAACCCATGAGCTAAATTAAGTAGCCAGTTTGTGCAAGATTCACAAATTTCATTTCATTGCTGAGTTAAAATCCATTAGGGAACAAACTCTAGACACTTGGATTCCAACCGTGAACATGGAAAACAAAACTTACTTTTATTGTAACGCCAACTAGAAACCTCTTTAAAATGAATGGAAAAGCAATTCATATCTAGTTTTTAAATTAACAGTTTTAATAGCAACATTGTCATTGTAACTATAGATAGGTTATTTCATAATATACATATTTTCAAAAAGCAGTGGTTTCATGTGTCAGGATGGCCGAGCGGTCTAAGGCGCTGCGTTCAGGTCGCAGTCTCCTCTGGAGGCGTGGGTTCAAATCCCACTTCTGACAGTGTTATTCATTTTCTTCTTTGCTCTACAGTTTCTATTTCTTGTTACTTGTGAAAAGATTGACTTTAGAATTAGACAAACACTCACTGCAAATCTCTTTCAATTTATAACATAAAAAATGCATCAATTATTTCATTATTTCCCATGTTGCAATAAAAGATCAGATTGTATTCTTCCTGGATAAAAGAGCTTGAAACCAACCACATATGTGTATATCATATTATTTTTATTATTTTATCCACAATTCTTTATTTACAGAGGTAGCAAAATAAAATATCTCACAAATTCAGAATGAGGGCTCCATATCTTTGGCTTAAGAAAACTGCTCTTCTCAGCCAATGGTCATGAACAGAAACCCCACTGGGGTCCACTACAATGGCATCCAATCAAACCCATGAGCTAAATTAAGTAGCCAGTTTGTGCAAGATTCACAAATTTCATTTCATTGCTGAGTTAAAATCCATTAGAGAACAAACTCTAGACACTTGGATTCCAACCCTGAACATGGAAAACAAAACTTACTTTTATTGTAACGCCAACTAGAAACCTCTTTAAAATGAATGGAAAAGCAATTCATATTTATTTTTTAAATTAACAGTTTTAATAGCAACATTGTCATTGTAACTATAGATAGGTTATTTCATAATATACATCTTTTCAAAAAGCAGTGGTTTCATGTGTCAGGATGGCCGAGCGGTCTAAGGCGCTGAGTGGCCTGGGTTCAAATCCCACTTCTGACAATGTTATTCATTTTCTTCTTTGCTCTACAGTTTCTATTTCTTGTTACTTGTGAAAAGATTGGCTTTAGAATTAGACAAACACTCACTGCAAATCTCTTTCAATTTACAACATAAAAAATGCATCAATTATTTCATTATTTCCCATGTTGCAATAGAAGATCAGATTGTATTCTCTCTGGATAAAAGAGCTTGAAACCAACCACATATGTGTATATCATATTATTTTTATTATTTGATCCACAATTCTTTATTTACAGAGGTAGCAAAATAAAATATCTCACAAATTCAGAATGAGGGCTCCATATCTTTGGCTTAAGAAAACTGCTCTTCTCAGCCAATGGTCATGAACAGAAACCCCACTGGGGTCCACCACAATGGCATCCAATCAAACCCATGAGCTAAATTAAGTAGCCAGTTTGTGCAAGATTCACAAATTTAATTTCATTGCTGAGTTAAAATCCATTAGAGAACAAACTCTAGACACTTGGATTCCAACCCTGAACATGGAAAACAAAACTTACTTTTATTGTAACGCCAACTAGAAACCTCTTTAAAATGAATGGAAAAGCAATTCATATCTAGTTTTTAAATTAACAGTTTTAATAGCTACATTGTCATTGTAACTATAGATAGGTTATTTCATAATATACATCTTTTCAAAAAGCAGTGGTTTCATGTGTCAGGATGGCCGAGCGGTCTAAGGCGCTGCGTTCAGGTCGCAGTCTCCTCTGGAGACGTGGGTTCAAATCCCACTTCTGACAGTGTTATTCATTTTCTTCTTTGCTCTACAGTTTCTATTTCTTGTTACTTGTGAAAAGATTGACTTTAGAATTAGACTTACACTCACTGCAAATCTCTTTCAATTTACAACATAAAAAATGCATCAATTATTTCATTATTTCCCATGTTGCAATAAAAGATCAGATTGTATTCTCCCTGGATAAAAGAGCTTGAAACCAACCACATATGTGTATATCATATTATTTTTATTATTTGATCCACAATTCTTTATTTACAGAGGTAGCAAAATAAAATATCTCACAAATTCAGAATGAGGGCTCCATATCTTTGGCTTAAGAAAACTGCTCTTCTCAGCCAATGGTCATGAACAGAAACCCCACTGGGGTCCACTACAATGGCATCCAATCAAACCCATGAGCTAAATTAAGTAGCCAGTTTGTGCAAGATTCACAAATTTCATTTCATTGCTGAGTTAAAATCCATTAGAGAACAAACTCTAGACACTTGGATTCCAACCCTGAACATGGAAAACAAAACTTACTTTTATTGTAACGCCAACTAGAAACCTCTTTAAAATGAATGGAAAAGCAATTCATATCTAGTTTTTAAATTAACAGTTTTAATAGCTACATTGTCATTGTAACTATAGATAGGTTATTTCATAATATACATCTTTTTAAAAAGGAGTGGTTTCATGTGTGAGGATGGCCGAGCGGTCTAAGGCGCTGCGTGGCCTGGGTTCAAATCCCACGTCTGACAATGTTATTCATTTTCTTCTTTGCTCTACAGTTTCTATTTCTTGTTACTTGTGAAAAGATTGGCTTTAGAATTAGACAAACACTCACTGCAAATCTCTTTCAATTTACAACATAAAATATGCATCAATTATTTCATTATTTCCCATGTTGCAATAAAAGATCAGATTGTATTCTCCCTGGATAAAAGAGCTTGAAACCAACCACATATGTGTATATCATATTATTTTTATTATTTGATCCACAATTCTTTATTTACAGAGGTAGCAAAATAAAATATCTCACAAATTCAGAATGAGGGCTCCATATCTTTGGCTTAAGAAAACTGCTCTTCTCAGCCAATGGTCATGAACAAAAACCCCACTGGGGTCCACTACAATGGCATCCAATCGAACCCATGAGCTAAATTAAATAACCAGTTTGTGCAAGATTCACAAATTTCATTTCATTGCTGAGTTAAAATCCATTAGAGAACAAACTCTAGATACTTGGATTCCAACCCTGAACATGGAAAACAAAACTTACTTTTATTGTAACGCTAACTAGAAACCTCTTTAAAATGAATGGAAAAGCAATTCATATTTAGTTTTTAAATTAACAGTTTTAATAGCAACATTGTCATTGTAAGTATAGATAGGTTATTTCATAATATACATCTTTTCAAAAAGTAGCGGTTTCATGTGTCAGGATGGCCGAGTGGTCTAAGGCGCTGCGTTCAGGTCGCAGTCTCCTCTGGAGGTGTGGGTTCAAATCCCACTTCTGACAATGTTATTCATTTTCTTCTTTGCTCTACAGTTTCTATTTCTTGTTACTTGTGAAAAGATTGACTTTAGAATTAGACTTACACTCACTGCAAATCTCTTTCAATTTACAACATAAAAAATGCATCAATTATTTCATTATTTCCCATGTTGCAATAAAAGATCAGATTGTATTCTCCCTGGATAAAAGAGCTTGAAACCAACCACATATGTGTATATCATATTATTTTTATTATTTGATCCACAATTCTTTATTTACAGAGGTAGCAAAATAAAATATCTCACAAATTCAGAATGAGGGCTCCATATCTTTGGCTTAAGAAAACTGCTTTTCTCAGCCAATGGTCATGAACAGAAACCCCACTGGGGTCCACTAAATTGGCATCCAATCAAACCCATGAGCTAAATTAAGTAGCCAGTTTGTGCAAGATTCACAAATTTCATTTCATTGCTGAGTTAAAATCCATTAGGGAACAAACTCTAGACACTTGGATTCCAACCGTGAACATGGAAAACAAAACTTACTTTTATTGTAACGCCAACTAGAAACCTCTTTAAAATGAATGGAAAAGCAATTCATATCTAGTTTTTAAATTAACAGTTTTAATAGCAACATTGTCATTGTAACTATAGATAGGTTATTTCATAATATACATCTTTTCAAAAAGCAGTGGTTTCATGTGTCAGGATGGCCGAGCGGTCTAAGGCGCTGAGTGGCCTGGGTTCAAATCCCACTACTGACAATGTTATGCATTTTCTTCTTTGCTCTACAGTTTCTATTTCTTGTTACTTGTGAAAAGATTGGCTTTAGAATTAGACAAACACTCACTGCAAATCTCTTTCAATTTACAACATAAAAAATGCATCAATTATTTCATTATTTCCCATGTTGCAATAAAAGATCAGATTGTATTCTCCCTGGATAAAAGAGCTTGAAACCAACCACATATGTGTATATCATATTATTTTTATTATTTGATCCACAATTCTTTATTTACAGAGGTAGCAAAATAAAATATCTCACAAATTCAGAATGAGGGCTCCATATCTTTGGCTTAAGAAAACTGCTCTTCTCAGCCAATGGTCATGAACAGAAACCCCACTGGGGTCCACTACAATGGCATCCAATCAAACCCATGAGCTAAATTAAGCAGCCAGTTTGTGCAAGATTCACAAATTTCATTTCATTGCTGAGTTAAAATCCATTAGAGAACAAACTCTAGACACTTGAATTCCAACCCTGAACATGGAAAACAAAACTTACTTTTATTGTAACGCCAACTAGAAACCTCTTTAAAATTAATGGAAAAGCAATTCATATCTAGTTTTTAAATTAACAGTTTTAATAGCTACATTGTCATTGTAACTATAGATAGGCTATTTCATAATATACATCTTTTTAAAAAGGAGTGGTTTCATGTGTGAGGATGGCCGAGTGGTCTAAGGCGCTGCGTGGCCTGGGTTCAAATCCCACTTCTGACAATGTTATTCATTTTCTTCTTTGCTCTACAGTTTCTATTTCTTGTTACTTGTGAAAAGATTGGCTTTAGAATTAGACAAACACTCACTGCAAATCTCTTTCAATTTACAACATAAAAAATGCATCAATTATTTCATTATTTCCCATGTTGCAATAAAAGATCAGATTGTATTCTCCCTGGATAAAAGAGCTTGAAACCAACCACATATGTGTATATCATATTATTTTTATTATTTGATCCACAATTCTTTATTTACAGAGGAAGCAAAATAAAATATCTCACAAATTCAGAATGAGGGCTCCATATCTTTGGCTTAAGAAAACTGCTCTTCTCAGCCAATGGTCATGAACAAAAACCCCACTGGGGTCCACTACAATGGCATCCAATCGAACCCATGAGCTAAATTAAATAACCAGTTTGTGGAAGATTCACAAATTTCATTTCATTGCTGAGTTAAAATCCATTAGAGAACAAACTCTAGACACTTGGATTCCAACCCTGAACATGGAAAACAAAACTTACTTTTATTGTAACGCTAACTAGAAACCTCTTTAAAATGAATGGAAAAGCAATTCATATTTAGTTTTTAAATTAACAGTTTTAATAGCAACATTGTCATTGTAAGTATAGATAGGTTATTTCATAATATACATCTTTTCAAAAAGTAGCGGTTTCATGTGTCAGGATGGCCGAGCGGTCTAAGGCGCTGCGTTCAGGTCGCAGTTTCCTCTGGAGGCGTGGGTTCAAATCCCACTTCTGACAATGTTATTCATTTTCTTCTTTGCTCTACAGTTTCTATTTCTTGTTACTTGTGAAAAGATTGACTTTAGAATTAGACTTACACTCACTGCAAATCTCTTTCAATTTACAACATAAAAAATGCTTCAATTATTTCATTATTTCCCATGTTGCAATAAAAGATCAGATTGTATTCTCCCTGGATAAAAGAGCTTGAAACCAACCACATATGTGTATATCATATTATTTTTATTATTTGATCCACAATTCTTTATTTACAGAGGTAGCAAAATAAAATATCTCACAAATTCAGAATGAGGGCTCCATATCTTTGGCTTAAGAAAACTGCTCTTCTCAGCCAATGGTCATGAACAGAAACCCCACTGGGGTCCACTAAATTGGCATCCAATCAAACCCATGAGCTAAATTAAGTAGCCAGTTTGTGCAAGATTCACAAATTTCATTTCATTGCTGAGTTAAAATCCATTAGGGAACAAACTCTAGACACTTGGATTCCAACCGTGAACATGGAAAACAAAACTTACTTTTATTGTAACGCCAACTAGAAACCTCTTTAAAATGAATGGAAAAGCAATTCATATCTAGTTTTTAAATTAACAGTTTTAATAGCAACATTGTCATTGTAAGTATAGATAGGTTATTTCATAATATACATCTTTTCAAAAAGTAGCGGTTTCATGTGTCAGGATGGCCGAGCGGTCTAAGGCGCTGCGTTCAGGTCGCAGTTTCCTCTGGAGGCGTGGGTTCAAATCCCACTTCTGACAATGTTATTCATTTTCTTCTTTGCTCTACAGTTTCTATTTCTTGTTACTTGTGAAAAGATTGACTTTAGAATTAGACTTACACTCACTGCAAATCTCTTTCAATTTACAACATAAAAAATGCTTCAATTATTTCATTATTTCCCATGTTGCAATAAAAGATCAGATTGTATTCTCCCTGGATAAAAGAGCTTGAAACCAACCACATATGTGTATATCATATTATTTTTATTATTTGATCCACAATTCTTTATTTACAGAGGTAGCAAAATAAAATATCTCACAAATTCAGAATGAGGGCTCCATATCTTTGGCTTAAGAAAACTGCTCTTCTCAGCCAATGGTCATGAACAGAAACCCCACTGGGGTCCACTAAATTGGCATCCAATCAAACCCATGAGCTAAATTAAGTAGCCAGTTTGTGCAAGATTCACAAATTTCATTTCATTGCTGAGTTAAAATCCATTAGGGAACAAACTCTAGACACTTGGATTCCAACCGTGAACATGGAAAACAAAACTTACTTTTATTGTAACGCCAACTAGAAACCTCTTTAAAATGAATGGAAAAGCAATTCATATCTAGTTTTTAAATTAACAGTTTTAATAGCAACATTGTCATTGTAACTATAGATAGGTTATTTCATAATATACATCTTTTCAAAAAGCAGTGGTTTCATGTGTCAGGATGGCCGAGCGGTCTAAGGAGCTGCGTTCAGGTCGCAGTCTCCTCTGGAGGCGTGGGTTCAAATCCCACTTCTGACAGTGTTATTCATTTTCTTCTTTGCTCTACAGTTTCTATTTCTTGTTACTTGTGAAAAGATTGACTTTAGAATTAGACAAACACTCACTGCAAATCTCTTTCAATTTATAACATAAAAAATGCATCAATTATTTCATTATTTCCCATGTTGCAATAAAAGATCAGATTGTATTCTTCCTGGATAAAAGAGCTTGAAACCAACCACATATGTGTATATCATATTATTTTTATTATTTTATCCACAATTCTTTATTTACAGAGGTAGCAAAATAAAATATCTCACAAATTCAGAATGAGGGCTCCATATCTTTGGCTTAAGAAAACTGCTCTTCTCAGCCAATGGTCATGAACAGAAACCCCACTGGGGTCCACTACAATGGCATCCAATCAAACCCATGAGCTAAATTAAGTAGCCAGTTTGTGCAAGATTCACAAATTTCATTTCATTGCTGAGTTAAAATCCATTAGAGAACAAACTCTAGACACTTGGATTCCAACCCTGAACATGGAAAACAAAACTTACTTTTATTGTAACGCCAACTAGAAACCTCTTTAAAATGAATGGAAAAGCAATTCATATTTATTTTTTAAATTAACAGTTTTAATAGCAACATTGTCATTGTAACTATAGATAGGTTATTTCATAATATACATCTTTTCAAAAAGCAGTGGTTTCATGTGTCAGGATGGCCGAGCGGTCTAAGGCGCTGAGTGGCCTGGGTTCAAATCCCACTTCTGACAATGTTATTCATTTTCTTCTTTGCTCTACATTTTCTATTTCTTGTTACTTGTGAAAAGATTGGCTTTAGAATTAGACTTACACTCACTGCAAATCTCTTTCAATTTACAACATAAAAAATGCATCAATTATTTCATTATTTCCCATGTTGCAATAAAAGATCAGATTGTATTCTCCCTGGATAAAAGAGCTTGAAACCAACCACATATGTGTATATCATATTATTTTTATTATTTGATCCACAATTCTTTATTTACAGAGGTAGCAAAATAAAATATCTCACAAATTCAGAATGAGGGCTCCATATCTCTGGCTTAAGAAAACTGCTCTTCTCAGCCAATGGTCATGAACAGAAACCCCACTGGGGTCCACTAAATTGGCATCCAATCAAACCCATGAGCTAAATTAAGTAGCCAGTTTGTGCAAGATTCACAAATTTCATTTCATTGCTGAGTTAAAATCCATTAGGGAACAAACTCTAGACACTTGGATTCCAACCCTGAACATGGAAAACAAAACTTACTTTTATTGTAACGCCAACTAGAAACCTCTTTAAAATGAATGGAAAAGCAATTCATATCTAGTTTTTAAATTAACAGTTTTAATAGCAACATTGTCATTGTAACTATAGATAGGTTATTTCATAATATACATATTTTCAAAAAGCAGTGGTTTCATGTGTCAGGATGGCCGAGCGGTCTAAGGCGCTGCGTTCAGGTCGCAGTCTCCTCTGGAGGCGTGGGTTCAAATCCCACTTCTGACAGTGTTATTCATTTTCTTCTTTGCTCTACAGTTTCTATTTCTTGTTACTTGTGAAAAGATTGACTTTAGAATTAGACAAACACTCACTGCAAATCTCTTTCAATTTATAACATAAAAAATGCATCAATTATTTCATTATTTCCCATGTTGCAATAAAAGATCAGATTGTATTCTTCCTGGATAAAAGAGCTTGAAACCAACCACATATGTGTATATCATATTATTTTTATTATTTTATCCACAATTCTTTATTTACAGAGGTAGCAAAATAAAATATCTCACAAATTCAGAATGAGGGCTCCATATCTTTGGCTTAAGAAAACTGCTCTTCTCAGCCAATGGTCATGAACAGAAACCCCACTGGGGTCCACTACAATGGCATCCAATCAAACCCATGAGCTAAATTAAGTAGCCAGTTTGTGCAAGATTCACAAATTTCATTTCATTGCTGAGTTAAAATCCATTAGAGAACAAACTCTAGACACTTGGATTCCAACCCTGAACATGGAAAACAAAACTTACTTTTATTGTAACGCCAACTAGAAACCTCTTTAAAATGAATGGAAAAGCAATTCATATTTATTTTTTAAATTAACAGTTTTAATAGCAACATTGTCATTGTAACTATAGATAGGTTATTTCATAATATACATCTTTTCAAAAAGCAGTGGTTTCATGTGTCAGGATGGCCGAGCGGTCTAAGGCGCTGAGTGGCCTGGGTACAAATCCCACTTCTGACAATGTTATTCATTTTCTTCTTTGCTCTACAGTTTCTATTTCTTGTTACTTGTGAAAAGATTGGCTTTAGAATTAGACTTACACTCACTGCAAATCTCTTTCAATTTACAACATAAAAAATGCATCAATTATTTCATTATTTCCCATGTTGCAATAAAAGATCAGATTGTATTCTCCCTGGATAAAAGAGCTTGAAACCAACCACATATGTGTATATCATATTATTTTTATTATTTGATCCACAATTCTTTATTTACAGAGGTAGCAAAATAAAATATCTCACAAATTCAGAATGAGGGCTCCATATCTTTGGCTTAAGAAAACTGCTCTTCTCAGCCAATGGTCATGAACAGAAACCCCATTTGGGTCCACTACAATGGCATCCAATTGAACCCATGAGCTAAATTAAATAACCAGTTTGTGCAAGATTCACAAATTTAATTTCATTGCTGAGTTAAAATCCATTAGAGAACAAACTCTAGACACTTGGATTCCAACCCTGAACATGGAAAACAAAACATACTTTTATTGTAACGCCAACTAGAAACCTCTTTAAAATGAATGAAAAAGCAATTCATATTTAGTTTTTAAATTAACAGTTTTAATAGCAACATTGTCATTGTAACTATAGATAGGTTATTTCATAATATACATCTTTTAAAAAAGTAGTTGTTTCATGTGTCAGGATGGCCGAGCGGTCTAAGGCGCTACGTTAAGGTCGCAGTCTCCTCTGGAGGCGTGGGTTCAAATCCCACTTCTGACAATGCTTTTCATTTTCTTCTTTGCTCTACAGTTTCTATTTCTTGTTACTTGTGAAAAGATTGACTTTAGAATTAGACTTACACTCACTGCAAATCTCTTTCAATTTACAACATAAAAAATGCATCAATTATTTCATTATTTCCCATGTTGCAATAGAAGATCAGATTGTATTCTCTCTGGATAAAAGAGCTTGAAACCAACCACATATGTGTATATCATATTATTTTTATTATTTGATCCACAATTCTTTATTTACAGAGGTAGCAAAATAAAATATCTCACAAATTCAGAATGAGGGCTCCATATCTTTGGCTTAAGAAAACTGCTCTTCTCAGCCAATGGTCATGAACAGAAACCCCACTGGGGTCCACTACAATGGCATCCAATCAAACCCATGAGCTAAATTAAGTAGCCAGTTTGTGCAAGATTCACAAATTTAATTTCATTGCTGAGTTAAAATCCATTAGAGAACAAACTCTAGACACTTGGATTCCAACCCTGAACATGGAAAACAAAACTTACTTTTATTGTAACGCCAACTAGAAACCTCTTTAAAATGAATGGAAAAGCAATTCATATCTAGTTTTTAAATTAACAGTTTTAATAGCTACATTGTCATTGTAACTATAGATAGGTTATTTCATAATATACATCTTTTCAAAAAGCAGTGGTTTCGTGTGTCAGGATGGCCGAGCGGTTTAAGGCGCTGCGTTCAGGTCGCAGTCTCCTCTGGAGGCGTGGGTTCAAATCCCACTTCTGACAATGTTATTCATTTCTTCTTTGCTCTACAGTTTCTATTTCTTGTTACTTGTGAAAAGATTGACTTTAGAATTAGACAAACACTCACTGCAAATCTCTTTCAATTTACAACATAAAAAATGCATCAATTATTTCATTATTTCCCATGTTGCAATAAAAGATCAGATTGTATTCTCCCTGGATAAAAGAGCTTGAAACCAACCACATATGTGTATATCATATTATTTTTATTATTTGATCCACAATTCTTTATTTACAGAGGTAGCAAAATAAAATATCTCACAAATTCAGAATGAGGGCTCCATATCTTTGGCTTAAGAAAACTGCTCTTCTCAGCCAATGGTCATGAACAAAAACCCCACTGGGGTCCACTACAATGGCATCCAATCAAACCCATGAGCTAAATTAAATAACCAGTTTGTGCAAGATTCACAAATTTCATTTCATTGCTGAGTTAAAATCCATTAGAGAACAAACTCTAGACACTTGGATTCCAACCCTGAACATGGAAAACAAAACTTACTTTTATTGTAACGCTAACTAGAAACCTCTTTAAAATGAATGGAAAAGCAATTCATATTTAGTTTTTAAATTAACAGTTTTAATAGCAACATTGTCATTGTAAGTATAGATAGGTTATTTCATAATATACATCTTTTCAAAAAGTAGCAGTTTCATGTGTCAGGATGGCCGAGCGGTCTAAGGCGCTACGTTCAGGTCGCAGTCTCCTCTCGAGGCGTGGGTTCAAATCCCACTTCTGACGATGTTATTCATTTTCTTCTTTGCTCTACAGTTTCTATTTCTTGTTACTTGTGAAAAGATTGACTTTAGAATTAGACTTACACTCACTGCAAATCTCTTTCAATTTACAACATAAAAAATGCATCAATTATTTCATTATTTCCCATGTTGCAATAAAAGATCAGACTGTATTCTCCCTGGATAAAAGAGCTTGAAACCAACCACATATGTGTATATCATATTATTTTTATTATTTGATCCACAATTCTTTATTTACAGAGGTAGCAAAATAAAATATCTCACAAATTCAGAATGAGGGCTCCATATCTTTGGCTTAAGAAAACTGCTCTTCTCAGCCAATGGTCATGAACAGAAACCCCACTGGGGTCCACTAAATTGGCATCCAATCAAACCCATGAGCTAAATTAAGTAGCCAGTTTGTGCAAGATTCACAAATTTAATTTCATTGCTGAGTTAAAATCCATTAGGGAACAAACTCTAGACACTTGGATTCCAACCGTGAACATGGAAAACAAAACTTACTTTTATTGTAACGCCAACTAGAAACCTCTTTAAAATGAATGGAAAAGCAATTCATATTTATTTTTTAAATTAACAGTTTTAATAGCAACATTGTCATTGTAACTATAGATAGGTTATTTCATAATATACATCTTTTCAAAAAGCAGTGGTTTCATGTGTCAGGATGGCCGAGCGGTCTAAGGCGCTGAGTGGCCTGGGTTCAAATCCCACTTCTGACAATGTTATTCATTTTCTTCTTTGCTCTACAGTTTCTATTTCTTGTTACTTGTGAAAAGATTGACTTTAGAATTAGACTTACACTCACTGCAAATCTCTTTCAATTTACAACATAAAAAATGCATCAATTATTTCATTATTTCCCATGTTGCAATAGAAGATCAGATTGTATTCTCTCTGGATAAAAGAGCTTGAAACCAACCACATATGTGTATATCATATTATTTTTATTATTTGATCCACAATTCTTTATTTACAGAGGTAACAAAATAAAATATCTCACAAATTCAGAATGAGGGCTCCATATCTTTGGCTTAAGAAAACTGCTCTTCTCAGCCAATGGTCATGAACAGAAACCCCACTGGGGTCCACTACAATGGCATCCAATCAAACCCATGAGCTAAATTAAGTAGCCAGTTTGTGCAAGATTCACAAATTTTATTTCATTGCTGAGTTAAAATCCATTAGAGAACAAACTCTAGACCAGGCTTTTTCAACCAGTGTGCCGTGGCACATTAGTGTGCCGCGACCAGTTGCAAGGTGTGCCGCGGAGCCAGAGCAGCTTCCTGCACCTTCAGAGTGAACTGTTGGCCCGGGCTCTTCTTAGAGGATCAGTCGTGCTCTGGGCGTGACCTATGCCTTGAAGATACAGCGGTGTGATATCATAGGTCACGGCTGCCGTGTCTCACCACCTAGCCAGCCCACCTGCCTGCATACACATCTTGCAATTCCCGCATGTATACACGGCTTTCCTTGCCAACCCACATCAACACCTGCCCCACCGCCCGCTGCTCAGTATTCGCAGCAATCCACTATGAACAACCCCCTCCACTGAGGGACAGGTAGGAGGACAGCTGACCGGTAGGGGATAATATTTGTTATTTTATTTCTCCTGTGGGGAACAATAGGATTTATGTGGGGATAATAAGGATTTATGGGGGGAACAATGTGAATAAATCATGTGGGGAGCAACATGATTTATGTTGTGAGCAATGTGATTGTTTTTTCTGTGTAGGCCAATGTATGTGTGGAATTTTTTTTACTGTGACGGCCAATGTGTGTTTTTTGTTTTTTTCTGTGGGGAACTGATGGTGTGCCTTGGCAATTTAAAAATATTTTTCGGTGTGCCACGAGTAAAAAAAGGTTGAAAATCACTGCTCTAGACACTTGGATTCCAACCCTGAACATGGAAAACAAAACTTACTTTTATTGTAACGCCAACTAGAAACCTCTTTAAAATGAATGGAAAAGCAATTCATATCTAGTTTTTAAATTAACAGTTTTAATAGCTACATTGTCATTGTAACTATAGATAGGTTATTTCATAATATACATCTTTTCAAAAAGGAGTGGTTTCATGTGTCAGGATGGCCGAGCGGTCTAAGGCGCTGCGTTCAGGTCGCAGTCTCCTCTGGAGGCGTGGGTTCAAATCCCACTTCTGACAATGTTATTCATTTTCTTCTTTGCTCTACAGTTTCTATTTCTTGTTACTTGTGAAAAGATTGGCTTTAGAATTAGACAAACACTCACTGCAAATCTCTTTCAATTTACAACATAAAAAATGCATCAATTATTTCATTATTTCCCATGTTGCAATAGAAGATCAGATTGTATTCTCTCTGGATAAAAGAGCTTGAAACCAACCACATATGTGTATATCATATTATTTTTATTATTTGATCCACAATTCTTTATTTACAGAGGTAGCAAAATAAAATATCTCACAAATTCAGAATGAGGGCTCCATATCTTTGGCTTAAGAAAACTGCTCTTCTCAGCCAATGGTCATGAACAGAAACCCCACTGGGGTCCACTACAATGGCATCCAATCAAACCCATGAGCTAAATTAAGTAGCCAGTTTGTGCAAGATTCACAAATTTAATTTCATTGCTGAGTTAAAATCCATTAGAGAACAAACTCTAGACACTTGGATTCCAACCCTGAACATGGAAAACAAAACTTACTTTTATTGTAACGCCAACTAGAAACCTCTTTAAAATGAATGGAAAAGCAATTCATATCTAGTTTTTAAATTAACAGTTTTAATAGCTACATTGTCATTGTAACTATAGATAGGTTATTTCATAATATACATCTTTTCAAAAAGCAGTGGTTTCATGTGTCAGGATGGCCGAGCGGTCTAAGGCGCTGCGTTCAGGTCGCAGTCTCCTCTGGAGGCGTGGGTTCAAATCCCACTTCTGACAGTGTTATTCATTTTCTTCTTTGCTCTACAGTTTCTATTTCTTGTTACTTGTGAAAAGATTGACTTTAGAATTAGACAAACACTCACTGCAAATCTCTTTCAATTTACAACATAAAAAATGCATCAATTATTTCATTATTTCCCATGTTGCAATAAAAGATCAGATTGTATTCTTCCTGGATAAAAGAGCTTGAAACCAACCACATATGTGTATATCATATTATTTTTATTATTTGATCCACAATTCTTTATTTACAGAGGTAGCAAAATAAAATATCTCACAAATTCAGAATGAGGGCTCCATATCTTTGGCTTAAGAAAACTGCTCTTCTCAGCCAAAGGTCATGAACAGAAACCCCACTGGGGTCCACTACAATGGCATCCAATCAAACCCATGAGCTAAATTAAGTAGCCAGTTTGTGCAAGATTCACAAATTTCATTTCATTGCTGAGTTAAAATCCATTAGAGAACAAACTCTAGACACTTGGATTCCAACCCTGAACATGGAAAACAAAACTTACTTTTATTGTAACGCCAACTAGAAACCTCTTTAAAATGAATGGAAAAGCAATTCATATTTATTTTTTAAATTAACAGTTTTAATAGCAACATTGTCATTGTAACTATAGATAGGTTATTTCATAATATACATCTTTTCAAAAAGCAGTGGTTTCATGTGTCAGGATGGCCGAGCGGTCTAAGGCGCTGAGTGGCCTGGGTTCAAATCCCACTTCTGACAATGTTATTCATTTTCTTCTTTGCTCTACAGTTTCTATTTCTTGTTACTTGTGAAAAGATTGGCTTTAGAATTAGACAAACACTCACTGCAAATCTCTTTCAATTTACAACATAAAAAATGCATCAATTATTTCATTATTTCCCATGTTGCAATAAAAGATCAGATTGTATTCTCCCTGGATAAAAGAGCTTGAAACAAACCACATATGTGTATATCATATTATTTTTATTATTTGATCCACAATTCTTTATTTACAGAGGTAGCAAAATAAAATATCTCACAAATTCAGAATGAGGGCTCCATATCTTTGGCTTAAGAAAACTGCTCTTCTCAGCCAATGGTCATGAACAGAAACCCCACTGGGGTCCACTAAATTGGCATCCAATCAAACCCATGAGCTAAATTAAGTAGCCAGTTTGTGCAAGATTCACAAATTTCATTTCATTGCTGAGTTAAAATCCATTAGGGAACAAACTCTAGACACTTGGATTCCAACCGTGAACATGGAAAACAAAACTTACTTTTATTGTAATGCCAACTAGAAACCTCTTTAAAATGAATGGAAAAGCAATTCATATTTATTTTTTAAATTAACAGTTTTAATAGCAACATTGTCATTGTAACTATAGATAGGTTATTTCATAATATACATCTTTTCAAAAAGCAGTGGTTTCATGTGTCAGGATGGCCGAGCGGTCTAAGGCGCTGAGTGGCCTGGGTTCAAATCCCACTTCTGACAATGTTATTCATTTTCTTCTTTGCTCTACAGTTTCTATTTCTTGTTACTTGTGAAAAGATTGGCTTTAGAATTAGACAAACACTCACTGCAAATCTCTTTCAATTTACAACATAAAAAATGCATCAATTATTTCATTATTTCCCATGTTGCAATAGAAGATCAGATTGTATTCTCTCTGGATAAAAGAGCTTGAAACCAACCACATATGTGTATATCATATTATTTTTATTATTTGATCCACAATTCTTTATTTACAGAGGTAGCAAAATAAAATATCTCACAAATTCAGAATGAGGGCTCCATATCTTTGGCTTAAGAAAACTGCTCTTCTCAGCCAATGGTCATGAACAGAAACCCCACTGGGGTCCACTACAATGGCATCCAATCAAACCCATGAGCTAAATTAAGTAGCCAGTTTGTGCAAGATTCACAAATTTAATTTCATTGCTGAGTTAAAATCCATTAGAGAACAAACTCTAGACACTTGGATTCCAACCCTGAACATGGAAAACAAAACTTACTTTTATTGTAACGCCAACTAGAAACCTCTTTAAAATGAATGGAAAAGCAATTCATATCTAGTTTTTAAATTAACAGTTTTAATAGCTACATTGTCATTGTAACTATAGATAGGTTATTTCATAATATACATCTTTTCAAAAAGCAGTGGTTTCATGTGTCAGGATGGCCGAGCGGTCTAAGGCGCTGCGTTCAGGTCGCAGTCTCCTCTGGAGACGTGGGTTCAAATCCCACTTCTGACAGTGTTATTCATTTTCTTCTTTGCTCTACAGTTTCTATTTCTTGTTACTTGTGAAAAGATTGACTTTAGAATTAGACTTACACTCACTGCAAATCTCTTTCAATTTACAACATAAAAAATGCATCAATTATTTCATTATTTCCCATGTTGCAATAAAAGATCAGATTGTATTCTCCCTGGATAAAAGAGCTTGAAACCAACCACATATGTGTATATCATATTATTTTTATTATTTGATCCACAATTCTTTATTTACAGAGGTAGCAAAATAAAATATCTCACAAATTCAGAATGAGGGCTCCATATCTTTGGCTTAAGAAAACTGCTCTTCTCAGCCAATGGTCATGAACAGAAACCCCACTGGGGTCCACTACAATGGCATCCAATCAAACCCATGAGCTAAATTAAGTAGCCAGTTTGTGCAAGATTCACAAATTTCATTTCATTGCTGAGTTAAAATCCATTAGAGAACAAACTCTAGACACTTGGATTCCAACCCTGAACATGGAAAACAAAACTTACTTTTATTGTAACGCCAACTAGAAACCTCTTTAAAATGAATGGAAAAGCAATTCATATCTAGTTTTTAAATTAACAGTTTTAATAGCTACATTGTCATTGTAACTATAGATAGGTTATTTCATAATATACATCTTTTTAAAAAGGAGTGGTTTCATGTGTCAGGATGGCCGAGCGGTCTAAGGCGCTGCGTGGCCTGGGTTCAAATCCCACTTCTGACAATGTTATTCATTTTCTTCTTTGCTCTACAGTTTCTATTTCTTGTTACTTGTGAAAAGATTGGCTTTAGAATTAGACAAACACTCACTGCAAATCTCTTTCAATTTACAACATAAAATATGCATCAATTATTTCATTATTTCCCATGTTGCAATAAAAGATCAGATTGTATTCTCCCTGGATAAAAGAGCTTGAAACCAACCACATATGTGTATATCATATTATTTTTATTATTTGATCCACAATTCTTTATTTACAGAGGTAGCAAAATAAAATATCTCACAAATTCAGAATGAGGGCTCCATATCTTTGGCTTAAGAAAACTGCTCTTCTCAGCCAATGGTCATGAACAAAAACCCCACTGGGGTCCACTACAATGGCATCCAATCGAACCCATGAGCTAAATTAAATAACCAGTTTGTGCAAGATTCATAAATTTCATTTCATTGCTGAGTTAAAATCCATTAGAGAACAAACTCTAGACACTTGGATTCCAACCCTGAACATGGAAAACAAAACTTACTTTTATTGTAACGCCAACTAGAAACCTCTTTAAAATGAATGGAAAAGCAATTCATATCTAGTTTTTAAATTAACAGTTTTAATAGCTACATTGTCATTGTAACTATAGATAGGTTATTTCATAATATACATCTTTTCAAAAAGCAGTGGTTTCATGTGTCAGGATGGCCGAGCGGTCTAAGGCGCTGAGATCAGGTTGCAGTCTCCTCTGGAGACGTGGGTTCAAATCCCACTTCTGACAGTGTTATTCATTTTCTTCTTTGCTCTACAGTTTCTATTTCTTGTTACTTGTGAAAAGATTGACTTTAGAATTAGACTTACACTCACTGCAAATCTCTTTCAATTTACAACATAAAAAATGCATCAATTATTTCATTATTTCCCATGTTGCAATAAAAGATCAGATTGTATTCTCCCTGGATAAAAGAGCTTGAAACCAACCACATATGTGTATATCATATTATTTTTATTATTTGATCCACAATTCTTTATTTACAGAGGTAGCAAAATAAAATATCTCACAAATTCAGAATGAGGGCTCCATATCTTTGGCTTAAGAAAACTGCTCTTCTCAGCCAATGGTCATGAACAGAAACCCCACTGGGGTCCACTACAATGGCATCCAATCAAACCCATGAGCTAAATTAAGTAGCCAGTTTGTGCAAGATTCACAAATTTCATTTCATTGCTGAGTTAAAATCCATTAGAGAACAAACTCTAGACACTTGGATTCCAACCCTGAACATGGAAAACAAAACTTACTTTTATTGTAACGCCAACTAGAAACCTCTTTAAAATGAATGGAAAAGCAATTCATATTTATTTGTTAAATTAACAGTTTTAATAGCAACATTGTCATTGTAACTATAGATAGGTTATTTCATAATATACATCTTTTCAAAAAGCAGTGGTTTCATGTGTCAGGATGGCCGAGCGGTCTAAGGCGCTGAGTGGCCTGGGTTCAAATCCCACTTCTGACAATGTTATTCATTTTCTTCTTTGCTCTACAGTTTCTATTTCTTGTTACTTGTGAAAAGATTGGCTTTAGAATTAGACAAACACTCACTGCAAATCTCTTTCAATTTACAACATAAAAAATGCATCAATTATTTCATTATTTCCCATGTTGCAATAAAAGATCAGATTGTATTCTCCCTGGATAAAAGAGCTTGAAACCAACCACATATGTGTATATCATATTATTTTTATTATTTGATCCACAATTCTTTATTTACAGAGGTAGCAAAATAAAATATCTCACAAATTCAGAATGAGGGCTCCATATCTTTGGCTTAAGAAAACTGCTCTTCTCAGCCAATGGTCATGAACAGAAACCCCACTGGGGTCCACTACAATGGCATCCAATCAAACCCATGAGCTAAATTAAGTAGCCAGTTTGTGCAAGATTCACAAATTTCATTTCATTGCTGAGTTAAAATCCATTAGAGAACAAACTCTAGACACTTGGATTCCAACCCTGAACATGGAAAACAAAACTTACTTTTATTGTAACGCCAACTAGAAACTTCTTTAAAATGAATGGAAAAGCAATTCATATCTAGTTTTTTAAATTAAGAGTTTTAATAGCTACATTGTCATTGTAACTATAGATAGGTTATTTCATAATATACATCTTTTTAAAAAGGAGTGGTTTCATGTGTCAGGATGGCCGAGCGGTCTAAGGCGCTGCGTGGCCTGGGTTCAAATCCCACTTCTGACAATGTTATTCATTTTCTTCTTTGCTCTACAGTTTCTATTTCTTGTTACTTGTGAAAAGATTGGCTTTAGAATTAGACAAACACTCACTGCAAATCTCTTTCAATTTACAACATAAAATATGCATCAATTATTTCATTATTTCCCATGTTGCAATAAAAGATCAGATTGTATTCTCTCTGGATAAAAGAGCTTGAAACCAACCACATATGTGTATATCATATTATTTTTATTATTTGATCCACAATTCTTTATTTACAGAGGTAGCAAAATAAAATATCTCACAAATTCAGAATGAGGGCTCCATATCTTTGGCTTAAGAAAACTGCTCTTCTCAGCCAATGGTCATGAACAAAAACCCCACTGGGGTCCACTACAATGGCATCCAATCGAACCCATGAGCTAAATTAAATAACCAGTTTGTGCAAGATTCACAAATTTCATTTCATTGCTGAGTTAAAATCCATTAGAGAACAAACTCTAGATACTTGGATTCCAACCCTGAACATGGAAAACAAAACTTACTTTTATTGTAACGCTAACTAGAAGCCTCTTTAAAATGAATGGAAAAGCAATTCATATTTAGTTTTTAAATTAACAGTTTTAATAGCAACATTGTCATTGTAACTATAGATAGGTTATTTCATTATATACATCTTTTCAAAAAGCAGTGGTTTCATGTGTCAGGATGGCCGAGCGGTCTAAGGAGCTGCGTTCAGGTCGCAGTCTCCTCTGGAGGCGTGGTTTCAAATCCCACTTCTGACAGTGTTATTCATTTTCTTCTTTGCTCTACAGTTTCTATTTCTTGTTACTTGTGAGAAGATTGACTTTAGAATTAGACAAACACTCACTGCAAATCTCTTTCAATTTATAACATAAAAAATGCATCAATTATTTCATTATTTCCCATGTTGCAATAAAAGATCAGATTGTATTCTTCCTGGATAAAAGAGCTTGAAACCAACCACATATGTGTATATCATATTATTTTTAATATTTTATCCACAATTCTTTATTTACAGAGGTAGCAAAATAAAATATCTCACAAATTCAGAATGAGGGCTCCATATCTTTGGCTTAAGAAAACTGCTCTTCTCAGCCAATGGTCATGAACAGAAACCCCACTGGGGTCCACTAAATTGGCATCCAATCAAACCCATGAGCTAAATTAAGTAGCCAGTTTGTGCAAGATTCACAAATTTCATTTCATTGCTGAGTTAAAATCCATTAGGGAACAAACTCTAGACACTTGGATTCCAACCGTGAACATGGAAAACAAAACTTACTTTTATTGTAACGCCAACTAGAAACCTCTTTAAAATGAATGGAAAAGCAATTCATATCTAGTTTTTAAATTAACAGTTTTAATAGCAACATTGTCATTGTAACTATAGATAGGTTATTTCATAATATACATATTTTCAAAAAGCAGTGGTTTCATGTGTCAGGATGGCCGAGCGGTCTAAGGCGCTGCGTTCAGGTCGCAGTCTCCTCTGGAGGCGTGGGTTCAAATCCCACTTCTGACAGTGTTATTCATTTTCTTCTTTGCTCTACAGTTTCTATTTCTTGTTACTTGTGAAAAGATTGACTTTAGAATTAGAAAAACACTCACTGCAAATCTCTTTCAATTTATAACATAAAAAATGCATCAATTATTTCATTATTTCCCATGTTGCAATAAAAGATCAGATTGTATTCTTCCTGGATAAAAGAGCTTGAAACCAACCACATATGTGTATATCATATTATTTTTATTATTTTATCCACAATTCTTTATTTACAGAGGTAGCAAAATAAAATATCTCACAAATTCAGAATGAGGGCTCCATATCTTTGGCTTAAGAAAACTGCTCTTCTCAGCCAATGGTCATGAACAGAAACCCCACTGGGGTCTACTACAATGGCATCCAATCAAACCCATGAGCTAAATTAAGTAGCCAGTTTGTGCAAGATTCACAAATTTCATTTCATTGCTGAGTTAAAATCCATTAGAGAACAAACTCTAGACACTTGAATTCCAACCCTGAACATGGAAAACAAAACTTACTTTTATTGTAACGCCAACTAGAAACCTCTTTAAAATTAATGGAAAAGCAATTCATATCTAGTTTTTAAATTAACAGTTTTAATAGCTACATTGTCATTGTAACTATAGATAGGCTATTTCATAATATACATCTTTTTAAAAAGGAGTGGTTTCATGTGTGAGGATGGCCGAGCGGTCTAAGGCGCTGCGTGGCCTGGGTTCAAATCCCACTTCTGACAATGTTATTCATTTTCTTCTTTGCTCTACAGTTTCTATTTCTTGTTACTTGTGAAAAGATTGGCTTTAGAATTAGACAAACACTCACTGCAAATCTCTTTCAATTTACAACATAAAAAATGCATCAATTATTTCATTATTTCCCATGTTGCAATAAAAGATCAGATTGTATTCTCCCTGGATAAAAGAGCTTGAAACCAACCACATATGTGTATATCATATTATTTTTATTATTTGATCCACAATTCTTTATTTACAGAGGTAGCAAAATAAAATATCTCACAAATTCAGAATGAGGGCTCCATATCTTTGGCTTAAGAAAACTGCTCTTCTCAGCCAATGGTCATGAACAAAAACCCCACTGGGGTCCACTACAATGGCATCCAATCGAACCCTTGAGCTAAATTAAATAACCAGTTTGTGGAAGATTCACAAATTTCATTTCATTGCTGAGTTAAAATCCATTAGAGAACAAACTCTAGACACTTGGATTCCAACCCTGAACATGGAAAACAAAACTTACTTTTATTGTAACGCTAACTAGAAACCTCTTTAAAATGAATGGAAAAGCAATTCATATTTAGTTTTTAAATTAACAGTTTTAATAGCAACATTGTCATTGTAAGTATAGATAGGTTATTTCATAATATACATCTTTTCAAAAAGTAGCGGTTTCATGTGTCAGGATGGCCGAGCGGTCTAATTCGCTGCGTTCAGGTCGCAGTCTCCTCTGGAGGCGTGGGTTCAAATCCCACTTCTGACAATGTTATTCATTTTCTTCTTTGCTCTACAGTTTCTATTTCTTGTTACTTGTGAAAAGATTGACTTTAGAATTAGACTTACACTCACTGCAAATCTCTTTCAATTTACAACATAAAAAATGCATCAATTATTTCATTATTTCCCATGTTGCAATAAAAGATCAGATTGTATTCTCCCTGGATAAAAGAGCTTGAAACCAACCACATATGTGTATATCATATTATTTTTATTATTTGATCCACAATTCTTTATTTACAGAGGTAGCAAAATATCTCACAAATTCAGAATGAGGGCTCCATATCTTTGGCTTAAGAAAACTGCTCTTCTCAGCCAATGGTCATGAACAGAAACCCCACTGGGGTCCACTAAATTGGCATCCAATCAAACCCATGAGCTAAATTAAGTAGCCAGTTTGTGCAAGATTCACAAATTTCATTTCATTGCTGAGTTAAAATCCATTAGGGAACAAACTCTAGACACTTGGATTCCAACCGTGAACATGGAAAACAAAACTTACTTTTATTGTAACGCCAACTAGAAACCTCTTTAAAATGAATGGAAAAGCAATTCATATCTAGTTTTTAAATTAACAGTTTTAATAGCAACATTGTCATTGTAACTATAGATAGGTTATTTCATTATATACATCTTTTCAAAAAGCAGTGGCTTCATGTGTCAGGATGGCCGAGCGGTCTAAGGAGCTGCGTTCAGGTCGCAGTCTCCTCTGGAGGCGTGGTTTCAAATCCCACTTCTGACAGTGTTAGTCATTTTCTTCTTTGCTCTACAGTTTCTATTTCTTGTTACTTGTGAGAAGATTGACTTTAGAATTAGACAAACACTCACTGCAAATCTCTTTCAATTTATAACATAAAAAATGCATCAATTATTTCATTATTTCCCATGTTGCAATAAAAGATCAGATTGTATTCTTCCTGGATAAAAGAGCTTGAAACCAACCACATATGTGTATATCATATTATTTTTAATATTTTATCCACAATTCTTTATTTACAGAGGTAGCAAAATAAAATATCTCACAAATTCAGAATGAGGGCTCCATATCTTTGGCTTAAGAAAACTGCTCTTCTCAGCCAATGGTCATGAACAGAAACCCCACTGGGGTCCACTAAATTGGCATCCAATCAAACCCATGAGCTAAATTAAGTAGCCAGTTTGTGCAAGATTCACAAATTTCATTTCATTGCTGAGTTAAAATCCATTAGGGAACAAACTCTAGACACTTGGATTCCAACCGTGAACATGGAAAACAAAACTTACTTTTATTGTAACGCCAACTAGAAACCTCTTTAAAATGAATGGAAAAGCAATTCATATCTAGTTTTTAAATTAACAGTTTTAATAGCAACATTGTCATTGTAACTATAGATAGGTTATTTCATAATATACATATTTTCAAAAAGCAGTGGTTTCATGTGTCAGGATGGCCGAGCGGTCTAAGGCGCTGCGTTCAGGTCGCAGTCTCCTCTGGAGGCGTGGGTTCAAATCCCACTTCTGACAGTGTTATTCATTTTCTTCTTTGCTCTACAGTTTCTATTTCTTGTTACTTGTGAAAAGATTGACTTTAGAATTAGACAAACACTCACTGCAAATCTCTTTCAATTTATAACATAAAAAATGCATCAATTATTTCATTATTTCCCATGTTGCAATAAAAGATCAGATTGTATTCTTCCTGGATAAAAGAGCTTGAAACCAACCACATATGTGTATATCATATTATTTTTATTATTTTATCCACAATTCTTTATTTACAGAGGTAGCAAAATAAAATATCTCACAAATTCAGAATGAGGGCTCCATATCTTTGGCTTAAGAAAACTGCTCTTCTCAGCCAATGGTCATGAACAGAAACCCCACTGGGGTCCACTACAATGGCATCCAATCAAACCCATGAGCTAAATTAAGTAGCCAGTTTGTGCAAGATTCACAAATTTCATTTCATTGCTGAGTTAAAATCCATTAGAGAACAAACTCTAGACACTTGGATTCCAACCCTGAACATGGAAAACAAAACTTACTTTTATTGTAACGCCAACTAGAAACCTCTTTAAAATGAATGGAAAAGCAATTCATATTTATTTTTTAAATTAACAGTTTTAATAGCAACATTGTCATTGTAACTATAGATAGGTTATTTCATAATATACATCTTTTCAAAAAGCAGTGGTTTCATGTGTCAGGATGGCCGAGCGGTCTAAGGCGCTGAGTGGCCTGGGTTCAAATCCCACTTCTGACAATGTTATTCATTTTCTTCTTTGCTCTACAGTTTCTATTTCTTGTTACTTGTGAAAAGATTGGCTTTAGAATTAGACAAACACTCACTGCAAATCTCTTTCAATTTACAACATAAAAAATGCATCAATTATTTCATTATTTCCCATGTTGCAATAGAAGATCAGATTGTATTCTCTCTGGATAAAAGAGCTTGAAACCAACCACATATGTGTATATCATATTATTTTTATTATTTGATCCACAATTCTTTATTTACAGAGGTAGCAAAATAAAATATCTCACAAATTCAGAATGAGGGCTCCATATCTTTGGCTTAAGAAAACTGCTCTTCTCAGCCAATGGTCATGAACAGAAACCCCACTGGGGTCCACCACAATGGCATCCAATCAAACCCATGAGCTAAATTAAGTAGCCAGTTTGTGCAAGATTCACAAATTTAATTTCATTGCTGAGTTAAAATCCATTAGAGAACAAACTCTAGACACTTGGATTCCAACCCTGAACATGGAAAACAAAACTTACTTTTATTGTAACGCCAACTAGAAACCTCTTTAAAATGAATGGAAAAGCAATTCATATCTAGTTTTTAAATTAACAGTTTTAATAGCTACATTGTCATTGTAACTATAGATAGGTTATTTCATAATATACATCTTTTCAAAAAGCAGTGGTTTCATGTGTCAGGATGGCCGAGCGGTCTAAGGCGCTGCGTTCAGGTCGCAGTCTCCTCTGGAGACGTGGGTTCAAATCCCACTTCTGACAGTGTTATTCATTTTCTTCTTTGCTCTACAGTTTCTATTTCTTGTTACTTGTGAAAAGATTGACTTTAGAATTAGACTTACACTCACTGCAAATCTCTTTCAATTTACAACATAAAAAATGCATCAATTATTTCATTATTTCCCATGTTGCAATAAAAGATCAGATTGTATTCTCCCTGGATAAAAGAGCTTGAAACCAACCACATATGTGTATATCATATTATTTTTATTATTTGATCCACAATTCTTTATTTACAGAGGTAGCAAAATAAAATATCTCACAAATTCAGAATGAGGGCTCCATATCTTTGGCTTAAGAAAACTGCTCTTCTCAGCCAATGGTCATGAACAGAAACCCCACTGGGGTCCACTACAATGGCATCCAATCAAACCCATGAGCTAAATTAAGTAGCCAGTTTGTGCAAGATTCACAAATTTCATTTCATTGCTGAGTTAAAATCCATTAGAGAACAAACTCTAGACACTTGGATTCCAACCCTGAACATGGAAAACAAAACTTACTTTTATTGTAACGCCAACTAGAAACCTCTTTAAAATGAATGGAAAAGCAATTCATATCTAGTTTTTAAATTAACAGTTTTAATAGCTACATTGTCATTGTAACTATAGATAGGTTATTTCATAATATACATCTTTTTAAAAAGGAGTGGTTTCATGTGTGAGGATGGCCGAGCGGTCTAAGGCGCTGCGTGGCCTGGGTTCAAATCCCACGTCTGACAATGTTATTCATTTTCTTCTTTGCTCTACAGTTTCTATTTCTTGTTACTTGTGAAAAGATTGGCTTTAGAATTAGACAAACACTCACTGCAAATCTCTTTCAATTTACAACATAAAATATGCATCAATTATTTCATTATTTCCCATGTTGCAATAAAAGATCAGATTGTATTCTCCCTGGATAAAAGAGCTTGAAACCAACCACATATGTGTATATCATATTATTTTTATTATTTGATCCACAATTCTTTATTTACAGAGGTAGCAAAATAAAATATCTCACAAATTCAGAATGAGGGCTCCATATCTTTGGCTTAAGAAAACTGCTCTTCTCAGCCAATGGTCATGAACAAAAACCCCACTGGGGTCCACTACAATGGCATCCAATCGAACCCATGAGCTAAATTAAATAACCAGTTTGTGCAAGATTCACAAATTTCATTTCATTGCTGAGTTAAAATCCATTAGAGAACAAACTCTAGATACTTGGATTCCAACCCTGAACATGGAAAACAAAACTTACTTTTATTGTAACGCTAACTAGAAACCTCTTTAAAATGAATGGAAAAGCAATTCATATTTAGTTTTTAAATTAACAGTTTTAATAGCAACATTGTCATTGTAAGTATAGATAGGTTATTTCATAATATACATCTTTTCAAAAAGTAGCGGTTTCATGTGTCAGGATGGCCGAGTGGTCTAAGGCGCTGCGTTCAGGTCGCAGTCTCCTCTGGAGGTGTGGGTTCAAATCCCACTTCTGACAATGTTATTCATTTTCTTCTTTGCTCTACAGTTTCTATTTCTTGTTACTTGTGAAAAGATTGACTTTAGAATTAGACTTACACTCACTGCAAATCTCTTTCAATTTACAACATAAAAAATGCATCAATTATTTCATTATTTCCCATGTTGCAATAAAAGATCAGATTGTATTCTCCCTGGATAAAAGAGCTTGAAACCAACCACATATGTGTATATCATATTATTTTTATTATTTGATCCACAATTCTTTATTTACAGAGGTAGCAAAATAAAATATCTCACAAATTCAGAATGAGGGCTCCATATCTTTGGCTTAAGAAAACTGCTTTTCTCAGCCAATGGTCATGAACAGAAACCCCACTGGGGTCCACTAAATTGGCATCCAATCAAACCCATGAGCTAAATTAAGTAGCCAGTTTGTGCAAGATTCACAAATTTCATTTCATTGCTGAGTTAAAATCCATTAGGGAACAAACTCTAGACACTTGGATTCCAACCGTGAACATGGAAAACAAAACTTACTTTTATTGTAACGCCAACTAGAAACCTCTTTAAAATGAATGGAAAAGCAATTCATATCTAGTTTTTAAATTAACAGTTTTAATAGCAACATTGTCATTGTAACTATAGATAGGTTATTTCATAATATACATCTTTTCAAAAAGCAGTGGTTTCATGTGTCAGGATGGCCGAGCGGTCTAAGGCGCTGAGTGGCCTGGGTTCAAATCCCACTACTGACAATGTTATGCATTTTCTTCTTTGCTCTACAGTTTCTATTTCTTGTTACTTGTGAAAAGATTGGCTTTAGAATTAGACAAACACTCACTGCAAATCTCTTTCAATTTACAACATAAAAAATGCATCAATTATTTCATTATTTCCCATGTTGCAATAAAAGATCAGATTGTATTCTCCCTGGATAAAAGAGCTTGAAACCAACCACATATGTGTATATCATATTATTTTTATTATTTGATCCACAATTCTTTATTTACAGAGGTAGCAAAATAAAATATCTCACAAATTCAGAATGAGGGCTCCATATCTTTGGCTTAAGAAAACTGCTCTTCTCAGCCAATGGTCATGAACAGAAACCCCACTGGGGTCCACTACAATGGCATCCAATCAAACCCATGAGCTAAATTAAGCAGCCAGTTTGTGCAAGATTCACAAATTTCATTTCATTGCTGAGTTAAAATCCATTAGAGAACAAACTCTAGACACTTGAATTCCAACCCTGAACATGGAAAACAAAACTTACTTTTATTGTAACGCCAACTAGAAACCTCTTTAAAATTAATGGAAAAGCAATTCATATCTAGTTTTTAAATTAACAGTTTTAATAGCTACATTGTCATTGTAACTATAGATAGGCTATTTCATAATATACATCTTTTTAAAAAGGAGTGGTTTCATGTGTGAGGATGGCCGAGTGGTCTAAGGCGCTGCGTGGCCTGGGTTCAAATCCCACTTCTGACAATGTTATTCATTTTCTTCTTTGCTCTACAGTTTCTATTTCTTGTTACTTGTGAAAAGATTGGCTTTAGAATTAGACAAACACTCACTGCAAATCTCTTTCAATTTACAACATAAAAAATGCATCAATTATTTCATTATTTCCCATGTTGCAATAAAAGATCAGATTGTATTCTCCCTGGATAAAAGAGCTTGAAACCAACCACATATGTGTATATCATATTATTTTTATTATTTGATCCACAATTCTTTATTTACAGAGGAAGCAAAATAAAATATCTCACAAATTCAGAATGAGGGCTCCATATCTTTGGCTTAAGAAAACTGCTCTTCTCAGCCAATGGTCATGAACAAAAACCCCACTGGGGTCCACTACAATGGCATCCAATCGAACCCATGAGCTAAATTAAATAACCAGTTTGTGGAAGATTCACAAATTTCATTTCATTGCTGAGTTAAAATCCATTAGAGAACAAACTCTAGACACTTGGATTCCAACCCTGAACATGGAAAACAAAACTTACTTTTATTGTAACGCTAACTAGAAACCTCTTTAAAATGAATGGAAAAGCAATTCATATTTAGTTTTTAAATTAACAGTTTTAATAGCAACATTGTCATTGTAAGTATAGATAGGTTATTTCATAATATACATCTTTTCAAAAAGTAGCGGTTTCATGTGTCAGGATGGCCGAGCGGTCTAAGGCGCTGCGTTCAGGTCGCAGTTTCCTCTGGAGGCGTGGGTTCAAATCCCACTTCTGACAATGTTATTCATTTTCTTCTTTGCTCTACAGTTTCTATTTCTTGTTACTTGTGAAAAGATTGACTTTAGAATTAGACTTACACTCACTGCAAATCTCTTTCAATTTACAACATAAAAAATGCTTCAATTATTTCATTATTTCCCATGTTGCAATAAAAGATCAGATTGTATTCTCCCTGGATAAAAGAGCTTGAAACCAACCACATATGTGTATATCATATTATTTTTATTATTTGATCCACAATTCTTTATTTACAGAGGTAGCAAAATAAAATATCTCACAAATTCAGAATGAGGGCTCCATATCTTTGGCTTAAGAAAACTGCTCTTCTCAGCCAATGGTCATGAACAGAAACCCCACTGGGGTCCACTAAATTGGCATCCAATCAAACCCATGAGCTAAATTAAGTAGCCAGTTTGTGCAAGATTCACAAATTTCATTTCATTGCTGAGTTAAAATCCATTAGGGAACAAACTCTAGACACTTGGATTCCAACCGTGAACATGGAAAACAAAACTTACTTTTATTGTAACGCCAACTAGAAACCTCTTTAAAATGAATGGAAAAGCAATTCATATCTAGTTTTTAAATTAACAGTTTTAATAGCAACATTGTCATTGTAAGTATAGATAGGTTATTTCATAATATACATCTTTTCAAAAAGTAGCGGTTTCATGTGTCAGGATGGCCGAGCGGTCTAAGGCGCTGCGTTCAGGTCGCAGTTTCCTCTGGAGGCGTGGGTTCAAATCCCACTTCTGACAATGTTATTCATTTTCTTCTTTGCTCTACAGTTTCTATTTCTTGTTACTTGTGAAAAGATTGACTTTAGAATTAGACTTACACTCACTGCAAATCTCTTTCAATTTACAACATAAAAAATGCTTCAATTATTTCATTATTTCCCATGTTGCAATAAAAGATCAGATTGTATTCTCCCTGGATAAAAGAGCTTGAAACCAACCACATATGTGTATATCATATTATTTTTATTATTTGATCCACAATTCTTTATTTACAGAGGTAGCAAAATAAAATATCTCACAAATTCAGAATGAGGGCTCCATATCTTTGGCTTAAGAAAACTGCTCTTCTCAGCCAATGGTCATGAACAGAAACCCCACTGGGGTCCACTAAATTGGCATCCAATCAAACCCATGAGCTAAATTAAGTAGCCAGTTTGTGCAAGATTCACAAATTTCATTTCATTGCTGAGTTAAAATCCATTAGGGAACAAACTCTAGACACTTGGATTCCAACCGTGAACATGGAAAACAAAACTTACTTTTATTGTAACGCCAACTAGAAACCTCTTTAAAATGAATGGAAAAGCAATTCATATCTAGTTTTTAAATTAACAGTTTTAATAGCAACATTGTCATTGTAACTATAGATAGGTTATTTCATAATATACATCTTTTCAAAAAGCAGTGGTTTCATGTGTCAGGATGGCCGAGCGGTCTAAGGAGCTGCGTTCAGGTCGCAGTCTCCTCTGGAGGCGTGGGTTCAAATCCCACTTCTGACAGTGTTATTCATTTTCTTCTTTGCTCTACAGTTTCTATTTCTTGTTACTTGTGAAAAGATTGACTTTAGAATTAGACAAACACTCACTGCAAATCTCTTTCAATTTATAACATAAAAAATGCATCAATTATTTCATTATTTCCCATGTTGCAATAAAAGATCAGATTGTATTCTTCCTGGATAAAAGAGCTTGAAACCAACCACATATGTGTATATCATATTATTTTTATTATTTTATCCACAATTCTTTATTTACAGAGGTAGCAAAATAAAATATCTCACAAATTCAGAATGAGGGCTCCATATCTTTGGCTTAAGAAAACTGCTCTTCTCAGCCAATGGTCATGAACAGAAACCCCACTGGGGTCCACTACAATGGCATCCAATCAAACCCATGAGCTAAATTAAGTAGCCAGTTTGTGCAAGATTCACAAATTTCATTTCATTGCTGAGTTAAAATCCATTAGAGAACAAACTCTAGACACTTGGATTCCAACCCTGAACATGGAAAACAAAACTTACTTTTATTGTAACGCCAACTAGAAACCTCTTTAAAATGAATGGAAAAGCAATTCATATTTATTTTTTAAATTAACAGTTTTAATAGCAACATTGTCATTGTAACTATAGATAGGTTATTTCATAATATACATCTTTTCAAAAAGCAGTGGTTTCATGTGTCAGGATGGCCGAGCGGTCTAAGGCGCTGAGTGGCCTGGGTTCAAATCCCACTTCTGACAATGTTATTCATTTTCTTCTTTGCTCTACATTTTCTATTTCTTGTTACTTGTGAAAAGATTGGCTTTAGAATTAGACTTACACTCACTGCAAATCTCTTTCAATTTACAACATAAAAAATGCATCAATTATTTCATTATTTCCCATGTTGCAATAAAAGATCAGATTGTATTCTCCCTGGATAAAAGAGCTTGAAACCAACCACATATGTGTATATCATATTATTTTTATTATTTGATCCACAATTCTTTATTTACAGAGGTAGCAAAATAAAATATCTCACAAATTCAGAATGAGGGCTCCATATCTCTGGCTTAAGAAAACTGCTCTTCTCAGCCAATGGTCATGAACAGAAACCCCACTGGGGTCCACTAAATTGGCATCCAATCAAACCCATGAGCTAAATTAAGTAGCCAGTTTGTGCAAGATTCACAAATTTCATTTCATTGCTGAGTTAAAATCCATTAGGGAACAAACTCTAGACACTTGGATTCCAACCCTGAACATGGAAAACAAAACTTACTTTTATTGTAACGCCAACTAGAAACCTCTTTAAAATGAATGGAAAAGCAATTCATATCTAGTTTTTAAATTAACAGTTTTAATAGCAACATTGTCATTGTAACTATAGATAGGTTATTTCATAATATACATATTTTCAAAAAGCAGTGGTTTCATGTGTCAGGATGGCCGAGCGGTCTAAGGCGCTGCGTTCAGGTCGCAGTCTCCTCTGGAGGCGTGGGTTCAAATCCCACTTCTGACAGTGTTATTCATTTTCTTCTTTGCTCTACAGTTTCTATTTCTTGTTACTTGTGAAAAGATTGACTTTAGAATTAGACAAACACTCACTGCAAATCTCTTTCAATTTATAACATAAAAAATGCATCAATTATTTCATTATTTCCCATGTTGCAATAAAAGATCAGATTGTATTCTTCCTGGATAAAAGAGCTTGAAACCAACCACATATGTGTATATCATATTATTTTTATTATTTTATCCACAATTCTTTATTTACAGAGGTAGCAAAATAAAATATCTCACAAATTCAGAATGAGGGCTCCATATCTTTGGCTTAAGAAAACTGCTCTTCTCAGCCAATGGTCATGAACAGAAACCCCACTGGGGTCCACTACAATGGCATCCAATCAAACCCATGAGCTAAATTAAGTAGCCAGTTTGTGCAAGATTCACAAATTTCATTTCATTGCTGAGTTAAAATCCATTAGAGAACAAACTCTAGACACTTGGATTCCAACCCTGAACATGGAAAACAAAACTTACTTTTATTGTAACGCCAACTAGAAACCTCTTTAAAATGAATGGAAAAGCAATTCATATTTATTTTTTAAATTAACAGTTTTAATAGCAACATTGTCATTGTAACTATAGATAGGTTATTTCATAATATACATCTTTTCAAAAAGCAGTGGTTTCATGTGTCAGGATGGCCGAGCGGTCTAAGGCGCTGAGTGGCCTGGGTACAAATCCCACTTCTGACAATGTTATTCATTTTCTTCTTTGCTCTACAGTTTCTATTTCTTGTTACTTGTGAAAAGATTGGCTTTAGAATTAGACTTACACTCACTGCAAATCTCTTTCAATTTACAACATAAAAAATGCATCAATTATTTCATTATTTCCCATGTTGCAATAAAAGATCAGATTGTATTCTCCCTGGATAAAAGAGCTTGAAACCAACCACATATGTGTATATCATATTATTTTTATTATTTGATCCACAATTCTTTATTTACAGAGGTAGCAAAATAAAATATCTCACAAATTCAGAATGAGGGCTCCATATCTTTGGCTTAAGAAAACTGCTCTTCTCAGCCAATGGTCATGAACAGAAACCCCATTTGGGTCCACTACAATGGCATCCAATTGAACCCATGAGCTAAATTAAATAACCAGTTTGTGCAAGATTCACAAATTTAATTTCATTGCTGAGTTAAAATCCATTAGAGAACAAACTCTAGACACTTGGATTCCAACCCTGAACATGGAAAACAAAACATACTTTTATTGTAACGCCAACTAGAAACCTCTTTAAAATGAATGAAAAAGCAATTCATATTTAGTTTTTAAATTAACAGTTTTAATAGCAACATTGTCATTGTAACTATAGATAGGTTATTTCATAATATACATCTTTTAAAAAAGTAGTTGTTTCATGTGTCAGGATGGCCGAGCGGTCTAAGGCGCTACGTTAAGGTCGCAGTCTCCTCTGGAGGCGTGGGTTCAAATCCCACTTCTGACAATGCTTTTCATTTTCTTCTTTGCTCTACAGTTTCTATTTCTTGTTACTTGTGAAAAGATTGACTTTAGAATTAGACTTACACTCACTGCAAATCTCTTTCAATTTACAACATAAAAAATGCATCAATTATTTCATTATTTCCCATGTTGCAATAGAAGATCAGATTGTATTCTCTCTGGATAAAAGAGCTTGAAACCAACCACATATGTGTATATCATATTATTTTTATTATTTGATCCACAATTCTTTATTTACAGAGGTAGCAAAATAAAATATCTCACAAATTCAGAATGAGGGCTCCATATCTTTGGCTTAAGAAAACTGCTCTTCTCAGCCAATGGTCATGAACAGAAACCCCACTGGGGTCCACTACAATGGCATCCAATCAAACCCATGAGCTAAATTAAGTAGCCAGTTTGTGCAAGATTCACAAATTTAATTTCATTGCTGAGTTAAAATCCATTAGAGAACAAACTCTAGACACTTGGATTCCAACCCTGAACATGGAAAACAAAACTTACTTTTATTGTAACGCCAACTAGAAACCTCTTTAAAATGAATGGAAAAGCAATTCATATCTAGTTTTTAAATTAACAGTTTTAATAGCTACATTGTCATTGTAACTATAGATAGGTTATTTCATAATATACATCTTTTCAAAAAGCAGTGGTTTCGTGTGTCAGGATGGCCGAGCGGTTTAAGGCGCTGCGTTCAGGTCGCAGTCTCCTCTGGAGGCGTGGGTTCAAATCCCACTTCTGACAATGTTATTCATTTCTTCTTTGCTCTACAGTTTCTATTTCTTGTTACTTGTGAAAAGATTGACTTTAGAATTAGACAAACACTCACTGCAAATCTCTTTCAATTTACAACATAAAAAATGCATCAATTATTTCATTATTTCCCATGTTGCAATAAAAGATCAGATTGTATTCTCCCTGGATAAAAGAGCTTGAAACCAACCACATATGTGTATATCATATTATTTTTATTATTTGATCCACAATTCTTTATTTACAGAGGTAGCAAAATAAAATATCTCACAAATTCAGAATGAGGGCTCCATATCTTTGGCTTAAGAAAACTGCTCTTCTCAGCCAATGGTCATGAACAAAAACCCCACTGGGGTCCACTACAATGGCATCCAATCAAACCCATGAGCTAAATTAAATAACCAGTTTGTGCAAGATTCACAAATTTCATTTCATTGCTGAGTTAAAATCCATTAGAGAACAAACTCTAGACACTTGGATTCCAACCCTGAACATGGAAAACAAAACTTACTTTTATTGTAACGCTAACTAGAAACCTCTTTAAAATGAATGGAAAAGCAATTCATATTTAGTTTTTAAATTAACAGTTTTAATAGCAACATTGTCATTGTAAGTATAGATAGGTTATTTCATAATATACATCTTTTCAAAAAGTAGCAGTTTCATGTGTCAGGATGGCCGAGCGGTCTAAGGCGCTACGTTCAGGTCGCAGTCTCCTCTCGAGGCGTGGGTTCAAATCCCACTTCTGACGATGTTATTCATTTTCTTCTTTGCTCTACAGTTTCTATTTCTTGTTACTTGTGAAAAGATTGACTTTAGAATTAGACTTACACTCACTGCAAATCTCTTTCAATTTACAACATAAAAAATGCATCAATTATTTCATTATTTCCCATGTTGCAATAAAAGATCAGACTGTATTCTCCCTGGATAAAAGAGCTTGAAACCAACCACATATGTGTATATCATATTATTTTTATTATTTGATCCACAATTCTTTATTTACAGAGGTAGCAAAATAAAATATCTCACAAATTCAGAATGAGGGCTCCATATCTTTGGCTTAAGAAAACTGCTCTTCTCAGCCAATGGTCATGAACAGAAACCCCACTGGGGTCCACTAAATTGGCATCCAATCAAACCCATGAGCTAAATTAAGTAGCCAGTTTGTGCAAGATTCACAAATTTAATTTCATTGCTGAGTTAAAATCCATTAGGGAACAAACTCTAGACACTTGGATTCCAACCGTGAACATGGAAAACAAAACTTACTTTTATTGTAACGCCAACTAGAAACCTCTTTAAAATGAATGGAAAAGCAATTCATATTTATTTTTTAAATTAACAGTTTTAATAGCAACATTGTCATTGTAACTATAGATAGGTTATTTCATAATATACATCTTTTCAAAAAGCAGTGGTTTCATGTGTCAGGATGGCCGAGCGGTCTAAGGCGCTGAGTGGCCTGGGTTCAAATCCCACTTCTGACAATGTTATTCATTTTCTTCTTTGCTCTACAGTTTCTATTTCTTGTTACTTGTGAAAAGATTGACTTTAGAATTAGACTTACACTCACTGCAAATCTCTTTCAATTTACAACATAAAAAATGCATCAATTATTTCATTATTTCCCATGTTGCAATAGAAGATCAGATTGTATTCTCTCTGGATAAAAGAGCTTGAAACCAACCACATATGTGTATATCATATTATTTTTATTATTTGATCCACAATTCTTTATTTACAGAGGTAACAAAATAAAATATCTCACAAATTCAGAATGAGGGCTCCATATCTTTGGCTTAAGAAAACTGCTCTTCTCAGCCAATGGTCATGAACAGAAACCCCACTGGGGTCCACTACAATGGCATCCAATCAAACCCATGAGCTAAATTAAGTAGCCAGTTTGTGCAAGATTCACAAATTTTATTTCATTGCTGAGTTAAAATCCATTAGAGAACAAACTCTAGACCAGGCTTTTTCAACCAGTGTGCCGTGGCACATTAGTGTGCCGCGACCAGTTGCAAGGTGTGCCGCGGAGCCAGAGCAGCTTCCTGCACCTTCAGAGTGAACTGTTGGCCCGGGCTCTTCTTAGAGGATCAGTCGTGCTCTGGGCGTGACCTATGCCTTGAAGATACAGCGGTGTGATATCATAGGTCACGGCTGCCGTGTCTCACCACCTAGCCAGCCCACCTGCCTGCATACACATCTTGCAATTCCCGCATGTATACACGGCTTTCCTTGCCAACCCACATCAACACCTGCCCCACCGCCCGCTGCTCAGTATTCGCAGCAATCCACTATGAACAACCCCCTCCACTGAGGGACAGGTAGGAGGACAGCTGACCGGTAGGGGATAATATTTGTTATTTTATTTCTCCTGTGGGGAACAATAGGATTTATGTGGGGATAATAAGGATTTATGGGGGGAACAATGTGAATAAATCATGTGGGGAGCAACATGATTTATGTTGTGAGCAATGTGATTGTTTTTTCTGTGTAGGCCAATGTATGTGTGGAATTTTTTTTACTGTGACGGCCAATGTGTGTTTTTTGTTTTTTTCTGTGGGGAACTGATGGTGTGCCTTGGCAATTTAAAAATATTTTTCGGTGTGCCACGAGTAAAAAAAGGTTGAAAATCACTGCTCTAGACACTTGGATTCCAACCCTGAACATGGAAAACAAAACTTACTTTTATTGTAACGCCAACTAGAAACCTCTTTAAAATGAATGGAAAAGCAATTCATATCTAGTTTTTAAATTAACAGTTTTAATAGCTACATTGTCATTGTAACTATAGATAGGTTATTTCATAATATACATCTTTTCAAAAAGGAGTGGTTTCATGTGTCAGGATGGCCGAGCGGTCTAAGGCGCTGCGTTCAGGTCGCAGTCTCCTCTGGAGGCGTGGGTTCAAATCCCACTTCTGACAATGTTATTCATTTTCTTCTTTGCTCTACAGTTTCTATTTCTTGTTACTTGTGAAAAGATTGGCTTTAGAATTAGACAAACACTCACTGCAAATCTCTTTCAATTTACAACATAAAAAATGCATCAATTATTTCATTATTTCCCATGTTGCAATAAAAGATCAGATTGTATTCTCCCTGGATAAAAGAGCTTGAAACCAACCACATATGTGTATATCATATTATTTTTATTATTTGATCCACAATTCTTTATTTACAGAGGTAGCAAAATAAAATATCTCACAAATTCAGAATGAGGGCTCCATATCTTTGGCTTAAGAAAACTGCTCTTCTCAGCCAATGGTCATGAACAGAAACCCCACTTGGGTCCACTACAATGGCATCCAATCGAACCCATGAGCTAAATTAAATAACCAGTTTGTGCAAGATTCACAAATTTAATTTCATTGCTGAGTTAAAATCCATTAGAGAACAAACTCTAGACACTTGGATTCCCACCCTGAACATGGAAAACAAAACATACTTTTATTGTAACGCCAACTAGAAACCTCTTTAAAATGAATGAAAAAGCAATTCATATTTAGTTTTTAAATTAACAGTTTTAATAGCAACATTGTCATTGTAACTATAGATAGGTTATTTCATAATATACATCTTTTAAAAAAGTAGTTGTTTCATGTGTCAGGATGGCCGAGCGGTCTAAGGCGCTACGTTAAGGTTGCAGTCTCCTCTGGAGGCATGGGTTCAAATCCCACTTCTGACAATGTTATTCATTTTCTTCTTTGCTCTACAGTTTCTATTTTTTTGTTACTTGTGAAAAGATTGACTTTAGAATTAGACTTACACTCACTGCAAATCTCTTTCAATTTACAACATAAAAAAATGCATCAATTATTTCATTATTTCCCATGTTGCAATAGAAGATCAGATTGTATTCTCTCTGGATAAAAGAGCTTGAAACCAACCACATATGTGTATATCATATTATTTTTATTATTTGATCCACAATTCTTTATTTACAGAGGTAGCAAAATAAAATATCTCACAAATTCAGAATGAGGGCTCCATATCTTTGGCTTAAGAAAACTGCTCTTCTCAGCCAATGGTCATGAACAGAAACCCCACTGGGGTCCACTACAATGGCATCCAATCAAACCCATGAGCTAAATTAAGTAGCCAGTTTGTGCAAGATTCACAAATTTAATTTCATTGCTGAGTTAAAATCCATTAGAGAACAAACTCTAGACACTTGGATTCCAACCCTGAACATGGAAAACAAAACTTACTTTTATTGTAACGCCAACTAGAAACCTCTTTAAAATGAATGGAAAAGCAATTCATATCTAGTTTTTAAATTAACAGTTTTAATAGCTACATTGTCATTGTAACTATAGATAGGTTATTTCATAATATACATCTTTTCAAAAAGCAGTGGTTTCATGTGTCAGGATGGCCGAGCGGTCTAAGGCGCTGCGTTCAGGTCGCAGTCTCCTCTGGAGGCGTGGGTTCAAATCCCACTTCTGACAGTGTTATTTATTTTCTTCTTTGCTCTACAGTTTCTATTTCTTGTTACTTGTGAAAAGATTGACTTTAGAATTAGACAAACACTCACTGCAAATCTCTTTCAATTTACAACATAAAAAATGCATCAATTATTTCATTATTTCCCATGTTGCAATAAAAGATCAGATTGTATTCTTCCTGGATAAAAGAGCTTGAAACCAACCACATATGTGTATATCATATTATTTTTATTATTTTATCCACAATTCTTTATTTACAGAGGTAGCAAAATAAAATATCTCACAAATTCAGAATGAGGGCTCCATATCTTTGGCTTAAGAAAACTGCTCTTCTCAGCCAATGGTCATGAACAGAAACCCCACTGGGGTCCACTACAATGGCATCCAATCAAACCCATGAGCTAAATTAAGTAGCCAGTTTGTGCAAGATTCACAAATTTCATTTCATTGCTGAGTTAAAATCCATTAGGGAACAAACTCTAGACACTTGGATTCCAACCCTGAACATGGAAAACAAAACTTACTTTTATTGTAACGCCAACTAGAAACCTCTTTAAAATGAATGGAAAAGCAATTCATATCTAGTTTTTAAATTACCAGTTTTAATAGCAACATTGTCATTGTAACTATAGATAGGTTATTTCATAATATACATCTTTTCAAAAAGCAGTGGTTTCATGTGTCAGGATGGCCGAGCGGTCTAAGGCGGTGCGTTCAGGTCGCAGTCTCCTCTGGAGGCGTGGGTTCAAATCCCACTTCTGACAATGTTATTCATTTTCTTCTTTGCTCTACAGTTTCTATTTCTTGTTACTTGTGAAAAGATTGACTTTAGAATTAAACAAACACTCACTGCAAATCTCTTTCAATTTACAACATAAAAAATGCATCAATTATTTCATTATTTCCCATGTTGCAATAAAAGATCAGATTGTATTCTTCTTGGATAAAAGAGCTTGAAACCAACCACATATGTGTATATCATATTATTTTTATTATTTGATCCACAATTCTTTATTTACAGAGGTAGCAAAATAAAATATCTCACAAATTCAGAATGAGGGCTCCATATCTTTGGCTTAAGAAAACTGCTCTTCTCAGCCAATGGTCATGAACAGAAACCCCACTTGGGTCCACTACAATGGCATCCAATCGAACCCATGAGCTAAATTAAATAACCAGTTTGTGCAAGATTCACAAATTTAATTTCATTGCTGAGTTAAAATCCATTAGAGAACAAACTCTAGACACTTGGATTCCCACCCTGAACATGGAAAACAAAACATACTTTTATTGTAACGCCAACTAGAAACCTCTTTAAAATGAATGAAAAAGCAATTCATATTTAGTTTTTAAATTAACAGTTTTAATAGCAACATTGTCATTGTAACTATAGATAGGTTATTTCATAATATACATCTTTTAAAAAAGTAGTTGTTTCATGTGTCAGGATGGCCGAGCGGTCTAAGGCGCTACGTTAAGGTTGCAGTCTCCTCTGGAGGCATGGGTTCAAATCCCACTTCTGACAATGTTATTCATTTTCTTCTTTGCTCTACAGTTTCTATTTTTTTGTTACTTGTGAAAAGATTGACTTTAGAATTAGACTTACACTCACTGCAAATCTCTTTCAATTTACAACATAAAAAAATGCATCAATTATTTCATTATTTCCCATGTTGCAATAGAAGATCAGATTGTATTCTCTCTGGATAAAAGAGCTTGAAACCAACCACATATGTGTATATCATATTATTTTTATTATTTGATCCACAATTCTTTATTTACAGAGGTAGCAAAATAAAATATCTCACAAATTCAGAATGAGGGCTCCATATCTTTGGCTTAAGAAAACTGCTCTTCTCAGCCAATGGTCATGAACAGAAACCCCACTGGGGTCCACTACAATGGCATCCAATCAAACCCATGAGCTAAATTAAGTAGCCAGTTTGTGCAAGATTCACAAATTTAATTTCATTGCTGAGTTAAAATCCATTAGAGAACAAACTCTAGACACTTGGATTCCAACCCTGAACATGGAAAACAAAACTTACTTTTATTGTAACGCCAACTAGAAACCTCTTTAAAATGAATGGAAAAGCAATTCATATCTAGTTTTTAAATTAACAGTTTTAATAGCTACATTGTCATTGTAACTATAGATAGGTTATTTCATAATATACATCTTTTCAAAAAGTAGTGGTTTCATGTGTCAGGATGGCCGAGCGGTCTAAGGTGCTGCGTTCAGGTCGCAGTCTACTCTGGAGGCGTGGGTTCAAATCCCACTTCTGACAGTGTTATTCATTTTCTTCTTTGCTCTACAGTTTCTATTTCTTGTTACTTGTGAAAAGATTGACTTTAGAATTAGACTTACACTCACTGCAAATCTCTTTCAATTTACAACATAAAAAATGCATCAATTATTTCATTATTTCCCATGTTGCAATAGAAGATCAGATTGTATTCTCTCTGGATAAAAGAGCTTGAAACCAACCACATATGTGTATATCATATTATTTTTATTATTTGATCCACAATTCTTTATTTACAGAGGTAGCAAATTAAAATATCTCACAAATTCAGAATGAGGGCTCCATATCTTTGGCTTAAGAAAACTGCTCTTCTCAGCCAATGGTCATGAACAGAAACCCCACTGGGGTCCACTACAATGGCATCCAATCAAACCCATGAGCTAAATTAAGTAGCCAGTTTGTGCAAGATTCACAAATTTAATTTCATTGCTGAGTTAAAATCCATTAGAGAACAAACTCTAGACACTTGGATTCCAACCCTGAACATGGAAAACAAAACTTACTTTTATTGTAACGCCAACTAGAAACCTCTTTAAAATGAATGGAAAAGCAATTCATATTTAGTTTTTAAATTAACAGTTTTAATAGCAACATTGTCATTGTAACTATAGATAGGTTATTTCATAATATACATCTTTTCAAAAAGCAGTGGTTTCATGTGTCAGGATGGCCGAGCGGTCTAAGGCACTGCGTTCAGGTCGCAGTCTCCTCTGGAGGCGTGGGTTCAAATCCCACTTCTGACAGTGTTATTTATTTTCTTCTTTGCTCTACAGTTTCTATTTCTTGTTACTTGTGAAAAGATTGACTTTAGAATTAGACTTACACTCACTGCAAATCTCTTTCAATTTACAACATAAAAAAATGCATCAATTATTTCATTATTTCCCATGTTGCAATAGAAGATCAGATTGTATTCTCTCTGGATAAAAGAGCTTGAAACCAACCACATATGTGTATATCATATTATTTTTATTATTTGATCCACAATTCTTTATTTACAGAGGTAGCAAAATAAAATATCTCACAAATTCAGAATGAGGGCTCCATATCTTTGGCTTAAGAAAACTGCTCTTCTCAGCCAATGGTCATGAACAGAAACCCCACTGGGGTCCACTACAATGGCATCCAATCAAACCCATGAGCTAAATTAAGTAGCCAGTTTGTGCAAGATTCACAAATTTAATTTCATTGCTGAGTTAAAATCCATTAGAGAACAAACTCTAGACACTTGGATTCCAACCCTGAACATGGAAAACAAAACTTACTTTTATTGTAACGCCAACTAGAAACCTCTTTAAAATGAATGGAAAAGCAATTCATATCTAGTTTTTAAATTAACAGTTTTAATAGCTACATTGTCATTGTAACTATAGATAGGTTATTTCATAATATACATCTTTTCAAAAAGTAGTGGTTTCATGTGTCAGGATGGCCGAGCGGTCTAAGGTGCTGCGTTCAGGTCGCAGTCTCCTCTGGAGGCGTGGGTTCAAATCCCACTTCTGACAGTGTTATTCATTTTCTTCTTTGCTCTACAGTTTCTATTTCTTGTTACTTGTGAAAAGATTGACTTTAGAATTAGACTTACACTCACTGCAAATCTCTTTCAATTTACAACATAAAAAATGCATCAATTATTTCATTATTTCCCATGTTGCAATAGAAGATCAGATTGTATTCTCTCTGGATAAAAGAGCTTGAAACCAACCACATATGTGTATATCATATTATTTTTATTATTTGATCCACAATTCTTTATTTACAGAGGTAGCAAAATAAAATATCTCACAAATTCAGAATGAGGGCTCCATATCTTTGGCTTAAGAAAACTGCTCTTCTCAGCCAATGGTCATGAACAGAAACCCCACTGGGGTCCACTACAATGGCATCCAATCAAACCCATGAGCTAAATTAAGTAGCCAGTTTGTGCAAGATTCACAAATTTAATTTCATTGCTGAGTTAAAATCCATTAGAGAACAAACTCTAGACACTTGGATTCCAACCCTGAACATGGAAAACAAAACTTACTTTTATTGTAACGCCAACTAGAAACCTCTTTAAAATGAATGGAAAAGCAATTCATATCTAGTTTTTAAATTAACAGTTTTAATAGCTACATTGTCATTGTAACTATAGATAGGTTATTTCATAATATACATCTTTTCAAAAAGCAGTGGTTTCATGTGTCAGGATGGCCGAGCGGTCTAAGGCACTGCGTTCAGGTCGCAGTCTCCTCTGGAGGCGTGGGTTCAAATCCCACTTCTGACAGTGTTATTTATTTTCTTCTTTGCTCTACAGTTTCTATTTCTTGTTACTTGTGAAAAGATTGACTTTAGAATTAGACAAACACTCACTGCAAATCTCTTTCAATTTACAACATAAAAAATGCATCAATTATTTCATTATTTCCCATGTTGCAATAAAAGATCAGATTGTATTCTTCCTGGATAAAAGAGCTTGAAACCAACCACATATGTGTATATCATATTATTTTTATTATTTTATCCACAATTCTTTATTTACAGAGGTAGCAAAATAAAATATCTCACAAATTCAGAATGAGGGCTCCATATCTTTGGCTTAAGAAAACTGCTCTTCTCAGCCAATGGTCATGAACAGAAACCCCACTGGGGTCCACTACAATGGCATCCAATCAAACCCATGAGCTAAATTAAGTAGCCAGTTTGTGCAAGATTCACAAATTTCATTTCATTGCTGAGTTAAAATCCATTAGGGAACAAACTCTAGACACTTGGATTCCAACCCTGAACATGGAAAACAAAACTTACTTTTATTGTAACGCCAACTAGAAACCTCTTTAAAATGAATGGAAAAGCAATTCATATCTAGTTTTTAAATTAACAGTTTTAATAGCAACATTGTCATTGTAACTATAGATAGGTTATTTCATAATATACATCTTTTCAAAAAGCAGTGGTTTCATGTGTCAGGATGGCCGAGCGGTCTAAGGCACTGCGTTCAGGTCGCAGTCTCCTCTGGAGGCGTGGGTTCAAATCCCACTTCTGACAATGTTATTCATTTTCTTCTTTGCTCTACAGTTTCTATTTCTTGTTACTTGTGAAAAGATTGACTTTAGAATTAAACAAACACTCACTGCAAATCTCTTTCAATTTACAACATAAAAAATGCATCAATTATTTCATTATTTCCCATGTTGCAATAAAAGATCAGATTGTATTCTTCTTGGATAAAAGAGCTTGAAACCAACCACATATGTGTATATCATATTATTTTTATTATTTGATCCACAATTCTTTATTTACAGAGGTAGCAAAATAAAATATCTCACAAATTCAGAATGAGGGCTCCATATCTTTGGCTTAAGAAAACTGCTCTTCTCAGCCAATGGTCATGAACAGAAACCCCACTGGGGTCCACTACAATGGCATCCAATCAAACCCATGAGCTAAATTAAGTAGCCAGTTTGTGCAAGATTCACAAATTTAATTTCATTGCTGAGTTAAAATCCATTAGAGAACAAACTCTAGACACTTGGATTCCAACCCTGAACATGGAAAACAAAACTTACTTTTATTGTAACGCCAACTAGAAACCTCTTTAAAATGAATGGAAAAGCAATTCATATCTAGTTTTTAAATTAACAGTTTTAATAGCTACATTGTCATTGTAACTATAGATAGGTTATTTCATAATATACATCTTTTCAAAAAGCAGTGGTTTCATGTGTCAGGATGGCCGAGCGGTCTAAGGCGCTGCGTTCAGGTCGCAGTCTCCTCTGGAGGCGTGGGTTCAATTCCCACTTCTGACAGTGTTATTTATTTTCTTCTTTGCTCTACAGTTTCTATTTCTTGTTACTTGTGAAAAGATTGACTTTAGAATTAGACAAACACTCACTGCAAATCTCTTTCAATTTACAACATAAAAAATGCATCAATTATTTCATTATTTCCCATGTTGCAATAAAAGATCAGATTGTATTCTTCCTGGATAAAAGAGCTTGAAACCAACCACATATGTGTATATCATATTATTTTTATTATTTTATCCACAATTCTTTATTTACAGAGGTAGCAAAATAAAATATCTCACAAATTCAGAATGAGGGCTCCATATCTTTGGCTTAAGAAAACTGCTCTTCTCAGCCAATGGTCATGAACAGAAACCCCACTGGGGTCCACTACAATGGCATCCAATCAAACCCATGAGCTAAATTAAGTAGCCAGTTTGTGCAAGATTCACAAATTTCATTTCATTGCTGAGTTAAAATCCATTAGGGAACAAACTCTAGACACTTGGATTCCAACCCTGAACATGGAAAACAAAACTTACTTTTATTGTAACGCCAACTAGAAACCTCTTTAAAATGAATGGAAAAGCAATTCATATCTAGTTTTTAAATTAACAGTTTTAATAGCAACATTGTCATTGTAACTATAGATAGGTTATTTCATAATATACATCTTTTCAAAAAGCAGTGGTTTCATGTGTCAGGATGGCCGAGCGGTCTAAGGCGCTGCGTTCAGGTCGCAGTCTACTCTGGAGGCGTGGGTTCAAATCCCACTTCTGACAATGTTATTCATTTTCTTCTTTGCTCTACAGTTTCTATTTCTTGTTACTTGTGAAAAGATTGACTTTAGAATTAAACAAACACTCACTGCAAATCTCTTTCAATTTACAACATAAAAAATGCATCAATTATTTCATTATTTCCCATGTTGCAATAAAAGATCAGATTGTATTCTTCTTGGATAAAAGAGCTTGAAACCAACCACATATGTGTATATCATATTATTTTTATTATTTGATCCACAATTCTTTATTTACAGAGGTAGCAAAATAAAATATCTCACAAATTCAGAATGAGGGCTCCATATCTTTGGCTTAAGAAAACTGCTCTTCTCAGCCAATGGTCATGAACAGAAACCCCACTGGGGTCCACTACAATGGCATCCAATCAAACCCATGAGCTAAATTAAGTAGCCAGTTTGTGCAAGATTCACAAATTTCATTTCATTGCTGAGTTAAAATCCATTAGAGAACAAACTCTAGACACTTGGATTCCAACCCTGAACATGGAAAACAAAACTTACTTTTATTGTAACGCCAACTAGAAACCTCTTTAAAATGAATGGAAAAGCAATTCATATTTATTTTTTAAATTAACAGTTTTAATAGCAACATTGTCATTGTAACTATAGATAGGTTATTTCATAATATACATCTTTTCAAAAAGCAGTGGTTTCATGTGTCAGGATGGCCGAGCGGTCTAAGGCGCTGAGTGGCCTGGGTTCAAATCCCACTTCTGACAATGTTATTCATTTTCTTCTTTGCTCTCCAGTTTCTATTTCTTGTTACTTGTGAAAAGATTGGCTTTAGAATTAGACAAACACTCACTGCAAATCTCTTTCAATTTACAACATAAAAAATGCATCAATTATTTCATTATTTCCCATGTTGCAATAAAAGATCAGATTGTATTCTCCCTGGATAAAAGAGCTTGAAACCAACCACATATGTGTATATCATATTATTTTTATTATTTGATCCACAATTCTTTATTTACAGAGGTAGCAAAATAAAATATCTCACAAATTCAGAATGAGGGCTCCATATCTTTGGCTTAAGAAAACTGCTCTTCTCAGCCAATGGTCATGAACAAAAACCCCACTGGGGTCCACTACAATGGCATCCAATCGAACCCATGAGCTAAATTAAATAACCAGTTTGTGCAAGATTCACAAATTTCATTTCATTGCTGAGTTAAAATCCATTAGAGAACAAACTCTAGACACTTGGATTCCAACCCTGAACATGGAAAACAAAACTTACTTTTATTGTAACGCCAACTAGAAACCTCTTTAAAATGAATGGAAAAGCAATTCATATCTAGTTTTTAAATTAACAGTTTTAATAGCAACATTGTCATTGTAACTATAGATAGGTTATTTCATAATATACATCTTTTCAAAAAGCAGTGGTTTCATGTGTCAGGATGGCGGAGCGGTCTAAGGCGCTGCGTTCAGGTCGCAGTCTCCTCTGGAGGCGTGGGTTCAAATCCCACTTCTGACAATGTTATTCATTTTCTTCTTTGCTCTACAGTTTCTATTTCTTGTTACTTGTGAAAAGATTGACTTTAGAATTAAACAAACACTCACTGCAAATCTCTTTCAATTTACAACATAAAAAATGCATCAATTATTTCATTATTTCCCATGTTGCAATAAAAGATCAGATTGTATTCTTCTTGGATAAAAGAGCTTGAAACCAACCACATATGTGTATATCATATTATTTTTATTATTTGATCCACAATTCTTTATTTACAGAGGTAGCAAAATAAAATATCTCACAAATTCAGAATGAGGGCTCCATATCTTTGGCTTAAGAAAACTGCTCTTCTCAGCCAATGGTCATGAACAGAAACCCCACTGGGGTCCACTACAATGGCATCCAATCAAACCCATGAGCTAAATTAAGTAGCCAGTTTGTGCAAGATTCACAAATTTCATTTCATTGCTGAGTTAAAATCCATTAGAGAACAAACTCTAGACACTTGGATTCCAACCCTGAACATGGAAAACAAAACTTACTTTTATTGTAACGCCAACTAGAAACCTCTTTAAAATGAATGGAAAAGCAATTCATATTTATTTTTTAAATTAACAGTTTTAATAGCAACATTGTCATTGTAACTATAGATAGGTTATTTCATAATATACATCTTTTCAAAAAGCAGTGGTTTCATGTGTCAGGATGGCCGAGCGGTCTAAGGCGCTGAGTGGCCTGGGTTCAAATCCCACTTCTGACAATGTTATTCATTTTCTTCTTTGCTCTCCAGTTTCTATTTCTTGTTACTTGTGAAAAGATTGGCTTTAGAATTAGACAAACACTCACTGCAAATCTCTTTCAATTTACAACATAAAAAATGCATCAATTATTTCATTATTTCCCATGTTGCAATAAAAGATCAGATTGTATTCTCCCTGGATAAAAGAGCTTGAAACCAACCACATATGTGTATATCATATTATTTTTATTATTTGATCCACAATTCTTTATTTACAGAGGTAGCAAAATAAAATATCTCACAAATTCAGAATGAGGGCTCCATATCTTTGGCTTAAGAAAACTGCTCTTCTCAGCCAATGGTCATGAACAAAAACCCCACTGGGGTCCACTACAATGGCATCCAATCGAACCCATGAGCTAAATTAAATAACCAGTTTGTGCAAGATTCACAAATTTCATTTCATTGCTGAGTTAAAATCCATTAGAGAACAAACTCTAGACACTTGGATTCCAACCCTGAACATGGAAAACAAAACTTACTTTTATTGTAACGCCAACTAGAAACCTCTTTAAAATGAATGGAAAAGCAATTCATATCTAGTTTTTAAATTAACAGTTTTAATAGCAACATTGTCATTGTAACTATAGATAGGTTATTTCATAATATACATCTTTTCAAAAAGCAGTGGTTTCATGTGTCAGGAT